>NC_139225.1:154474913-155209171 GCF_055691185.1 Crinia signifera | reverse complement strand
TCTGCCGTCACATTCTATGTTCCTATATGGTCTACTATAACATCCTCCATAGACAGTTGGCCGTTGTACAGCACTGACACCAATGTTTCCTTTTTTGTGATAGAGGGTGGGATGTACAAAGCGAAAAATGCAGTAAAACTCCCGTTATCGGGTTTTTACCGTATTTTGCTATGCAGGAAAACCTGCATGCCGCAGCAAAAGCTGGCGATACCCCGTAGAAGCCTATGGGCTTCTTATTGCGACCCATGCTGCCCTTAGGGCTGCCACTAGAAATTTTGGGACCCGGGACTTATTTTCAGTCTGGCCCCCCGCCACGGACCCCCACCCCCCTCCACTTAGCACGTCCCAAAGCACAGTCTTGCTTCTTCAATGCAGGATGCCAGCGGCCAATTAAAATGCAGCACCGGTGGGTGAGCCAATCAGAGCTCGTGTACTGGCAGCCGCTATGATTGACTAAAGGTACACAAGCTCTGATTGGTTTAAAAGCCAGGGCAGCATTTTAATTGGCCGCCGGCTTCCTGTATTGAAGAAGCCAGGCTGCACTTTGGGACCTGCAGATGGCCAAGCGCAGGCAGCATGCAGCGGAGGGTTGCTGTGGGTAAAATTAGCTGCCCAGCCCTTCCAGAGGCCAGGGCTCAGTACAGCTGTACCCACAGCACCCCCGTCGGCAGGCCCTGGCTGCCCTGCACAGACCCCCACTGCCTCCCCCCCCCCCACCTGAGTCTGGGCAGCACACTGCTGTGCGGCCTGGACCAGTGACCTCCTCCTTCCTAGCCCCTTCTGGGTGCAGGGAGGAGAAAGCAGAGACCGCCCACAGAATCAGCCGGGTAAGGGAGGAAGGGGGAGCCGCCAAGGACCCACTGCCACATTGCTGGCACAACGCAAGGGGCAGCTTTTAATGCTTTAAGAGCTGTCCTTTGCAATAATTATTGTATATGTACAAGTGGAGCGGCGAATCTTAGTGCGAGGTGCAGTACCACTAGTGACCACTAGAGGCCACTCAAGGGACCAAATTACTCCTTTGTGTGCTAAAAGATGTCATAAGGGAAAGTAAAAGCCATTTTTGCAGGGACACTGCTCTTTAGATTTGCTGGATATGGAGAGAGGGAGCTGCGAAGACGGATCACAGGTAGCAGATAGGGACTGGGGGTGGGGTGGAGAGTTTGTGGGTTAAAAACTGTCACAGCTCAAAGGGAAAGTACAAACTGTCACATCTCAACGTGAAAGTACATAGCAGAAACCGTCATTTTGATGGGCTTTTAACCAATATACGTATGTATATATATATATATATATATATATATATATATATATATATATATATATATATATATATATATAGTACACTTACCACCCACTGCGGAATGAGTCCAAACCGGCACACGAGTAGTGAAGAAAAAAGATGTGGTTTGTTCCATAAGTACAAGAGTTATAACAGCGGTCCCGACAGCTGTTTCAACTGGGTCCTACCAGTCTTCATCAGGGGCGGTAGGACCCAGTTGAAACAGCTGCCGGGACCGCTGTTATAACTCTTGTACTTATGGAATAAACCACAGCTTTTTTCTTCACTACTCGTGTGCCGGTTTGGACTCCTTCCGTAGTGGGGGGGGGGGGGGGTGAGTGTACTGTATTACTATTATGGACCAGGCACCGAATTCTACTGTTTAAATGATTGGAGTGCCGCCCTGTTACCCAATCTCTTATATATATATATATATATATATATATATATATATATATATATATATATATATATATATATATATATACACACACATATATACACACACACACACACCAATCTTTTCATACTTTTAACTATGTAACTTGGGCTATGACAATATAACACGCTGGTACAACTGCTTTGCATAGCAAATGATAATATCCTGCCTTATATGCATAATTAGCACCCACGTGTAAATTACATATTTGCAATTGTTTAATATTAAGTGATACAAAGTGCAGAGGAGGTAATTTATTCATTTGCCTTCCAGCTATGTCACAGTATAGGACACAATATCACACTGATAATTAAATATATCAGTTGTCACCAATCACAATTTGCAGAGAATACATTATTTTCACCGTGAAAAAAAAATCAAATAAAATCTAAAATAAAACAATATATATTGCTATTGGCCACAGCAGTTCTCAGTTATTCAGCATTTTTTGTGCATGCAGCTAACCAGTTGCAAACCGCGCATTGGCCCTTATTCAGATCTGATCGCAGTACAAATTTGTTCTCAAAATGGACAAAACCATGCTGCACTGCAGATGGGGCAGATGGAACATGTGCAGAGAGCGTTAGATTTGTGTGAGTTATTTTGTTTCTGTGCAGGGTAAATACTGGCTGCATTATTTTTACACTGCAATGTAGATTTCAGTTTCCACACTTCCCACCCAAATGTAACTCTCTCTGCACATGTTACATCTGCCCCACCTGCAGTGCTCATGGTTTTTCCCATTTTGAGAACAAATTTGTACTGCGATCAGATCTGAATAAGGGCCATTGTCATATATGCACTATTACGGTATCTGCCCCATATACACAGAGCGCAGAGTTTCTGTATAGTTCTGTATTTCAGCAGCTTGGCTGATGCATCCACAACACTTCGGGCTGCACACAACGCTCGCCCTGCGGGACTGGAAGGAGAGATCAATGATTCCCAGCGGACGGCTTTCCCTTAAAGCTTGTCAGAGTGGGTGAGCTCCCTGCGACTCTATTGTCACCCATGATGAATGGGAAGGCTCATTTAACAGCTGGTTGTTTCAGAGAAGCTGCAAAAAATGCTTTTTTTCTGTTTTTTTTTTGCAATCAAATGGCAGAAAATAAAAACCCACAACAAGTTTTGGGGATGACAGAAGCGGCATTTATCCCGATCTTGCATTTTTGGTGGCTGACACTTTGGAGACCATCTGTGCTGGAGTTTGATAGATCACCTGGTATAGGGACCAGGCTGCGGATCGCTGTCTCCCTAATCGGTTACTATTTCAGTCACTTGTATTCCCCAAATGTGTAATAATGCAGAGAGCAATAATAACTAATGACATATTGTAGCCAGATCTATGCATCTATTGCTCCGTGGATGGCGAGTTATATACTTATTCATGGTGATCGTTCTAGCACCCTGCCACTTCCAAAGTCCATGCACTTCCTCTCTCCTGCCTGGAGTGTCACTCTCTCTGTTGTGGTACTTCTAGCACAGTTTGGTCTTATCTCTCTGCTGAAATACAGATGAGTATATGCTAGAAGGATCAGAGCAGATTGTGGCACCCCAGGCTGGAAGGAAACCAAGTGGAGTGGAGAAAACATCTATCGCTTGACCCACATTTGGATTACAAAATACCGACCAGATTTATCGCCGCAAGATCGTGAGGAGGACTGCTGCAATACTATCCCAAGGGATTCATATCCTCTAGCGGTGCTGGGTAACTACAGTATATATCCAATTGCTACAAATCTCCCTCCTCCCCATACCTCCAACAGACTATTAACCAAGACGGGACACGCCTTCTCTCCCCCCCCCCCCCTGGCATATTCATGGTCTAAGCCCTATCAATACAGTGGTATACCCACCATCCAATTTTAAGTATTAAATCTTTATATTTATTTTATTACTATGTCTATGTTTATTAATTAAATGTGTTATGATTTATAATTATTGTTAATAACCAAAAAAGTGTTTCTCTTTCGTCAAACAAGCGCCACTCCTTTGTAATCTTTTTCTCTTTGTGGGACTGACAATCCTATCTTGAAGTGACTGCTATTGACAAGGCACCTCTGGTAGCGCCTGCTCGCATTACCTCGGTAACACACCCTCTCTGGAAGGAGGCACTGCGCAGATTTTGAAAGGGTGCAGGAATAAACACTCTTCCGGAATGTTTGGTATACTCAAGGCCAGGTTAGCTAGAGCGCCAGGCCTCCACATCAGGTTTTATGGATAGCCATGCCTGGCTGGGTGCCAGATGACTGCCCGACAGTCAGGATTCCAAAGGTCAGTTTTCCGACATCATAATCCCGACTTTTTAATTGCCCGACAGGGGGCTATTCTCCCTTGTGGGGGTCCACGACAACCTAGAGGGAGAATAGAACCTGTGGTGAGGGAAGCAAGCCGCTGAGCCCGCAGCCTGGTGAGTGCAGCGAGCCCGCAATGGGCTTCTTTGCGCTTGACCCCTGTCGGAGCACCAGCAGTCGGGATTCCGATGTCGGGATACTAACCGGAGGGTATCCCGATTGTCGGACCACGATACCACTCCCGCTTGGCCACAGTGGACTTAACCCTTTGAGTGACAAAGTTGCTGTGAGATGTGCAAAATATCCGCTAAAAATGCCAGGGCCGTAGTCGAGAAATACAAATCACTTTAGTTTTTGCCGGCAAATGATCTGAAGTCAATTAATTGAAACTTAGTTACATATTTAGCCCCCCCCCGAAAAAAAAACAGTCCATGTAAGCGAGGCTGGCATTTTTAGCAGATATTTTGCGCATCTCTTACAACAACGTTGGAACTCAAAGGGTTATTTAGTACCCCAGTCAATTTGATTTAACCATCTGTGCTGCTCCCTGGAAATAGTGGGGTCCAAGAGGACTGCGTTTGGGATCTCTGGCGTAGAGAGCGTACAAGCCAAAATTGTTCTGGCCACACCCACTCACCACTGGCCACACCCACTTAGCACTGGCCACACCCTCATGGCTCTTGTCACACCCACACAGTGCTGATCACAGCTCCTCCTCTTCTAGCGAAGGCGCTTGACCGTTTCCAGACCCAGTCCTATCCAGCACATACTGAATGGGGAGACGGAAGGCGCAGGTTGTGGAAACACTTCGGCAGCAGAGCCACAAGTCTGTGAACCTTACACAGGAAAAGTAATTGGCACCAGTAATTCTCATATAACGATACCGCTGAAAAAGGATTTATACAACATGATAAAAGAGTGGGATTAGATTTGGTCAGCCCCCCAAAAATCGATATTCTGATGGTTCCCCTTTATATGAAACAGGGAGATCTGTTACATAAAAAAAAAACTAAGACAAAAAAGAAACATTAACAATTAAATACTTTCCGAATGATATAACGTGCTGTAGAAGAGGTCATTAATATTCCCCCGAGTGTTTGTGATAAGTCTCGCCATCTGGGAACACCTGTGTGCGCCACAACGTGCAAGGCAGCAATGGCAGGAATACCCAGAATGCATATACATTCACAGCAATTGCTGGGTTTATTCCATGGGGAATACTTGTGGCTTTATAACCAAATACTGTGCTCCGTTCTCCACAAGGGTGTGGTATATTAGCCCAACAGTCGGGATTCCGACAGTCATTAGTCAGACGTCGGAATCCCGACTGCACAGCGTAGGGAGCGCAATGTAGCCCCTTGCGGGATCGCTGCGCTCGCCGCGCTGCGGGTACGGTGGCGAGCTGCGCTCACCACCTATTTTATTCTCCCTCTATGGGGTTGTGGCCCCCACGAGGGAGCAGTCGGGATTCCGACGTCGGAGGAATGACTGTCGGGGAGCCGTCCGGCACCCCTCCACAAAGGCCAATTTTAGTGTTGGTGTTTTTCTAGAAGGGGTCACAACAACAACATACAGATGGAGCGCTTCTCTTCTAGCGGGGATCTGGCGGTCAGATCGCCAACCGCAGCCCCCGCCAGCCACCGGAAGTGATGATAGTGTTAGCCATTGCAACCTACACACTGCACCAAAGCTTTTGTTTCATCAGGGTATAACACAAGATTGCCCATCTTCAGTTGCACTACTTATATTCTCCTATAGTTCTGCCACTTCATTTTGCATTGTGGCACAGTTGGGGTGGGATAAAAAACATTTAAGGCTAAATTCTAATTTGTGAAAACTCCTCTACCACCTGCACAGTCCTAAAAACTCTGCTCCCCTCTGCAACGTGCACAGTTCTGAAAACTCTGCTCCCCTCTACAACGTGCACAGTCCTAAAATCTTTGCTCCCCTCTACCACCTGCACAGTCCTAAAAACTCTGCTCCCCTCTACAACGTGCACAGTCCTAAAAACTTTGCTCCCCTCTACCACCTGCACAGTCCTGAAAACTTTGCTCCCCTCTACCACCTGCAGAGTCCTTAAAACTTTGCTCCCCTCTACCAACTACAGAGTCCTGAAAACTTTGCTCCCCTCTACCAGCTGCACAGTCCTGAAAACTCTGCTCCCCTCTACCACCTGCACAGTTCTGAAAACACTGCTCCCCTCTACCAGCTGCACAGTTCTGAAAACACTGCTCCCCTCTACCAGCTGCACAGTTCTGAAAACTCTGCTCCCCTCTACCACCTGCACAGTCCTGAAAACTCTGCTCTCCTCTACCACCTGCACAGTCCTGAAAACTCTGCTCTCCTCTACCACCTGCACAGTCCTGAAAACTCTGCTCCCCTCTACCACCTGCACAGTCCTGAAAACTCTCCTACCCTCTACCACCTGCACGGTCCTGAAAACTCTGCTCCCCTCTACCAGCTGCACAGTCCTGAAAACTCTGCTTCCCTCTACCACCTACACAGTCCTGAAAACTCTCCTAGGTACTTATGTATTATCTGGGCTCCCATGTTAAATGCACCCCATTTTTTCATACCCCTACTATCCAACTACGCATGGAGTTGATTTTATATAGTGTGGCGAGCGCAGCGAGCCACCGTGCCCGAAGCGCGGCGAGGGAACGCGGTCTCATAAGAAAAACGGGAGCCCAGATATTACATAAGTACCCTCTCCTACCCTCGACCACCTGCACGGTCCTGAAAACTCTCCTACCCTCTACCACCTGCACAATCCCCACTTCCTGCAGATTGCTGGCTCTTCAGAAACCTCCCGGATCTGGTCCACGTTCTACGCATCTGCTAGGTAACAATCCTGTGCTGTGATCTGCTAAACTGGTTATTCTAGAGAAGTTGTGATCCATAATGTAAATGTTAATTGCTTTACTGGCAGCTGCATTCCCACAGCAAACAGCTGAGCTATTTTTACCTTCGTATATTCCGAACGTGTCCCTAGAAAATAACAAAATCTGCTGGACTCCTGTAAAAAGCTGCAGATGGCATCAGGGCTGAAAGATCAATTTTATTCATTTTTTTTTCTTTCTTTTTTCTTCTTTTCTCCAGGAGCAGCCTAAGCAATGTCAGAATCCTCCAGTGTGTGTGCATGCTGCTACCACAGTTACCAGAGTCTAATTGGCTCACTTGTCACACGGTGGTAAGCCTCATTGAGGGATTGTGGGTAGTAATATGCAAATTAGCTGTGGAAAAATGTCACTCGTTTGCTTCTCATCTATTTTTTATGAACGCTTTTGAAGGTTTTACGCATAACGCAGGGATCATTGTGGTACCGATGTACGACAGGACTGTGCGGTTATGGTTTAAAAAACAAAATATACATATTCAAAAGACCTCTCTGTAACACGACTGAGTGAGTCACCGGCATCAGCTGTGCGGTAACTGCGCTGTGGATTCTAAGGAATATATGTTAGTGTAATATGGAGCTGTTGTAAGATCACGTGCATCACGTTTCACGTTTTCTGTTTGTCTTTTGGTTAAGTCATAGCAATGGCCATTGTTGCCATCGATGGCAATAGTGCAACACCATCGATAGGGCTAAACTATGCAATGGATGACCATCAATATTTTGACGTATAGATACATGTAGTCATCCATTGTGTTTAACTGATTGGCCTGTGGGCCAATCAAAACATGGGGGCGGGGCTTCACAGGTGTCAGGGGGTGGAGCTATGCGACGTGCCCTGGAACATTGGGGAAAAACCCATCATTTTGCTGTGCCATTGATGGAGGGAAACAGCCTGGTTCTCCCCCATCGATGGCAAAAGTATTTGATATTGGCCATAAACCATCGATGATTTCAAATCATTGATGGTTGATGGCCATCCCTAGTTAGTCACTGTTTTTGATGGGTTGTTTGTACGACCATTACGGGATATCATTCTCCCCACGTACCAAGGCTCTCTCCTTTTCGGGAGAGCTAAGGTTCCTCGATTCCCAGGGTAGTGCCTCGGCTAACTCAGCAGAGCGCCTAGTTCTGAGTCCCACACAAGGTCCAAAGTGGATACGTCCAGTGGTTTTATACACGGGCAAGTTATCAGCACGTAGCTAAAATCTTGTGCTATTCAGACTTGTAAATATGGCTGCCGACCAAACTTGCGCCCACTTGTCAGCCACTTAAGAAGGTGTAGACCGTCCAATCGGAACCGTCCTGGCAAACTATTAACAGTTGGTCATACATGCATACCCTCTTGGAATGGCCAGGAGGTTCACAAAAATCCTATCCCCCTCCAAGGCTCCCAAATTTAGCTGGCCCAACCCCCCCCCCCCCACAGCTCCCTCCCTCAAAATAATGCAAATCACGTCATTGAGGCATGTACGGTACAGGGGCGGGGCTTGATAATGCCATGCCCCGGCACACCCCTGGAAATGTTACAGCTCTGGGCTTCTCCTGAAGAGGAGACATTTAAAATAGTAAGGCGTCGGAATGTACGTGCTTTATGATGTGGAAATGCCATAGCAGAATATCTGGGTAATAATATCAGCAGTGTCGGACTGGGGCACAAAGAGCTCACTGGGGCAATATAATGGTAGAGTCCCATCTTTGAGGGTATGGCCAGTCTCCAGAGGGGGTGTGGTCAGCCGCTACAGAGATGTGGCTTAGAGTGCATGGTCTGGGCTCCTTGATATGAGAATACATCATCGTCCTGTGCACTATAACGTAACATATGTATAATGTATAATCCAAATGCAGTCTGGAATCTGATCCCTAGAGGAGGAGATGAGCTCCCAGGCAGTGGAGCCCACCGGACGTCTCCCCTGTAACCCTCCTCCATGGGCCAGTCCAACCCTGAGCACGAATGCGCCGCATTGTCTCCACATTATACCACTTCCGGCGTGTAAATCACTGGTGAAAATATTTAACTTTTTTCGTGGTACATAAACCCCACAGACTGCAGGGGGTGACATTTCCTACACGTTATACACAAGACAAGATCGGTGGCAGATCCATTCGCTTCTCCACGCAAGTTACAAAGCAATTTCGGGAGGTGCAGCGGTGAGTTTGATCTCGTGCCTCACGCAGTCTATGCGCTGCCTGGATGTGTTTGGCCGGGAGACTGAGGGATTATAAGAATAGCGTGACATTGCTATTTCATGCACCTTCAATCAGATGCTATAGATCACTCAGCTACTGAGGGGCACCGGGAAATCTTCAAGGCCCAAACCATTCTCTTAGAAGGCTTGTCGGTGGGTCAGAGGCCTTGGCACAGGTGGTCTTATCTTGGCGAGCCAGGCGTCTTATAACAGCGAGGGGTAAAGGTCAGTGGCAGCCAGCAAATAATCAGGAGTATCTTTATCCTCTTTGAAAACAGCTGGGCACAGTCCGCTGCTGAATGTGTGTGCGTGCGTGTGTATATGTGTGTGTGTGTGTGTATATAATACAGTTATGTTGCTAAAGAGTGAAATCACATTTGGAACTGGACAGTGTTCCGTCATTAATGCCGCATTTTTCTTAGTTTTACATTGAAGGTCGGACTTCGACAACTTCCTCTCCCTAAGGGGGGGGGGGGGGGTCATTCAATCCTTGGCGCTATTTCTGACAGGGGAAATAGCGCATGTCAGCTATTCAATGCTGCCGTTACACACAGCACTGAAGGCGGATCTCGAAAAAAAAAACAGATCTGAATTTAAAACCAGATCTTTTTTGGTGTTGTGGATTGTCGAATACGTGGCCATTTCTCGACAATCTATGGCCGTTTTTTCACCGGTACCTTTTCGCCACTCGACAGGCAGTCGAGCCGGGACAAAAACGGGCCAGGATTCAAACTGTCGGAACGAAAGCGCTCAGACCTTACTACGCAGGAATTTCAATACGCAACACGCAGCTCCATGCTATATTTTCAGAGAGTCACGGGTGGGACTTTGACGCATGTGTGCGGCGGCGGGTGTGCTTGTTTCACCTTGCAAGATGCACCTGCAACATGGCGG
Organism: Crinia signifera; assembly: GCF_055691185.1. NCBI lineage: Eukaryota > Metazoa > Chordata > Amphibia > Anura > Myobatrachidae > Crinia > Crinia signifera. The sequence goes on along the minus strand of NC_139225.1, from coordinate 155,199,177 downwards.
AGGTGGAGGCGGGATGAGGCTGGCTATATATATATATATATATATATATATACAGTATATATATATATATATATATATATATATATATATATATATATATATATATATATGTACCCTGTGCAGTCATTTATTTATTTTCAAAGTAGAACCTCAGGCAGTTAACCAAATACTCTGTCGCTGAGCCGGTCCACCGTACGATCTTTGCAGAGGGGACAGATATACGTAAGCTCTGATGCAACACAAGTTCTGAAACTATCGTGTGCGTTACCGCTCGGTACAAATTCGTGTAACGGAAAATTAAACTTGGAAAATGCTACTAATGCAGAATTCTAAATAACTGGGGTAAAAGCTTTTGTAGCGTGCGCGATGCTTTCTTATGCAAATGCCAGGATGACAAGCACTCACCAATTTGGCAACGCATTATAGGTCTTTTAGTTAACAAGTAAAACACAGGCTTTTGATCTTTACGGGACCCAAGTATGATTAATTAAAAGGCAGGAAAGTGGCATTATTATTTGACAACACAGAAGCAAAACAACCAGTTGATGAAAGGATAATTTTTAAGTGACTAAACCATTGGATCATTATGGTAACATAGTATTAATTTTTTAAAAGGGAAAATGTATCAAAGGAGGAAAAGCATTCCCGATCCGTACGCAGGGATAAATGTTTTATGCCGCTGAACTGTAATTGTGAAAAATGAGGCTTGATGGGAATAAGATATTGCAAATAAAAAAAAAAAAAACAGGGCAGATTTATTAGCGGTTCATAGGAGGTCAAGGTCTCGGTACAAATAATGTGTATTTCTACTAAATAAGAGCATCTAAGTTATTGGAAAGGTGCATTGACGGGGAAGGGAAACTTTCAAAAACATTCCATAATGAAGCATTAAAATGACTTCAAGGAACATTTAAATGGAAGATTATTAGTGTAAATACAGTAAGACATAAACCAAGAACAAGATTGTACCGTATTCACAGACCCTCCAACATAACCCCTTCCATCCATCAGGACAAAAGGCTCTGCTGCTGGACACAAACACAACGGAAACAACCTTAACCCGTTCTGTGTGCGATCCCAAAATATCCGCTAAAAATACCAGCGTCGCTCACAGCCAATGTTCTTTTAGAATAAATAAATACAAAAAAAGTGAATGAATTGAAGTCAAGTACTGCCGGGGGGGCACATGTACTTACAATGGGGCACATGTACTTAGCGTTGGTGAGTGACAAAGAGAAGAGAGAAATATAAAGTACCAACCAATCCGCTTCGGTCAATTTCCAAACACAGCCCATAACATTTCAGGTAGAATCTGATTGGCTGGCACTTTATCCATACTTGTCTTCCCCTGCAGAATGGCTGGGAGAAAAGGGAGTAACGCTCCCAGGAAAGGTGGGCAAGTCTCCAGAGCCACACTTGTAAACAGCAAAATAGGCCGGTGGTCCATACAATACTGGTATTAATGTAACTTTGCAGTGGGGGGGCGGAGCCATTATGACATCATCACATCTTCACTTCCACTGTTCTGCCTACTTTCCAGTTCCACACATGCGCAGTTGGGTCTGAGCGCACTAGTGCGCTGGTGCGATATGAAAATCGCCAGATAAATGGCTGCCGTGACATTATTCCGTTGATTTGCGCTTGGTCAGTAGAAATAAATAAATTATAATTAAAGTATAATAAAGTATAAATAAATAATTCCTCTGTGTAAGGCACTTTAGGTGATTGAGTACCATGAAGATGCTCTATGAGGGATAATAATGGGAACTATAAATAAATGAATAATAAAGACTTTATGTAACAGTTGATCGCGCTCTCCCAACAATCCCGCACATCAAGCGCAGTCTCTGCCCTCCCACCGCGCAGACTGACAACACTAAGCGGTCAATGCTCAAGCCAACTTTAATAGTGTCATTATGTAAGGTGTCACCGTCCTCGCTCGCAGCGACTGGGCTGTGCACACTACTGTATCACGTCTGCTCCGGGAGAGAGAGAGAGGTTGATTAGAGATTTCATGTATGTGATAACGAAAGGCAACGATACATAGATAAAAGCTGACACAATTCTCATTTCCATAGCGCTGTCTCCCATTACACATCTACGCCGAGACTCATTACACCACGCCTGGGCTAACTACATCAGGGCCATTAAGCCTGGGAAGTGGTTATTGATGGACCTCATTGTTCCAAGTTCATACATGAAATCATTTCAGCCCTAATGACCGTCATACCCTTTTTAACCTTGATGGCTCTAAATTAGAAGACAGAATTAATGACTGTGGTCTCTCAGACTTTTACTTCAAGAGGCTGTGAAACAGGCAGCGAGAGTAGAAGTGCGGCGGAGTTCGCGGATTAACCTCTTGTGATAGGACGGCTGAGGCTAGACATCGGGGAAGATTACAGGAAAAAATGTAACAATGGATGTCGTCGTAGGATACACAAAGATACACGTTGCCATCGTCTGGGGGTTGAGCCTTTAGCCATGGCGGCTCCGACTCTATGGAACTCACTTCTCCGCACAGTTGGAGAGGCCCCCACTCTAGAATCCTAAAAAAAAAGACTCAAGACTTTCCTGTTTACTCAAGCATTTCCATAATTCCTTTATGTATTGTTTATGAAAATATTTTCTGTCCTTCATTGTTCCTGTACTGTATTACATTCATTCTATCTGTTAAACGCCTTGGGTGCTATTGGAGAAAGTGTACTATATAAATAAAATTATTATTATTATTGTTATTATTATTATTAAGTTCATTTATTGTGAATGAATGGATCTTTGCCAAATTTTTGTTTTATTTTAAATATTAAAATGAGACGGGGTTGGGGCGTATCAACCACCTCATATAAGGCCAATGATACTCCTCACCTCTATGGGGAGAATTCAAGTGTTTTACGTGCCCACAGCCACTACATGGAGCCCAACGGCACAATACAAGTGTTACCCCATTTTTGCCGAGCACAGGCCCGCGATTAGTCATTTGTAAATGTACTAATAATTGTACAAAGGGGGGTGTTCTAACATAGATTGGGCGGGACGCCGAATCTGGCCCTGGTCCAATGGTGTGCATGTGCAGAGCCCCTGTGTGAGCGCCTTCGGCTAGTATCAAAGTCGCCCAGGCGTTCCCACGGGTATGGGCAGGGGCGGACACTGGCCCAGGACAGGGAAAGCCCAGCGGAGCAGAGGAACTGGCCCCACATCACATGACGTCAGCGCCCGCCCCGTCTTCGGCGATCTACAAAGGAGATAAAATAAAAGTCGGTTGAGAAATATGTCAGGTGACATCGGAGGATCTTTCCAGCTCGCATGTGAGAGGATCTGTTAGCGAACACATCCCCATGGCAACGAAAGGATTTGGGGAGCATGGGGGTGTGAGAGGCGACCATTCGTCAGGGCGGCGTTAAATATGCTCGCTAGGCAGCCAATATACAACCTTAGCCATGTTGACCTTCAGTGGTCGAACTTAATAGAGTCCACCTAATGACCTTATCCCATTCAAAACAATATATAACACTGGCCACATCCAGGGGTACAGCCAGGACAGAGCTGCATGTGCAGACGCCGGAGGGGCTTGCTAACGACCCGCGGAGACGCACATCGTTACTGACATCGTGCATACACAGTTGATGGTCGTTACTGGCATATCGTTTATTTTATCGTCTAATGTGTACCCAGTATAAATTCCCCAGAGCAGACACACACTGCGGTACATTATTGTCATCAGCCAATCACCTTACCAGTATCTCTGGGAGAGCACTAGAGTAAAACCCGCAGAAGCAAGGGAAGAACATACAAACTCTGCACAGATAAGCCCTGTTCAGGAAAATAACTCATGGCCCGAGTGCTAATCACTGCTAAGCCATGCTGGCCACGGTCCTAAATAAGGATGGGATGAAGTTGACATACATCGGCTGGCGACATGCACAATGCCGATATACTATGCCGACACAACATCCATCACAACATTCTGAACATGTCAACATTCTGGTGCCTCCCTGGCAACAGCATGCATACCCCCTCTGACAACAAACATGTAACCCCACCATGGCAACAAGTATGTAACACCCCCCCCCCACACACACACACACACAAGTATGTAACTTACCCTGGCATTGAGCATGTAACCCCCCTGACAACAAGAATGAAACCACTGGCAACGTGCAATAAACCCCTGACCAGGAGCATGTAACCACACACACACACACACACACACACACACACACACACAAGTATGAAACTTATGCTGGCATTGAGCATGTAGCCCCCCTGACAACAAGAAGGAAACTGCTGGCAATGAGCAAGAAACCCCTGACCAGGAGCATGTAACCCCTGGCAACAAGTACAGGTGTAGGAAAAAAATATTTCTTCAATTAATGTATGGGGTAGAAGCCTTACTGTGGGGCGTCAATTGCAAAGATAATTTTGTGTGTGGGCCATAAAATGGTGTCGGCGGCATGAATATGTGGCATAATGTGGAATGGGCATTACGGTTTCTGTGGCATAACGTGTAAGGGGCATTAGTATAAGATGGAAAAATGGAGGTGGGGTGAGGGTGGGTGATGAAACATACCCTTCTCCAGACACCATGTCACCTCACTACTCCTTTCCCTTAGACCAAGCATGTCCAAACTATGGCCCTCCAGCTGTTGTGAAACTACACGTCCCATCATGCCTTGCCACAGTTTTGCTATTAGGAAATGTTAAAACTATGGCAAGGCATGCTGGGATGTGTAGTTTCACAACAGATGGAGGGCCATAGTTTGGAAAGTTCAGTTCTCGTCTTCTACCTCTTACAGTAACTCATATAAACGAGGTAATTACATTTGTGTGGCACCAACACTGATGTGAAATGTACCTAACAATTATTAGACTTGTTTGCGCCTCCACTCATTAATTATTTGCCCAGAGACAACATGAAGAAAACTGCTTTCGGTGAACCGGGAATCCTGTCGTACAGCTTTCTCTGGTAACCACAAGTCCCAGAATGCCCCTTATTGCCATAATAAATGACTGTATCCGGTACAAAGAGGACAGATGCAGAAACCTATTAGCGAATATGCTGTCCTTTGTATCCCTTTAAATGCAGAGGGCCTGGGAAGTGCGCCCGTGCCTCCGAATATACCAATATTCTATCATCATTTTCACAAGAATAAACATCATTCAGCACAGAGCGGCATTTGATGGTTCGGTTCAAGCAAGGCATTATGCAATGATAGATGCGCTGGATTGTTGTGTTACTCAGACACAGAATTGAAGTAATATATTTTGATCTAGTATTCTCTCAGACAGGTACAAAAAGCCATCAAGAATATCTCCAGACAGCTAGGAGCTGAGGCACATCAAACAGCAAATGCCAACAGGCTTACTTCAAATCTGTGCGCTCTAAATTCCTGGGGTGGAAATGCTGGGGAATTAAAAAATAAAATAAAAAATGATATATATATTAAAGAAAAGAGTCAAATTACGGTATTCAGAGACTTTTTATCGGGGGAAATATAGCAATCGCTCCCTGCATACTTACGTTCAGGATGCCAGCGGTCGGTATTATGACGCCGGTATCCTCAGCGATGTCGGCATTCCGGCACTTCTGGTGCTTGGCGGGATGCTGGCGTCGGAATTGTGACATATTGCGATACGGAATGGCCGACAGACAGGCGATATACAGAGTTGTAACAACACTATTAATTCATAGATTTGAATGAGACCAATTACCTTCAAAACCAGAAACTCACTATCCTGTGCTACTTTTGCTAAATACACTTCTTTTCACATTTTCGAGTTGTTTATTCTCATTGCCTAGGGATACAACAGTCTTGTGTTGTCTTTCCTGCATTGGAAACTTTTTGTAACCAGACCTTTTCACTACTGACGCGTTTCTCCATTAATGATCTGGTTTCATCAGAGGTTGAGCTGATTACAAGTAGTGGAGGAATTGATAAGGATTCAATAGAATCTGATTTGGTCAACGGAACCCTATATTTATGTCAGGATTGTATTTCAAACAATTACACGTGCACACATAGCAGGAGCTGTACTAAGCCTGAGGGCCAGGGGTATCAAGCATCAAAAAGTGATAACGTGGAGAGTGATAAACAACAAGTCAATCAGCTCCTACCTGTCATCTTTCAAACCCAGCCTGTAACATGACAGTTAGGAGCTGATTGGCTGGCCATTTATCACTCACACACATTTTATCACTTTTTGAAGATTGATACATCTGGGCCTTATGCCCCATACACCCGGCCCGATTCTGCATTGCTTTTGATTTGATTTTGCCTATATAGTCAAATTCTGATCGGAATCGAATAGACATTGACCGGTTTTCTGCCGCATTCAGTGGCGATTCGATCCTGGTGCGCGTTCCCGCGGCATCGAAATTGAATAGAAAAATAGACTGTGCAGGTAGGGCTATATAGACGTGGGGAGGAGAAGCTTTACCCCACCTACACTAAGTGCGGGCACATGACTACAATACACCCGTAGCCGCTCAGTCATAGTACAACCCAAATTTGAAGGGTGTGGATCATATTGTTGACCCGACTTAGGTGGACACCATTGGGTCGACAGGCAACTAGGTCGACAGGGTTCTAGGTCAATATGTGTCTAGGTCGACATGGTATAAGGTTGACATGGGTTTAGGTCGACAGGTCGCGAGGTTTTTTCAAAGTTTTTTTACCCGAATGTCGACCTAGTCAACATGGACAAAGTTGGAAATGAACCGCACCTTGCCATAGTGGATGGTAGGGTATGAGCCTGTCGGCACATGTCGGCTCAAAAAACAGTGACAAAAACCATGTTGACATCGCGACCTGTCGACCTAACCCATGTCGACCTAAAACCATAGGTGCCATGTCGACCTAGACACCTGTGGACCTTCATCCATGTCGACCTAGAACGTTGTTGACCTTGTTGCCTGTTGACCCAACGGTGTCGACCTAAGTCGGGTCTACAATTCGACCATATCCCAATTTAAACCCAATGCAGGATCGATTGAATGAACTATTTGAAATGACGGTTATTAACTACATAAATAAGAAGTGTGTCACACTGGGATGTTCTCACGGGTGCATCACAAATAATAAAAACAAAAAAAAAGCTGATAAAAAGCCAGCGGAGTCCCAATGACAGGACGATACAGAGCGCTTCCCTTGTGCCACTAAAAATAGAGGACGGGAGGGCGCCAGCCCCAGGGGGACCCAGCTGTCATGTGGATAAGGTACAGGATGAAGAGAGACGCTAGCTCGGAATAACAGGGTAACACGGGAACAAAGCACAGGTGAGCGTGTTTGGATCAGTCTCATCACTTGGCTGCGTGTGCGCTCTGAGCGATGGGGAGACCGTCTGTGCACAGAGGTGGGAACTGCAGCCTTGCAAATGTTATTTCAGAACAAACAGGTTCTCATGGAAAACGTGTTAGAAGAATTCGCAGTATGCAAATCGCACCCAAATCCAAGGCCGCTTGAATTGCAAATGAAAATGTGCTCCAGGTTTATGGGAGGAAGACAAAAAGATACTAGAAAAGTTTTTAATTAACTCGTGAAATAACTTATTTCTGCCGGCTCTAACATATGCCATTAGTATGGCAAAGGGCAGGGAGTGAGAGGGACCCCGGTGGCTCCTCCCCCTCCTGATGTCCCCGCCTCTTTCTCCCTGCACCCAGAAGGGGAAGTACGGGGCTAGGGAGGAGGAAGTCACCGGTCCAGGCAGCACAACAGGAGGCTGCCTGGACACAGGTGATGGGGGAGCGGCTGGGGTCCGTGCGGGGGCAGTGTGGGAAGCGTTATGATTCTATGGGGCAATACCCCCCCCCCCCCCTGTGAAAACCCAGCGTGCAGGTTTTCCCGCATACCAAAATGTGGTAAATACCCTGATAACGGGGTGCATCCTGCCCAGAATGTGACGGGTTGCTACGGACAACATACCTTCTTCAATCTAATGCCATCTAGAATAAATAAATAAGAAGTGTACAGTAATCTCTTTGGTTGCTATGGGAAACATCCTATCTTCAATAGAACGCCCATCTTAGTAAATTGAGCCCTCTATGTCCGAGAGGTCAAATATAAAAGTTTGAAGGTTTCGGGATGAACTCTAGCGACAATGAAATTGTTGCACTTTGCCGATTTCGGCTACACCCTAATCTTATACTTTACAATAAAGGAATAATCCTTCTCCTCACCTCTACGGGGGACTCAAGGGTTTTGTCCACCAGCAGCCGCTAGTTTGGTGGACAATACATAGTCTGAGGGCATGCAGCCAATGACAGCACTCACCCTCCAACAAGAGAGGGACAAATGTCGGGGAGAGCTTTCCTAGTGCTCCATAGTGGGTGATTTACAATAATCCGATATAGGGTCTGTGGGAAGATTATACAGAGCAGTAGAAAGTCTGGCGGGGCCAGGTACATTTCAGGGGGTGTGTCCTAATGGCAGGAGGCGTGGCCATGCATCCTTCGAATACTAAGCAAATAGAGCTGTTTCTAGGTAACAGGATTCTACTTCCACCAGACTTGGGCCCTGGTCATTTGGCCCACCGTTAGCATTCTGATGATGTCATCATTTCACATTTTGAGATGTCAGTAGACGACACTGTGAACATGTCAACATTCTGAGGATGTCAGCAGTCACTTTTGATGAATCACATCACTTCTCTACATTCTCATTGCAACACTCTAATGTCGCCACCGGCTCACCGTGGTCTCTCATCTAAACGGCGAGCGCGCTGCGCGGTGACATGGCGTGTTTGCCAAGTAAAACGCAGGCAATGTGCTACTTTATTTGGAGTGTTTGTAAAATACACATCTATAGGTAAACGGTTCCATTACTCAGACAGAATCATCTTCTTATTTATGGGTTGCGTTCCTTGAAACGACTACAGCAAATTAATGTTCAAAATACTGTATTTCTTCCAACAATTCCCCGATGGTTCGCGCTCCGAACTCTGATTTTGTAATAGTTTCTTAATTACTTGTTTTTCATACTGATCGATTAGCCTAAGCCTATTTATCATCCCACTTATTAAGTACTGAAAACTAATAAAGACATTAAACTACTCTCCCGTCCGGAAAGTAATTACATTCAGAGCCGCCGAAGACAGTTCTTATTCAAAATCTTGAGGCGCTCCAATTTTTCAATAAAGCCGGGTTATATACTGAATTCATCTCATCCTCGGAGGGCTGGGATAGAACAGACACATCCGTAACGACACAGTGCTCATTAAGATCAGAGCCGTCGTCACCGAGTTAGATATACGGAAGGGCTGGGTGTTTTACCATCTATGGGCAGTATTCAATGAGCATTTTGGCGATGTGCAGCGAATCCTGTTTAGGATTCGCTGCACATTCGCCACTACTCGCCGCGTTCCGGAGCCTCGTTGGCTCCAGTATTCAACGAGTCAGGGGCTCGCTGCCCCTGACCGGCAAATTTTAACTCCTGCGGCGATGCCGCAGGGAGCCTGAGGACGGCGGCAGGCAGGGAGATGGAAGTCTCCCTGTCTGCCCCAGAACGTTTGTGGGGGGGAGGTGGGCTCCCCTGGAGCCAGGCAGCACAGGCCAGCAGGGGGTGCCAGCAGGGGATCGGGTATATTCACTACACCCGATCATGCATATGTAATGATTGGGTGAAGTGAATATATGAATATCTAATGAGCGGCTCGGCTCCGGCCCCGTGCTGGCTGGTCTGTGTAAAAAAATAATAATAATATATATTTTTTAAAATTAAATATATATTCATGTGCTTACAGCACATGAATAAAAATAGTATGCCCCTCCTCAGAATAAAATTCCTGATTTTTTGACACCAAATGTAAAAAACAAAACACTTTATTTTAAAAGTTCACATTCCACTTCACCATATAAAGATAGCGATTGCTACTCAGTGAATCATGGCGAAAAAAAAATTGAAATGTGTTCGCCATCTGGTCATTGAATAGGGTGATCCACCGTTTTAGTCAAAAATTCGCCTTACAGCACAAAATCGCCATAACAACCTGGCTAATCAGCCACATTTATACAGCCCATTGTGTCATGCAATTAATAGGTTCTAGTAGTGAGCACATGGCAAATGCCCCCGGGTCTATCCCGGGAGCAGCCTGACATTTGCGAGGTGAAGCTCCCCACAGCAACCCGGATCGAAGATGTCATCGGGGGTGGGGCAGAGAGTCAGTGGTGCATTTTCAGGGGGGCGGGGAGAGCCTCCTCCCTATATGACCTGGGATTAACCCTTCGTTTATCATGGGTTGGATTGCCAGGTTGCTGGACCCAGGATTTTTGAAAAGGCCCTTTCACACCGCACAGAGACCCGGGTCGGACCCAGATTATTTGTGCAATGTGAAGGGGTATATCATATAATGGGGACCATTTATGAGGAGTGTGGATCATAAGGGTTGACTCCAAAAGGTTCGACTTGGACAAAAGGGTCAATATGGACAAAGAGCAAAGGTCAACACAAGCAAAGGCGTGGAACAAGCAACGGCCCAACACAAGCCAAGGTTGACATGGAAAAGGTAGATACATGAAAAGGTCAACATGAGTTTTAATGGTTTTATATGATAATGTGGACACTTGTCAACATGACTGCACAATTAGTGTGGAGCTTCGCCTGCCACGCTTTACTCTTCCAAATAGACCACGTAGATCGCAAAGCATAAAAAAAAAAAATGAATTTAAAACTAATGTCTGATGTCGACCTTTTGGCAATGTTGATCTTCTCTCAAAGTCAAGCTAGTGTATGTCAACCTTTTGGCAATGTTGACCATATTCATTTGACCTATCATCTGGATACCATTAGGAGAACCAACAAAGGTGATGGTGACCGTCAGAAATAAATCAGATGTTAATGTTAATTTTCTAAATTGTGCTTTTGAACCTGAATGGCATAGGGGGCAGCGGGTAGCGGGCAGTACCAACAGCCAGTGTAACCAAGCTCCACCACGGTATCAGCAGCCAGTGTAACCAAGCTCCACCACGGTATCACCAGCCGGTGTAACCAAGCTCCACCATGGTATCAAAAGCCGGTGTAACCAAGCTCCACCACGTTATCACCAGCCGGTGTAACCAAGCTCCACCACGGTATCACCAGCCGGTGTAACCAAGCTCCACCACGGTATCACCAGCCGGTGTAACCAAGCTCCACCACGGTATCACCAGCCGGTGTAACCGAGCTCCACCACGGTATCAACAGCCAGTGTAACCAAGCTCTACCATGGTATTAAACAGCCGGTGTAACCAAGCTCCACCACGGCATCACCAGCCGGTGTAACCGAGCTCCACCACGGTACCACCAGCCGGTGTAACCGAGCTCCACCACGGTATCAACAGCCAGTGTAACCGAGCCCCACCACGGTATCAACAGCCAGTGTAACCGAGCCCCACCACGGCATCACCAGTCAATGTAACCGAGCCCCACCACGGTATCACCAGCCGGTGTAACCGAGCCCCACCACGGTATCACCAGCCGGTGTAACCGAGCCCCACCACGGTATCACCAGCCGGTGTAACCGAGCCCCACCACGGTATCACCAGCCGGTGTAACCGAGCCCCACCACGGTATCACCAGCCGGTGTAACCGAGCCCCACCACGGTATCACCAGCCGGTGTAACCGAGCCCCACCACGGTATCACCAGCCGGTGTAACCGAGCCCCACCACATTATCACCAGCCGGTGTAACCGAGCCCCACCACGTTATCACCAGCCGGTGTAACCAAGCCCCACCACGGTATCACCAGCCGGTGTAACCGAGCCCCACCACGGTATCACCAGCCGGTGTAACCGAGCCCCACCACGGTATCACCAGCCGGTGTAACCAAGAGTACAATTGGTGATGCCTATTACAGTTCTGCGCCAGGCTGCCACAGAAATTGCAAAGAAGGGTATCCAAAAAACCTTCAACAATTAAAACATCCAAACAACAAAAAGTTTTACAACTCCAGATGGCGCCAGTGAGTTAATAATAATGATCTTATAATAACAGGTGATAAGGGGGGAAATGCAAAAAATACTTCCTTTATGCACGGTGGTCAAGTTCCATATGTAGAGTATCTCTGTCAGTTTGTGAACTCCGGTATATGCAAAAAAGAAAGGCTCCAACACCACAACGACCCGGCGGATACAGCTTCCTGCGCTACCCGAAAATAATGCCGGATCAGGGACTACATTAAGGACAAGCTTTGTGCACTGCGCTTTCCCTGGTACGCTCCGTCACGGAGAGCCAGGAAGTAGAATCTCCGGCTAGTTGGAACGCAAACAGCGTTCCACATACCGGAAATGACGCGACGCAAACCCGGAAGCGATCAGCGGGGAAGACAGGTGGATGCTCGTTCGCCGCTGATCCCTTCTAATTAAGGACAAACTATATAAACGGAAGCTGCCCATGCCACAGCACAAGACTTGAAAAAGACCTTTTCTACATAGGGTCGAAACGCGTTGGTAAGTGAAGTGGCAGCCTTTGTTGATCAAGCTCAAGGGGACACCAGGAATTTACCTCCGGTATTCTACACCCAGGACTGCTACCCGGGACCAGACTGGTGACTATTATACCGAGCTTATGAACTGATTAACACCCAGTTCTGATACTCTATCCGGTAATTGTACTGGGCACTTGATTGCTGGATTTTGTTTTTCATTGGATCTATTATTGTGTATTTTTGTATGTTATGTTTGTGTATGTATATGTATATTAAAACTGGCTTCACTATCCTGAGCCTTTCTTTTTTGCATATACCGGAGTTCACAAACTGACAGAGATACTCTACATATGGAACTTGACCACCGTGCATAAAGGAAGTATTTTTTGCATTTCCCCCCTTATCACCTGTTATTATAAGATCATTATTATTAACTCACTGGCACCATCTGGAGTTGTAAAACTTTTTGTTGTTTGGGTGTAACCAAGCCCCACCACGGTAATCACAGATGGAGTGCGCTACAGGCTAGACCCCCACACGTCATCAGGGAGGGAGACTTCAGGAATAACACAGAGAAGATGAACAGCGCATTCCTACAACATCACTTCACACTGTGCGCCTAATTTAGTGGGCTCAAGACGATGTTGCCAAAGTTGTAAGCTTGCACATTTGTCCGAGTCGCACTGTGCATGTGTCCTATACTTATCGCTCGGAATCACAGAATGAAAGTGGGTGCAGGGTGAGTGGATGGGTGAGTGGGCATTCCTGGGCGGCAACAGGGCGAGTGTCCTGTGTGTGCAGAACTGGGCACCCAGGACGCCATCTTCAGACAGAGAAACTGCGCTTGCCATGGGTCTGGTGTCATTTTTAATGGTGCATTTAAAATGTGGGCATCTCGGTATGAAGAACACTGGCAGAAAGATTGAGCAATAGATGTAGCAGACTATTTAGTTAAAGCAAGCAACACTTAGTGCCACCACAAGGTGGCAGTGCACAGTGCCAGCCCACCCCTAATCGCATAATGTCACACCCAGGGGGGTGGGGCTAACATCACTGGAAAGCAGAGCTCTGTCCAGTAGGGATGGCCATCGGCGCTATCGCCATCGATGGTGATAGTACAAACAGAAATTGATGGCAGCATAATATCTAATGGTTGACCTTCAATGTTCTCGACTAACGATGGTCATCTATTTTCTTTGATTGACTGGCCCATGGATCAATCAGAGGGTGGGGCTTAATGGGTGCCAGGGGCGGAGCAGACCGCAACATGAAAGAACCAAATCAGTGTTTTACGCGTGTATACATTTCTGGGTAAGAGCAGTTTACACAGCTCCGTACCCAGTTTTTACCCACTAAAAAAACTCAGGAAAAAAAATCCCAGGTCACCAGACCCATGATTTTTTTTTCTTGTGGCCGATTCCCGACTATACCCAGTAATTACCCGGGTTTTTTCTGTAGTGGAAAAGGGGAATAATGGATGTAAAAGACATATGGAAATACAGTCACAGACATTCTGTATAATAAAAGCATGCTCTCAAATAATAATAATACAAAATGTCCTATTATTATACAGTGCATGTGTTCTGCTAACGTGTAATTGGATCATAATGCCCTGAGAAGCGATTAGTGGGATATCTGATGGCATCAATCCTGACACCTTCCAGAGCAGAGCCCGGTAGGTGGTTGCTGCTGATTCCATTGTAATATTTATCTTCTTATTTCCCCCCTCCCTGGATGCGCCAGTGGTCTTTTGCACGTTCAGCTATTCGCCCCATTGTCTGCCGCGAATGGCTCTCCGAATTACAGCAGCACCGTACAATAATACCTCTGCTGAATTGTAACCAGTCCCCTGCCAAAGATTTCAATAGCTGATCGTGCTGATTTCCAGCCTCTCTGTACTAATACTCTGCAGAGTTGGCGCGCACAAAGTTCAAAGGCATAATACACAGTGCGACAATACACAGCGCCACAATACACAGTGCGACAATACACAGCGCCACAATACACAGTGCGACAATACACAGCGCGACAATACACAGTGTCACAATACACAGCGCGACAATACACAGTGTAACAATACACAGTGCGACAATACACAGTGTCACAATACACAGCGCGACAATACACAGTGTAACAATACACGGGAGCATCAGCAAAGGGAGACATTATACTGTTCAGCTCCTGCTTGTGAATCATCAGCTAGAATGACACCATCATTTCCTTTTCACATCTGAGCGTCTTCCCTGCCTTCTATTTACCTTCTAGTAAAAGCGGAATCTTGTGTTCCTTCGGGTGACGGCCTATTATGTAATATACACGCGTGCGCTTCTTATATTTCTGTACCTGCAATTAAACGTGAATATATCAGCGGCTGATTTTAGTTGTCTTCCCAGGAAGGAAATGATCTTAACCAGGCACCATCATGTGAGACGCAATCTTCTCTGTTTGTAAGGAAGCCTTTGTATGTAATGTGATTTTATATATATATATATAAATAAAAGAATATACTACTCATAATTAGGGGGAGTTTCAGGTTTCCCAGAAGAGCCCTCTATTCCCTCTTGGTGAGTGGCTCAAATTAGGACAACAATAAAACAATACCAGTGGTATATAATACAATTGCTAGAGGAAGCCCCTGCACCCCCCTGCCATGCCGCACTAATTACCTGTTTTTTCGCAGGTCCGTGGCAAGTGGCGGGACTAAAATGACGCAAATTGCGTCATTTTGTGTCATTTTAGCCCCGACCCCTACTCGTGGACCCGCAAATCGCGGCGTTTGTATGATTTGGGGGCGGGGCTTTGAGTCATCAACCCCTGTCCCCGTCCCCTGACCTGGAGATCCGGCTGTCCTCTCTCAGGCAATTTTAAAAGTCGGCAAGTATGATTGTGTTAGTAACCGGGGCCAATCGCCCGAATAATTTACATTATGACATTTCCAAATTCAGCAATTAAGCAGACCCCATGGAAACATAGGAGGGTTGTTTTTGAAGTATAAAATTGGGACCCCAGGAGATATTTCCACCATCCGGACCGCGTATATGCGTTTATGCCATTCGTCATATTTATGAGTGCACCCAAAAACGGGTATCTTCAGGGGATATCTCACAAAGATTTCTTGATAAGGATGGGATGTACCAAGCAGTTGCAATATATCCCGACACACATCGCAATCATACTAACGTATGTGATTAGTATCACAAAGGGCAGCACTTTTGATAAGAGTTGCCCTTTGGGAAGCAGCCAGTGGGTGTGAGCGGGTCCCTGCGGATCTCCCCCTCTCGCTGTGCCTGACTGCCGTGCTCCGCCTCCTCCTGCCTGCACCGGGAAGGTGCTAGGGAGGAGAAGGTCACTGGTCAAAGTAGGAGGCACAGTAGGAGACATCAAGTGTGTGTGTGTGTGTGTGTGTGTGTGTGTTGGGGGGGGGGGGGGTGTCTTTGGTGCATCTGAAAATATGGTAAAAAACCCTGATACCGCATTTTCAGTTTGCTACATCCCACTGTCAATGAGCCCATGAGGCAGAGGAAGAATTTTAAGAACATTATCCCCAATGGATATAATTCACAGTGACTCCACCTTTTGCCTAATTAAAAACAAAATGATGCCTGAAATGTCATGTTGAAAACTCATATAAACTACAGTATAAACTTGCTTTCAAATGAAAATAAGGTAACAGATTACTGATCTTCCTTACGAACAGCAGTAACTAGGGAAACAACCGGCGCATTCTAGTGCTTGTTTCTATGGTTACAGATGCTGCTAGAGAAGGACAGCTATTTTGTCCAATGGCAGCAACAGTGTGTTCTGAGGTCCCAACGGGTAATTTTAGGCAAACGTCCTATTTAATTTACCAGTAGTCATCCCAGTATAATAATTTTTATTAGTCAAATTCATTATTATTTAAATTTTTTTACTTGCCAACTGTAAAAAAAAAAAAGGGGGTAACCGGCGAATACTGTAATTCAACAGATAGATGGAGATACAGAAACCGTCACATGTAACTTACAGACTAAACTGCAAAGTTCTTTGCCCTGGATTCATACTGCTCGTGTCCAGAATGGGTCCCGGGCAGTTGGACACGCTTGGGGTCATTCAGACCTGTTCCCTAGGCTGCGTGTATTTGCAGCCTAGCAGGCAGGTAACACCGACCCCATGGATCATGTCACAAGCGATACAAGGACGCGGCCCTGGATCACACGTAATTTACTTATACCAGATGCCTCCTGCTGCATCGTCCTATCTGTGCTCTGATGCTACTTCCAAGCAAACAGCAGTGATGTCTCTTCCAATCACATCTGAATTAAGCCCGCCCAAAAAAAAAAAAGACATTGCAATACGATTTATCCCGTTGTTGAAAGGGGAGCGATCGCACCTCCTATCGGAAGATCAGCACAATCCGTTCACTACTGCAAAATATTTTATGTCCCGAAATAAAGTAAAAGAAGTTAGTCTCAGTTGTGTCTCTAGATCTATTATTAACAAGGGTGTAACCAAAAAAAAACACAAGAGGTATTGTGAGGGTAGATGAAAGGGGACTGTCACACTTGTTCAAGAGATAAAGCAAAGTTCATTGATCAGGTTCCTCAACCCAGTCTTTCTTTCTCTTGAGCACAGCAAAAGCAATGCAATTATACCAGAAGCAATTGGGATGTAAAGATGGAAAGGGAGAACTACTTAAAAAAAGAAGAAGCTGTTGCGGCTTATTATAACAAACCAAAGTTCTAATGCTTATTAAAAATGTTCTGCAGAGATGAAAGTAGGCCCCGTGTCTAGCCTTTGTTAAGGCATAATACTGTAAGTAGTAGTTTCAGATAAGAGTGTGACAATATGGGTTGCGGAACAATACGCGGCACCTCAACAGATTTGGTCTTTGGATCTGGCAAAATTAATTTGCCACAATCAATACAGCATTTAACAAATGAATAAAATGTACACAAAATACTCTCGTAAATGTGTCTCCTCTGGTGGTGAGTATTAAGGAAAGAGGGGGACCACATGCAGGCCTTTTTTGTGGGCCTCTAGAAGTATGGTGACAGAAGATGTCCCCTGGATCGCATCCCTTCCATCCTACTTTACACGTCTCTCTCTTCCCTGAAGCCTGTTCATCCTGCCCATATCTTCATCCGGTCCTGCTCCCCTGGTTCTGTAGCCCTTCCCCTTTACACAGGTCCATGTCCCACCCATCATTAAGAAAACCTCACTCCACTCCAGTTCCCCTGTAATTACCACCCTCTTCTTTGCTTCCAAGATTCTTGAAAGTATTGTCTAGGTCTGCCTCGTTGGTCCAATGGTGTCATGCCCTTCTCAACCATCTTCAAATGGCTTCCATCCTTTATTCCAGTGAGACAGCCCTTACCAAGGTCATCTCCTCACAGCTAATTCCAATGTCTACTTCTCTTTTTTATTACCTTGACCTGAAATCTCTGCTTCCTTTTATAGGAAGGACTACACTCTCATGGTCGATGACCTCAGTCATGGTTGACCTACAATCCTCTACTACCACTTGTCTGTTTCTTCCTCTAGCACCAGGTATATGCCATCAAATCTACTTATCTTCTCCTTCACCTCTCTCCCTCTCTGGCATCTTTCTGCCAACCACTACTGGACATCTTGGAACTTAACATGGTCAAGACCAAACTTTCTTTCATGATCCCTCCACATTACTCCTGCTCTCTTTCTGCGAATATTGCCATTATTTCTGCGCCTCATGCCCACTGCTGTGGAGTCATCCTCAACTTCCCTCTCTATAAGTCCTCACATTAAAACTCTGACTCCTGACACTCCCACCTCATCAACATCTGTCAGATGTCTCTTTCTCGCCCTTGAGGTTACCAAAAATGCCCTCCATGACCTTAATATTTCCCACATAGTCTACTCAGGGCAAGGATTTAGGCACACTAGGCAAAACTTCAGCTTACTACGGCCCACCAACCCCACACCGACTTTACAGAACCTCAGGTGAACGTGTGGAGGTGGCATCCTAGTATTTCAACACATGCTATTTGCATTAAGTTACACCAAGATGCCTCTCTCAGAGTCCTCAGGAGTGCCCCCAGATTCTGGAGCCCCCAGGCAGCTGCCTAATTATGACGGTTGGTAGATCTGGTCCAAAATCTAATGTAACCTCCGATTGTTTGGCCTCCCTCCATTACAGTCTATACACAATACTCCTGGGTGTCACATTTTTACTTCTAGTTGTACGACCTCATCCTTCTCACTCTGCAAACAGATTCAGTGGCTCCCTATTTTCTCAGAATCCAAATCAAATGCCGTCACATATCAGCTGCTAAAGGTTTCATCTAAACCAATTAGTGGTTACGTTCTAAAGTCATTGGTTC
The DNA here is from genome assembly GCF_055691185.1 of Crinia signifera. Taxonomy (NCBI): domain Eukaryota; kingdom Metazoa; phylum Chordata; class Amphibia; order Anura; family Myobatrachidae; genus Crinia; species Crinia signifera. The sequence goes on along the minus strand of NC_139225.1, from coordinate 155,180,445 downwards.
ACCAGTGCCTTCAGCATTCAAGAGTAGATGGAGAGATGTTAATAAATGAATGGCAAATTATATATATATAATGAAGATAATGTGGAAGATCCAGTCCAGGATTTAGAGCAGCAGGGCTAAAGAGATCCAGTCCAGGTTTTTTTAGACGTATTGTGAACAACTGTCTGCTGATTAACAGCACCTGTTACTTCCTCTTATATGTTTGTCTAGAGCAGGGTGTCGGGGCTCCCAATGCCTAAGAGAGGCTGGGCGATAGGCGGGGGACGTGGAGATATGCAAGTTCTATGCTGTAACTGAATTGCCATGCTGTTGCCTTGTATGCTGTCTACCGGTTACAAATAAAGATTCACTTACTTCAATCCAGTTTATGTGAGTCCTTGTCACAAAACAAATAATAATAAAAAAAATTATATATATATATATATATATATATATATATATATATATATATATATATATATATATATATATAAAAAAAAAATACACACACAAACAGATACAGTTCGATTCATGTATACAGGGTACTGTATCTGAGATTAGCTATAATATGCCTTCTAAAGAATAAGAATTAATGGGGAAAGCTGCATACACCAGAATCCTCTGTGCATATGGTCGTAGTCACCAGCTAATAACTTGCTTTGGACTAAGCTGTCTTGCTTTGTGCACCTCCTGCTGTGAAATAATTAATCATCAGGAAAGAAATGAATTATAAAATCAAATAAATGATAAATGTCTTTGGATGAAGTGCCTGGAAATATGTTTAACTAATTGTGCGATCTGAGCCTGCGACTGCATTTTCCCTATTAATCTATTACTACAGGCTCCCTGCAGCGATTCTGTTCTTATATTTAAGAAGATTAAAGTGAGGATTCTAAATCCTGCCGAATCTCTACCGGGAGCAGTCGGGAAGGCGGATGATGAAAGCGTTGATGTCACCGAAGCAGCGACACAAAGCGATGGAAAGTCTATAAACACAACGGCCGTCTTATCTAATCCATAACATAAACACACATTGATTATACACGCGAATAATTGCTGGGCTGCAAAGGAAAAGGAGCCAGAGAGAGGTTCCGGACTGTCTGGGCAGTGTGTTGCCCCTTTTCTTCCTTCTAGATTGGAATCCGAAGTGTATTCCAATGACCAACACGCTAACAACATCCCTGACTTACTGATCGAGGGATGAAGAAAAACAATAGGGTTTGAAGGATCTACGTGTGACAAAGTGGTTGCAGGGAGAGGGGGGGGGGGGGGGGTACTTGGGCTAGATGTACTAAGCTTGAAAAGTGAGAAAATGGAAAGTGACAAAGTGCCAGCGAAACAGCTCCTAACTGTCATGTTTTTTATATGTCAGTTGTGAGCGGATGGCTGGTGGTTTGTCACTCTCCCACTTTTCAAGGCTTAGTACATCTCACCCTCTTTCACTCTTTTAACTAGTAAACGACACCATGTACACAAAAATGATCACAAACCCCTGCGCAAAGAGATCACTGTAGGCTGTGTGTGAGAGAGGCATTGTGGGTGATAGGAAGGTCTCTAAGTCTACTGTGTCTTTTGTCATTCACTAATTAAAAGCCCATCAAAATGACTTTTTCCGCAGTGTGCTTTCACTTTGAGCTGTGACAGTTTTTAGCAGACAAACTCTCAACCCCACCCCCAGTCCCTATCTGCTCCTCCCTACAATCTGTCTTCACAGCGCCCTCTCCACCAAGTTTGTAACAGATCATTGTCCCTCCAAAAATAGCTTTTTCCAAAGCGATGCTGACGTGGTATACAGAGAGTCCAGGTGGACTGGCCAGCTCAGCGCCCACATCTTAACCCCTTTGAGAACCTCTGAGATGAACTGGAATAACGGGTGGGTTCTAGGCCGACTCGACCTTCTTTAGTGTCACAGTTGGTCGCTGTACTTAAGGCGGAATGGCAAAACATTCCACCCACTGTTGTCCAGGAAATTGTGGGCAGTTTGCCAAGAAGGGCATCTGCCGTAATCACTGCACCGCTATTTTGGGGAGAGTCGGCACGTATACAGTTTAGGGTGTATGACTGCGTTGCACTGGCTTAGTGACATCACCACCCAGTAACACACTAACCTGCTGCATAACTGTGTGACTGCGCTCACTCTGTGACATCACCATCCACACAATGACCTAGGAGCCCATCTCATCTATCTTCCTTAGGCCATGGCTCACCATAGCTAGCCATGGCTATCCTATTGTTCTCAGCAGCAATACAAGGGGATTAGCAGAGTAATCCTATTACTCACTTAGGGGGAGATTCTCTAAACTAAAAATGCAGTAAAAACCCCGTTATCAGGGTTTTTACAGTATTCTGGGATGCTCTAAGCATCCCCCGCCGGGTTACCGCGGCGAGGGGCATCGCCAGAAAAATGCACCATAGAAGCCTATGGGCTTCTAACGCGATCCCCTGCCACCCCGCACCGACCCCCCCCCCCCCCCCCTCACCTGTGTCAGGGCAGCACAGAGCTGTGCTGCCCGGACCTGTGATCTCCTCCACCCTGCACTGTGATCCTCTTCCGGTTGCAGGGAGGAGGAGAGCCCGATGCAGCAGCAGCGCCAGGTGTGTGAGTGAGGGGGGAACCGCCAGGACCCCATGGGACCCTCACCGCAAAGTACAGCTCTTAATGCAAGAGCTGTCCTTTGCCATAATTATCGCATATGTTAGTGCATATGCGATAATTAGGAATGTGATGGGCGGCGAAGGGGGGCGGAGCTGGGGTGCGGATGTTAGAACATCCCCCCCCCCTTAATCCTATTATAGGGATAGATTCAGTGGCACCATCTGTACATAACTGTATGACTGCGCTCACTACTGTGACATCACCATCCACACACTGATCTGCTCTTTGCTCTCTCCGTCAGATTCAGCCATCAAGTGGAAATAAAGATTAAAAATAAATATTTATCAGTTATAAATATCTTTGGAACAGGCTTTTTTTTAAAAATGCAGCACATAATCTGAGCATATTGTCTAATTACACTATTTGCATATAATACATCACCTATTTATGAATTGATCTCATTATATACTGCGTATAGCAATAGGACAGTATACAATAATAACGATGATCGGAATAAAACACACAAATTATCCGCTGCACATAATTAAGGCAATAATTGCATTACAGATTCCGGTGACGTTTCATTAAGTACTTTTCCTTGGACTTCAATCTTGTGCTTTTCTGAAGGCACCAGAAGCCTCATTTGCAATTACAAGCCCATTATGGACAGCGGGAGGTGCCCTGTTCTATTAATACAAATGATGAATCTTGTAATTTTGTCTGTGTGATCGAGTGACAGTAAAAATAGCCCATTAGCGCAAATGAAATAATCTCGTGAAGATTGACTTCACCTTTGATCAGGACGAGCGTTGCGGAGTGGAGGTGAAGAGCGTTTAACACGCATTCCACAGAACGCCACTTCCCCGGAATCGTCCTGTTATTAAAACCATGACTGAAATATCAACTCGCTGGTAATTTAATTAACAGAGGTACATAGAATTGGATGACACAAAAGGGCTCGTCGCTGACACTCGCAGTAAGGGATTAGTACTAATTGGCCCCTACTTTTAAGATACCCATGTGCCTCTCTCCAACACTCATTAATTTGTTTTGTAGATTAAACTTTACCCCTTGTGTTAGGAGACACTCCTGCGGTTTATACTTCATTGTAAAGTTACCGCTTGCTAAATCACCCTGCATCTGCAAACACACAAGAGCACAGAGCCCCTAACAGGACATATTGTTCAATCGTTGCCTATACATAGTGACGGCGGCCATTTTGAAGTCTGCACTATACATTCATAGACTTTCAAAGGGTTGGAGGCAGACCGCTAAATGGCTGCCCTCGGGTCATGTACAATGTTCCTCAGTGATTTTTATAGTGAACTCATAGGCTGTAATAGCTGCCCTCAATGTGGGACAGACATTTAATGAATGTTGGCAGCGAGACTGACATAGAAGGCAGCTGGTGATTCCTATCTTCAGGATAATCAAAAGTTTTGGAGGAGACCAATTTGACGAGCTCCTTATATACTGCGGACACAGCCTTGGAAAGTTTGATTGTGCAGACATTTTTCTTTTTATAATAGTACCAAAATATAGATGTGGTCCCTGGTACTTTGTAGCTACCCCAACCCCTATCATCCTCTCTACCTACCCAACCCCTTTCACCATCTCTGTACCTACCCAACCCCTTTCACCAACTCCGTATCTACCCCATCCCCTATCACCACCTCTCTACCTACCCAACCCCTTTCACCATCTCTCTACCTACCCAACCCCTTTCACCATCTCTGTACCTACCCAACCCCTTTCACCATCTCTGTATCTACCCCAACCCCTTTCACCATCTCTGTACCTACCCCATCCCCTTTCACCATCTCTGTACCTACCCCATCCCCTTTCAGCATCTCTCTACCTACCCCATCCCCTTTCACCATCTCTGTACCTACCCCATCCCCTTTCACCATATCTGTACCTACCCCATCCCCTTTCACCATCTCTGTACCTACCCCATATCCTTTCACCATCTCTGTACCTACCCAACCCCTTTCACCATCTCTGTACCTACCCCATCCCCTTTCACCATCTCTGTACCTACCCCATCCCCTTTCACCATCTCTGTACCTATCCCATCCCCTTTCACCATCTCTGTACCTACCCACTCCTCTCACCATCTCTGTATCTACCCCAACCCCTTTCAGCATCTCTGTACCTACCCAACCCCTTTCACAATCTCTGTACCTACCCCATCCCCTTTCACCATCTCTGTACCTACCCCATCCCCTTTCACCATCTCTGTACCTACCCCATCCCCTTTCACCATCTCTGTACCTACCCCATCCCCTTTCACCATCTCTGTACCTACCCCATCCCCTTTCACCATCTCTGTATCTACCCCAACCCCTTTCAGCATCTTTGTACCTACCCCATCCCCTTTTCACCATCTTTGTACCTAGCCCAACCCCTTTCAGCATCTATGTACCTACCCCAACCCCTTCCAGCATCTCTGTACCAACTCCTTTCAGCATCTCTGTACCAACCCCAACCCCTTTCAGTATGTTTGTGCCTACCACAACCCATGTTGGCAATTCTGTACCTACCCCAACCCCTTTCAGCATCTTTATACCTACCGCAACACCTCTTGGTATCTTTGTACCTATAACAACCCCTTTCAGCATCGGTCTACCCCTACCACAGGCACTGTTTACCTACCACATCCCCTATTAGTGCCTTGTCTGTAAACTACAACAAAATAAAACATCCTGTCTTGCTGGTCTATTGGCACAGATATTAATCTATATAGTAAGCCAATTGTCACTAAAATCATGCCTACATTTCTCTTTGATTTGAGTTTTTTTGTGCCAATTTGTAGATCTGAACACTTGGACTCCCAATTAGTGTACCACCGCTCAACATGCTTCAGACTTATGTCAACCTTTTCATTAGTCATGACCTGTTGACCGTTGACCCAAAGTCCGGATTACTTTGTGCTAGGCAGCTCGGGATTCACCTGTAGTGTGTAGAAGCATCTCGGGAATGTACCACCAGATAATGTCTACAAGTTACAGACAAAGTTCATTAAGATAATGTATTAAATAATAATATGCGGTAGGGCCTGCACACAACTAGACAAATCATTTAATCTGAAGGTGGAAAATCACTTTCACTTTATATTAGGGATATAAAGATAAATACCAGAATAACGGGATTCAAATGCCGGTGATTTTAGGCCCAAATCCCGGTATCCCAGTATTGGCCTCCCTACTTTATATCCAGGATCCCGTATTTGGAGGATATTCTTATTTCCGCCATTGTAACAAGTTTTCCCGCTTAACGAAGTGAAAATATCTCTTTAAGTAATCTCAGCCAATGCAATAAAATAAAGATCATCGGTTTTTGCTACTAGTAATTATCTCTATCAATTAAACATTAGTGGGATAATGCGTTAATTGTGTTTGCGTGTTTTTTGCTCGTTTTTCAAGAAGACTAGTTAATTATACTAATTATATTTTCTCATTTCTGACCTGCATAATAAAGGAATTTGTGTTAATGAAGAAAATCGCCTCCACTTTTGTACGATTACGCCCATGGTGCTAGAAATGGATGGCATACCGGCGCCTTCTGTCCTTTACGGGTTATTTATAGCGCCCCAAGAGTCGCGTAATGCATCACAGATGGTATTCCGGCATTCGCATCAAACTGTGCCACATTTCGGCCCAAGATGTAAGGCTAGGTACACACTATGCCGACATGTCTGCCGACTGAGGGGCAGATTAAGTAAGCATACAATCACCAATTGGCCGCTCGATGCATCTGTGTCAACATCACAGCTGGGTGGAAAATGTAATTTACCTGCTCAGCTGTGATACTAGCACCTGCAGCCAGTATACGTGCGGGAGGCCATGGGTCTGTATTATAGGGTTGATAGTAATTTGGTTGGACCCAAAAGGCTGACATGCACGTCATGGAAAAAGGTCAACATGGAAAATGTCAACGCAAAAAAGGTCAGCATATGTTTTTCATGTTTTTTGGTGCCAGTGTCGACACCGGAGTACGTGGAGCGCCAATGAGTGTATTGCATTCGCTCACCATTCGGATGGTAGCGTATTTAAAAGTTAGATATTTAAAAAAATGGTGAAAAATTGATGTTGACCTTTTCACGTGTTGACCACGTTTGATCTTTTGCTTGTGTTGATATAGTGCAGTGTCGACCAATGGCGGACTGACTATTGTATGTCAACCCATACACAGAATGCAATATGTCTGGGATATACGTAATTAATTAGTCCACACACGCCGACACACTTAAACATAGTATATATGATTCTAGTGTGTACCCGACCTCTATCACACAACTGCACAGACACATTGGGGCTCATTTTGTCAGAGGCCAGTTATATTTATGTCTGTACATAGTAAGGGGAGCACGAGGGCCTACTGAGGGCCAAAGGTTGTTTGTCGGATGTCTTTCCTCCAGGTGTCCAAGCAAGAGGTATGTACAATGTCATCACCGCAGCCCAAAAGATTGAAGGGAGAAGCCAGCGTGGCAGGGGCGCAGGGTCTCTCTATCCGCAAATTCCATGCGATTTGGCTGTCCGTATGGAACCTGCTTAAAAACGGCTCACCAAAAATGGCCACCAACTTGGATGAGACAGAATCCAGAGGTCTTACAAGACCTCTACCATCTGTCAGGGAAGCACAGCGTGTACCAGATTCCGAGAGTGCTGGCAACAAGCATGTAACCCCTTGGGAATGAGCATCTAACCCGTTGGCAATGAGTATTTAACCCCTTGGCAACGTGCATGTTACCGCTTGGCAACAAGCATGTAACACACTGGCAACCAGCATATAACTTCCGACAACGAGCATGTAACCTCTGACAACGAGCATGTAATCCCTGGCAACAAGCATGTAACCCCTGGCAACAAGCATGTAACCCCTGGCAACAAGCATGTAACCCCTGGCAACGAGCATGCAGATAAAATATATATAATTTACCACATTGGGTGTGGTTGGGGGTGCCACATGGGGTATATAAGAGATCGCTAGTACACAACAGATTGATCAAATCCAAATGGCGAGATTTCTGGCAGTGGATTCATGTGAAGTTGTGTTTTCTGTTCCACATCTTCTTCACGCTCAGAAGCGCCTCGCACGGTTTATATGGAGCTGCTGCAGGTTACAGTTCATGGTCTCAGCAGCATGTTATTAAACCAGTAACACGTCTTATGTTCATGGGAAAGCTATAGTTATAGTATATAGTTATAGCGAAGCTGACCAAGCGGAGACCGTATTCTTGCACTACCGTATTGGATTGTTATAGGAGGATGGCACTCGGGGTGGGTGCGAGGGCAAGTTGACATTTCAGGAGATTTCATTTCTTTTGTATTCCTGGCATATGAGACGGCCGTGTATCCCGGAATCTATGGTTTTGGGTGTCACATAATTATTATCACTGACGCAAAGCAAATATTACATTCAGCAGGTGGAATAATTCAATTTGCCCCCTGCGGCGTCGGTAAGGATACCGTGCGCTTTCCGCACAGCAGTCCTCACTTACGACCCGCTGGGGTTTGAATGAGAGCCAAGAGTCTATGTCATATTCTCAGGAGCGGCTGACGCGGTGTCATACACTAAGAGGACAGTGTAAACTGCCGACACGCCAACCCTGACATTACTGTACAGCAGGATACGGACACCTGCGGCTCTCCTGTAATTGTACAGCTGCACTTCTCAGCCTGCAATCTGTCAGTGTGGTACTACAAGTTCCAGGAAGTTTATAGCTTTCTCCGCTCCTGCGTATGTCCCACTGGTGTGGCATGATGGGACATGTAGTTCAACAACAGTCGTAAAGCCAAATATTACTTAGACCTACTGTAAAAGTCAACTGGGTCAAACGGTAACAAGTGCATTAGGTCGACAAAGAGAAGGTCGACAGTCAAAAGGTTGATGTCTGTTTTTTAGCAAAACATGTGCCGACAGGCGGCATTTCGTGCCCTACCATCCACTAGGGCATGGAGGGACAATTGAATAGTGTGCCCGAAGCATGGAAAGCGCAGGGAGCCACGCGAGGGGTGTGGTGTACTGATATGGTGTCCAAGTCGACAATGTTGACAATCGGGGGGGGGGGGGGGGCACCATGTCGACCTTCCCAATGTCGACCTTATGCATGTTTCAACCTTATGACCCTGTTGACCATGGGTCTTCAAACTGTGGCCCTCCAGATGTTGTCAAACTACAAATCCCATCATGCCGTGCCATAGTTTTGCTATAAGGGAGTGTTAAAACTGTGGCAAGGCATGCTGGGATTTGTAGTTTCACAACATCTGGAGGGCCACAGTTTGAAGACCCATGCTGTAGACCTTAGTTACAGTATGTTGGCCTTTTGTCAGTGTTGTCGATCTAAGGCCTCTCGACCAATTGTACTGTATCTATTTTTAAATAAAACTTCTATTTACAATTTAATTTGTACCAGAGTAATGATCACCCCCCTCCCCCCCCAGCTGCCTTGCTCTGAAGACCTCAAATATGGTGGGTGTGGTATAGGGTTCCGACAGTCAGTAGCCCGACGTTAGGATCCCGACTGGGTGAGCGCAACAAAGCCTCTTGCGATCTCGCTACGCTCGCCGCTTATTCTTATTCTCCCTCTTGGGGGTCATGGACCCCCACGAGCAGTGGCGGGCTGGGCAGGGGGGCAGGGTGCCATCTGCCCCCCCAGGCCAGTGCAGGTATACAGCAACAGGGCCGCCTGTTAGCTATGTGTGTGCACATAGATGACAGCCTGGACGGCTCCAGGCTGCACCTGTCTCCCGGCTGTCATGTCAGGCTGCACGCTGCTGTGCTGTCCAGCATCAGTATGAGAAGAGGCTGCTGGCCGTTGCAGATCCGGATGGGGCCACCATAAGGGAGGTACAGAAGTAACTACAGGGACAGATTATAACTCTACCTACCCTGCAGAAAGGCCCTTTCACAGACAGGTTCCCCCCTAAGGCCCCCCCAGCACTAGGTCAGCACTCCGTCTCTCCGTGCTGTGCAGTAGCCACGCCCCCAACTCTCTTCCTCCTGAAACTTCAGTTCTCCTTCCTCCCTGCTGATACTGGGCCTGCACAGGAGAAGGCTGGGCCTGGCACTCTGCCTGCATGCTGCGGAGCACAACACAGAGGTACCACCTGTCTGTCCCCTGCAGTATATTTCATCATATCCTTATCTTCTGCAGTCTCTCTATCTCCTAGTCCTTTGCTGTCTCTCCCTTTCCCCTGCAGTCTCCCTTGCTGTCTCCATATACCCTGCACTCTCTCTTGCTCGCTGTGTCCCCTGGGGTCTTTCTTGCACTCCTTGTCCCCTGCTGTCTCTTTCACCCTCTCTGCATCCCCTACAATCTCTTTCCCTCCCTCTGAATCCACAACAGTTTCTTTCACACTCTCCATGTCCCCTGCGGTCTCTTTTGCTCTCTGCATCTCCTGCAGTCTCTTTTGCCCTCTCTGCATCCCCTATGGCCTCTTTCCCTCTCTCTGCATCCACTGTGGTCTCTTCACTCTCTCCAGGTCCCCTGTGGTCTCTTTCCCTCTTTCTCTTTTCATCCCCTGTTGTCTCTTTCCCTCTCTCCACATACCCTGCAGTCTCTTTCACTTTCCCCGCTTCCCCTATGGTCGCACTCTCCACGTCCCTTGCGGTCTCTCTCACTCTCTCTGAGTTCCCTGATTTCTCTCTTGCTCTCTCTGCATCCCTTGCAGTCTCTCTGCATCCCCTGCTGTCTCTCTGCATCCCCTGCTGTCTCTCTGCATCCCCTGCTGTCTCTCTGCAACTCCTGCAGTCTCTCTCTGTGTGTCCTGTGTGGTCTCGCTCTGTACATGACTCTTGCTGTCTCTGTTGCCCTCTCCGTGTTCCCTGCATTCTCTCTCTCTCTCTCTCTCTGTCCCCTCTGCCCTCCGTAGCTGTCTCTTTGTCCCCTGTGCTCTTTCTCGCTGTCTCATGTGGTATCTCTCGTTATCTCCCTTTTTCCTGTGATCTCTCCCGCTGTCTCTCTGTCCCCCTGCGGTCTCTATCACTGTCTCAGTGTCTCATGTGGTGTCTCTAGTTATCTCCCATTCACCTGCGGTCTCTCCCATTATATTCCTATCCCCTGCAGACTGCCACTACATCCTGGTTTTCCCAGAATCCTACCTGTTTCTGACCTTCCGTTCCAATAACTGCCTTCTGGACACACAACTGTCCCAGTCATTGGAATTGGAGGGGCCACTGCAAGATGGTAGAGCAGAGGTTTTTAATTCTGTAAATAAAGCAACCCCAAAAGTGTGTACACATGGTGTGAAAATCACACTGTTCGGCCACATTCAATCCAGATGCGCAGCAACGCAGCATTGGAATTGAAAGTAGAAATAGACTGTGCAGCACAATCTATTTCTACTAGAGCGAAAGGAGGGCGACCGCTTCCCGGACGCCGTCCCTCTCTCCCTGCCAGCCAATGCCAGCACCCCGGCGTCAGCCAGTATCGAGTTAATATTGGCGGCCTCCAAATCACACCGTGTGTACATACTTCAACCCCAGGGCCACTTGCTTGTGGATGCCCCCTAGGCCAAAAGTTGCCAGCCAGCCCCTGCCCACGAGGGAGAATATCCGGTGGCCGTCGGGAACCCGTCTGTCGTGTTTTAACAGTCGGGTAAATGACTGTCGGGACCCAGTCCGGCACCCAAATATGGTGACATGTAAGCTGGGTACACTGTATTCGCCGATATGTGTACCCAGCAATATTGTTACTGATGGGGACCTGGGGAATGCCGGCATCGGCAAGTGACATGGGGGGAAGTGGGGGGGGGGGGGTGCATTCTCGGTCATCCAGCAGGCACAGACGAAGGAGGACATTACCAGAGCGCGCATACTTAATGATGTAGTGCGTACACAGTGGTGTCAAACTCATGGCCCTCCAGCTGTTGTGGAACTACACGTCCCAGCATGCCCTGCCACCGTTTTAGCAATCCATTATATAAAATCAGTCGCCAACCCCCAAGCAGGTATCGACCCGGGGAATATTCAGTGTTTTTACTGCTTCCTACCCTCTCCAACTCCTCCCACTATAGAGCGAACGCCGCAGCGAGTTTGCTAAGGGGATTTGCATTTGTGCATATTCATAACCATAGAACATATATAAACCCCCCATACACACACACACGCGCACACACCCTGTCCTAGCGGAGCTGGCGATCTCCCAGGCACCAGTCACCATCCGCCTGTATATATCTGCGAGCTCCTGAAGGAAAACCACACAGATAAAAGGTTCAACATACAAATCCCAGGCGGCCGCGGCCGGACTCTCAGCCCGCAGCGATGCTAACGAACCCATCTGCACATCCAGATCCATCGCGGCTTGGTGGAAGAAACAAACACTATTCATCACTGTCAGGAGGGCGATATCCTGTCTGGGAGAGCTACAAGGGAAAGGTTAATCTGAATATTGGCGTGTCTATAGACTACAAGCAGCGGATAGAGATATTTCTGCATTGGAGGATATGCAAATACATTGCTTGTTCATGTAGTACAGCGGCACGCAGCGTCGTAGCCGAGAGATGGCGCCGACACCACAGACGGTGCACCAGCCACCGATTTCATCTAGATGATTAATGGCAAGGGCTACGTCTCTAGAAGAAGATTGATAAAAAGGATAAACTATATAAAACCACATAATTACATACATATATACTGTGTGTGTGTGTGTTTGTCACATATGTGTGTGTGTGTGTCAAACTCAGATTCACCAAAGCAACAATGCAGCAGCAAACAGAAAATAAGCAGCGACTGACCTTAACCCAAAGAGCTTACAGTCTAAACAGAGAATCAGCAAGTACTGTACAATGGATTCCAGTTACCTGGCAGGAAAATAAACGTACAGAAAGTGTATCGATCCCTACGCTGCCTGCTGCTTGCCTGAATGGCTGCTCTTTGCAGGCGTTGGGTAATTTGCAGAGGACCCCCATCATTACTGTAAGCGAGCGCGCTAGAAGAACTCACACCAGCACAATTAAAACTATTTATATATTGACTTATTGAGCCCGTTCGCCGGCAGGACGGCAACACAGATCGTTCGTGGGATCCCGACGTCACATTTTCATTCCTGTTCTGAGAAATGCAGTCGAGGGGATGAAATAGAACCTCATATCCGCCGAATTAATGTCAGTTGTTTAGAAAAAAATGGGCCCCATTGGCAAATAAATAAGTCAGAATACAGTAAATTACAGAAATGGACCAGTCGATTCGAATGTAAGCCCCCCACCCCCCTTTGAACCTTGAATTAACGCTCATTAATTAAGCTCTTTGGTGCAGTATATGTAGCTGGGGTGTGGTATATTGTGTTGACAGTCAAAATGTTGACATGAGAATACCGACACATGGTTGTATTGTGGGCAGGCTTGGCATGTTGACATTTATCAAATCAACACTAATTCATTGTAGACGTAATCAGAATGTTGATAATAGGTTCTAATTACCTGGTACGGCGAGTCCAACAGCTCCAGAAATGTCTCCCGAGTCCGTTGGTGATGTATTGACAAGCTTTGTCGCGGATCCTGTGGTGCTTCCGGCAGTATCACTAATCTATAACCCTAAACTCTAACCCAACCTTAGTGCCTAACATTCCGTTCGTATAGCCTAACCGAAACCTTTCCCCTAAAGCCTATCACTAAAGGGGGTAGTCAATCCCAGGTCACGCCTGTCCCGTTTTCGTTTTGCTCGGCAGCATATTGACAGGCGGGATTCAATGTCCCACCTGCCAATCGGCGAAAAGGGGGCGTATCCGCATAAACGGCTGTGGATTGTCGAGATTCGTCCGTGATCGCGACAATTCACGGCCGTTAATGGCAAAACGGACCGACAGCTTTTAAAGTCGGCCCGTTCTGTCGATCTGCCTCTTCAATGCTGTCGGGCAAGACAGCATTGAATAGGCGCCTGCCGCTATTTCCCCCATCGGAAATAGCGGCGGGGATTGAATACCCCCCTAGCTCTCCTTTACCGCCGCCTAACCATAACCACTCTTCCCATAGCCTAATCCTAACCATCCCCCTAGTGCCCAACCCTAACCTCCTCTGCATATAGAAAGGCGAGGTATGCCTGAGACATCATCCTTAATATAAACCCTACACTATTCTACACCCTTAATTCTAACCCTACAATATTTGCAGCCCGGAAAGTAATGGGACTGACATTTTTACGCCACGCAGAACAGGCACCTTTTTGCCTTGGTTGAGGTTTGAGATGGAGCATACTGAAGTAATAATATGCAGTCATGTTTTGCGTTAAACTCAGGAAATCGGGTACAGAAACCCACGCGCTTCGAGTGGATAAAGACATTGAGCATGGATTTGGTCTTTGATTTGATCATTTGGCCCTTTTGGGGATGAGGCGACCATGGTGTGCCACTCTGTGCTTTGCCTTTTTTTCTCCAGATTGTACTCAAAGATCCAAGTTCCATCACCTGGGTCCAAACTGAACAGCAGGATATGCCTATGCCTGCTTACCTCTTGAACACCCCACTATAGGGCCTACTCTGCATTGCTGGAAGTCCATCAGGAAATCCCCCTCTATTTCATCAAGGTCCTCCCCGCAAGGGCGTAACTACCATAGGTGCAAGGGGTGCAGCTGCCATGGGGCCCAGAGCTGGAGGGGGCCCATCTTTACTGTCTACGTAATATGTTTTAAATACATTTATCACCATCAGTTGCTAAATAGGGGGCCCTTACAAACTTTCGCTATGGGGCCTACGTTTATCTAGTTACGCCCCTGCCTCCCCATATATGTCCTTTTTAGCACACAGTTGCTTCCCCCCCTGGGTTGGACCTTGGAGCTTTTAGCTGTTGGCTAGATTGGGGGGGGGGGGGGGTCTCTTTCGGGTTGGATAGCTGGTGAGTGAGGGAAAAATGTTGTCTTTTGCTAAGGTCCAGGCTGACTGGAATCTATCTGGCACGGAATATTGGCGGTACTTACAAGTCCACCACTATCTCCAATCCCTTGGCCCCTCCGGTACACTCTGTAAGTCTCTTGAACCTTTTGACCTCCTCTGTGCTAGTACGTCTCCTCCCTCTCGTACCATCTCCATAGTATATAACCTCCTTTTAGATGATGCCAGCCTCAAACTTCCCCACTTTACAACAACATGGGATTGAGAGCTGGGTGGGGACATTGGTGAAACCAATTGGGAAAAAAAATACTGCTTGGCACATGCGTGTAGCGTGGGGGTACACAAGACTCAATACAAACTACTGTCCCGCTGGTACAGGTGCCCAGACACCCTTTCTAAGATGGGCACCAGGGTTCCAATGTGGCATTGCTCTAGGGCCCCTGGCAACCCATTCCACATATGGTGGCAATGTTTCCTCATACTACCTTTCTGGTCTGAGATTTTCAGCCTCTCCAGGATTATATTGGGAGACCCGGTTCCTACAGACCCACTGTTCTGGTTGTTTCACCTGCACCTCTCATGAGATACAAAAAAATCCCTGCTTTGCCATTTAAATAATGCCGCTAATCGGCTAGGAGCACCCAACGCATTTCGTCCTGTCAGACTTCATCAAGGGGAAGTCTGACATACGAAACACGTTGGTGGATCCTAGCCTCCAACCAGATCTCTGAGATAAGCACTTTAATACTATTTTTTGTTCCTTATACTGTCCAAATTGTTTTAATGTCAATTTTTTTTTTCACATTTTATGTAAAAAAAGCTTTTTGTTTTTTAAAGAAAGTTTTTATATTTCTTTTTGTGTATAAATAATTCCATTTTTTTTATACTATTTAACCTATAACTTATATTTTTTACATTTTTCCAACATAGAAATCTCTTTTAATGTGATCGCTACTTACAGATAAAGATTCACACTTAAATCCACTTCACTAAAATATAGATCAAGATTTCTCGCCCGACAACAGGCCCTAAGTTTGTTTATAATACTTTGCCCGCGGCCCGAACATTACGCCTGTAATGGAAAATTCTTTATTACCAATCAAAAGGCTATATATTCTACAGCTAATACTCATTTCATAGGGAAGCCTTCGGGAATGCAGAACAGTAACTATTTTCTGAAATGTTATTTACACTCTCAAAATGTGATAACGCATTTTCAATCATCAGCGTGATCTGCATGTGTTAGATGCTAATTACATTTCAACACCAGGAAGCAGACGGGAAGCTCTCGGAAGACCGCAATTTGTAGCCTTGCTGTGAAGTCCGCTTGTCGTACAAGTCTGATGTGAGCTTTTCACACCACGTCGCCCGCTGCTCTCAACCTCTAAATAAGAGGGCAAAATAATAATTGTATTTTAGGGACAATGGAGAATGATAAACTCCCTGGCGTGCAGATTAGAAGTAAAATTAGAACGACTTTGGGTGATAATTCATGGCGTAGAGTTCCAAGACTCCCCAACCGGGCACGGAATTTCACCCATTTTTCCATGGAGTTTGGCATTAAACTGTACCCTCTGGAATACCCCCTCTCGTAATAAACACCACCGTCATTGGCCCAGCTCTATCTTTACTAGGGATCGGGGGTCTAAAAATGCCTAATCCCGGGATACCTGGAATTGACTTCGTCAACATAATGACAAACTTTAATCCACCTCTGCCCCCCCCCCCCCCCCCCCAAGCCAGTGTCAATTACCCGGGCGGCGGTGGTCGGGAGCCTGGTGGTGGTGGTGGTCAGGAACCCGTGGCAGTGAGGAGATCAGGTGCAGGGAGGTGATGCGGATGTTGTGTGCCGGGTGGTGGTGTGGCGGGGGGGCCCGGAGCAGCAGGCGAACCTCTGACATGAAGCCACCCTGCACACAGCTACCGAGCAGCGCCTGATCCGCTCTCTCAGAGCTGGCCGGCATTAGATTTGCGCATGTGCAGGCCAATCCCGGATCACCTCATGAAAGCAATTTGTTTAATTGTAGAAAACCACCTACAATATAAAAATAAAAAATTTTTGAAAGTTTTTTTTTTTAAATTCCAGAAAGTATACAAAGGGTTAACAAGAGATGGCTGCTGCCTGATAGGACTCAAGACCGCAGCTTCACAACAGGGCAAAGCTCTAGATGGCCAGTCTAACGTCCCTATCTGTCTTCCCCCATGTATCTCACCCGTGGCAGCCGGCTGCATGGGGAAGACCCTGGTGTGTACTTTGCTCACTGAATCCGCGCACTTAGGATCATTACCGGTGACAGTGCCGCACTTCCACTCATAAGTGGCCACTTAGGGAGGGATAAGAAGGGTAAATCCTCTGCTGGGCTGGAGACTGAGAACAATGCATCTCCGGCCTGTCCCTGCGCTGTAAGTACATTCTGTGCTTAGCACTAGTTACAGGTCTGACACTGAACACTGACAGATGTACTGTAGCCACACTCATCGTTGCTGCACCAATCGCTACGTGTGACTCCTGTGGTGATTGGCGCAATCCCGTCGCCATGCGGGTTCCCTAATTCACTCCTGCAGCTCATAGAAATGCGTTGAGTGGCGATATCGCAATGTGACAATTCCGTACTGCGGGTGCAAATTTGGCACATCAAACATGTCTGAGCACCCGGATTGCCACGATGACAGCTGCTACATTTTTGTATCATACATCAAATTTACTAACCTCTCTCTCTCGCTCTATCTATCTATCTACAAAACTGAAATATTCCCATGAAGATGTATTATCCTGTGGCACCTGATTACTTTATTAAATACCAGAGTTGCAATAGGATAAAGTATTCCCCAACTACAAGACAGCTGAAGCTCCTCCCACATTTCTAGACTAGCACTCTGGTAGGATCTGGAACAGGTCAGTAGACGGAGACTGCAATGATCTGAACTCATGTAACATCACTGGCCCCACCCCCAACAAAGCAACCAATCAAAAGTATTTTTCTGTTTATCAAGTCTAACGGGATGTCAGCACCTCTGTGTCTGCTCTGCTAAAAGGAACTATTGCTTTCTCCTAAGAAACCATGGCAGCCCCCAATACGCAACACAACCCATTATCCTGGTTCATTATAATGAGCGAGTACAACATGTTTGTATAACGCAATTATAGTTCACTATCCAAGAAGCACACTGCACCATGACATAGATGACTATAGGAAATATAAATCTATTTATAATATATATTCTACAGCATATTATTTATTTATTAACAGTTTCTTATGTAGCGCATACATATTCCGCAGCGCTGTACAGAGCATATTTGAACATTCACATCAGTCCCTGCCCCAGTGGAGCTTACAATCTATATTCCCTACCACATGTACACGCACCCACAGACATTCTATGGTTCATTTTTTTTAGGAGCCAATTAACCTACCAGTATATTTTTGGATTGTGGGAGGAAACCGGAGTACCCGGGGGAAACCCATGCAAGTACGGGGAGAATATACAAACTCCGCACAGTTAGGGCCATGGTGGGGATAAAACCCATGACCTCAGCATAGGATGAACGATGAGCACGCTAACATCTTATGGATGAGTGAAGGCAGAATGGAGCTCATTTGCTACAAAAGCAGTTGAAAGGTCTACACTGTAGACCATTAAAAGGCCGACATCGACAAAGGGTCGACATTTAATGACCACTGATCGACACATCCCATCGTCAGAACAGTGGTGGCCGGCGGGTTGGGGGGGTGGGGGGGGGGGGAATCAGGGAAACCGCACATCCCTAAACAAAACACAAAGTATTCACTTCACCTCTACACATAGATCACACGCTATACTGTACATCACATTACGCAGTGCTGTACAATCAGATCATGTTTATACAGTCATTATGTAATGTACAACTGGAGCTTACACTCCAATCTCCGTAAGTTGCAATGATGAGAGAGTGCAAGGATACGATACAGCAGTAAAACAATATTAATTCAGTGTAGTACAGTATAGGACGGATCAGGCACGGAATTACTTTTAAGGTCAGCGGGTTAAATACTGCAAATCATGATGTGTTAACAGAGGTCAGACACAGACGGTCACATGCCCCCCCCTTCTCTAATCAACGCCCCATTATCCCAGCACTTGACAAATTAATAATACATCACCAGCCCATTCCTCCTCTTCCACCCAAACTCGTTAATAGGAACGGTGTCATCTCGAAAACCGAGGATTTTAAATTTATATTTTTATCCTAAAGACGGCGAGAGGTATTTCGAGAAAGTGCGAGCGTACTGTGCGCGCTTTTATTATTTCCCATGTATTAGATATTAGTGGGATATTGAATTATGAATTAGTTTTTAATGAGATCTATTAAAGATGAGTAATATGATAATTGAATGCCGGGCTAATTCTAGAAGTAATAAAGCATTCATATATTTTGTGTCCTATTCCCTCGTTTTCTATAACGTTTGGCTGAGTAATCCTTTTGTAGAGAGAAATACCGGAAGAAAGGAGCCGGTTTCCATGTATTTCTAATATTTATGGATTTATGATTGGTGCAAGCTTAGGCCGGATTTAGGTATCTTACACACCTCCCACCAACCCACCTGCCCCAGAGCACCTGCGTGTAATTGTACGGCATAGCCCCCTGGAGCATTCAAGGGACACTCCGGTTTGTCACCCTGGAGTTGTTGTGGAGCTGCGCAGAACTCTACTTCCAGGAGCTGGTGGCTCCTCCCTGAAAAGCATGACATCACAGGTTTAGGGGGAGGGGCTGGCACAGGGTGCACCGCCTCCGAAGGCACCCTGCATTGTGTACAATGCAACCGTTCCGCCCTCTGCCTTGTGCCCTGCCCTGGACAGCAGTTTCACAATCTTCTCTACAGGGGAGGTTGTTCCCATATGTTGTTTCAATAATTCTAACCAATAAGGAGCAGATGTCACACACTCCAACCAATCAGAGCGAAACCAATATATATTGATTAATGTTTTAGGATCAGGGACAATGGAGCCTGTCCGGTCATTTCTCATGCGCACATACTTTATATACCGGAGAATACACTTTAAGACCAACGGTATTTGTGTCTGCCTTGGGAATGGTCATATGCTGCAACTTTACATATGCGTGTACACTCAGGGAGAAGTGGGCGGGCAGCTGACACCCGGTGATGATAGGCTGGGCATTCCCATATGCCAATGAGCCAGCCCGGCATCCCCCATCCTCCCTGCCCTTCGCCCACCAAGATGGGTGCGCACACCCAGCGAAAAGTTTGTGCAGAAATATGCTTGCGCAAAACGCAAACATTGGCCCCATGCCAATGCATACGGCCCAACAGACGGACTTGAATAATGTCCAATGAGCGTTAGTGAATGCTTCAACTAGCTTCCCTCAACCACACACACACTGGCCACCCAGAAACACCCAACAATATTGTCTTTGCACAGTGTCACCAATCGGCAAACGCAGAAGGGGGGGTTTCCAGTTGCTTGGATATTTAAGAGTACTGTATCCCTTCCCCACTAGCAATTTACAAAGTGAGAGAATTTTTAGATCAAGGGCACATGAGGATGAAGCAAACGAAATGTTCCCACACACAAGTCCAATTTGGCCATTTCACCCAATTACGACGGATCCAGAAAAGAAATTGGATGAAAAGTGGCAAAATTGGCAACGGGGTTACATATAATATTTCACATACAAAAACACCACCGTATTCAATTGTTCCTTTTTCCGGACGTTATTTAGTCATTTTTCGCCAATGCCGTTAAACTTTTAAAAGTCAAAATTGCATAATCCAAAAATGACTAAAAAACAGTCAAAAACCATCACAATTTCGCTGAAATAGGCAACAACCCACATGTCTTTCCACCATGCCTGATTTTTTGACTAGTCAAGAAAACTCATAGTAATCAATCACATTTTTTTTAGTAGCGTTACTTAATGTACCCCTTAGAGTCACTGTGAAGACCATCATCTTTACAGACGATCGATCCACGGAATAGCTGAGGAAGGAACTTCCCGAATAACAGGATAGAACTTAGGTGCAGAGGACAAACCTATTACTGCTGTAACTACCTAGAACAAATTTCCTAAAATAAAAGGTGATGAACCGTAAGGTTCCTTTCAAGTTCTATTTTAAACCGTTTGTGCAATGAAAGGCAGAGCGCACCTATTGTGCTGAGACAATCCGTACGTGTCCCCGTCTGCTCTGGTTTCTGGGGTTCCTTAATGCCGGAAACATTTGCTGTGATGGAACAGGATCTGGGCCTTGGAGCCAGAAAGCACAGCACATTATCAGAGCAATCTCCTGTAACTATTGTGTGCGTTACATAAAGCGAGAGCGGGTCACAGAGGATACGTTATTTCTGAGTGATGTTCTCCGATAATTATATGCATCGCTGCTGCTTTCGCCTCCTTGTCAGGGGTTTACGGTCCCTCGGTCAAAAGTCACTATTGGTCAAAAGTGACTTGGAAGACACCGACGAATGCTCAAGATACCCTAGATCGAAGGAAAGATGTTTTGATTTAGATGATCTTGTATCGTCCCATAGATCATGCCAGAACCCCGCCTCACTCAGATGGACATGTCTATGGGGCTAATGGCATTCAGAAAGCCATTAGCAGGGCTTAAATTTGTCCTGGAGAGGTGGAGGAACTAATTTTACCTGACACCCCCCCCCCCCCCCCATATTAGGGGGAGTCTGGGTCAAGTCTATGGTTTTTGGCACCCTCTGTAATCTATAAATGTGTGCCATACCCTCCTGTAATTTATAAAAGGACAGTGGTCCAACAAGGAAGGGGGAGTGGTCACACAAGATCAACTCCAATTACAATTATGCCACACAGTAGCGCAATCATATTCACATTACACCTCATATACTGTAGTTTTATATAGTATATAGTCACAGGAATAAGACAACATCTAAAGCAGGCATGTCCAACGTTGGCCCTCCAGATGTTGTGAAACTACACATCCCAGCATGCTTTGCCACAGTTTTGCGATTAGAGAATGCTAAAACTATTGCAAAGCATGCTGGGATGTGTAGTTTCAAAACATCTGGAGGGCCAATGTTGGACATGCCTGATCTAAAGCATCTGGGCACTTCTTCAGGGAGAAAAATCTGGTTAGTCGTTTAAACTCGGGGCTAATACAGGAATGAGCAGAAGTCAGCTTGGTGGGTGAGCCGTGCATGTTTATTTTTTTTTACTTTTACATGCCCCAAAACATATTGAACGCAATTATGGGCAATAATCTGGAGAAAATTCCCAGCAATGATGACCAGTAACACACTAGGAATACTATAAGGGTTGGATACATTTCTGCATGTGTGCAGCTCTGAGTATACTGGGGTGGAGTCCAAATCCCAACACGAGAACACTAAAAGGTCTGGTGGCCAAAAAACTATGGTCCAATCCAAGGTTGAGTCCACAAACATAGACTCAACCTTGCCAAGATATCAACCACATATATGGGGGAAAGGCAAGAGGATCAAAGGTAAGCTGGAACTTTACCTACGGCATCGTTTGCAAACTTGTACAGTATGTGGAAGGGGGCCAACTCTCGCATCTCAACCTACAGGGCCTGGGAATACGAGGGAGCTGGGTCCAGCCTGGAAAACCCAAGATCTAGAGGTAGGTGCACATTAATTGACAACACATTCACATGAGGAAAGTAATTTAATCCACAGACATACATTAGGAATTAATGCTCAATAAAGTCAGTTAGAAGAAGTATTTACTCTCCGTGCTCAAAGCAGCACCAACATTAATCCTGGTGTGGTACCATGGGGTCTATCTGACCCCAGACCTCTTTGAACCATTGTTTCTTTGAAACTATTACCAATAGTGACCTTGCCTTTCACATATTTTCTTGTAAGGACTTCCTAAGAATGTGGCACTTGTTCGCTAGTTTTTGTGTCTGTTTATTTTGTATTTACTTTTTTTGTGTTTGGGTTAAAATGGGCCCCATAGTACCTTCCATGTTTTATATGTATTTTTCCTTATTTCAAGGTTCTGTGACGTGCACAGCTGAACACAATGTTGAACGTGGACCTTCTGGCACAAGGCTGGTAGCTACGAACCTGTTCCCTGATACTTTGGTCATGCATTGGGATAAACGTTTGCAGGTAAATTCAGGGTGACGCCAGTTCTTTACTTATCGTCCTCCAGTCTGTGTTATCGTGGACTCATTTACAAGATCGTTTGGTACTCTTTACCTAGCACGGCGCCCATCGCGACCATCGCGACCATCGCATGCACTAAAAAACGGGTGCGATGCGATGCCCGCGATTTCCCATAGGGACCAATGTTAAAAATCAGATTGGTCGCGATTTTAGTGTTAAAAGTCAGATTGGTCGCGATTTTTACA
The DNA here is from genome assembly GCF_055691185.1 of Crinia signifera. Taxonomy (NCBI): domain Eukaryota; kingdom Metazoa; phylum Chordata; class Amphibia; order Anura; family Myobatrachidae; genus Crinia; species Crinia signifera. The sequence goes on along the minus strand of NC_139225.1, from coordinate 155,157,695 downwards.
TAGGAATCAATGTTAAATGGGCCACAGAGCCCTAATAGTCCCCCTGAAGTGTGAAATGGCCCCCACAATTTTTAACGCCACCCCACGATCAACGTGAACCCGAAGCGTGGCGAGCGCAGCGAGCCCGCGAGGGGCGGCGGTACGCGTCCTCCGACCTTTTCATACCCCCACTATCCACGTCGGCGTGGAGTTGAGAATAGAATAGTGTGGCGAGCGCAGCGAGCCACCGAGCCCGAAGCGTGGCGAGCGCAGCGAGCCCCGCGAGGGGACGCGGATACCTTCACAGGTAAACGCGTCCCCTCGCGGGCTTCACAGGTGTCCGCGTCGCCACGGACACCTGTGAAGCCCGTGAGGGGACGCGTATAACTGTGAAGGTATCCGCGTCCCCTCGCGGGGCTCGCTGCGCTCGCCACGCTTCGGGCTCGGTGGCTCGCTGCGCTCGCCACACTATTCTATTCTCAACTCCACGCCGACGTGGATAGTGGGGGTATGAAAAGGTCGGAGGACGCGTACCGCCGCCGCTCGCCACGCTTCGGGTTCACGTTGATCGTGGGGTGGCGTTAAAAATTGTGGGGGCCATTTCACACTTCAGGGAGACTATTAGGGCTCTGTGGCCCATTTAAAATTGTTTCCTATGTAAAAATCGCGGGCATTGAGCCAATTAACGCTAAAATCGCGACCAATCTGACTTTTAACATTGATCCCTATGGGAAAATCGCGGGCATCGCGTCGCACCCGTTTTTGATTTACCCGCGATGCCCGCGATTTTTTACCCCCAACGCCCGCGATTGTAAAGAGTAAGGTAAAGAGTACCGATCGTTTTGAGTTATAACCCTATGGATTGTGTCCATTGACACGGGATGGTCACGGGCCAGCCGCCTGGTTGCGACCGGATGTCACCACTAGAAAGGACGGCTGCCGGGCTGTGGCCACCCCGACCATTGTAAACTTCTGTGTACGTCACAACTTCTTGGCCGTGCGGGTTTTCGACCGTCCGGAGCGCGTGAAACCGCCCTATCTCTGCCACCCTGAGTTGCGTCTCTCACCCACCATTATGGGCGAAACGGCCCAGTTCCTATGCCCACAGCTATGTCTTTTACCCACGCCTCTGTGATGCTTACGTCATTCTGTTTTATTCCGTGGAATACTATTTTGTTTCAAAAACACCCATTTATAAGAGTCGTGGAATAAATTTCCCCAGCAGCGGTTCCGCGCCGGTAAGCCAGGCGGAGCGTGCGCCAAAGATAATTCCTACTCAGCCTGGTTTGTTTAAAGTCCACATTACAAATGAACGGCTTTGTCCCCGCTATAAAAGGCAATCTAGGTTGCATTGTTAATGCAAGGCAATTTAACACACACACATGAAGCAACAAAAACCCCGTCCTTACATTTAACTAGCAAATAAACATCTGCCTGTAATGAACATGTTATTAACGTTATGGATAGCAAGACCCTCGATCAGTTTCGTTTCCAGGTTGTTAAAGCTGCTAATGAGTAGAGAGAAGGATAGCGACACAGCGGAGGCAGATTGTACCAGCCCCGGGATGCAGCTATTGTGATGCTGCTGATCGGTATTCCAGTCAGACAGTAATGAAACAATAAACCCGAGCTCTCCTTCCAAGAGGTTCAGGGAGAAGAAAGAAAACGTACTGCAGTGACTTGCAGCAGCGGTCTGTGCGAGGCCCCACTCAGGGAGCGTGCCAAATTACCAGTCGTGTATCACAATATAGAGTGTCATTCATTAATGCACTTGCACGGATGTGGATCAAAGGCTTAATTATATTTAGGTCGATAGTCATTAGGTCGACATGGAAAAGGTCAACATCATACTTGCCTGGCCTCCCCGAATGGCTAGGACGGCACGCAAATCGGGTCCGCCTCCTGGCGGTGGGGTCCGCAGGACCTGATGGTACCACCCACTGTGTAATGCCTGAAATACCGGAATTACGCAGCGAGGGGAGTGGCCACAATGATTCAAGTGCAATGGCCACACCCCCAGTCTAATCCTACCGTTGATAGTCCCTTTTGTGACACGGCCGCCGGCCACTTCCTGAGCTGACTTCCCTCTCCCGGAGAGAGTAGCCTAAAAGTTGAGAACCCCGGTCAACATTGACAAAAGGTTGACAAAAGAGGATGTCGACATGAATTAACGTTTTAATTTCAATGTTGACACCTGTTTGCACGGATCCCCAATTTTTGAAGAGCGTCCCCTTGCATACAGGTAGCTCGTTTAACTCACCATGCTTTGCGCGACTGTAGTCCACATGTATTGAAAAGCATGAAAAAAAGTAAAAGAATAATATAAAAAAAACCATGAAAAAACACGTCAATTTTTTTTATGTCAACCATTTACCATGTTGACCTTTTGCTTGTGTCATCCCTTTGACAAAGTCAGTTTTGTTCATTTTGGCTTTTGCTAATGTCGTCATAGTGCATGTCAACATTCTGGCTGTCAACCTAGAAATGGTCGACCTATCAAAACAGATACTGAGCACCACAGGGAAAACAGATCACAGATCACAAAACAGATCACTGCGCCACCAGCAGTGATGGGTACGGAGTGGGTCAGGCGTCTCTCCATAGACCACAGGATAAAATCACAATCAAGCTAAGGCGCCATATTTCTGCAGATGCCTACAGACACAACATGGACGACATACACATGGTCAACATGCCAATGTGAGTTCATGGGGAAGAGATGGTTAAATGACGCAAAGTACCTAATCCCCCCCGCGCCCCTACAGGCCAGGCACAAGGTCAACATATACAAAAGGTTGACACTAGCAGACAGCTGACACGGAAATGGTCGACGAATAAAAAGTGCAATGAATTTTTCTTTTTCTATATGTAGAATGCAGCACATGGGCCCCAAATCCTGTCATCGGCTACCAGTTTGCACGCGCTCCACGCTAGCTATAAATATGGCGTTCTCCATTCACTCCAGGACGTGAGCGACCATGTTTATTGCACCTGCAGTTCTGCGCGTCGCTCTAACTGCTCCCTAATTGCCGACACATTTCCCTGCTAATCGGTGTTTGGATTATTGTAAATACATTTGTGCAGTATAGGAATAAATCCGCCGACACGTCGCTGCCACACATCCGTAACTTTCCCTTTCAATTGCACAATAGGTCTTCTGGGAGAAGAGATGTTGACAGCGCTAACGTGTTAATGAGTAATAGATTGCATTAATAGCTCAACTCTTATCTATGTTTCTACTTTATATAACACTCAAAGACAAAACGGTACAAAGCACAGCTGGATTCATATTAAGCACTTCTTTACAGAGAAATGACAGCGTACCCCGGGGAGCAGCGCAAGGTGCTCAATTGACTTTAATATTCTCAGTCAGGAGGAAAAAAAAATAATATGCATATAACATGTGTAGGATTTGCACAACATGTCAGATGGATATTGCTTTTCAGAGTTGTCTGTATACAAAATCCATATAAAAGGTATATTAATGACTAATGCATATGCAGCAGCGGAACGTAAGGTATAATAAAGATATCCTTGGAATAATCTATCCACCCATAATACCCATAACTTAGTTATCATATTAGATGCACCGCGGAGAACGGAGCCCAGCAGGACATTTTTATGCAGAATGCTGGGCGTGTGAGGATAGGAGACGCGCTAAAGCAAAGACGACCTTGAGAAACAACGATGGCGGCCATTTTGTACGCCTCAACAAGGTCCGTGAGATTGCGGGATATAATTTAGGGACATCTCTGAAGGAGGAGGAAGCCCGTCGAGCATAGCCGGATCCGGTTCTGAGGGGCAAGGGTTATCCTAACCTGCTGTTATTGTTGATAACTGGATGCTGGAATAGTGTTCAGAAAAATATTTTGTCCGGTGCCCAAGTGGTGCCCATGGGTAATAATTCAGGGTACTTATGTAGTATCTGGGCTGCCGATTTTTTGATTGTATGCCTTAACTTAAGGCATACAATCAGATGCGATGCGATATCACATCGCATCCGACCATATCGCATGCGATGCGATGACCTGATTTTTCCATAGGATTCAATGTTAAAATGGACTGAGTCTATTTTAACATGGAATTCAATGGGAAAAAGGGGTCCTTTTTATACCCCTACTATCCAAGTGGGCATGGAGTTGGTTATAAACCTGTGGCGAGCGTAGCGAGCCACCGAGCCCGAAGCGTGGCGAGCGAAGCGAGCCCCGTGAGGGGACGGTATTCTGTGTCCGCTCGCCACGCTTCGGGCTCGGTGGCTCGCTACGCTCGCCCCAGGTTTATATCCAACTCCATGCCCACTTGGATAGTAGGGGTATGAAAAGGACCCCTTTTCCCATTGAATTCCATGTTAAAATGGACTCAGATCACAGAAAGACCGGCCTGAGCGGTAAATGCTCCTATAATTGGTTACAAGGGGAGAGGGGTTCCCTTTTTTGAGATAACCCCTAAACCAGTGGCGTAACTACTGTAAGGCAACCCCAGCTGCCGCTTGAGGGAGCAAGCCACAGTGCGGTCTGTGTGGTCGCCGGCACCCACTCGACGCACTGACATGCTGCTGCCTGTCGCTGCCCACTGGCTGAGCATCGGAGGTGAGTCAGCCACAGCGCGGGTGAGGCCATGGTAGAGATGACAAATCCCTCCACTGATTCAATTGACTGTACACAGAGCCAGCTATTGGCTACTGTGTACAGGATGGGCGGGCGGATGGGCGTGCTAGAGCGGCCTGGGATGCGTCGGAGCCAAGGGAGGAAGTAGTGTCTGCTGGTCTCTCTTCCTCTAACCTGCTTCAGCTTCTCCATTATGCGTGGGACGTCATCACATCACATGCTGGGGAGGGTGCCACAATTTTTGTGTGTGGGGGGGGGGTGTCACAATTTTTTTGGGCAGGGGGGAGCAAAATTTATAGATACGCCATTGCCCTAAACCCAGGGCAGGTGTAAGGCTTCTCCGCACCCTATGCAAAACCTCAACCTATCGCACCCGATCCCACCCCACACTACCACCAACGCCCATTTCCCAGCTTCTAAAGTGAAAATGTGGAGGTGGCATGTACGAAATTCCACAGCCACAACCAGCTGATATTTAAATATAATGACAATTGCGCACTGTATAGATCTTTATTTCTCATATAAGAGATGAGGAAAGGGTCTAATTAATCTTCACCTTGGCCCTTATTCTGATCTGTGCGGAAATTCCCGCATTCTTACGGAGCGGTCCGCACGCCACGGTGTTTTGCCGCATGCGGCCATCGTCCGTAGAAACGCCCACGTGTCCTCCGCATTCGGACGGACTCACTCTTTAAGAACAGGGCGTGTTTACGGACGACATACAAAGCATGCGTGTGCGGGAGAAACACTCCGATTCGGCACGGTATTACAGAGTATTACAGTGTATGCTCGGGAATACCGCATCCGAACGGGAGCCAAGCGGTGCTACCGCACGTAAGCGGAGTATTTACGCCAAACAACCCACTATGAAGTATCTTCTGCAATACATCACATGACCCACTTATTCAATTACCTATCCTCAGAAAAAACAGCTTATTTGGAATTGGAATCAATTAGATTCCAATATATCCTTACAAGCATGCCTAACACATGCATTGCACACATTAACCCTTACAGCAATTGAAGTGCAATGGTTTCAATTAAAGCACTGACAAGCGTCCTATTAGTGAGTAATGAGTAAAGGAGTCGATTCTATTGGGTTCAGGTGTTAATGGTTGTAGTCATTAGGCGTACGTTCGCCTACCGCATGAACGAGTGGTGTCCGCAAAGCAATAGTACACTTGTGGACACCGCACATTTCTGCCCTTTTTGATCGCGTGCATTCGGAGTGGTTTCCGAATGTACGCCCCCCAACATAAGTGTACTCCCCCGTGTCCGCCCATGTTTCCGCCCCGTTTTGCCCACTTTGAAACTACGCCCATGTGTCATTCCGCATGACGCCCATAATACGCCCCTATTTCCCGACTGATAGCGGTGAACAGTTTTGGACGGGATTTGGCCGAACTGGTACCGAGTCAAGGCGTGGCACATGCGCGTAGCGTTCTCCACGCATGCGCAGACGCCATAAAGACGCGATCCGTAAGTACGCGGTAAAGTCCGCGTCAATCAGAATAAGGGCCCTTGTTTGCTTTGTGGCGCATTCGCTTTGCCCTTGAATGGTAGACATTTGGCATTCTCTTTTAATCAATAACTATTTTCATTTTTCAAAGCACTGAAATGTAGCATTTTATTGCACGTTAAACGCATGGTAATACCGAATGCCATTTAAGATGGTAAATCAAACAATTATGACCCATTATGTGTCTATTGGAAGCGATAGTTAGAATGATCACATATTATGCGAGGAATCTGTGTCCAGCCAACCATTGCGCTTATGTGCGCAGATCATAAACCGCTGATTATATTTACACCTAACGGCTAAAGTATGTAAAAGTGAGATTATTATGCGTCTTGTGGTCGGACAGACCTCCGTATTCATCCTACGGAGGAGTTTATGGCAGTTTTCAGATTTTTAGCTCTTTCTGTTATTAATTTGATATCACTCAAACGAAACGGAGAGAGGTCCAGCATACGGAATTAGCAATCATAAAGTTCACATTGGAGCATTGGTTTATGATGGAGGGGGAGGAGGGGGGGGGGGATATACACTGGCCCCACTTCCTCCTCTTCTTGCAATGGTCCCATTGATAATTATTAGACCCAGGCCCAACGGCCCATAATCCAGGCCTTGACTATTGCCCATCCTACCCCCTCAGGTGACACTACCAGTCCAGGGGGCCACTCCAAGTCTCATTTGGCTCCTATTATCTCAGCATTGTCCTGTAACTCTAAACTGTAAAGCCCCATACACACTAAGCAATATTACAAATGAGATCACGCATTTTGTGGGGAGATGGAGGCCGCTGCTTACGTCAACATCCCTCCCAACGGCTGGGAGCCGCGTGCACTAACAGAAACCGCCAGGGTGCCACCCACAAATGGACACCAGCTGTCTATCATCTTGCGGACGGCCATCGCTGGCTTTATTCTCAGGGGGACCCTGCGCATACGCACGGTACGCATGCGCAGTTGTCCGATAATTGCCAGGCCTGCGGATGGTTCTGAATCAGGCCCACGGGCGTTGCATTACTGCACTGCATTACATAGAAGCAGTTTAATGGGAGAATTATCCGTATGAATGCAATCCGGCGCTGTGCAATGAACGCGCTCGCTGTTCCGGAGCCGAGCTCACAGGCAGGATGGACAATTTGTTCTGGAATAAATAAAGACATGTATCTCTCGCAGAGTTCGGTCACCTCATGTTTTCCTCGCGCTTTGTTACTGCCCTTATTCAAAACATCTCAAGTGCTTTTCCCTCAGACATCGGAGGATTGCTCAGACATAATCTGCTAAAAAAACACTCCGGCAGCTGATGGTATTTTTGTTAAGAGACAAAGACAAGCGGAAGGCTGGCCCGGTGGCGGCACAGCCCAGATTACAGAGCGTCTGCACCAGGTGATCTGTGCCGGCAGCCAGTGCAGAGCAGCTGGGAGACCGTCGTGTCAGAGGCCATTGTGTTCTTCCTGAGAGAGGACTCAGACTGACACCTGAATACTAATAATAATCCAACTGGATTGTTCTCTGACAGAGTCTTATCTATGGCTCGGACTTCTTAGTACTAGTCTGTCTGCTTCTTCTTATTATCAATAATGATTATTAGTTTATTAACATTATTATTATTATTATTAATATAGTACTTTCATGAGTTTAATCAAAAGCCACCATTTCTTCCACTGCACCACTGCATGTATAAGGACAGTGTGTATGCGCCACTGCCAACACTGCATGCAGTGATTTACTTATTTATTTACAGGTTTTTATATAGCGCAGCATATTCCAGTGCGCAGTGATGCCACTAGAGTGTGTGGGGAGCGGGGTGTTATTGTGCAGCGCCTGTCATTTTGGGGTCACCCGGGGTGGGTGACCCCAAAATGACAGGCGCTCCACAATAACATCAGAATGTAGCGGCCAGATTCAGAGGCACTGCCCACCTGCTCTGCTGCAGCACACTTGCCCGCCTGCTCTGCTGCAGCACACTGCCCGCCTCCTCTGTTTCAGCACACTGCCCGCCTCCTCTGCTGCAGCACACTGCCCGCCTCCTCTGTTTCAGCACACTGCCTGCCTCCTCTGCTGCAGCACACTGCCCACCTCCTCTGCTGCAGTATACTGCCCGCCTCCTCTGCTGCAGCACACTGCCCGCCTCCTCTGCTGCAGCACACTTGCCCGCCTGCTTTTCAAAAACAGCTCTGGTGCAATAACATAAAACCAACTGGATTTACATGAAAACGCAGCCTATAAAATGTCACATTTTCAGACTAATTTTATATGTTCATCACCCATAGGGCGGAAAACGCCAGCGCTGGGAACTCCCATATATCCACTGTGCCAGCTGGGGGCAAGCAGTGTCCAGTGACCAACCAATAGCAGACGCCGCCCGTGTCAGGTTGTAGTTCTGTCTGGTGGTTTGGGGACAGTTGTCCCCTTGGAGGAACACTCTGCAGGATGGACGTCCTTTTATTCACATCATAATTCTGCGATTTAATCCTTCTATTGTGGCCGCCTCATGTTTGAGTTTGGGATGTGTAATAAAAGCACAATACAGTATAACGCCATAGCCACTGTGCGCGTTTCATCTAATCTCAGGGTCTGGGGATGTTTCTGTCTCGCGGAGAGAGATTCTGTTGACCCCTTTGATGCACCCGATAGTGTTTTCTGTTTGAAGTACGTACAGACCCTATATATGAGCAATAATTCAGTATCGCTATCACGCTGTGCGCCTGCTTACGCTTTTCTTCATATATCTACTAAAGAGGGCAAGAAGACCAACCTAGTGCGATCACAGATTGGTTGCTATGGGTAACATTCCACCTTCAATAGAACTCCCATCTTAGGCAATTTACCACATTATACCATGGTCTAATTGTGTAACGCTTGGACACTGTGCACTGTGGGGGTGATTCTGGTTGGTTTGCAAAAGCAAACTGCTTCTTTAATGGACAAAACCATGTTGTGCTGCAGGTGGGGCAGATGTAACAGGTGCAGAGAGAGTTAGATTTGGGTGGGGTGTGTTTAAACTGAAATCTAAATTGCAGTGTAAAAATAAAGCAGCCAGTATTTACCCTGCACAGAAACAATATAACCCACCCAGATCTAACTCTCTCCGCACGTTACCCCATTGTACCATGGTCTAATTGTGTAACCCTCCACTCGTGTCCATAACATGACTTTTTCATGATTTTTTCAAAATACTTCACCATCCACGTTGACTATGACTGAGAACGGTGAGGAGTCTCTAGCACAGCCATAGCATCGAGCTCGAAGCATGGTGAGCATTGCAAAGGCAAACCTTGACACAGTGGCATAGCTACAGGGGTCGCAGATGCGACCGGGCCCCTGAGCCAGGGGGCCCAACCCCCGCCACTGTCCGGCCGTCCTGGAAGAGGGAAGCGAACAGGACGCACCCGTTCCCAGTGCTGCTTTGCGGGCCCGCGTGCGTCGCGCTGACGTCACGCGGCAAGGGGTCCCCTTCCTATTGGCTGCCTGCGGCTGGGGACGGGACACGGTGGCCGTATCTGAGCTGTGATTGGCTGCAGCGGCTCCGGATCCCCCTTATGCTGCAGATAGAGCGGTGTCCGGTGTGTTAGAGCAAGGACAGTCGTCGCAGCCGCGCTGCGTATTCGCGTGTGTGCCGCCGCCGCCGCCTACACGTAAGTCTCCTGCTCTGTTGTAGTATCGGCTCCAACCTCCCCCTCCCTCTCCCTCCGCTTCCACCCATCACACAGCACGTCGGCGCCCGACACAGCATGGGCTGAGCCAGCTGATGCAGCATAGCGGAGTGGAGTAGGCTGCCAGGAGCAGGACCGCCCGGCGCCCTGTATCGGACTACAGTGAGTCCTGTCAGGCTTTTGAGTTTATGTGAAAAATTGCTAAAACTGCTGGGATGTGTAGTTCCACTGTTACAGTGGAACTACACGTCCCAGCATGCCCTGTCACAGTTTTAGAAATCCATTATCTAAAATCTGTGGCAGGGCATGCTGGGACGTGTAGTTCCACAACAGCACTGACTCCAGTCATTAACATAATATACTTGATGTATTAAAATATAAACAGACCGAGATTTTAATTTTGTTGTATGTAGGGGGGCCCCAAGCTGACCTTTCGCACCAGGGCCCATGAACCCTTAGCTACGCCCCTGCCTTGACATTTTGCTTGACCTTGACCGTGAGGACCTAGACAAATTTGTCCTAATGAACCAAACCCATAAGGACTACGACCTGAAACTGTTGGTGTGGGGGCACCTGTTGGAAAAAGTGCGCTATATATAAATTGAACTTACTTACTACTTACTATATTTGCGCCTTCGAAAGACCCAAATCCACACCCAGCACAATATGTGCGGAATAGGAACCGGGTAAGAGAGGTATTTTGTGTTAATAATCTACCTGTAAAAATATTAACCACATGCTGATAAAATAAGCCATTATAATAATCTTAAAATATATATATAATGTTTTTGAGGCTAAAGCAACCCCCCCCAAGTACCAGCAATAAGTTCTCCATTATTATCCTAATGACATAGTAATACGTATCGTAGACGATTGCTACATTAAGCTTCTGGATTTCTACATCTGAACCTCGTTATCGAAGTTGTGCTTCTCGAACTATACATAAAGTATAAATTATTTTCTCCTTGAGCTGGGAACATGCACACAGATAATTAGTGTCTTCTACAAAAAAAAGGGAAAGAAAGTTTCACTCGAAAATTAAGTTTCATGTACGGCGTTCGTTATAAACAAGTAAGTAGGAAAATAAATATTCTGTCTGGTGACCCCTGCGGTGCGCGCTAGGAAGGGACGCGTACAGAACATGGTTTAAATACTTTGTCGCGCAGTTGAGCTGCTGGATTGAAAAACAGATGATTATTTTTCTTCTTCACCTCCTTAATTTATTACGTGTGCAACAAAATAAAGTGTTACCAGCCCTAAACAGCTTTTATCGCACATCCTTCCGTGAAAGATAATATTTCTTTTGTTTTAGACAAAGATCTAGAATTAAACAGCTAAAATGTAGCTACGATAAATAGACTTGACATGAAAAATATGCAATACAAATATATATTGTTTAAAATTAATTGTTAAAGGCTAATACTGTAGGTCTAAGGGGGGTATGCTATCCCGGATCACGGCTGTCGACCCCTCCCAACAGCCGTGATCCGGGCCCGTTTGCGTTTTGCCCAACAGCAAATCGGCAGGCGGGATTCAATGTCCTGCCTTGAGATCGGTGAAAAGTGGGCGTGTCGGCGTAAATGGCCGCTTCTGAAGCCAGGCTCGTTCTGCCGTGATCCCTCTTCAATGTTGTCGCATTGAATAGGGCCCCTCCGCTATATCCTCTATTGGGAATAGCGGCGGGAGATTGCATACCCCCCTAAATCACCTCTAGTTCTGTGCAGACCCTTAAATGGGGATGTCGGCAGTCAAAAGACCAACTCCATATTCCTGATACGGAGAATCCTGACAGGGATTCCATAGTACCTCTTCCTCTGCCCCCTCTAACCCAAAACCTCACTTGCAGCAGCCTAACCCCCCCCCCCAAAAAAGCCTGACCTTAACCCTTTCTGATAGTGCCTAAACCTAACCCCTGTACCCCACCACCTAAACCTATACCCTACCCAGCAGCCTAATCCTACCACCCCCTTCAAAGTGCCTAAACCCAGCCCTCCCTGCTGCCTAGCCCTAAGTCCCTCCCTAAATTCCCCTTACCCAGCTGCACACCAGCCCGCCCCGCTTGCTCACCGATCAGGATGCCAGCTGTCAGTATTCCAGCATTTGCATCCTGATTCTTTTTGAGGTTCTGGCACCAGTCTTCTGATGGCAGTCAGAATGCCATCACCGGTATATTAAAGGCCAGAATTCTGACTGATGAGATAGATAGCTACATTAAAAGGTGGTGCTTCTTTATATTTAATCAACAATAAAATATAGAGCACACTATACTGGACTTCTTCTGCACAATGCGATCATCTAGGTCATCAAGCCCTCGGAACAGCCCACTCTCTCAAGCCAGTGTGCTCTTCTGGAATCTTAAGCTACTGTAGGTAAACACCTGTTAAATTATTGGATCGATCGCCTGATAAATGGCTTTTCAGCGCTCCTGGAAATGTTCAGATTGGGGAGGTTGCATCTTATGAGCATTTTAATAATATGTAAGATGCCGACCAACCGATCTAGAGATGAGCTTACACGGTGAGCTGGAACCAGTGGGCAATTGGATTGGAGCGTTTATCTTATCTAACGTACCAGGCTTAAGTGAGCTCAGCGAAGTATCCAGGACATCCAGCGACAGAAGTAAAGTAGGACGTTGGGTTTTGAACCCCTGCCACCAAACTACTCAGGGAGCTTGCACAGAAAGAAGACTAAGCAATTCAAAATGGAAACATAAGTAGTCAATAAAAATAGAAGCATAAAACAATAACTCAGAAAATAAAGAACTCAACTTTGAGATCTTGTCTGTAATAAAGGAAAATTCCGGTAAACGTTGGGTCAGCGGAAACTTAGCCCGCTCTGCGGACCTTCCAAATTGGTGACTTGTACAGTGATCAGCATTATTGAGCCGCCAAAGCGTGAGCGGAGGGTGATTATTTCTCAGGCTTGTGGTCATCAAATATAGTTTATCCAGGAGAGACGGCTCGGAGGGACTTCCGATGGTGTCCAAAACCTTTATTGAACAATAAACTATTGTATAGAGTTAAATCAATTAAAGGTTATAGAGGGATTAGCCACTGGTCTGTGAGAGAGCAATGGCATCAATATATCTATTGTCAGATGACAAATACACTCTGCAATATTGACCACATTCTGTAAAGATAATAATACAGAAAAACGGCCTTTGGACCTTTTCTAGAATCCAGACATCAGTGTAAATGCAGATTCTGGAATACCAACAAACGGCGTCCCGATCGTAAGTTTGCAACTGTGCACCAGCTAGGTGGCCTGGTAATGTGACAGTTAGTAGTGACTGCACCTGTGCACCAGCTAGGTGGTCTGGTAATGTGATAGTTAGTAGTGACTGCACCTGTGCACCAGCTAGGTGGTCTGGTAATGTGATAGTTAGTAGTGACTGCACCTGTGCACCAGCTAGGTGGTCTGGTAATGTGATAGTTAGTAGTGACTGCACCTGTGCACCAGCTAGGTGGCCTGGGGAATGTGACAGTTAGTAATGACTGATCCTGTGCATCAGCTAGGTGGCCTTGTAATGTGACAGTTAGTAGTGACTGCACCTGTGCACCAGCTGGGTGGTCTGGAAAACATGATTAGTTGGTAGACATTGAGGACCGGTTTGGCCACCCCCGCTTTATAAAAAAATAAACAATTGGGGTTTGGGCGCCGGATGCCTCCTGCCCGGATGGCTTGCACCATGGGCAGCTTTACATGACTTAGGGACTTATTCTGGTTCACTCTTTCTGACAAAATCCTTCTTAGATGGACAAAACCATGTGCCCTGCAGGGGGGCAGATGTAAAATGTGCAGAGAGAATTAGATTTGGGTGAGCTATTTTGTTTCTGTGCAGGGTAAATACTGGCTGCTTTATTTCTACACTGCAATAAAGATCTCACTTTGAAGTAAAACCCCGCCCAAATCTAATTCGCTCTGCACAAGTTACATCTGCCCCACCTGCAGTGCACATGGTTTTGTCCATCTAAGAAGGAATTTGTCAGAAAGAGTGAACCAAAACAACCCCCTAAGTGAGGGACACAGGGGAATGCAATGTGCACAAGGCTCTATGTGAGAAACGCCAATCACTCCGACGACTGTTTTTGCTGTATGCTGCTGATAGGTTAGAACGCTGTATATAAAGCACAGGAAATGAACCAGGTTCTCCACCAGAAGGGTAAAAATAATCATCACCGGGTACTTCTGACTCTCCGCCGCAGATTCCTCTGCAAAGTGCTGCAGAACCTCAGTAGAAAGTGCTCTTAATGGAGTCTCCTCCGCGTAGAGAACCTTCCCGGAATACGAAATATCACATAATAAAGCCTGAACTCCGACAGGAAGCCGGATGAAACGGAAAGCTGCAGCTTGGAGATCAAGACACGGCGAGGGCAGGAATATGACAACCCTAATTCACCTAAGCTATTGAAAGAAGACTCAATTTTAGCATAGAAAGTAACAGTGGTAGGTCTATGAACTACTTCCAAAGAAAGGCCTTTCGACTCCAGCTTCACAGCCTCAAAGAGGGGAGAGTGTCAGCCGCAATGTGACATGTATACATAATTTACGGGCGCACAGGACACATTTAGGCTTAGCGGAACAACAGTATATTGAGATGAATCCTCTACAACTGGATCCACTCATACAGTCTATCATTGTTATCTGCGCTTCTTGTATTAGGTGACTGCCTCGCTCGCTCATCATGTGACCCGGCCAAATCCTCTATAGGCAATGAGCTTAATAATAACCCCCCCCCCCCCCCCCCCGCATACAGCTGGGGTGTGCTACTGTAGCTTCTGCTGTATATGCTGGCCCTGTGAATCTCTGCACTGAATACATGAGTATCCGGGGTCCTGATCCTGGCTGAAGAAAACAAACCGCACCGGATGATGATGATATAAAGTCATGGATGAAAAGCACAGGAAAAGGCAAATCACGCTCATTTAAGTAGGTATCCAACTCATTTTAGAGTGGGCATCTTTTAACCTCAGCTACTGATTTCTGATTCTATATGTGTCATAATCCCCTCAATCTACAGCTCTGTGTATTTGTTGAATGTAGATTAAGGACACAAGCATTAGAATGAGGGGGACATAGAAACAGAATTTGATGGCAGAAAGAACCACTTGGCCCATCTAGTCTGCCCCCTTTTTATACTTGTTACCTCAAACCATATTTGATCCTTATTTCATTGTAAGGATATCAATATGCCTACCCCAAGCATGTTTACATTGTACTACTGTATTTGCCTCAACCACCTCTGATGGGAGGCTATTCCACTTATCCACTACTCTTTCTGGGGGAGATTCTCTAAGCTAGAAATGCGGTAAAAACCCAGTTATCTGGGTTTTTACCGCATTTTGGGATGCTGTAAGCATCCCCCGCCGGGTTAACTCGGCGGGGGGCATCGCCAGAAAAATCTTGCGATGCCCCATAGAAGCCAATGGGCTTCTACCGCAACCCTCCGCCGCCCCACACCGACCCCCGCCGCCCCGCATCGCCCCCCCCTCTCACGTGTGTCCGGGCAGCACAGCGCAGTGCTGCCCGGACCTGTGACCTCCTCCCTACACTGATCCTCTTCCGGGTGCAGGGAGGAGGAGAGCCCGGTGCAGCAGCAGCAGCGCCGGGTGTGGGAGGGAGGGGGGAGCCGCCGGGACCTGCTGGGACCCGGAGACTCTCACCGCAAAGGACAGCTCTTAACGCAAGAGCTGTCCTTTGCTATAATTATCGCATATGTTAGAACATATGCGATAATTATAAATGCGATGGAAGGCGAAGGGGGGCGGAGATTCTTAGAGAATCTCCCCCTCTGTGAGGTAATTCTTCCTCACATTTCCCCTGAATCTTCCTCCCTCTAGTGTCAGAGCATGTCCTCGTGTTCTGCTGCTCCTCTTCCTATGAAGAATGTCTCCCACCTGTACCTTGTTAAAGCCCTTGATATATTTGAAAGTTTCTATCACGTCCCCCCTTTCCCTTCTCTGCTCTAAACTATACATATTAAAATATTTTAGTCTTTCCTGGTACGTTTTGTGATGTAGGCTATGCACCATTTTAGTTGCCCTACACCTGGGGTAGCCAACTCCAGTCCGCGAGAGCTACCAACAGTTAACGTTTTCCATGTCACCTCACATAATCACAAGTGAAGTAATTAGCTCCACCTGTGGATCATGTATAATGTGTCAGTGAGTAATGAGTGCACCTGTGCTGCAGCTAGGAGTCAACCTTAATTGCTGTGATCCATACAATCATGCTGATCCCTATGATGTGATTATTACTGAGATTAGGAACTTTGTTTGTTCCTTTGGTAGGTTAGAGGGAGACACAAGTGGTCCGTCATGTGAATCAGTGTCCATAGCTGGTCTACATGTTGTACAGTACGCTGCGGCGGGCCCCTAAGGTAACCTGTCCGAACTAGAAGTCATCCCTGTCTGACAGACCGCGGACTGGCAGGACATCATCTCTCACATATTTTAAACTAATGAAATATCACTAATTCCCAGCACTACTCCTCTGTGATAAATGACCCGGAATACAAGTAGAAAGAATTTGAACGCGTTAATATAATGAAACAAAAGTCTCCCAATTATTTTTTTGTCTGATTATTAAACATTCAGAATGATTCACGACACATAACGATGCATACTAAAGAGATGAGTCTGGTTAAAAAAATAAAATACAGCCATTATTAAATTAATGAATACATCCATTTCACAATAGTTCAAGAGAGGACAGGAATTGCAATTATATGCGACTGTCTGCCGCATTCCAACCAAAAATTATTGGATTTGAATTGATGTAGATTCTAGATAGAGCAGTTGTTGCCATTTTCTAGTCTCAGCGATGCCGCCAGGTCCCAGTGAATCGATGGGCTGATGTTTTTTTTTGCACAACACAAAATGGCCGCCTTCACTGTGGTAGAAGGTCTAGTGGCCAGAGCTTTCAACGGTCTCCAAGGAGATCCAAGAGGGAAGGTCCAATGGGTAAATAGGTGGATGTGGGGGAGGAGTGCAATTTGTATCAAGAGCCGCCCGACTAGTGGAAGTGAGTAGGACTCGGTAGGGTGGGTTGGTCTACGAGAAGTCTGAGAGGAGTCCCCATAATTTGTGAGAAAAATGAAGTACACAAAAGTGTAACAAAACTGAGTGTGAAAAAGTTAAAAGGTACTATTGATATGGGATACGGTCAGCATCCCGGCGGCCAGGATACCAGCATTCGCTATTCCGATGCCAGCATCCCAACTACCACCAGGAGACCAGCGTCAGAATTCCGACAGCATTTAGGATGCTGGAGTCAGAAAACTGATTTCCAGGATGCCAAACGTATGTGTACATGGGCCGGTAAGGGTCAGGTAGGGGAAGGGTTGGATCAGGCACTAGGGGAAGACTTGGGGTTAGGCTATAGGGTGGTGAGAAGGTTATGGTTAAGCAGCTAGAAAGAGGAATATATATATATATATATATATATATATATATATATATATATATTACTGTAAGTTCTTACTCCCAATGACCAAACCTGATGAAGAGGCAGATTTAAAAATCCTCAACCCAGGTGTTCCCCAACTGCGCAGACAAAGGAGCGTCTTCAGTGCGATTACAAGGTCATGATCCTCTCTGAAAGCTTATTTTTATTTTTATGTGACTGTAAAAACTGGCTGCACACACAGAAGACGCCAGGTTATGTTATCCTTGTTTGTCAGATGCAGTCCACCCGAACGTCGGATCAATACAATCTTTATGGTATCACAGGAGCTGCGTACCAGCCTTGGGGGAACAGCCGTAGGGAGAATATAAATCCCTTTTTTGTTTCTCTATGTAAAACATATTTATACATTGATCAGTCATTGATAAAGGGACCGTGGTGAAGTCAGTGCACCTGCTCCCACCCTCCAGCTGTATTGGTTGGGTCAGCATCTATACAGGTGACAGAAATGCCATATTTATATTTAAAAGGGTTGTAACGGATACAAAGGAGGAGATGTTTCAAAGATTGGACCAATCAGCTTCAGTCATTTTTTAAACACAGGCTGTGACATGGCAGAAGCTGATTGGTCGGCAAGTCATCTATTTCCAAGCTTTGATACACCTTCCCGTAGGGCCTAGTAAATCAACAGCGGTAAAAAGCCGTGTTTTCTATACATTCAGTGGAGACGTGTGCAGTTTCCGAGCGTGAATGTAAAGGCACGGAGTCAGATGTGATGCCCGGAGCCTGTGAGAAGGGGGATGCGTGCTTTAAATGCACACACCAGAGGAATTCATGCTCAGTGGAAGTTCACTGATCTGGAGGACGAGTTTATTGCCCCATCTAATTGTTATGCGGTGAGAACAAATTGAACAGTTCACAACTGGGATTGTGCAGAATCAGACTGTGCTTTATACCTTGTTCTGCTTCGGTTACCGCCAAAGCCCAACACAATATATATATTTTGTTGGCGCATGTGGGAAGGAAAATAAGGCTTTGCATAGACTCCGAGGCAATCGTCCTACAACTCAGTTCCTGGATGCTATGGAATGAATAATCCCAGAATGCCCTGACTGCCAGGGGGAGCGGGCTAAGGAACAGCTGAAAAGCAACATTGCACTAAAAGCCTAATCATATTTACTAAAACAGAGGATCTCAAACTCGGTCCTCACACAGTTCACATTTCCCAGGTCACCCAGCAGGCGCACAGGTGCACTCATTACTCACTGACACATTTTAAAATATCCCCATGTGAAACTTATTATTTTACTTGTGATTCCGTGACCTGAAAAGCATGCACTGTGTGGGGTCCTGGGGACCGAGTTTGAGAACCTGTGTACTTGATATTATCATCATTGTTTCGCATATAAAGGCTTTACAGTGTACCAGTGTGTGGTGGCAGAAGTACCACCCTACAGGGGCAGCATAGTTACAGGGGCTCGATATGAGATATGTCAGTTTATGCCAGCAGTCGCCTCTCCATTCTGGCGCAGAAGCGGGGTAGCCCAAATCTTTAACCCTTTGAGTGCCAAAGTTTTAGTGAGAGATGCGTAAAATATCCGCTAAAAATGGCAGCGTCGCTCACATTTGTTATATAAAATAAAATAAAAATGTTCTGTAAAAATAGATGATATTTACTATATAAAGGTAACATTGCAGGTCATTATTCACACCTTTTTTTTGACAAATTCCCTTGGCACTCAAAGGGTTAATTCCAGGCATCACCTGGCTGTCCCCATCTCCCCCCTGAAGTCCCTATGCACTTTCAGTCACACACACCTTTATTAAGGCACACATTTTATTTTACGATCACGCTTCTCAAACAGGAGAAACGGATTCCTGAGTAAGGGGTCTGACTGCAATATGGAAGGTCGCGTGTTCGAATCCTGTGTATGACAGTATTTGGTACTTATGAGTTATCCGGGCGCCCGATTTTAAAATCGGGTCGGATCGGGACATCGCATCGCATCGCATGCGACCATCGGATGCGATGCGATGCGATGACCCGATTTTTCCATAGGAATCAATGTTAAAATGGACTGAGTCCATTTTAACATGGAATTCAATGGGAAAAAGGGTCCTTTTCATACCCCTACTATCCAAGTGGGCATGGAGTTGGATATAAACCTGTGGCGAGCGTAGCGAGCCACCGAGCCCGAAGCGTGGCGAGCGTAGCGAGCCCCGCGAGGGGACACAGAATACCGTCCCCTCGCGGGGCTCGCTTCGCTCGCCACGCTTCGGGCGCGGTGGCTCGCTACGCTCGCCACAGGTTTATATCCAGCTCCATGCCAACTTGGATAGTAGGGGTATGAAAAGGACCCCTTTTTCCATAGGAATCATTTTAACATTGATTCCTATGGAAAAATCGGGTCATCGCATCCGATGGTCGCATGCGATGCGATGCGATATCGCATCGCATCTGATTGTATGCCTTAACTTAAGGCATACAATCAAAAAATCGGGCGCCCGGATAACTCACAAGTACCCAGTATTTTGATATTTATACTATAATAAAGGAGGATGTGACTGAAGGTCCTGGGTATGAGTGCTAAGGAATATGATAAAGCGCTCCCAAATGAAAGGCAGAAATAATGGTATAAAATGATATTGTTAGGACTGTGCTGTAAGTATAGGCCCTCCCTATCGCCATGACAGTTGGGCACAAGACTCCAGCCTCCAGATCAAATGAATCTCATGCACACTGCACATACTCCAATGGTCCTGAAGCTGGTATGTACCAGCAGATCCGGATGATGTATATTATTCTGTTTGACCTTACACACGTGACCATTACACGGACATCCACCTACGCTGATGCTCCCTCTGATTATTCTTTCTTCTCGCTCTCTCGTTAAACCTTTTTATTGAACCGTTTTGCTACTGATTGGCTTTTCCTGTCTCTTTAGAAGTGCTAAAAGCTTTGTAAAATCCTCTTGGAGACTTCATTTCATCCCTGACTCTTCCACTCCCTGTTTCCAGCCAAGTAACCTGGACCTTCTGCATTATTTCCAGCGCTGGCGCTGAATGCTCCGTCGCTGTATCGCAGCACCTGTATTGTTACAGCAGAGCATTTCCCAGCTGTCATTTTACAAGTGCTGCAAAGTAAGGACCGGAACCCTGATGTGGAATGTGTCATGTAGATGATGGCAGTTGTAGTAATCACGGTGAGTTAGACCAATATTGCCGCTGTGTAAATCATTACTATTGGCTGCTACGGGGAACCTGTGATTTCTAAAAACACAAACTTTAGTAAATTTACCCCTTAGAGAGATATAAAGTGGACAGAGATAAAATACTCACCAATCAGCTCCTAACTGCCATATTACAAGCTGTGTTTGGTTTCACTTTACTGCACTTTACAATTAGGAACAAAACTGTAATAAAACAGGACTAGGTAACAACAGGGGCATATAGTTGGCATCCCAACAGATGCCGGTGGTTAGAAGATGGGCGCCGGAATCATGGGCGCAGCAATTCTGACACCTGTCAGAATGTGGACAGCGTAAATACATAGTGCTGCAACTTTCAGTGATGATGTCACTAAAAGGAAATGACATCATCAGGCCCCTTGACCTGCCCACTTTACCCAGAAAGCAATGGGATGGCAGGAGACTTGTCCACTTTCCCAGGAGTAAGGAGACTCCCAAAATTCATGTTTTTCAGAAATTCAAGAAAACGGGGTACGTATGATGAGGGCCCTGCTCGTAAGATTACCATCTAAAGGGAAATAGGGGGATAAATGCTACAAACAGGGCCAACACGAGAGGACACAGGCCTAGGTACTGTGGGTTAGAAATTGTGGATGAACTATGGTCTCCCTGCGCACCCTCTATGCAGCCCTGGAATTTTTCTAGGTGTTTTCCAAAACACCCAAAGGGAAGACTGGTAGAAGAAAATTGAAAAAAGCCTTGGGCGCAAGGGGTGAGCTATAAAAGTTGGGTTGTTATTGGTAAAAACAGTAAGAACAAATAACATTAAAAAAAATTCACAAAAAAAAAAAACGGACATGAAATCCGCTCTCACCCAGTGATGGTGGTGGAGCCACAGATGGTATGAGGAAGAGTTTTCCAAAATGGGGTCCACTCTGCAGGCGCCACAAGTTTTTCACTGGGCTGGGTCCTTGTAGAAGATACCCAACGCGTTTCAAGTCTCTGGGACTCTTTATCAAGGCTTCCAGACTGTGGGTGTCTGGTGGCGGTGGGGGTCATTTGTCTGCTTCAAACCACGCTTTGCAAATGGCGATAATATCCACCATTAGCAGCTGACCCAAACACCTCCAACAAGCCCAGCCTTGGGTAACTAGTACTCTCTCCCCACTTCACTCTCTGTGACCCTTGGTTCGTTGGTGGACTCTGTGATCAAGTGTCACAAGTGTAATGTGGCATTACGGATGGTGTAATCAGTCATATTGTCATTACTGCCTCAAAGCGTTGAGGTCATGGGTTAGATCCCCACCATGGCTCTAACTGTGCGGAGTTTGTATATTCTCCCCGTGCTTGCGTGGGTTTCCTCTGGGTTCTCCGGTTTCCTCCCACAATCCAAAAATATACTGGTAGGTCAATTGGCTTCCAACAAAAATTAACCCTATAATGTCTGTGTGCGCGTGTACATGTGGTAGGAAATATAGATTGTAAGCTCCACTGGGGCAGGGACTGATGTGAATGTTCAAATATTCTCTGTAGTATCAAAGTTTGTCACAAGGTAGTGCAATAGTGCTGTGGAATATGTGTGCGCTATATAAATCAATAATAATAATAATGGATTCAGCGTCCCATACATTTTATGCCTCTCCAAATAACCACTACACTACTGTAATTAGCTGATTTTTTAGATACATAATAAGCATTTACAGTATCTGAAACAAGGCAATCACGTACACTAAGCGGGGAAACTTAGTATACACAGACGTCTCGCTCCTCTCCATCCGGAAAGTGGCCCCTGGATTATCAGGTTTATTTACACATTAGCAGCCAAAGATCGCGTCACATCCCCGGCTCAGCCAAGTGCCACATTATAACACATACCGGCAAACAAACAGCTCGGCAAACCCTGGGAGACCACACAATATCCAGCCGACGCTTTAACCTCAAGCCTTATAAAGCGGTTATCAATTCTATCCAGATACAAGGAGGATTAACTTCATTCAAATTGAAAGGATCGCATGTGGACGGATAAAAAATAATATTATAATGAAATTCTACCAGCATTAAATAATGCGCAAGATTTAACTCATTCGCCAATTGCTCCTGCATGCTAAGCGCTGCACGGTGTAGATCACATTGATTGTCAGATTGTATCAAGCTTTAAACAGTAATAAAATGGAGAGTGATAAACAGCCAGCTAATCAGCTCCTACCTGTCATGTTACACGCCGGGCTTGAAAAAAAAATGACAGGTAGGATCTGATTGGCCAGTTGTATATCACTCCTCACTTTTTTCACTTTTTGAAGCTTGATATGTCTGGTCAAAAGGGTTGGGATCATTTGGTCTACAGCATAATGGTCTACATTGGAAAAGGCCGACATGGGAAAAGGTCATTAGGTCGACAGTCAAAAGGTCGACATGGGGTTTTTATAGGTCTATATAGATTGGTTCATCGCCCCTGATGAAGTCCCAAGGGACGAAACGCGTTGGGCAGCGGATCTGAACTATATGTGGCATATATATATAAAAACTGCGAAATGAAAACTGAATGCTGGATTTGTACCTTGTAATAAATGTTACTTGTTTTTATTTAAGTTTTATCTGACTCATTGTATGTAAAGCCACAGAGTGGTATACTTAGCGCACCCCTATCTTCTCTTTCTTTATATATATATATATATATATATATATATATATATATATATATATATATATTACAGGGGCATCAACAGCCGTGTAGACCCCTGGGCATAGCAATGTATTAGGGCCCCTACCGATCCTCCAGTAGTAGGGGTGGGGGAAGCTTTGATGTCCCGCGGGTGTTAGGGGATATTATATCAACCGCTCAGCATGTAGGGCCTGGATCAGTAATTTCAACTAATTACCCCTTTACTGCACAGATGGTGGGATATGGGGTGGGAGAAGGGGGCATTGGGCTGAATGAAGTAGCCCTGATACATAACTTCCAGGGTGGTAGAGGATGTTTAATACGCAGAGGAGGGGTGTATAGTGGAGTGGGCTTATTATTCATAATTTTCTGGGGGGAGGACAGCTTGCTTGACTGCAGATATCTCCAGTTCCCAGAAATAGATTTCTTAATAGAATTAAAAACTAGAGGATCCCACCTACCAAATGGTATTGGGGACTAGGGGATCAGAGTTCAGGAGGCAGAGCAATCTGCCAACGAGTATATAAAACTACATACCAGGTGTGTGGAGCTGGGGCAGTAACCAGCTGCTGGAAGGCTGATATCTCTGGTTCTGGGAACAGTAGAGACAAGCTACTAGTGTCCATCAAAGGGGGAGAGTCCCAGCTTTTGGAATATACCCTCAGAAAAACTCTAAGTCAGACAGAACCTAAAATATCTGACTGGGAATAGCAATTAATAGGCTTGGATGGGGACCACTGCTTTGAAGTCAGATATCTCCGGTTCCCAAGGGCCGATTTTTAAAATTCTTGTACCCATGGAAAGAGGGGACCCTCAGCTTTCAGGCTCGGGCTCTTAGACTCCTGCGTGCGCTACTGGTTTAGGCCGTAGATGCAATTGTTAACAGCCGCCATACATAGAACCGGGGATTATTTATTACACAGCTGTAATCTCATTTACAACTAAATTCTGGAGATCTTCAAAGGCTGAGAATTGAAAATGTCTGTTTTTCATAATATGGCCTTAAAGTGTTCCTGCACCTGTGTGTAAGGCAGGGAACATAAGTCCCTACACCATGTATTCCGAGCCATCAGTCATATTGCATACCTTCCAACTTTTGTAGTTGGGAGGTCGGGACGTTCCCGAAAAGGGGGTGTGGCATCAATAAAAGGGGCGGGGTCTCGCGGGGTGGTGCGAACTCCGGGCACGCCCCCATTTTCACCGCTAGTCGGCACTGAATAGACGCTGTGCGCTTGGCAGGCTGGGGGGGCTCCCAACTGTCCCCCCCCACCGCGGGACAATGGCGGCCCCGGGCGGGACGCGAGAACTTCCCCGAATATCGGGACGTTCCCGCGGTAAGCGGGACAGTTGGGAGGTATGATATTGTCAGAACGCAGGTATTTGTGTGCGCTATTCCCAGGGCTTTAGCACGCGTTCCACTACAGCAGGAAACGCGGAGATGTATTTATTACTTCTCAGAGAATGTGGCAATATCTATTTGTTAACACGGCCCCCATGGGCAATGTGTGTGCGAGGAGGGTATCCCTGCCTGTGGCGGGAAAGCCTTGCTACCGCCACAAGCCTGACAATTATTATATTTATTAAGCAGTGGCTTAGAGCACATAATGTGCAGCTAAGACAGAAACATAAGGAAAACAAGCGATTCTCAGTCTCATCCATCTACTCAACTACACAGGGCGTCAAGCGTCGAAAAGTGATCAAATGGAGAGTGATCAACAGCCAGCCAATCAGCTCCTACCTGCCATGTCACAGCCTGGGTTTGACAAATGACAGGTAGAAGCTGATTGGCTGGCTGTTTATCACTCTCCATTTTATCACTTTTTGAAGCTTGAAACATCTGTCCCAGTATCCCAAGAGTGATGCTGCCCATACACTTATAAGATATCGCATGCAATCATTCGATTTCGACCACATCTGTTCAATAAATCAAATGATTGTATGCTCATTTTAGAGTCCATGTGACATGATGTTCGGGCCCGCCGGTAGTATGTTCTGTACAATATCTATCGAATTTCAGAACGATAGCATGTGATCGCTTGAATGCAATCCGCTGGTGGGGGCGGAGGGAACACTTTTGGCGGCGGCGGGTTTGGGGAGAGGGGCAGGAGGGGCCACTGGTGGTGTCCGTCTGTGTAGCTTAGCACTGTGAAGGAGTGCTGGTGAAGGAGTGCTTGAAAAAAAAAAAAAAACAGTTTAAAACACTGGACAGCCCTCTGATTGGCTGAGACTTGACAAATCACAGAAGCGGACCTTCTGCAAAACCTCCACCACGACATGCAGTCTATGCCGCAACGCGTCCCTGGTTATATTGCATTTTCGTTGTTTGCACAATTACCAAAGAAACCTGTACGAGACCTGTCAGCTCATCAATAACATTTATGAATCCCAACTTGGGTCAATAACAGGTCTCTCATTATGGGAACTGCATCAGCCTAGAGGACGTCTTTCCTTATGATGTTTATTTTAGTAAATAACCCAATTAGTGCAGCATTAGTAATCTTCCGTTTCCCCATAGGATCTATCATACGCAGGATGGAAGATGACAAATTGAATGTCAGCAATGTGTACGCTTCAAAAGTAACAGAGTAGTATTCATTCTGCACCGTGGCCTCCATCTCTCGGGTACGGACAATCCCAACACCCTTCTCCAGATGCAACATGGTTACATTGTGCAAAGTTCCCATCAGGTCTGCAAAGTCCGGTTTCGCCATGCTGCCGGGTGCCTGTATTCACCAATAAGTGTACACAGATCCAAAATTCTGACTTCGTCAAAAATATGTTTGAAGTTTCACCCCAGCAAGAGGTTCCCTATGCCATATCTCAAGAATCCCCACAGCAGGTCATGTTTTCTGGATTCCGGGCTGTGAAAGCAGGTTGGAAAAAATAGCGATTCAGCTAAACACTGTTGACAGGGCTGCCATCAGAATTTGTGGGCCCCTTCTTGAAACCCCGGCATGCTTAGTGAGACCTCCAGTGTCCGCAACACTGACCACACCACTCTACTACTACATATCTTTTCAGGTGAAATGTGATATTTGTTAGTATGACATATTATACTTTACAGTCTCCAGTCCTGGGCCCCTTTTTTTGTCCTTGAACGGGACACACCTGACTGTAGTTCAACTCACCTGTGCATGATTAAAGACATTCCGAAAACATGCAACACAGCAATGTGTACAGATAAGTTACCAGTGCTTTCCTATTGCAAGTACTGTGTGAATTTTTTTTTTTAAATGCAGGTTATTATATAAAAGGAAGACTTATGTTGTATTCAGGGGTTGGGGTTCTATACAATAATATCCAGTGGCGTAACTATAAATTTTGTTCCCCCCTGCCAAAAAATTTGTGGCGCAACCCCCCCCCCCCCCCGACTCTCCAGCGTGTTTCCCCAGCGTGTGACATGATGACGTCACAGGAATAATGTAGATGTTAAAGAAGGATAGAGGAAGAGAGACCAGCAGACACTGCTGCTTCCCTTGGCTCCAACGCATCCCAGGCCGCCCCAGCACACCTATCTGCCCGCCCATCCTGCCCGCCCATCCTGTACACAGTAGCCAATAGCCGGCTCTGTGTACAGTCATTTGAATCAGTGGAAGGATTTGTCATCTCTGCCATGGCCGCACCCGCGCTGCGGCTGACTAGCCTCCGCTGATCAGCCAGTGGACAGCGACAGGCAGCAGCATATCAGTGTGTCGAGCGGGTGTCGGCGCCCACACAGACCCCACTGTGGCTTGCTCCCCCAAGCGGCAGCTGGGGCTGTCTTACAGTAGTTATGCCACTGATAATATCATACATAGCACAATTTCCAGTAAAGATCTAATGATCTTCCACGATAGAACCCCCCCTCTTTGGTGCCTTTGTTTGCAGAGCGTTGTTTGCCGTTTACGACACCTCAATGCAGAGGATTCACTGAGAGAACAAAGATGAATAATGAGAGACTCAATGAATTTTGATTAGGAAGATGTGCGAAATTGAATCTGCATTGAAACTGTCAGTGTAAAACTAAACACAGTAATATTGTTCCACAATAGTTTAATTAACATTTCCGTTGTCTTTTTTCCCCTGCCTGAGAACCGAGAGTGACTTTCTTCCTATTTAATCACAGAGAGAAGCGCCGTCATCAAAAGAGCCGGAGTGGCGACAGAACTGTGTTTTATTTTTTAATTAAGAGGTTTTAAAGCTCGTCAATTCTAAGTGAGAGGTCCACAGACTGTGTATATGCGGCGAGGAACAGCTGCAGAGACGGGTAAAGGCCTCAAATGATGGGAATACGGCTTGTTGGCCAAACGTTGTTGGCTGGCTTTACCAGTCGACATGAAAAAATGTTTAGCACCTGAAGGACACCTGGCTGAAACCAAATTAGATTAGGACAGGGTGGAAGCGATAAAGTTTCATTCTAGGTGTGCACGTTCACTTCATGTTATAATTGCTGACAAATGTCAACATTAGGTGTAAGGTTACCACCCATCCGGGATTCCTCCAGGCAGTCTGGTTATTAAGACCGCCGTCTGGAGTCCGAGGGGTGGCGTTCCCGGGCTATGCGGCTATGTTTGAGAAATGACAGGAGCCTACGTCCCTCCATTGTCTGGCCATGTTAATATTTAGCAGCTCTGGGCCTACAGTAACCCACGTTTGTATGAAGTGACAGAGGTTCATGCAATTAAACTATTATCGGTAGAATGCGTGGGGGCTGCGACTGTAATGCGCATACATCATTGTGCGCTGCAATCCCGCTCACAAGGAGGATTTAATGGGAAAGCGATTGAGAGTAAGAAACCACTTGGAGGTAAATTGTAAATGGTTACTAAAACGCAGCGTGTCATCGAGCATATCTAAGCCAATGCATAGAGTGTTTGACTGCGATGCCACAGGTGGTGGGTTCGACTCCTGGGTGTGTCATGGTATTAAATTAATAAGGGACAGTTTAACTGATTGGCAACGAGCTCTCAAGGCGGGAGTGTTGTATAGGTGTTAGTGTTGGAAAGGGCGGGGGAAGGAGACAAGGGCAATCAGGAGGGTGTGGATACTCTTCTCCCCAACAAATGAGTGGGGAGAAGAGTATTCATTATCGGGCTTAGATCGCTAGGCCAACACTATGAAGGGTGACATAGTACTGATGTGTCCACATACATCTTGGTTTTACTGCGCCATGTATGGCACAATTTGGCACACCTTGGACTTTGCAAAAGTCACGCTTTGTGATTTTTCTAAAAATTTCCACCTAGGTAGCCGTTTGGAAAATACACCTCTGGTACCAGCCAATCAGCCCCTAACTGCCATGTTACAGACAGTAGGCCAGATGCACTAATCTTCAAAAGTGATAAAATGGAGAGTGATAAACAGCCAGCCAATCAGCTCCTACCTGACATGTCACAGACTGTGTTAGAAAAATGCCAGACAGGAGCTGATTGGTTGGTTGTTTATCACTCTCCATTCGATCACTTTTGAAGCTTAGTGCATCTGGCCCAGCGTCTGATAAATAACAGTAGCTTATCGGTACTTTATCACTCTCCCCTTCGTCACTCTCCAAGGCTTAATACATCTGCCCAAGAAAAGAAACTGGATACAGTGAAATAAAAGGCAGCGCAGATGAGAGGAGCAGGGAATAGAACGCCTGGCTGGGAATGAGATGAGAGGAGCGTATAATGTGGGGATAATGTGACGGACAGCGGTAAATGCTGTTTATTATACCGTGCTATCTGGGACGTTTGTAGTGGGAAGAGTTGAAAGTTAAAATAGAAAACCATCAACTGCTCTAATATTCTCTTTTGTGTCTCATTATATCATAGCGCCAGGTTCCACTGCGGCCACAATAAACACTATTACGCATTGTTGTGGAGATCTGAGGACTTGCCGGTATATCTGCCGCAATGCTTTATACTGTCAGCGTCGATTCTCAGCTCTTGGATCACAGGCTTCCACAAAGATAAACCGGTGTATAGATCTAGCTAAACTCAGCATTCTCTCAGAAACACATCTATATCTCTTCCTATTTGTTTCCGGCCTGAGGAGATGAGCAAACAGCGTTACATCTATTATTGATTTTTGTATCGCACGCACAATTATTATGCAGCGCAGCACCCAATTAGCGGCAAGCATCGCTCCCCTGTCCCACGGAGCTTACAATCAGATTTATCAAACTTGGAGAGAGATAATGTATGTAGAGAGATACAGTACCAAGGTAAAATACCAAATTGGTTTTGGATAGAAACTTGTTATGCTTCGTCATTCCCTTGCATGTTCCGGTCATGTATGCACACCGGAGGCAGCCATTTTTTAGGAGTCTAGAAACAGGAGACCTCGCAGACCAAGGATTGGCCTGAGTTTCTGAGGTATTTATTACAGAGTAAATCAGTGAAAACACAGAATATATTCTCATGAATATTAGTTCAGCTCAGAGAATTGTTATATGCACTCTGTGTAGGTGACAGGTCAGGATTGCAGTGACGACTAAATCAGTCACCGACCATTTTGGATGCTGAACCAATGATAAAACAGTGCAGTATGTTACTTACATTTGTGTCTCAGGGCCAGATGTATCAAGCTTCAGAAAGTGATAAAATGGAGAGAGATAAACAGCCAGCCTATCAGCTCCTCCCTGCCATGTTACAGGCTGGGTTTCAAAAATGACAGGTAGGAGCTGATTGGCTGGCTGTTTATCACATTCATTTGATTACTTTCTGAAGCTTGATACATCTGCCAATCAGTGAGGTCAATAACCTCTGCATTGTATAGAGGGGCGTGGCTACAATGGCGTGAACACGCACCCCCCGCCCCAAATCCTCTTGCGCCGCATCATGCCCCCTATGCGAGACTTGGCTTTTAATGTATTGGTGTAGGGGTAATAATCTATTATAATGAAGGGTAGTGAATAGGTTATTTAAGGGATTTGTTGGGTTCGTGTATTTAATGATGGGTTAAAAAAAAATTTTGGTGGTAGTTATATATTTAAATAGTGAGGCACACTCTACGCCAGGAATGGGGAACCTTCGGCCCTCCAGCTGTTGTTGAACTACACATCCCAGCATGCCCTGCTACTGTTTTTCTATTTGGTCGTGTTGCAGGGCATCCTGGGATGGAGGGCTGAAGGTTTCCCATACGCATTATGCATCATGTGACCTACGCCAGCATCAAGAGGATTGGAGCACTGGTGGGGAGGGTGTTTCAAAATTTGGGGAAGACTGGGCAACTGGAAACCCTCCTAAGTGCATCATTGGTTGATGTATACAATATACAAAGGAAGATCCAATGAATATATAAGAGATAACATTTGATTTTATGAGACGCCTCAGTATTACGTTCTAGGAGGATCACAGGTAAATGAGGTTAGAAAACATGAAGAAAACGAGGACGGCACATGGCTATAAACCTGACGTGTTCCTGGCATCTCTGCACTTGCAGGTAACACGGATCTGAACTCTCTTCAAGACTCAAACACTTCTGTGAGAGCCGGCTGTGCTGGGAGGACAAGAACAGCAGACGTTCAGGGAGGGAATTGTTCTAGAGAACAGGTGAAAGGAAGAAAACGCAGCTTCACGGTCTAAACATCTGAGTGGGAAGCGGATCCCGATGGACACCCTCTGGATGAGAAGATGAAAAACCTCAGTCCTGAGGTGAAGGACTGCGCATCTCTCTGACGGGATACCCTGGGGTGCCGTCCTTTACATCCAGTACATACAGGATGTACATAGTAATGCCAGCCATGGACTCACAGAGGCCGACAAGCGCTTTGAACATGTATACATTAACATAACTTCAGATAGGATTAAAGGCTTGGGCGCTGTATTATAAAGCTTACTGCTAATGTGTGTATATAGATAGATAGATAGATAGATAGATATTCATTCCCCTCCTCACATCATGTCACTGCCCCTGTCACATGCAGCCCTGTCCTCACTGACACATCACTCCTCTCCTGACATACTCTGTGCTGCTGGGGACCCTGCCCCTCCCACTATATAACTCTCAGTCTGTGGCTTCCTGCTGCCCCCATTCCCCTCCTCACATCATGTCACTGCCCCTGTCACATGTAGCCCTGTCCTCACTGACACATCTCTCATCTCCTGATATATTCTGTGCTGCTGGGTACCCTGCTCCCCCCACTATATAACGCTCAGTCTGTGGCTTCCTGCTGCCTCCATTCCCCTCCTCACATCATGTCACTGCCCCTGTCACATGTACCCCTGTCCTCACTGACACATCACTCACCACCTGATATACTCTGTGCTGCTGGTGACCCTGCTCCCCCCACTATATAACTCTCAGTCTGTGGTTTCCTGCTGCCACATTCCCCTCCTCACATCATGTCACTGCCCCTGTCACATGCAGCCCTGTCCTCACTGACACATCTCTCGTCTCCTGATATACTCTGTGCTGCTGGGGACCCTGCTTCTCCTACTATGTAACTCTCACACTGTGGCTTCCTGCATCTCCTGATATACTCTGTGCTGCTGTGAAAACCTTCCACCAATTTTTCATGAGTCATGAGTCAGCACCAGAGGACATGGCAATATTCATGCTAAGAGGCTTACATGCCTTTAATTTTTGGTGTAGGAAACAATCCCGCAATTTTTAACAATGGTTTTGATCATTGTGGTCACAAAATATTGTACAATATTGTTTTCAGTCTGTGGCGTTTGCTGCCTCCAGTCCTTTCTTACCTCTGTCTCTAGACAGTTCTTTGCTACCTCAATGGATTTTGCTATTGATGTTGGATGTCCAATGTTTCAACTCTTTATCTTTGCATGTTGCTTAACCCCACCCTTATTCTCGGATTGGTAGCTTTGGGCAACGGCCAATGTTCACACATCTGTGTTATTATTAGGGTCGTTGCTTCATGGGGAAGGAGTGTGGTCCATTTTGGTACCTATTCACATTACACCACACAATAGTGTATGTTATTCACATTACACCACAAAGTCGTGCAACTTATACACTAGTAGAACCCCCGCTACACACATTATGACAGGCGGGGCACTACATGTAACGCCACGCAGAGTACTCATTAGACACTATGCCAGGTAGAGCCTCCCATATGCCGGGTGGATGCCCTGTTACATGCTATGCCAGGGATAGTCTCTGTTACACCTTACACCAGGTAGAACTCCATTACACATATTACTCCAGGTAGAGAAGAAGAGAGAGACAGAGACAGAGAAAAAGACAGACAGAAACAGAGAGAGGAGAGAGAGTTTGCGTACAAACATGAATTAGGCCCTTTAGCTCCCTCCAAGGCTGGATACGTCACACAAACTTGAGTGGGCAGTTTTCTGCTTTCTTCATGAAAACCTCCTCTGTGCTGCTGTGAACATTCAGATAGCCACATGGCTAAATGTGCCTCGTGCAGACCAAACTTTCTTAGTGCTAGCCAAATGCGCCTCACCCAGGCAAAATGCTCCACGTGCAGACCAAACGTGCCTCACACAGGCCCAAATGCTCCACGTGCAGGCCAAACGCGCCTCACACAGACCAAATGCTCCACGTGCAGGCCAAACGCTCCACGTGCAGGCCAAACGCGCCTCACACAGGCCTAAATGCTCCACGTGCAGGCCAAACACGCCTCACACAGGCCAAGCTTAACACGTGCAGGCCAAACGCGCCTCACATAGGCCAAGCTTAACACGTGCAGGCCAAACGCGCCTCACACAGACCCAAATGCTCCACGTGCAGGCCAAACGCACCTCACACAGACCAAATGCTCCACGTGCAGGCCAAACGCACCTCACACAGACCAAATGCTCCATGTGCAGGCCAAGCGCACCTCACATAGACCCAAATGCCCCACGTGCAGGCCAAACGCGCCTCACACAGGCCCAAATGCTCCATGTGCAGGCCAAACGCTCCTCACACAGGCCCAAATGCTCCACATGCAGGCCAAACGCCCCTCACACAGGCCCAAATGCTCCACGTGCAGGCCAAGCGCACCTCACATAGACCCAAATGCTCCACGTGCAGGCCAAACGCGCCTCACACAGGCCAAGCTTAACACGTGCAGGCCAAACGCGCCTCACACAGGCCAAACGCGCCTCACACAGGCCCAACTGCTCCACGTGCAGGCCAAACGCGCCTCACACAGGCCCAAATGCTCCACGTGCAGGACAAACGCGCCTCACACAGGCCCAAATGCTCCACGTGCAGGCCAAACGCGCCTCACACAGGCCAAGCTTAACACGTGCAGGCCAAATGCGCCTCACACAGGCCCAAATGCTCCACGTGCAGGCCAAACACGCCTCACACAGGCCAAGCTTAACACGTGCAGGCCAAATGCGCCTCACACAGGCCCAAATGCTCCACGTGCAGGCCAAACACGCCTCACACAGGCCAAGCTTAACACGTGCAGGCCAAACGCGCCTCACACAGGCCAAACGCACCTCACATAGACCCAAATGCTCCACGTGCAGGCCAAGCGCACCTCACATAGACCCAAATGCTCCATGTGCAGGCCAAGCGCACCTCACATAGACCCAAATGCTCCACGTGCAGGCCAAACGCGCCTCACACAGGCCAAACGCTCCACGTGCAGGCCAAACGCGCCTCACACAGGCCAAGCTTAACACGTGCAGGCCAAATGCGCCTCACACAGGCCCAACTGCTCCACGTGCAGGCCAAACGCGCCTCACACAGGCCCAAATGCTCCACGTGCAGGACAAACGCGCCTCACACAGGCCCAAATGCTCCACGTGCAGGCCAAACGCGCCTCACACAGGCCAAGCTTAACACGTGCAGGCCAAATGCGCCTCACACAGGCTCAAATGCTCCACGTGCAGGCCAAACGCGCCTCACACAGGCCAAGCTTAACACGTGCAGGCCAAATGCGCCTCACACAGGCCCAACTGCTCCACGTGCAGGCCAAACGCGCCTCACACAGGCCCAAATGCTCCACGTGCAGGACAAACGCGCCTCACACAGGCCCAAATGCTCCACGTGCAGGACAAACGCGCCTCACACAGGCCAAGCTTAACACGTGCAGGCCAAATGCGCCTCACACAGGCTCAAATGCTCCACGTGCAGGCCAAACGCGCCTCACACAGGCCAAGCTTAACACGTGCAGGCCAAATGCGCCTCACACAGGCCCAAATGCTCCACGTGCAGGCCAAACACGCCTCACACAGGCCAAGCTTAACACGTGCAGGCCAAACGCGCCTCACACAGGCCAAGCTTAACACGTGCAGACCAAACGTGCCTCACACAGGCCCAAATGCTCCACGTGCAGGCCAAACGCGCCTCACACAGACCAAATGCTCCACGTGCAGGCCAAACGCTCCACGTGCAGGCCAAACGCGCCTCACACAGGCCCAAATGCTCCACGTGCAGGCCAAACACGCCTCACACAGGCCAAGCTTAACACGTGCAGGCCAAACGCGCCTCACACAGGCCAAGCTTAACACGTGCAGACCAAACGTGCCTCACACAGACCAAATGCTCCACGTGCAGGCCAAACGCGCCTCACACAGGCCCAAATGCTCCACGTGCAGGCCAAACGCACCTCACACAGACCAAATGCTCCACGTGCAGGCCAAACGCGCCTCACACAGACCAAATGATCCATGTGCAGGCCAAACGCCCCTCACACAGGCCAAACTCTCCACGTGCAGGTCAAATGCGCCTCACACAGGCCAAGCTTAACACGTGCAGACCAAACGCGCCTCACACAGGCCCAAATGCTCCACGTGCAGGCCAAACGCGCCTCACACAGACCAAATGCTCCACCTGCAGGCCAAACGTGCCTCACACAGGCCAAACGCTCCACGTGCAGGCCAAACGCGCCTCACACAGGCCCAAATGCTCCACGTGCAGGCCAAACGCGCCTCACACAGGCCCAAATGCTCCACGTGCAGGCCAAACGCACCTCACACAGACCAAATGCTCCATGTGCAGGCCAAACGCCCCTCACACAGGCCAAACATGCCTCACACATGCCAAACGCTCCACGTGCAGGCCAAACGCACCTCACACAGGCCAAACGCTCCACGTGCAGGCCAAACGCACCTCACACAGGCCAAACGCTCCACGTGCAGGCCAAACACACCTCACACAGGCCAAACGCTCCACGTGCAGGCCAAACACACCTCACACAGGCCAAACGCTCCACGTGCAGGCCAAACGCACCTCACACAGGCTAAGATATTATTACTAGCATACACTGTACTTTAAGTTCTATATTGCTAAGCAGAATATGTGGATTTATGGTAGGCTCACATACATTAATAACCTTTTTCCATCAAAAGCGACTTTGTAAAAATTAATCTTTACTCGGTTTAATCCCCCTGTGAACCTGCAAAACACTGGAGGATTTCCTCCCTCCTCCCAAAATCAAATTGTAAAAATCATAAAAGCCATGAATTTAGGAGTTCGCCACAGGAGGAAACCAATAATGGATTTACTGTATTAGAGGAAAGAAAAAACAAACTGCCGGACCCACAAGATTATGCGGAGTCCAGATAAATACATATTACCTGGGACCGCTGTGCGGCTTATCCTGCTGCATACATGATACACACTGTATGGGCACACACGCTGTAGGGGCAATCATCATATGGGCACACACGCTGTAGGGGCAATCATCATATGGGCACACACGCTGTAGGGGCAATCATCATATGGGCACACACGCTGTAGGGGCAATCATCATATGGGCACACATGCTGTAGGGGCAATCATCATATGGGCACACACACTGTAGGGGCAATCATCATATGGGCACACACGCTGTAGGGGCAATAATCATTTGGGCACACACGCTGTAGGGGCAATCATCATATGGGCACACACGCTGTAGGGGCAATCATCATATGGGCACACATGCTGTAGGGGCAATCATCATATGGGCGCACACGCTGTATGGGCAGACATGCTGTAGGAACACACATTATATGGGCACACATGTCGTATGGGCACACATACTGTAGGGGCAATCATCATATGGGCACACATACTGTATGGGCACACATACTGTATGGACACACATCTTATGGACACACACACGCTGTATGGGCACACATGCTGTAGGAACACACATTATATGGGCACACATACTGTATGGACACACATCTTATGGACACACACACGCTGTATGGGCACACATGCTGTAGGAACACACATTATATGGGCACACATGCTGTATGGGCACACATCTTATGGGCACACATACTGTAGGGGCACTCATCAAATGGGCACATATACTGTATGGGCACACACACTGTAAAGGCAAACATGCTGTATGGGCACACATGCTTTAGGAACCCACATTATATGGGCACACATGCTGTATGGGCACACATCTTATGGGCACACATGCTGTATGGGCACATGCTGTATGGGCACACATGCTGTATGGGCACACATGCTGTATGGGCACACATCTTATGGGCACACATGCTGTATGGGCACACATGCTGTATGGGCACACATCTTATGGGCACAAATGCTGTATAGGGACACACATTATATGGGCACACATACTGTATGGGCACACATAATGTAGGGGCAATCATCCTGTAGGGGCACTCATCGTATGAGCACACATGCTGCAAGGCCACATATCATATGGGCACACATGCTGTAGGGGCACTCATCCTGTAGGGTTACGCATCATATGGGCACACATGCTGTATGGGTACACATGCTGTAGGGGCAATCATCATATGGGCACACATGCTGCAAGGCCACATATCATATGGGCACACACGCTGTAAGGGCAATCATCACATGGGCACACACGCTGTAGGGGCAATCATCATATGGGCACACACGCTGTAGGGGCAATCATCATATGGGCACACATGCTGCAAGGCCACATATCATATGGGCACACACGCTGTTGGGGCACTCATCCTGTAGGGTAACACATCATATGGGCACTCATCCTGTAGGGTAACACATCATATGGGCACTCATCCTGTAGGGTCACACATCATATGGGCACTCATCCTGTAGGGTCACACATCATATGGGCACTCATCCTGTAGGGTCACACATCATATGGGCACTCATCCTGTAGAGGGTCACACATCATAAGGGCACTCATCCTGTAGGGTCACACATCATATGGGCACTCATCCTGTAGAGGGTCACACATCATATGGGCACACATCGCACACAAAAGAAAAAAAGCTTTTGTAAGACCTGTAAAGTGGATTGATGATCACGTAGCTGGGAGCGGACATCTGAATGGAATCCTTAAAGCATTGATCGGGAAGGAGATGTGAAAACAGCCCTCGGTCATGTGACTGTCTTCTAAGATCCGCAATTTCACGGCGCATCAGAGTCAATTTCTTATTGTTTTTCAGACGCATTGGATGCAATTAAACCATAACTGAGAAGCTGTTTAGGAGCTCGCTAAGGCGTAAATGAATATGGCAGCGCACTAATCGCTCCAGGCCGGCGATGGGCATCAATAACCTCACTACAGGGCTATAGAGCCAGACCCATATATTACCCCTACTGTAGAATAGTCACTTTGGGGTCTATGTAAAAAGCCTCGGAGAGAGATAAAGTAACCCCCCCATTAGCTCCTTACTTGGTACAGGAGGTGTTTAATAATGACAGTTAGGTGCTGATTGGCCATTACATTGCCTTTCTTCTCTATCTCTCCCGAGATAATTACATTAATCCCTTTGACATTGCCATGACTTCAGAGTGGCCAGTAAGCACCCATCAATGCTGAGAGTAATTCCATGGCATAAATGGGACACAAATCTACACTATGGGCCTCATTCAGCTTGGTTAGCAAGGCATAGAAATTACATAACTAGGCAAAACCATGCTGCCCTGCAGGGAGGCAGATATGACATGTGCTGAGGTTGCACTGTAAAAGCAGTCAGTATTTACCCTGCACAGAAACAATGGGACCCACCCAAATCTAACTCTCTCTGCACAAGTTACACCAGCCCCACCTGCAGCCCAGCATAAAACATGACAGCTAGGAGCTGGTTAGTTTGTATTTAATCTCTCTCCAAATGTTGCTTAATGTTCGCAGGCGTAACAATAGCCCCTGCAGTGGCTTGGAGGTGCCAGGTATATGTGGGCACTGGGGGTCTGCGGGAGCCATTGTTCCACCTCTTTTCCACCTGTCCGCCCATGCCGCTGGGGTCCTATTGTGCCTGCAGGCAATGAAAATGTCCCTCACAAAATGGCTGCTGACTCCTATCTAAAATAAATCAAATAAATAAACTTTATTGGCAGTGGCCATTTTGGGCGGGACATTTTCATTGTCGGCAGGCACGACTGGACCCCAGTGACACCAGCGGAACCTGAGGGAAATCTCTGACAGACTGGGGGTGGGGGGGATGCCATTGCAATGGGGTTCATACTTAGGTGGCCTGGACCCAGGGCCGGCGCCACCACTAGGCAGCCTAAGGCATTTGCCTAGGGCGCCAGCCACTGGAGGGCGGAATAAAGGAGCAGGAGGTCGCCCCCCTCATGGAGGTGACCAACTCCCCCCCCCCCCCCCTCACCCACAATCCCCCCTCGAGCGATGCGGTGGGGCCAACGCCGAATCACCCGGCACCATCCCCACCGTTTAGCGATGCAGCAGAGGCCACATCAAACAGCGGATGTGCACCAGGTGGATGTGGAGCGGATGTGCGCCCCCTCTCCCTCCCGTCCTAACCTGGCACCGTCCCCCCATGCACGGCACGACGGCTGCAAACCCCCCCACTTACACGGAGCGACGGCCGCATTCTCCCCCCCACACAGAGCGCCGGGGCGGGCGAGTGCCGCCCCCCCCCCCCCTCCACCGGTCCTGTCTGGACCCAGGTAACAAAGTTAAACACCAATTTTCCAGAGTTGCCTGCTAAGCAATTGTGGCTGATCTATTGCCGAGTCTGCATTGTGTGACATTATATGACCAGTGAGGTGAATGTACTGGATGTTATAATGGTGAGGGGGCACTGAAATGTCTCAACATCCAATCTGCTCATTGTAATGTGGAGGGCACTATGACGTTACATAAGAACTGGGGCACATTCATGTAGCACAAATGGAAATGGCAGCACTATACTTTGGCATAATACTAACTTTGGCACAGTATGAAATGTAGGCACTATAGAGTGGCATAATATGAACTGGGGGCACTGTTACGTGGCATACTGTCATTTGAACTGGAGTGCACTTTAATGTGACATAGTATGAACATGGGGCACTGCAATCTGATACAGTATGAACATGGGGCACTGCAATGTGACAATGTGAATTGGGGAAACTGTGTGGTATAGGGTTTAGGGGCAGACCTACATTGTGGCATCATGTAAAATATGGATCTACAAAGGGTCATAAACTAGGGCACTACTATGGGGCATAATAGTAACTAGGGCAATACTATGGGGCATAATAGTAACTAGGGCAATACTATGGGGCATAATAGTAACTAGGACACTACTAGGGAGCATAATATTAACTAGGGCAATACTATGGGGCATAATATTGACTAGGGCACTACTATGGGGCATAATATTAACTAGGGCACTGCTATGGGGCATAATAGTAACTAGGGCAATACTATGGGGCATAATAGTAACTAGGGCAGTACCATGGGGCATAATAGTAACTAGGGCACTACTATGGGGCATAATATTGACTAGGGCACTACTATGGGGCATAATATTAACTAGGGCACTGCTATGGGGCATAATATTAACTAGGGCAATACTATGGGGCATAATATTAAATAGGGCAGTACTATGGGGCATAATAGTAACTAGGGCACTGCTATGGGGCATAATATTAACTAGGGCACTACTAAGGGGCATAATAGTAACTTGGGCAATACTATGGGGCATAATAGTAACTAGGGCAATACTATGGGGCATAATAGTAACTAGGGCAATACTATGGGGCATAATATTAACTAGGGCAATACTATGGGGCATAATATTAACTAAGGCACTACTATGGGGCATTATATTAACTAGGGCAATACTATGGGGCATAATATTAACTAGGGCAATAATATGGGGCATAATATGAACTAGGGCAATACCATGGGGCATAATATTAACTAGGGCACTGCAATGGGGCATAATATTAACTAGGGCACTGCAATGGGGCATATTATTAAATAGGGCAGTACTATGGGGCATAATATTAAATAGGGCACTACTATGGGGCATAATATTAACTAGGGCACTACTATGGGGCATAATATTAACTAGGGCTATACTATGGGGCATAAAATTAAGTAGGGTATTAGCAAGGGACATAATATTAATTAGGGCACTACAATGGGGCATAATATTAACTATCGCACTACTATAATATACAGGGCATAAAGGTGCCTCTCAAGCAGCATTGGAACAGGGGCCCCTTCAATATGTTGATATTGGATCCGCAGGGTTCTGGTTATGCCCCTACCGGTGCAGGCCTGATCTATACTAGGAATACCCAGTCAGATTCCCTGGAGACAGTGACACCGGGAAGGTGAACAATATGGATGGCGTAACCTAGTTTATCCTAAGTGATCAGCCAGCTCTTCCTTCCCTTCATAGTACACTGCTTCACACACAGCTCAGCGCCTTCTGAGAGCAGCCAACGCGCTATCACCAGCCATCTTGGCAGGGTACCAGCTACCTAGAACACGTACAATGCAACCGGCTTCAATTTAGATTTCATTATTTTTACACACGATAAGCAAGGGCACATTATGTTTTAATCTATTTCTGTGGAAACAGGATCTTGGTTTCTCCAAAAGCATATTTCAAAAAAGGTAATGAATATTTATTACTCGGGACGACCAGAAGCTGACATGTAAAGGAAGCAATTCTCAGGTAAGTATTGATTTGTGAAGCAACCAGCTTAGAGCTCTTCTTATTGACAACACCCAGGGGTTATTCTGCCTCGCGGACTGGTGTTTCCTTCTAATAATATCCTTGTGAGCCATCTCAGATCGTGAAATCATCTCTAAACCACCTAACACCTGTGATGCATGTGCATCAGTCACTGACTGGACAAGCAGTGGTGGCAGCCATTTTGTCAGCTACCGTTCATGAGAATGCAGATTACCCGGTTGCTAGCGACAGCCAAACAGTAACCGTCAAATGTCTCAGCGACCCCAATGGTTCCTAGGGATATGATGGCACAGCCAATATTAATGAGGGTGGCTTACAAAACAGTTCATTTTCAAGCTGCAATCACACATACTGTAGAAGTGATTTTTAAACAAGTCATGTTTAAATATACAATCATATATTTTGTACTCAAGTATACTCTAAATCATTATCTACTTTTCAAAATCTCTCTGGAGGGAAAACAAATATGGCTGCTAGACATAGCAACATCCCATCTGAAGCAGAACTCCCACCTTAGTAAATTTCCACCAAAGTAAGCAATGTCAGGTAGGGGACTGGTCCACGATTTAGGAATTAACTGCAAATTGCTTCAATAAGATGCCCAGCCTTCCCACTTCCATCAAGAATTGGGCGGACGACGAGAAGCACTCGCTTTCCAAAATGGATATTCTATAGCTACATTGCTCACATTACAATGTGCCATGTAACTGTGGTTGCCATGGCTGCCACATGACACTGAGAAAAGTGTGTGAAGAAACAAACCAAGGGAAAAGGGGTGTTATAGAAGCTGCTTCTTACAACAGAAACCGAGTTTGTGGTGAATAGTAAAACTATGGGGCAGATTTATTAAGCCTAATCACGTGATCAAGTATCGGGTTATAATGCATTAGCCAATCGACTCAGCTGTCATTTTTCAAGCCCAGCCTTTAACTAGCTGATCGGTTGGCGCGTTATCACCAGCAACTTTGTCACTTTACCAGGCTTAATACATCTGCCTGTATATTACTCCTTCTGAGATTAGCAAAATAATAGGAAACTGTGTATTTGTTGCTTAGTGGAAATTGTGCGCGGCTGATGGGCACACTTTAAAAATGGACGCCAAACGCCATCTGCGGGCTTCATCTGGATCCGCCGCCAGCCTAGTGAATCATCCACTTGCAGAACTCCATTGCCCCTTTAGGTTACGGCCATTCACTCGGTCCCCCCACTCTCCCCAGTTCTGCATGTTATTATTAGCAGTATACAGATACTCTGCTAATGGGATCAGCACAACCAGACACACAATGATGCTCCCGATCCCTGCCAGGCCGTGTTACAAACAGCTGCTACAATCCCTCTCTGACACCTCGGTCTCAGCAAACTTTCAGTAAAAAAAAAAATTGCGAGCAAATGCTGGCGAGGTGTTTTATCTCCATTGTGCTCCGAGATCAGCACTTCTCAGGCTAACGGCACAGTGCTTGCAAACACATTATAAGCACAAAGCAGTCAGGAACTGGCTTTTAGAGCTGAATAACTTCAGCAACATCAACTTCTGTGCCGCGTGTTCCAGCGATTAATACTGCTCCCTGCTTCTATATCTACAAGGTCAGACAGAGGTCATCCACGTGACCGCAAACAATACCGTCCAAACGGTATTCCAAGGGCAGGTCAACCGATAATAAATCAACGCCACATAATCGACAGTCAAAACGTTGACGTGGTTATGGTCGACACATGGGATGGTCAACATGAGTGTTTTGGAGGGAATGGGTCATTGGGTCAACTCTATTTAAGTTGACATGCATTGAGTCGACCACTGAAGGTCAACAAGGCTTAGGTTGACACCTGAAATAGGTCAACAGGGAGAGTCGACACCAGCATTAGGTTGACAACGGGTAGGTCAACGGTTAAAAGGTTGAAGTGAGTTTTTGCTATTGCAAATTTGCACAAAAGCAATCAACTCTGAATCAGGCCCATAGTCAGGTGTATACACCAATCATACCATACAGGTAATAATGATAATCATTTTCATATGTAGGTTGAAACACATTCATGAACTGAAACAAACAGCTGTGTAGGAGAATTAAAACAGGGTGAGGAACAGCTAAACTCTGCAACAAAGCGGAGGTTGAGGAAGACCATTTCGCAGATCATACACCATGGAAAGACTGAGCACAGCAACAAGACACAAGGTAGTTATACTGCATCAACAAGGTCTCTCCATTTGTCATTTTTCTACCAGCCTATAATTTTTGCACAGTATTTTATATGTCTCTTTCTCTCTATATATTATATACACACACAAACGCGTGTATATATATTTTTCACATGAATGCAGTATGGTAATGGTATCCAGCTTGTCTAGATCAGACAGAGGATGCGCGTTCCTACCTTTGCTGGCACTCTCCACGTGTTCAAGTTCATCAGGGAATTTCAGGAGGTCTTGGAACCTTTCTTCACAGACTTCAGCAAGAAAATGTAACAAGGTGGTTTTTTGGTCTGAAGACTTTGTGTCTCGAATCTGTCAAAAAAATGAGTAATACCATAAAGCCAATTAAAAGATCCACAACCTACAGTGTAGGTGACTAACAACAGAGGTATAAACCAAATGCATATACAATCACAAACTACTCTATGCAATTGGGGAAATTTACTAAGATGGGACTAAGATGGGAGTACAGTATTTCTCATGGGATGTGCTATGGGCTACCAAGGTGAATAGCGCAGCGTTGCGAGTCAGTCAGAATAAGGTCCTTTAAGAGAACTTTCCTTTGTGCACAGGAAATACAATATTAAGTATCAGTTGGTTCAGAGCGCTAGATGCTTTTATTTATCTTTTGCTAGTTTTATCGTACCTTTTGTTAGCATACCATATTAAGTCTATATTTTATATGTATGATGATTACTGCTGTTAGTAATTAACTGGTGGCCACCCAGTACTTTCTTTATACATTTA
Organism: Crinia signifera; assembly: GCF_055691185.1. Lineage (NCBI taxonomy): Eukaryota > Metazoa > Chordata > Amphibia > Anura > Myobatrachidae > Crinia > Crinia signifera. The sequence goes on along the minus strand of NC_139225.1, from coordinate 155,113,972 downwards.
TTTATACAGGATTTATTAAAAATAAAATATAAAATAATAAAAACGAATATATTTATATTGAAGTGTGTACATTCAGAAATCAAGTTTTTAAAGTAATAGCACAGTGCTTACAATCCCTTTTCCTCCTCATATTTTGAGTTTGACCTATAACGTACCCTGGGGGGGGGGCACAAAACCGAGTTTCAAACATCAGGCGTAGTGACACTACAACGTCAGAAGCCCGCAGCTGAACAAATAGAATTAATCTATTGATATTTTTTATTTTATTTTTATATATATTTTTGGTACTTGTGTATTAGCAGGGCGCCCACTAAGCAAATTGCTTACTGGGCGATTCTGCTTAAGAAAATCGCATTGCATCGCATGGGCCGTTTTACTGCCGTGCGATGCGATTTTCCTATGTCATTTATTCACTGCTCTCTTGGCCCCGGCGGACCGCATCGCACCTCCCGCAAAATCGCATTGCGATGCCATTATATTAGCTATACACTTGCATGACATGCAATGAGGTTTTAGGCACCCCCCCCCCCCTTCACTATCCACGCCACCGGAAGCGTGGATAGTGGGGGTATGAAAAGGTCGGGAGGACGCGTTCTGCCGCCACTCGCCACACTTCGAGTTGGCATGGATAGTGGGGGGTGCGTAAAACCTCATTGCATGTCATACAAGTATATAGCTAATGTAATGGCATCGCACCCTATAAAATCGCATGCGATCACATGCGATTTTGCGGGAGGTGCGATGCGATCCGCAGGGGCCAAGAGAGCAGTGAATAAATTACATAGGAAAATCGCATCGCACGGCACTAAAACGGCCCGTGCGATATGATTTCCCTACACTAGCGTATGTATGCTAATTGGGCGCCCAGCAAATATACAAGTACAATATTTTTTTATTAATTCCTCTCTCTATATAACAAGCTGAGTATTATTCATTTGCAAAGAATCAGGCGCTAAGGCACAGATCTTATTAGTCGTGTTACTAAGTTAGAACTGTTGCTTTGGGCCTTATTCAGACCGCTATTTGGGCATGCGCACACCCCCACTATTGGGGACCAGGGCCGAATTCGGACCTGAAAAAATAGGTCTGAATCAGCCTCTTCATTACAGTCTGAATCAGCCTCTTCGTTACAAATAATCCGCCTCATTACTAACAGTCACCAGTCCTACAAGTCCCACAACGGAGACCGAAGCCCCCACAATGTTTAATCAGCCTAACTTAGTTTTCTGGCACAATTTCCACTTAATGTTAAAAAAACATAATGGCGAGAAGAGAGGGAAGAAAAAAAAACAATGGGTGGAAGCATTTTAAGAAGTAAAGAATCAATATTCAATTAGAGGGTAATGAAAGAGAACTTGGGAAGCAATTGTAGAAGTTTGAAAACAGTTTTGCCCACGATGATGTCACTTTCCCCAGAGTTGGAAACCGCCGCGTCCAAACAAAAAATCCGCAGAGTTCAGGACTTGTGATAGAAAGTAATTGTGCTGAGGACGTACTTCGCATTTGCCGGAGAAAGGGCTTCGGAAATGTGCTTTTTGCTAGATAGGCCGGAGAATGCCAGAGGTCTATGGCGCTCACAGAAACAATTATTATTAGGGTGTTTGGAACCGTGACTGCACAATGTGTTTAATGCTGCTTGGAGCTCAGACATCCTATTATATAACTATCTATAATATATGTGTAAACAATGCAGAAACAATTTAACTATTTTCTATAGAACATTGTAAAAGTTGCTGTGTTTCCACCATTGGGGAGGGGGGGCATGAGTTTAATCCACAAAATACTTTAAGAGCTGCTTTATTTAGAGTGTTTAGTGTTAATCCTGAATTAAGAATTATTCTTCTTGTTGCTATGGACAGAATTAGTGACAGCGTAACCCTAAATTATGCCAATCAGGGCTCTCTAGGTTTATATCATCACAGAAATTACAACTGATGGGAATAATTAGTTCAGGGTTGCCGACCCTCCCGGAATGGCCGGGAGGATCCCGAAAATCGGGTCCTCCTCCCGGCCCCCCGGAAAGGTGGGCAACCCTCCCAGATTTCGGGGGACCCCCACGTCACCCCCCGATTGTGGCGTCTTCCCCCATACCAGTCTGGCTTTAAATGCGGCAATCCGCGGTTTGGGTGTTCTCAGAGGAGGGGCGGAGCTAAAATGACCAGAATCGCGGCATTTTAGCCCCGCCCCCTCCACGGAGATCTGGGAATTGGGGTTTATTACATCCTGGGGCGGGGCTTAATGATGTAACGCTCAGGCCCCGCCCCCCGAACTGCAGCTGGAAGTCTCCTCTCCGGGCTTCTCCCGGAGAGGAGACAGAAAAAGTCGGCAACCCTGAATTAGTTATCTATCTAATGAGATGTAGGAAGTAGCCATCAACTGTTTCAGTAATTGATGGTTAATTATCTTTTTGAGTGAATAGCTCATGGGCCAATCAGAACTTGGGAATGATTTTGTTGGTGTCAAATGGCCGAACTATGCTCCGTGTCCCAGCACCTAAAATACAGTATACATTTATTTACTTTGATAGATCAATGGCACAAGTATTTGACATTGGCCATCAAGTATCCATGATTAACCCTTTGAATGTCAACATCTCTGTGAGAGATGTTCAAAATATCTAAAAAAAATTCCAGTGTCCATCACATTTGTTAAATAAATTCAAATAAAAAAATGTGTAAAAAAAATGATTTTCTGTATAAGGTAACATTTTAAAAAAAATATTTGCTTGCCAATTTTCACACCTATTTTGACAAATTAATTTGCCACTCAAATTATCGATGGTCATTCCTAATGAGGAGGCGGGCAGCAGCACTGGTGCATCATAACTTAAAGAGCCAAATGCCATGGCTCATGACCCTCCAGGCTTCATTTACATACAATAAATCTGGCACTGACCATAATTACTTTGTATTTATGGTTAAATATGTATCATTCACATTGGCGGTACCACTTTGATTGTAGGAGGAGCAACTGCCATAAGGTCTGTACATGGTGTAGGGTTAAAGGTAAACAATACCAACCCACCCTACCATACCTCCCAACAGTCCCGATTTTAGCGGGACAGTCCCGATTATCAGGGCCTGTCCCGCTGTCCCACCCGCGGGCGGCAGTGTCCCGTGGTGTGGGGGGGCTGTTGGGAGTCCCCCCCTGTCAGCTGCTAAGCAGCGGGGAATAAACGCTGTGCGCATGCGCACAGCGTCTATTCCCGCAGCCAGGGAGCTAGGGGCATGGCTTGAGGCTCACAGAGCCTCTGGGTCATGCCCCCATAGCGGCAAAATGGGGGCGTGGCCTCGCGAGAGAGCCGTGAGTATAGGCCACGACCGAATTAGGCCACGCCCCCCAACATTTTGATGTGCCTGCGGTTTGCAGCAGCAGCGTCCCGCCGGCTGATCACACAAAGTTGGGAGGTATGCCCTACTGTTATAAGATATCTGGAGCATATGCCACTGGAGGGTGGAGAAGCATTGCTGGGCCTTCTCAAAAAGTTTCAAGGGGTAGTTGCTGTCCAGAGCCAGCACTAACAAATTAGTAACAGTACAGATGTTGTAATGTTTAGCATTACTGCCTCACAGCGCTGAGGTCATGAGTTCTATTCCCACCATGTGTTATATATACGAGGCAGTACGGATGGTGTAATGGTTACATTACTGCCTCACAGCGCTGAGGTCATGGGTTCTATCCCCACCATGTGTTATATATATACGGGGCAGTATGGACGGTGTAATGGTTAGCATTACTGCCAAACAGCACTGAGGTCATGGGTTCTATCCCACCATGTGTTATATATACAGGGCAGTATGGATGGTGTAAGTGTTAGCATTACTGCCTCACAGCGCTGAGGTCATGGGTTCTATCCCCACCATGTGTTATATATACCGGGCAGTACGGATGGTGTAATGGTTAGTATTACTGCCTCACAGCGCTGAGGTCATGGGTTCTATCTCCACCATGTGTTATATATACCGGGCAGTACGGATGGTGTAATGGTTAGTATTACTGCCTCACAGCGCTGAGGTCATGGGTTCTATCCCCACCATGTGTTATATATACGGGGCAGTATGGACGGTGTAATGGTTAGCATTACTGCCTCACAGCGCTGAGGTCATGGGTTCTATCCCCACCATGTGTTATATATACGGGGCAGTAGAGGTGGTGGATAGCATTACTGCCTCACAGCGCTGAGGTCATGAGTTCTATTCCCACCATGGCCCTAACTGTGCGGAGTTTGTATATTCTCCCCGTACTTGCGTGGGTTTCCTCCGGGGTACTCCGGTTTCCTCCCACAATCCAAAAATATACTGGCAGGCTAATTGGTCCCTAACAAAATAAACCCTATAATGTCTGTGTGCGCGTGTACATGTGGTAGGAAATATAGATTGTAAGCTCCACTGTGGCAGGGACTGATGTGAATGTTCAAATATTCTCTGTAGTATCAAAGTTTGTCACAAGGTAGTGCAACCTTTTTTACATTACATGCCATTGTCCCTTATTCATGTTATGTCACACAGTAGTGTCACTTATTCAAATCATATGACATAATGGGGGACATTCACTGGCGTAACTATAGCACCGCAGCCCCCGCCACCACGCGGGGGGGCGCTGTGCATATGGGGGGCGCCGGGGGCTGCGGTGCTATAGTTACACCTCCCCCCAACCACCCACAGGCTTCCCTATTTCGCTGGTCCCGGCGGCTCTGTTCTTCTGCTGAGGACCACAACAAAATGGCCACCCCCATATAGCACACAGTTCTCTGAAACTGTCTGCTGTATGGGGGCGGACATTTTGTGGTGGTCCTCAGCAGAAGAACGGAGCCGCCGGGACCAGCGTGAAAGGTAAGGCTGCAGGGGATTGGGGGGGTTTGAATGGGTGGCGGGGGGGCGCCCAAAACGTAGCTACGCCGCTGGGGACATTTACTAAGATGTGTATTCTACAGTACATTTACATATGATGTTGCTATGGGCAACCAATCAGAAGCTACTTCTTATTTATTTAGCACCCTCTAGAAGATAGTAGGCAGGATCTGATTGGTTGCCCATAGCAACATCACATGTTAAGCAGAATACACATCTTAGTAAATTTCCCCCAATGTCCCTTATTTCACCACGCAGTAACTCATTACCTTATACACATTATACCCATCCCAGTCCAAAACTGTTAAGGTGAGCCAGCTCCATAGTTGTAATACAAATGCCCTAGGTATTTGCCTAGTTTGCCTATGCCTAGGGCTGTCTCTGTTGCTGTCCATAACCAATCATAGACTAGGTCTGCTTTTTGTAGAGCAGGTTATAAAATAAAAGCAGACACCTAATTATTTGTAATGGGAAACATCAGCATTTCTGCCTACAAGTTGTTGCAGGTTTCCTATCAGTATATGTTTGGTGCGTACTGTAGTACATAGCTATGTATGCTCGGAACCTTTATTTTGAACATTATTAGTTATATCTAGGAGCGTTTCTCTTGGCCGATGACCGACACACACAATACATTACACATTCGATCTAAGAAAAGTGTGTGGGACCTATTTTTAAAGCACAAACAAGCAGTCGGACTGCTACGGCGGCCGCGACAGGTGTAGAAGTAGAAGCTTCCAGCAGGATTCCCGCTGTGGGACGACTCCATTAGGCAACTATTATGTTCTACTAAATATAGCCGACTGGAGCGATGCATTGCTCAGTAGACTGTCTCATGCCGTACTTTGTTACGTATTCCCCGTGTCTGTGTGCGCGGCTAACCCGAAAACAACTGTGCTGCGACGGGAAAACAAGAAATACGTGTAATAAATACTAGTTCTCTGTACTAGTTCCAACGTTATAACATGGAAGATACTACAAGAAGCTTCTTATTGATATTGTAAATAATTTAGAGTAGCAGCTTAACATTTTAATTTTAAATATCTCAAAAAATGTGTATTCAAAAACATGCTTCTGCTTGCAGTACATAGAGTTTTAAAAAAGTTTTGTAAACAAAAAACAAACAAATCAATCTAATTATAAATTACTAATTATAAAACCATAAAATATAATACAATCATAAAATATAATCTCTTATATAATAGCCCGGAACTGTCACTCTGAGTGTGTGTATAACGCTGGGCGGAGTTACACACACTCACAGAGTCAGCATACACCCTATAGCTGCCGCAGGGCACCACACAATAGAACCAGGATGTCCACAATTCGAGGTGAACCACCCCGCACATACCTGGTATATACTGGGCTACTATTTAAGAGATAAATGCCTGGTTACCACCAACGGAGGATCCGTGACGTCACCGCAGGAGGCCTGCTCTTCTGCTGAACAGGTAGCGCATTCACCCATGCCCAGCGACTGCACCCTTCACTCCCCATCCCCCCTGCCATACAGTCGGTGAGGAGTGGTGGCTCTTTTCAAATCCCCCCTTGAGCGACTCAGCAGCGGCAGCCGCAGCACACTCCCCCCGTCAGTGCAGTAACTCATCGCCCGCCTCCACCTCACACTCCCCCCACCCACCTTGAAGCGCCGCACCGGCCGCATCAGGGGGAGGTGTGTAAAATTCCTGGTACAACTTTTCAACGCCCCTACTCTCCATCCTATTCTCTTCCCTCCTCTGCCCTAATCTGCTATTGCCTACACCCTATCTCACCCCCTCCCCTTTAAACCTCTCTCTCCCTTCCCTTTCTATTTCCTATTTTTCACTCTCCTCATCCCCTTTTTTCTTTCCTGTGTGCTCTCTACTTTTTTCTCTTCTCAGATGGCTTGCACGGGTCCTGCCTACACCCCCATCTGCTGAACACCTTCCTTACTACACTCCACACCACCACAACACCCCATATGTCACCCACCCTCAGCCCGCACACAACCGCTCGTACACCACTCCCATCACCACTAAAAACCACCCCACACACACATCCACCCACCCCTCAAACACTTACCCACAGAGCCAGATTAAGGTCTAAATGGGCCTGGAGCTGATAATGATAAATGGCCTATTATGCGCAATAATAGAGGATGTGGCCTAATAATGTGGGGGGCGTGACCAGTGTTCTGTTTGGGTGGTCTGATCATGGATGTGTCTCTATTTGTGTAAATACTTTCAACTAATTATATATGCCTGGAAAAGGCAGGGGGCTGGCATAGGAAAAATGCAGGGAGATATATTGGCGGGTGCCCTCCAAAGGTGCACCCGCAGTACCCCAATGTCCTAAGATACTTGCGGGGTGTGGCATAATGTGTACTTGCCTCTTACACATTATGCCACATGGAATGAGTCAAAATTCATACCGATTGAGTCAAAATTCACGTTATGCCACATAGATTAAGGCAAAATTCACATTATGCCACATGGATTGAGCCATAATACACACTATACCAGACATGTCCAAACAGTGGCCCTCCAGCTGTCGTGAAACTACACATCCCAGCATTCCTTGACATAGTTTTAGCATTCCCTAATAGCAAAACTGTGGCAATGCATGATGGGACTTGTAGTTTTACAACAGCTGGAGGGCCATAGTTTGGACATGCCTGCACTATACCAAACAGATTGAGCAATAATGCACAATATGCTTCATAAATAGGGCTAAAGGCGCGCATTAAAAGTTTACACCATAATGCCTATTACATGTTAAGCCACACACCATAATCTCCATTACGTATTATGCCAAACACCATAATGCCTATTAAAATGTATGCTACATAAGTGTTGCTTACCTACATGTTCATTGCCAGGGGTTCCATGTTTATTGCCAGGGGTTCCATGCTCGTTGCCATGTGGGATTACATGCTCATTGCCAAGGGGGAATACATGTTTACGGTAACTGGGGGACAGCCGCCGCCGGGCAGAAATGACAGCCATTGACAGCCGGGCAGAGGGCAGGGGGCTGCCCGGCTGTATTCAGTGCACTGCATGTCCCGGATATTTGAAATAATACCCCTTTCACACCAGAAAATGCAGGAACTTACCTGGGAAAATGTTCCCAGGATCATGCAGGGAGATTCCCGGACTGGCCCCTTTTACACCAGCCTAGTCCCTGCATTTTCTGGTGTGAGGGGGAGAGAAAACCACCCCCGCCCCCCTTTAAACAACCAGCTATATTTTCGGAACCAACTGACCCATTTACATGTAGGCTTCTAATTATTTTCGTCCCGTGAAACTGGGCCATTTGGTTCCAAAGAAATCTGTCCTCAAACAACATGAACAGCCATGAAACATGTAGGCTTCGAATGATTTTGGTCCCGTGAAACTGGGCCGTTTGGTTCCAGAGAAATCTGTCCTCAAACAACATGAACAGCCATGAAATAGCATTTCAGAAATGAAAAAAAAAAATGGTTTACCCGCAATATCTCTAGAACCAATGAACCCATATAGAACAGGTATCAGATTGAAGGCCCAGCGATTTGAGTTCGACTGAGATCAACCTAAAGCTTCTGTGATGTCGGAGGGGGAACTGGCAGCCATTGGAACCGGGTGGAGGTTAGAATTAGAGGGTCCCATGTTATCCTAAAGGGAAAACGTTCCAGCTTTGCCTGGCGGTATCTCCGGTTCCCGGGGGGCTAGCGACACGGGGTTGGGCTCGTTGGAAAGCCCTGGCCCTCAGCTATTTGGAGAGTGGGCCTGGAGCTGTAGCTCTATCAGGCCCATTGTTAATCCGGCCCTGATTACCCACATACATCAAGTACTCCCGCACCTACAATTCCAACATCCACAGCACAACCAAACACCAGTCCACAACAACACCAAAACCACCACCACCGCACAACCTACACTACAGTACCTCCAAAAAACCCATACCTTCCACTCCAACACCCCTGCTACTCATACACCCACCCACACTCACAGCTCCTCAACATGCACTACCTAAACAGCCCTTTATGACGGTGTGAAGAGTGCCCATAGGGCGCTATGAATACCTAGTAATAATAATAATTAAATAATTAAGAAATGTTCCCTAGTGCTTGGCTTTTGCTTACTATGTACGTGCAGGTATGTAAGGCCAATGCAATTTAAAACAGTAACCCCATTACCATTACGCTATTTAGAAATTATCTCCTTTTTCTAAATATCTCTGTTGGATGCTAAAAATGACTGCCAGACACACACTCATGTAAACACACAGCGCTCAACCACAGAGGGGGTAAGATGAAGCGGGGGGGGGGGGGGGTATTTTACAGTGCACAAAGCAGTCAGAGCTCAGAGGAACATTGCAAAGCCTCTCTGCTCACTACGCCATGTTCCATGTGACTGTCTGTGCCATGGTAGTCACATAACACTGGGGACTGCTGCTTTAGGACAGACTATGGTGCCTTGTGTGACACCCCAGATCGTGTCGCCTAGGGGAAATTGCGAACTTCGTTTCAATGATGTGTCCCCTTAAAACTGAACTTACTTTTACATACAGGGATTAAGTAAAACAGGAAAGGTTTTAGATAATCCAATTATCTGCTACACAGGAGTTCACAGAAAACGTGGCCAGGTTTCTAATGCCCTGTTAATAAAATATTTACTTTGTGTTCCTTGGCCTGTGGTGTAAAATCAGATAAGCCTCCTCAGGGCAGAATTTTCTTATGTCTAAATATTCCAGCGGCACTAGTACGTAGGAAACACTAGTATTAAAAGATTGCAGAGAAAACAGCATCAAACAATCCCCAGAAACTCTCCGGCTTCATGTTTTCAAAAGACAGCGAACTATGAAAACAAAGGAACAAGTAACATAATTGAAAAACATGAGTAACCCCACAAACACCCATCTAGTCTCTGCTGTCTTCTCCTGAGCACCGGAGGATGGGGGATCATTCAGAATACCAATATATAGATATACTGTATGTTACACATGTAAATATTGCACGGTTTAATGAGCTCTGAAAGGTATTCCTCCAAATGTATCAATATCAACAGAACAGTCCTGATTGCTGGTGCCACAGGAACGTGCCCATAATGTAGGCGGAAGTTCAGCATATTTTGGCCGGGGAGAGGTCGGGAAGGCCGGTACCTTGGCTTTTACCACTTGATTGGTAGAGAGTGGGGTGGTCCATTATAATTAGCTCTGTACCGCCAAAATCAGGAGTTGGAAGATATGACGCTACAGTGTATTGCCAGAAAAACACCAGATGTAGACGACGGTCAAGACGCTCTTGTCATCAACCCAGACGAGGAGTCCTGGTGATGATGGGCCTTATTCTGATCGGAGCGGCCAAACGTGCGTACGTTCGCTATTAACGTACGCTAGCCACACGCGGCCGTTGGGGTTAAGTCCACCCACAACTCAGCCGCATACGTACGGGCATAAACAACGTAGAAGGGGAGTGGCGTACAAATGAGCGTACGCCAACGTACACGGACGGGCCAGCCCTTACACTCCGACAACTGGCGTACGCCGCCGTTTACGGACGTCTCTCGTCCGTCTTCCCACCGCCTTCTTGCGGAGATCTGAGCGTACGCCAGCTTGCACGGACGGGTCCCTATTGTTTTCAATAGAAAAGTCAGCTTATGTCACCGCTCGTGAGAGTGAGCGTACGTCCGTGTACGCTGACATACCCTTCATATATATGGACCTGCAAATCTTGCCTTTCAACTATAATTATGAAAATTAATTAATTGATTGAATTAATTAATGTGCAAAATAGTGCTCATGGGCTTAAAACATTGCTGAAACATCCTTTGTAGGTGTTAGATGTGGTTTTTGTTATTGTATCCTAAATACAAAACCTATGTTTGTATTAGAGTGAACACGTTGACACATGTCGACTTGTGTAGATTGAGTGTGCTACTGTGTAAAGTCTATGAAAGCACGTAGTGAATGTGTATAACTGTTTAGCAAATACCTACCTTAGCATATATAAGCAAGTCTTCAAAAGATTCTTACCTTAAATTAAACAAACCTTTAAATGTAGAGAAGTATAGAAAGATAAGCTTCCAAGTGTTAGAGTGCTGTGTGTGGCTTGCAGGTAGTGAAATCATGGTTTGGACTTAATAGACTGCAGCATTGCTTATTACATTCAGGTGTATGTGTTTGAGTAGGAATCAGCGTTAATTAGCAAACTCAGGCGCACGCTGGCATGCGGTATCTGTAGGGGTGGTTTGAGATGGCGGTTGGCAGCCGCCTGTTTTGTGTCCGAAATGAACGGTGCCTTAGTCGATCGTGCGGTAGTAGCACCGCTCATTTTTGGTGCACAACCCCGTGTACGCCCATATTTACGCCCATTTTCCCTCATTATTTCGGCCGCTCCCCTCATCACGCCCCTATGCCGCCCCCAATACCGTACACTCGCGTACAGGTTTTTTCGCACGTAGAGACCCGTCCGTAAGCGTTGTGGAGTGGTCGCGCCTGCGCATTAGCGAATGTACGCATGCGCAGATCATAAAAAAACCCGGGACGTACGCGTACGGCCCGGCCGCTCCAACCAGAATAAGGCCCGATGTGTGGGAGAGATGCCGGAGTGTCCATTCCATCTCTCCGATTACTCTCAGTCAAGGCAGAAAAATCGATGGTTGATCGGTTTCACCATTACGTACTGTAGGGATGGATATTCGGAGGGTTCGTATTGACCATCCGAACTGATTACGGCACAGTCAGGTGAAAATCAATACTCTGCAGATTCGGACTGAAGATACGCATCAATCACAAGACGCAGCCAGAGTGGGGATTGGTCAATGTGGCCGATATACAGCACATTGTGCTGACTGTACAGACTGGACACCCAACCATGATCGGACCCAACATATGAATAGGATTGATATACGATGTCCATCCCGACAATGACTACGCATTTATTGTTCTGACTGGAACTAAGGGCCTTATTCTGGCTTCATCGCTCCCCGTTCATGTTTTGTGCATTCGCATTTACAACGAACGGAGTTACACACGTGCCGGTCCACTTGCTGTGGATGAGGGGGGGGGGTTCAGGGGGCGGACGGGAGCGAAAATGGGCTTGTTACTGAAAACTCTGGGTGTTCCCATGGTTACAGGATGTCAGCTGTCTGCCCATCTTCATCCGCTCACATGGTACCCAGGGGATTCGGTGGCGGCAGGGTGTGTGTGTGTGAGGGGGACGGGGTAAGCGGCATCTCAAAGTGTCCCCGTAAGCAGCGATGTTCGCTGCTCACTGAGCCAACCTGAATAAGGGCCTGAGTGCGGGGATAACGCCACTCTGCATAGACTCTTCCCCATCAAACACTGAAACTTGTTCCACTGCCTGTTTCCCTTATAGCTTTCACATGAAAGGGGCCCATTACTGTAAATCGCCACATACGGCCGTGTTATCGACCCTGCCCGCTGTGACCGCCACCATCCGCGTCTCTTTCTCCTGGTTTATTAATTCTCTGATGTATAGTTTTAGAGAGATCTGTGGGATGGGATTTCACGGGGTACCCGCAGAATTAAAATGCAGAATTACTGCTCGTGACATGTAACATGCTGATACATTGAGCGCGCGGATTTCACATCTACAATTTGTCAGCTTAGAAACGACTTTACCAGCCACAGGGACACAGCGCAGAAGTGAGCGCCGGAACTTCAGGTGCTGTGTTAAAAGGATGTTATTTTAGAGCGGGGGAAAGTGTTTTCAGACTCCGCAGAACATTAAGCCGTAGACCGTAAAACTAATAATCTACAGTCCCCACTAGGATTAGAACAACGTTGCTTCAAAGCATGGTAACACAGTGGTTAGCATTGCCATCTTACAGCAGCGGGGTCAGGAGTGGGATTTCTACTATGGCACAATGGGTATGGAGTTTGTATGTACTCCCAGTGTTTGCCTTTGTCACTTTGCATGGCTACTGTGGACTGTCTCATAGAGAGGGTCACATCTCAGATTACTACAGTACAGCCGCTCATCCCTCTGTCCCTCTGCACTGATACCATGTAGACTGTCTCATAGAGAGTGTCATCTCTCGGATGACAACAGTACAGCCACTCATCCCTCTGTACTGATACCATATAGACGGTCTCATAGAGAGTGTCATCTGTCAGATTGCAACAGTACAGCCACTCATCCCTCTGTACTGATACCATGTGGACCTGTGGCGTAAGTTTGTCCCCGTTGCCCGGAGGCAAGATGAATATTGGTGCCCCCCCACACACACGTTATTCAAAATATATATAGCCTGTTATGAAATATATATTGTATACTGTATGTATGTATATACAGAAAGAGAGGGAGAACACATATATATTTCAGAACTCAGCCACAGAAGAGATTTTGATGGCTTTCAATAAATAGATTTAAACTGGCAGTGGTGGAGAGGTGCCCCCTTGAGGGCAGGAGCCCGGCGGCAGATGACTCCATTGCCTCCCAGAGTTCTGCCTCTGATGTGGACTGTCTCATAGAGAGTGTCAGCTGTCGTATTACTACAGTACAGCCACTCATCCCTCTGTCACTCTGCACTGATACCATGTGGACTGTCTCGGGGAGAGTGTCATCTGTCGTATTACTATAGTACAGCCACTCATCCCTCTGTCACTCTGCACTGATACATGTGGACTGTCTTGGAGAGAGTGTCATCTGTCATATTACTTCAGTACAGCCACACATCCCTCTGTCACGATACCATGTGGACTGTCTTGGAGAGAGTGTCATCTGTCGTATTACTACAGTACAGTCACTCATCCCTCTGTCACTCTGCACTGATACCATGAGGACTGTCTCATAGAGAGTGTCATCTGTCAGATTACTACAGTACAGCCACTCATCCCTCTGTCACTCAGCACTGATACCACGTATAGACGGGATGCAGTTAAAATCCTGGCGGTCGGGATCCCGGCGTTCAGAATCCCGACGCCGGAATCCCGATTGCCAAAATCCCGACACATTCTCCCTCCATGGGTGTCCACGACACCCAAGGAGGGAGAATAAATTAGTGTGCCGAGCGTAGCGAGGCACCGGGCCCACTGCGTGGCGAGCGCAGCGAGCCCGCAAGGGGGGGCGATCCACGTCCCCCCCTTGTCGGCATTTCGGCTGTCGGGATTCCGGCGTCGGGATTCTGAATGCCAGGATTAAGTACTGAATCCTGTATCGACTGTCTCATAGAGAGTATCTGTCGTATTACTACAGTACAGCCACTCATCCCTCTGTCCATCTGCACTGATACCATGTGGACAGTCTCAGAGAGTGTCATCTGTCATAATACTACAGATCAGCCACTCATCCCTCTGTCACTCTGCACATGTAGACCAGTGGTGTCAAACTCCTGGCCCTTCAGCTTTTGTGGAACTACACATCCCAGCATGCCCTGCCACAGTTTTAGCAACCCATTATATAAAATCTGTGGCAGGGCATGCTGGGATGTGTAGTGCCACAACAGCTGGAGGGCCATGAGATTGAAACCACTGATGTAGAATGTCTCATAGAGAGTGTCATATCTCGGATTACTACAGTACAGCCACTCATCCCTCTATCCCTCTGCACTAATACAATACACCCCCCCCCCCCCCCCCCCCCCACAAGTCCTGGCATCCTAGCCTAGTGCCTACTCAATCAGACCAGTGCATCACATAACACTGCAAGAAGCTGATCATCGCTGACCTGGGTTTGCTCACATCCCTGAATCAGTCCCATAGTCTGCAGCATTATTCAACGCACAGACCTGCACCGTAAGACATTTTCCCACAGGTTCCCTCTCCTAATATAGAGTCTCCTCCCTGCATATAATCACCACTGAGTCTCTCAGAGCTCTGCTCCTTTTACGGTTTTATTGAGACTGCCATAAAGTCATTACAAACCCCTTATTAATAAAAAAAAATGAATGATGGATTTGACCCCCAGAAATAAAGCGGTTACCATCACAGGAACCCCCGTGTTACTTCCCATCAGAACTGGGATGAAAAGGATTGCTCTATCACAGTGACAGCTGTCATATTGGGAATAGTCATCCGGGTAAGATGAAACGGTATTTCACATCCTTAATGGAAACAGCACCGCTTGCAAGCTGGGGAAGAGAGAACGCTCAGAGAAGCCGCATTTCCCAGAAGGAAGATTCCAAGTATCTGAGGTTCCGGCAGAGAACGCTCGGTCTAGATGATTCCTTTAAATGAAACGCCAACACTCACAATCTTGACATCGTGTTTTATAAGGTTACGATTCTAACCGCCTTATATTAATTTGAACGTTTCACACCCGCTATGATGGGAACAATGATGGAAGTCTAGATGACGTGCACCGGAGCCCCACAGGATATGGAAGGGAGAGTGGGAGATATCGCCCAGGGCGCTAGCTACACTGGAAGCCTCCATAGAACATAACGGAGGTAGAGTGTAGCTAAATGCAATCAGGACACAACATAGAGGATGATGAGACCCAATGTGTCTCTACAGTGGCGTAAGTTCATCCCAGTTGCCCGGAGGCAAGGTAAGTACTGGTGCCCCCCCCCCCCCCCCAAATAGCTCATTCAGTAAGGTGTCTGTCTCCAGTAAGGTCATGGATCTAATACAGGGTGTGACACTTGCAAAAATGATGTTAGAAGGGGGAGTAAGCCACATTAGCAATATCAACTGCTTTCAATTAACTGATTCAAACTCAAAGGAAGGAGAGGTGCCCCCTTGGGAGCAGGAGCCCGGCGGCAGATGACTCCATTGCCTCCCAGAGTTCTGCCTCTGTGTCTCTACTTATAACAGGCAGGGTCTATGTGTTCTTGTCTATGTCCAAACTGTCTAAATTTTCATGGGACAGTATCATTTCGTTTGGACGGTTCTGCTGTTCCACCAACAGGCAATTTGGGAGTCCACCTGTCACTCCCCCTGCTTAGATTGGCCGGGGCATAGTGATGAAACCTGGAGCGTGTAATTCCAGCATAGCCACAGGATGTGGCCACGCCCTTTTGTCAGTTGCAAGGGCTAAGCTGTCCCAATACTTCAAGCCACAATGTTGGGAAGTATAAATAACATGTCTGACACATTTTAACCAGTTTCCCGAGAATACACGATCGGCTAGAATTTTAGACTGACGCCATTTTTCCAACTTTTACTGATAATTAACCACGATGGTCTGAAACTCTCTCGTGGAATCCCAAGTCAGCGACATGCACAAAGTGAATGGCACCCTCCCTTAAAATGGCTACCATGATGGTATCTAGGTGGTAGATCGGCAATCAACAGGTCAATAAGTAATAGGGTCAAAGGTCAATCGTGAATGGTTGAACTGAATTTAGATTAACATGGTCAAAAGATCGTCAAGATCAAAAAATTGTGAATGTTAAAAAATGAAAAAGGGTGGAGAATTAGTCTTTCAGGTTTAGGGTCTAAAGAGCACAGTAATGAAAGCTATAATAATCTATATACGCATGTCAGTAGAAGCGATAACAGACGTCAGTATTATAATGACCGGCACAACACAATCTATAATCTAGGCTGTAAATGTAATAGGTTCAAGAAAAATGTGTTTTTGTGCAAAATATGGTCCTCGAATATACAACTGAGTCAAAGAAAAGTTTGAGTGTGACTTCCAATAGAATATACAGTATGTATATCCACAAAACCGTACTATCCCAAGCAGCACATTCATCTTCAACCGACCACTTAATTTACATGATGTTAATGTGTGAAGAGATGCATACCGAAAATCACTAAGTGCAGCCTACCTTCTCCATAGGAGCTAGTGACATCACTGAGAGTGCAGCCTATCCTCTCACTAGGAGCCAGTGACATCACTGAGAGTGCAGCCTATCCTCTCACTAGGAGCCACTGACATCACTAAGAGTGCAGTGGTATCCAGTCACTGGAAATGCAGCCTCTCTAGTCCCAAGGAGCCAGTGGCATTACTATGGGTGCACCAACCATTCACTAGAAGCCAGTGACATAGCTGAGAGTGCAACCTAATCAATGACCAGGAACCAGTGACATCACTGAGGGAGCAGCCCTATTGGTTCACTAGGAATCAGTGACATCATTGAATATGCAACTCATCCAGTCCCTAGGAGCCAATGACTTCACTGAGAGTGCAGACAATTCAATGTCTAGGAACCAGTGACATCACATAAGCCCATATCATCTGACCACTGCCTCCAATTGAAACAACCCTTCACTGCCAGGTCACCCAATAACTACAAACGATATTACTTGCATTATGACCGAGTGCTGTTTACTTCTGGCTTCATAATTTATATGTGGTAAGTCCCATGCATGTACCCATGCAATGAATATTCCAGAACATGCATGTGTTGTCCACACTGGCAGGAGGGCTGGCAGCGAGCGAGTGACCAGGAAGCTCGTCCTCTCTACAAAGCAGATCCTCCTGTGTCCTAATCATGCTTTTTCGCCTGTGATCATCTTTGCGCATTCAGAGAACAGTTAATATTTAAACAATCCTGAATGCTCCAGTGCATATATCAAAACGGCTCACATCCTTTGCCAGGCCTGACGCGGGACATGAATCCTAATGTAGCTTTGCTTTATTTAAACAAAATTAGGTTCTGTGTTCAAAGCCAAGGGTTGTTTACAAATCATTGGTTTCTCCGATAATGCCACACGTAGCAATCCAACATCCAGAAAGATAATGCATTTTTAAGCATATGCAATTACCATAGAGACATTACTGCTGCAGTGACTACTTGACAGACTTAATACATTCTTTCTGGGCTGCCTCTCCAAGCTTGTCACATGGAGGAAAGCACAGAACAAGAGAGAGAGAAGTTGGCGGAAGGGGGGGGGGGGGGGGGGTATTCTAGGTTTCAGTCTGGAGCTGACAATAGCCCAACGAGATGCAATTTATCACTGAGAGATGTCTTTATTGAAAGCTTATGCTGTCTTGAGGCCTGTTTCCAAATTTTTCAAAATTGCGTGGTATGTTCTGAGCGAGGCTGGGAATGCGCGGTCAGCGGGCGCGGAGGAAGTGACCAGTTAGCAGCAGGCTTTTATCACACCTCACTGCGCCACATTTACACATTGGATCAGGGGATAAAGCTTTACCTCATAATGGCGGTTAAACAGGTGACCCTCAATCTTTCAAAGAAGGGCAGTCAATCAATACTTCATAATCTTCTAGTACATTGCAACCGTTTAAGGTTCTGTGCGGATTTGACATTCAATTTATATGCGCATATCATTGATCATGTTTACAGTGAGACAGACTCGAGCAATGCATCGGACAGGTGAGAGATGAAGAGGACAGACAGTATTAAGTGAAAAATATATGATATAAAATAAATAGTATATATATATATATATATATATATATATTTTCTGTTTGTAAATAAAGTATGTAGAAATTACACAGAAAGAAGCTACATTTTCTGAAGTATTCATTGCCGATAGTTTTGTATATAGGGCAATATAATGTCACTTTGCATCATGCAGTAAAACACAAATGACACTTTTACTGAATTGCTTTAGAGCTGCCATTTAATGCTGGACCTTTAAAACACTGGTGAATAGCAGAGAGTAGATAGACATTGATGCACTGGGTCTTTTTCTGAAGAAACTCTTGTATTTAAGAGCAAACATATCTGTGTCAACCTCTCATGAGTCGACGTTTCAACACCACATGAGCATTTTTTTTTAATGACATGACAATACATTATACAGTATATATATATATATTACGGAATCAGATGTCACCGGCACTCCGCTGTAACCTTAGCTGGTATAGCCTTGTGCCCTCCCCAGCAAGTGCTATATATGGTGGGTTAGGATGGGCTGCACTCGTAGGACTTTTCGTAAACAAAGCAGTACTCCGACAAACGGGTAGTTAATAGCGATGTTTCGGTCTTTATTATTACCGTTTGCAAGCTCAAACTACAGGAAAACAAACTCTTACCTAAAAATAACCTTCACTCAGCACCGTGGACAGGTTGGCATCATCTGCCACCCGGTCCTAATGACGTCACCATCCGGCAACGCACAAGAATCTTTCAGCAAATCATTTTTAAATGATTTCTTTATTCCATGTATATATGACAATTTCTTTGTAAATTGAAACTTACTATTCTCCTGAATTATAATGGTATTTAAATAACAGTGACGTGACGTAGAGCTTGAGGTATCCATTATTTCCCATTGAAACACACGGTTCCAGGAGTATGATATTATTAAATTATTTATTTATTCCAAAGGGGTGCGGCTGTGCCTGCCAGATTTGGCCACACCCGCTTCTCTACCCCGCCCCATGGATTTCTCATTGGCCCTGCACATAGTAGCTACCATCACTGCACTTATACCAGTTATCACCTTGCTTATACTAAGAACAAGTTTTTGGTTTTTTTTACATTTGGTTCAAGGGCAAAAGACAAATTCAGAATTCGGTTTTGTGTAAATACAACAGATGCTGGTAAATTAAATGAGAATGATCAATGAAAAAAGCAGCTATACGCATCGGAAGTGAACACAACTGGAAGCATCTAGCTAGGGAAGAAGACCATCATTTTTGGCCGCAGTGTGTTTGCACCATAGCTGCTGCCAGGCACCTCTATATCTCAGACAGTGACGGTCTGCATACCCAGCAATGTATGTGATCCACCTCATTTCTCTTCACACTCCCTCATTTCCTTCAAACATTTACCTCAACTCTGGTCCCCTGTCACTCCTGCCTCCAGTACTTCTCCCAAGCTGCCCCCTCACCAGGAACTCACTCCCTTACTCTGTGAGAATCTGCACCTTCAAATGGACCCTTAGGACTCATAACTTCACAACAATCTATCACTCAGCCTCTATGATGTGACACCAATGACATGCTGTCAGATGAGGCAGTGGAGGCAGAACCTCACCTGTCATACTCCAGTATATTTCAGAGCTTTAAAAATTATTTGATAATACAAAGAAGAGGAGACGTATATATCTTCTTTGTACTTTTCATATCATTTTTATAGTCAAAACTGGCGAATGCTGGACTATGACAGGTACGGCACTGACTTACCTGCCTACCTTGTCTGCACATCTCTGATTAAAACTGCCCAAATTTCCGGCAGTATACTGAACACTGATGCACCTTTGTATGATTATTAGAACCCTCTGGTTTATATATATATATATATATATATATATATATATATATATATATATATATATATATATATATATATATATATATTAATATATGTGTGTGTGTGTGTGTACAGTGGCAGATTCAAGGGGGGGGGGGGGGGCACCCAGGCACGTGATTACCCTGTCATTTTTGGGCATCTATTGCCTCCATGTCACACTCAGCCTCTCCCTGTTACCACTGCCTCTCTGTCACCCATTAACTTCACATCACCCACTGCATTTCCCAGTCATCCACTATTTACCTTTTACCTACTGCGTCACCATCACCCCTGCTTCTCTTTCACCCACTGCCTTTTCCAGTTACCATAGCCAGTAAATCATTGTCCCCCCCCCCCTCACTAACTGTCCCTCTGTCTCCCACTAACTATTTGGAATAGGACATTCCAGATTCTTTCAGGGGACCGGGGCATCTCTTCCGCTCCTGGGCGGTCAGACCAGGCCACTCGCCGGGCAATCACAGATGCTGCAGGTAGCGTCACTTCCGCTCCCAGATGTCCTAATTCAGCCGTTCGTCCAGCAACCATAAACACCAGGCAGCTGCAAGAGATTTCGCTTCCGGCAGTTGCAAAGCAGCAAGGATGCAGAGTTTAGCACGTCTAGGCACAACTGAAGTAATTTGGATTCTTTGGGTTGGTCTTACTAGGAATCCTTTGATTGGCCGTCTGGGTCTTTTTGTAGTATTCAGACCAGTACAGCCTCGCCGGTGATAGCTCCTAGGTTATCTTGTCCTTGGTCTCCGGTCTGCCTGGTCCAGGTTCCTGTCTGACCTAGTCTTGGTCTTTGAGTCCACCAGAAGTTTTGTATCCACGCATCCTGCCTGTGTTAGCCGTGTATTTCCATCTAGTCTCCAGCACTACTTTCCATCTCAGGTGTCGGGAGTACTAATCTTCAGGTCTACTGCACATTGCAGGAAGATCTTGTCTTATTAATTGTTATATTTCATTTCTGTTTATTCTTGTGACAGAGTCGCTAGTGGTTTCCGATTTGGTCGCTCCTGCATCTCATATTGCTTTTGGTTAGCAACTTGGTTGCTCCTGGATCTGGTTAAGACCTTCCTGTGTCACTTGCTTAAGTTAATTGTCACTTGCTTTGTTGTTATTAGCCTCAGATAGTTTGCCGTTGTTCTATTCCTCTGTGTCCTGCTAGTGCTTTGTCCTCAATTAAGACCTGGCGGCACCAGAGTTGGGGCGGACTTAATTTGCCCCATTCAAACATGGCTGTTATAGGCTAAGCCTAGCTCTGCAGGTACTTTATGGACAATGGGGAAGGCAACAGAGGTAGTGTAACTATAGGGTCCGCTTTGGCCGTTCTAAACAGCAGTCACGGCTACAGGTTCACACCTGCAACCTAACATTAACTCTACAAATCACATTTCTCCTGTCACCCACTGCCTCTTCCCGTCATCCTCAACCTCTCACTGTCACCCACTGCTTCTTTCCATCATCTTCAGCCTCTTACGGTTACCACTGCCTCCCCAGTCACCCACTTTTTCCGTGCCATCCTCTACCTCTCCGTCATCCCTGCTTCTCTTTCACCAACTGCCTTTTCACGTCACCCTATACAGTAACTCAGTGTCTCCTCCTCTCTAACTGCCTCTCTGTCTACAGCTTACTCTACCCATCACCCACTGCCTCCTCCCATCATCTTTCCCTCCTTGGTGTTACCTACTTCCTCCTATGGTTACCCATTCCCTAGAATCCCTCACTATCTTCCCCCATCACCTACTGCCTCACCCTCTCCATCATTCTCTCTCTTTCCTGTCACCCCTGCGTCACTATATAATAATCACCTTTTTTACTCTCCTGTCACCCTCTGCCTCTTTAGGCATCACTCTCTCCCTGTTATTCTGATACAGCATTTCATTTGAGGCCATGCCTATTGTTATGAGCCATTTTCCATGGCAAATGGCCGCATGAAGCGGGGTGCCTGGGGCATGCGGCTTACAGCACATAATGTCAGCAGACTGCCCTGTCTTCAGCCGGAAGCCCGCAAATATAAGTCAGTCTCCACTGACTTATATTTGCGAGCCCTGGAGAAATCATTCGATGGTCGGCAACCATCAAATGATTGAGTAGTGGGGCACGTGAGGGGATGTCTTTTTGGGATACATCTCCTCGCGTGGTTGCGAGGGGATATGGCAGCGCTGGTGAGGGGCGTGGTGATTCAGCGGGCGGGCACTCTTCGCAGCTTACCGACTCAACCAGAATGAGGGCCTTACTGTATGGAGGCTACAACCACAGTATTGAGAGGCATCAAAGCTATGCTTTGGGCAATCGTGCTGCCCCCAAAATAAGCAAGCAGTCCATTTTCTTTATGTAGCTATAAATATTAATCTTGGAAAAAAAGTTTCCTCTAGTTCTAGAACCCTGACCCCCAGATGAATCAGCGCGGGAGACAGCAGCGACAGCCGCAGCGAGAGGCAGCATGCCTATGAATTTATATGCAGTAGAATGAGAGTTACTGTAGGGGGTCAGAGGAGCAGGTAGGGTGAACGCAGAGGAACACACAACATGCAAAGTTCAGGGGTACAGTGTGTGATTTATGGTTATTAATACAGAATACAGAACAATGATATATAAGAATAGGGTGCGTTATGACAGCAAGGAGCAGAATTAAACAGAACTTCATGGAACCCTGTGACATATTGTTCCAATAATAGCATAACGGCCCTAACCAGCCAGAAATATAATAGACCAAGCCGTAAACAATGGGACACGCTGCACCTCGGCAACAAAGTAGCAAGGTCTTGGTAACAAGAAAGTCAAAATAGTTAATTTTCTATTCCTTATTACAATCGCGGATCCCAAATGGTTAAAACAGTATCAGTACGCTGCTCCAATTAACGACGCAACCACCGGAGGGCTCTGAGCGCTGGGCAGGAAAAAGCGACCCATTATCAGGGAAATACAACACTGCCAGAATTCTATACAGAGTCTCGCCAAGCTGGTCATCTAAGAGCTTTTAGGCCCCAAAATTAGGGAACACGTTCGCTGTGGTTCAACGTCAATTGTTCACCTCCAGCATATCGGCCGAATGCATGGGGAGGCCCCGCCGAGCGCAGAGCGAGCAGGAACAGGCTTTTGTTTGCGTACACAAGAAACCTTTTAGTAATTTAAGGCACCGGTACACTAAAATTAGCACTGCTGGAAGAGGAAATTCATTACAGCCTCCTACGTTAATTATAACAATCCAACGCTGGCTGCTTGTTAAAACAAAATATATATCTTTTTCACTTAGAGCAGAATGGAGTCAGCGTGGCAGAAAGGAAAACCGCATATTGAAATGGGGGGTAATGGGCTCCATGCTGTAGGCGTACAATTCGGAGCGGTGTTCATTGGCCACTCTGCAGAAAAGGAACAAGGATGTAGTAGAGGTGATATAACCCTGTCCTTAGCACTAATATAGGGAGGTGGTTGTGTCACTAATAATCATTTCTCACCGATGACATCAGTGATGACATCATCTGCTGTAATCACAGAGTATTGTGAATGGCTAAATTGCAAAATCTGTGATGCTATCTGGAACAATTTGGGCAAAGTGAATGTGGGCACATCTGTATATAGAGCGGGAGGGGAGCTACATGTGTATTAGCCTAGGGCATCTGGAACCTTTAAATAGGCCCTGATAAACACACTTTCAGGTTGTAAAAAAACAAAACAAATCAGCATTGTAATCGAGCAGATCTACATAGTGTGCAGCCACACTTCCAATCCCTTGCAGCCGCACACTATATAGATCTGCTCAGCAACAATTCTGATCATAAATAATGTACAGTATAGGCAAGTCTGGCTCTACCATTAGGCAGCTGCCTAGGACGGCAGGGTTAGGGGGGCACCACATGTCTGTCTATCGCAAAATGTAGGATGTCTATGCAGAAGACATCCTTGTACTTAATTAATGCAGGTGGTGGGCAGCCACCTCCACAATTTCACTTGATGGACTGGAAAGTGGGTATTGGTGGCAGGGCCAGGGGTGGTGATGTGGCGGTACGCTTTTGATGTGGCCGCAGCGTCGCGTTCCACAGGGTGGGGGTTGGAGATCCAGCGATGGCCGCAGCTCCGGCCGGGCTCCAGGAGGTCAGTGCGGCCGCCGCCACTACGTGGGGGGGGGGATGTGTGTTGGAGGGAGATGCGGGCTCCAGGGGCGGGGGTACACTCTCTCACCTGCTCCCAGGTGCTTTCCTCTGCGCCGGCGGGACACTTCCTGCTGCTGCTCCTCCTGGCTCCTGCAGCTCCAGCGGCTGGCGAATGCCTAAAGCTGCCTAGTGGTGATGCCGGCCTTGAGTGGGGGTGGGGTTTAGAAGGTTGAACTTTTGTCTAGGGTGCCAAGAAGCCTAAAAGCAGCCCTGTGTATAGGTATAAGCGAAGAAAGAGGTGGGAAAAGGAGACAGGGCTATCTGGAGAATAGGGAAGCTACAAGCGAAAATTATTAAAACAGATAATTAACAAGTGCCATCAAAATGCTCCCTACCCTAAGCAGTGCCATACGCCATTTTACCCTAGTGCCGGCTCTACCTCTATGGCTGTCTGTGATTACCCCGTTTGTCCTATCACTGTTGATTCTAGTTGTACAGCGCAACGTTATATGTTGTGCTATAGACAAAACTGTAAATAAATAATAACATTTCTATCAGTCCATAAAGGCACAGAGCCATAGGTTACCATGTGCTTTCACATAATGCCCAATACTTTACAGTTTTAGAATATCCATGGTTGAGGTTAGGTCAATGTTGCGCACCGATGACATCACAACTGTCATATGAAAAAAAAGATTATGACATCACGACTCTCCGGATGTAAAATTATTATTTATTGGAGACTTTGCAGGTGGACAGGTCGGGCTGTTCCTGAGATGGGAAACAAAAGTAATAAAGTGCAAGTAACCATGAACTTTGGTAAAACCATGCTGCGCTGCAGATGGGGCAGATGTAACGTGCAGATAGTGTTTCATTTTGGAAGGGCGTTTCCAATCTCAGAGCTACATTACAATGCAAAAAATAAAGCGGTCCAGTATTTGTGGGTGACATGCAAAAACAGCCAATATTTACCCTGCATGGGAATAGGTTTATTGTTGCATTGCTTCCAAATCAGAACCAGCACCTTTACGCCTCAGCATTTTTATAGACAACATTCTTCATAAAGGTGGTGTCTTGGTCCAGGTGAGAGATATCACCACGGTCTGATGAACACATGTTTATAGGAATCCACAGTAGCCAGATGTCCTCTTTAATGACCCCATTACATTTCCTCCTAGGAAGGACAGAAAACAAGTCTCCTGCAGCTCACTGCTCCCCTGTTGCTGACGCCGTACACTTTTGGACGGATGAAGGGCACCGTTATACGCTCCCTCGTACGGTTGACTCTGACACAGCCACCCATCAAGAAGGTCATCAGAAACTTTCTGCACTTAGTGGCCCTGAAGCGAGCTTGTTACACAACAAAACACAATAGAAGATGACACATCTGACAAACGGTTCACCTATACGCGTAGCAAGCAAGGTCTTTGAAGTCAAATGCTATTGTTGCAATTTCTTTATTCCACAGAAATTCAGAGTAGGCTGATCTGTCTCCCAGCACTGCGCTGCTTTTCTACTTGTTGTTGCGGTATTACGGATGGAAGATATATGATTTGGGGAAGATATGGATATTCGTCAGAAGTAGAGTAAATAAAGAGGCCACATATCAAGTGTAAAGCACAATATAAAACCATTCCCGTATATATGTATATATGTCAAAATATTCTACAAGAAAATGATTATATTGTTTTTGAATGGTAACTCCGTTGAAAAATGTTTTTGCCTAGCTTAGGTAATCACACCGGGGGCCCAGAGACTTTAAATAGGAGTTTTGCCTGAAATCATCTGTTCGATATTCAGCAACACACTGAGGGTTAGTTAAAAACAGCAATTGCCTTTGGTCTGTTTAGTTCATTATAAATAATGACAGCAATTGTTTGACTGGTTGATTCGTTTAAATTTACACAAAATCTGTAACTATATAAACAACATCTAGACATAATTTGTTTCCATAGCTATAGCTGTTTCAAAAAGAAAGCCAGATATTCAAAGCTTGTTGGTAAAAACAGTGTGTTTCTGCATTTCTAACAGTTCATTTCGGGGTGAAAATAAAAAATGGTACCCATCAAAATAGAAACAGTATTTTGGATTGTTTCTTTCTTATTTTGGTAATATTCCAAATGTTACAAACAAAATCCAGTTATTGTGGGCTTACAAGTTACAAAAGTTTTGGTGTTACCACCTCTAAATAGAATGAACAAAGAAATTTTGAATGATAAAAGAGTTAATGTTTCACTAAATAAAAAGGGGTATGGATCATAAAATTTAAAGTGTCTAGGTCGACATTCAATAGGTCAACATGCACAAAGCCGACTTTGCCAAAAGGTCGATGCACAGAAAAAGTCAACATGCGCTGTATCTTCTTTTGGTGTCGGAGTTATCACTTGAGCAGGCGGACCCCTAACTAGTGTCCCGCATACCCTCCCATGGCTCGCTTGACTCACCATACTTCGGGCCAGGTGTCTAGCTTTGCAAAAGCTCATGCGAAAAACTCATGTTGACTGATCTGTGTGTCGGCCATTTTGTCATTGTTGACCTACATATTGTGAACTATCACCTGGATCCCATAAAGAGGACTATAAAAAAGTCCAATCAGACTCCTGCCAGCGTCCCCCATGGCTGTAGTCACTCCGCGCATGCATAGACGGACATCCCTATTTTAATTTTTGACTGCAATGCAGCCCCATTTCTGGTACACACCCCTTACTTACTATGGCCGAGATGTATCAAACTTAAAAAAAAAAAATGATAAATTGGAGAGTGAGAAACAGCAAGCCAATCAGCTCCTACATGCAATGTTACAGGCTTGGTTTGAAAAAGGACAGGAAGGAGCTCATTGGCTGGTTCTTTCATTTTATGAAGCTTCATACATCTGGCCCTTAATGTCTATAACCCGTTACATCTTCCAAGATCTTCTGTTTAGAATGATTTAATTTTCTTTCTTAGGGTTATTTAAAAAAAAAAATGACAGCAATATCCCTGGATAATCCTAGTGCCTGTTGTGCCAGCGGATTGTTTGTGTACTTGGAATATGTTCAAATGTATTCTGCATGCGGAGTTCCTTTGTGAGACCAAGTACAAGAACCTGACGGGTTACACGGAGAATTGGGCATCGGAACGAGGATGTTTTACAAATAACAGTATGGAGGCATTAATCATAAAGGTCTGTAATTGTGCTGGAGTGAATAGCGGACACTTTGGTAAAACGGACGTGTTTCTTTACCGAGATAAATGCGACTGTATTCTGTATGAGCTCCCAAAGACTGGGATACACTCAGATTGTACGCAGCAATTTGCTGCAAAGTTCCGTACAGTACATTTCAGTCTCCATCTTTTCCCCAAAGAACGGGACATGGCCAATATACTGCTCTCTACTACCAGCCTGTAAACTAAGTTATTACTGTATAAAGTAGTCAATGGGGTATATTCACAGCTCGCATGGTCCGTATTTAACTGATCCCCCAGCACACCCTGTTTCCACGTCACTGGGTTTTTTCAGCGCCGTGGAAACAGCGTGTGTGACCGCCAAAACAGTGAGGGTCGCGGCTAAATGCAGTGAGCTGCCTGCATTAGCCACAAACCTTGTTGTTAGGGGAAATCCTCGCCGTCATCTGACAGCGAGGGTTCCCCCGGAACATTGAATACGGTGAGCGGCTGGCGTGCCATTTAACCCCCTCGCCGGCTGCATTGAATACTGCCCACTGCTGCATCAGTTCCCACAATTGTATGTAAATGGGACCCAAAATTGGGAGACTCAATTAGCAGTGAGGTTGCAACCTAGTGCAGGACAAAAAAATTGGCAAAAAAGTACCCTCTCTTAATTACCCCGAAGGGGAATGATTCCCCCTTGCAGACTGGGGCAGCCTAAGGCATGTCACTGATCAAACAGAGCAGCAGTAGGCAACTCCCTTTAAAAAGGCAAGGTGGGAGTGGCATTTGCCTTTCAGTCTGTTATGGGTCTGTTCGCTGAATGGCCGACGTCTAAAAAGCTGGCCGGTGGCTAGGCATAAGGTCTGTTAGTGATAGGGCAGTTTGGGAAGTGTCTGTGAAGCGGAGAACCTTCATCAGTGTATGTGGTCATGAACTGTATCAACAACTAGCCCAGTTTAAACCACTGTCCCGAACATTTGACCCCTTTTACCCCGTAGGTGTTGAATATTTAAAAAAAAAAAACCTTTTTATCTGTTTGAGTGAAGGTTGAATGTGTCAAAATAGGTGGGAAATTGTCAAGCAAACATTTTTATTCATCTTAATGACCGTTAGTGTTACCTTATATAGGAAACATCTATTTTACACAACATTTTTTATTTGAATTTATAGAATAAAAGTCAGCGACGCTGGCTTTTTATTTTTATTTTTGCTGCTATTTTAAACATCTCTCACAGAGTTGTTGGCACTCAAAGGGTTAATGGGTGGCTCCAAATAACGGTCACAGTTTCCAGACCACCAAGTAGGCCATATGGTCCAGATCATCCGGCAGGTGCACAGTGAGTTCACCAACTGCCACATTGCCCAGAGCACATTGATGGTGCACTGGAAATAGCAGGAGGACATTTTGCCACATAACACAGAATCGATGAAAGCTATTAACCTAATACAGATGGAGCACCTCTCAGCCAGCACCGGGGATCGCCAGAATCTCCCCGCTGGCGATCATCGGCGGAGAGGCGCTCCATCTGACTGGTACACCAGAATGTCCCCGCTGGCGATCGCCGGTGGAGAGGCGCTCCGTCTGACTGGCAGTTTTTCAGCAGCAGGGAGATGGGCAGCGTTAGGGTGGGGGGGGTGCAGGGAGGTGGCAGGGATCGTCGGGGAATGGTGAGGAGGTGCCACGGACTGACGGGAGGTGATGCGCGAGCATCTTGTGCTTGTGCGTCCCCTTCCGGCAGCAGGTGGGGGCTGGCCTTTGGTGATCCGACCACCACACCCTCGCTAGATGAGTAAGTCACTCATAATAGTCACCATTCTGCTAATATATAGAGATATACTAAGCCTTGAAAAGTGATAAAATGGAGAGTGATAAACCTCCAACCAATCAAACTTATTACATCTGACCGTAAGCCAGGACAGTCACCCCAGTGTGACTGCCGGCATCAGACGCTACAAGTAGGTACAGTCTGGGTACTTGTGTATTTTGGCGGCGCCCATCGCATCGCATACCATAACACATACGATGGTATGCGATGCGACGCGATATCGTACGATAGTGCACGATGGCATACAATTTTGAAATTGTATGCCATTGTACATGGCATACGATGCCATACGATGCGATGCGATGCGATTAAACATTGTATAAGCACCCTAATGGGTGCTTATACTATGTTAAGCACCCAAATGGGTGCTTACAATGTTAAATGCACCCCCACGCCACCCCCCACTATAAACGTGAACCCGAAGCGTGGCGAGCGCAGCGAGCCCGCGAGGGGCGGCGGTACGCGTCCTACGACCTTTTCATACCCCCACTATCCACGTCGGCGTGGAGTTGAGAATAGAATAGTGTGGCGAGCGCAGCGAGCCACCGAGCCCGAAGCGTGGCGAGCGCAGCGAGCCCCGCGAGGGGACGCGGATACCTTCACAGGTAAACGCGTCCCCTCGCGGGCTTCACAGGTGTCCGCGTCGCCACGGACACCTGTGAAGCCCGCGAGGGGACGCGTATAACTGTGAAGGTATCCGCGTCCCCTCGCGGGGCTCGCTGCGCTCGCCACGCTTCGGGCTCGGTGGCTCGCTGCGCTCGCCACACTATTCTATTCTCAACTCCACGCCGACGTGGATAGTGGGGGTATGAAAAGGTCGTAGGACGCGTACCGCCGCCCCTCGCGGGCTCGCTGCGCTCGCCACGCTTCGGGTTCACGTTTATAGTGGGGGGTGGCGTGGGGGTGCATTTAACATTGTAAGCACCCATTTGGGTGCTCAAAAGCACCCTTTAGGGTGCTTATACGATTTTTGGTCGTATAGGGGGTCAAAATCGCGTCGCATCGCATCGCATGCCATCGGGTGCATGGCATGCGATGCGATGCGATCTGTTCGTCGAACGACGGACATCGGGGGCGCCGCCAAAATACACAAGTACCACAGTCTGTACTGAGCTCAGACACTCCGTACTCTGATGTACCGCAGACGATGCTCACTTAGCTGCAGGATCACAATTCATTTCCGGCTGGCTGTGCTGACCACTGACCGCAGCGCGGCTAATGTACCGTACACAGCTAAACCAGGTTAATCCATGCTTCATTCATCGGAGGATGTGAGCATGTACGTGTACTAAGCGAGAAACCAATCTTATAGCCTGTATTTATAATGCACTACTTAATCCCAAATCCTTTTTTTAATCCAAAACGAAGAAGAAAAAAAAAAAAAAAGGAGAAAGATTGCAAACTGGCTCAGATGAAGTGGATCTGACGGCCTTCCTCACATAAATAAGCAGTCCGCTGCTCTAATTAGGAGACCACGTTTGCTTTTCATTTTCACTTATGCCTCTAATTTTGCAGTGTCACTCATAATTACAGTACGGAGAAAGTAGTTCTCGCTCTCTCTCCCTGTAACGCGCCGTTTTCATTTCCTGCGCTGACACACTTTTGTATTGAATCAGCTGAGATTATTGAGTCTTTCAATAATTGAAATGCCAAAAAAGCATTTGCTTGTAAGGAAAAAAAAAAGCAAAAAGCAAAAGAACAACTGTCAAAAAAAGCAAAAGTGACGTCATACAAACAAATACAATATAATAAACTTACCTGGGACAAAAAAAAAACAGCATTTAATTATTTAAAGCATATAAATCAGGTCTATAGGGTACATTTTACTCTCTCTAATAAGAATGAGAAAGGTGCCGTGGGATGGGGGGGGGGGGAAGGGGGGGTGGAAGAAAACTGACCGAAAAATACAAAAAACATTTTGAATAACAATGATACGGGGATTTAAAAAATGTTTTTGTAAATTGTGTTCAGTTCCCTTATGCAGACATCGAGCCTAATTAGGGCCGTATTCAATGCCGTTGAACCCCCGCGCTGGCCGCTCACCCTAGTCAACGTTCCAGGGGAATCCTCACTGTCAGAGGACAGCGAGAATTCCCCCAAACGGAGAGGTTGGTCGGGGGTCGGTTGAATACCTGCAACCGACTGCAATCAGCACTACTCACTGTCACAGCTCGCAAAAGAGCATTGCGGCTCTTAGTTTGTGTGCGCAATGGAGCGATTATCAGTAGACTCTCATGTGCTGCAATCATAGTGCGCTGCAATCTACTAGTAAACGGATGGATGGGAAGTGATCGTTTGGATCGGTTAACGAGGAGTTTATGGGGAGTGGTTGGAAAAATGCAGATGTGTCATGTCTGTTTTTTGGGGAGTGGATCTGCTGACAGCATCAAGCTTGTGTGTGCAAAAATATGGCATCAGTGCCGCTAGTATGGTGTTGGGTCTGCATAGCCATAGACAGTGGCATAGTAATAGCTTAGGGGAGTTGGTCACTAGTTTTGTGCCAATGTTGTTCGGTCTGGCTGCTGTGCGGAATCTGCTGAAAATATTGCTCCAAAATGGCCGTTGTCTTGGAGGAGACTGATGCTAGAGAACCTATTAGACCTCTAGAGGCTCTGGCA
Organism: Crinia signifera; assembly: GCF_055691185.1. Lineage (NCBI taxonomy): Eukaryota > Metazoa > Chordata > Amphibia > Anura > Myobatrachidae > Crinia > Crinia signifera. The sequence continues at coordinate 155,082,357 of NC_139225.1, read as the reverse complement.
ATGCACATGAAGCACCTGGCAACGAGCATAAAGCCCCTGGCAACATGCATAAAGCCCCAGGTAACCAACATAAATCCCCAGGTAACCAACATAAAGCCCCTGGCAATGCGCATAAAGCCCCTGGCAACACGCATGAAGCCCCTGGCAACGCGCATGAAGCCCCTGGCAACACGCATGAAGCCTCAGGCAACAAGCAAGGAGCCCCTGGCAATGAGCAAGGAGCCCCTGGCAATGAGCAAGGAGCCCCTGGCAATGAGCAAGGAGCCCCTGGCAATGAGCAAGGAGCCCCTGGCAATGCACAAGACAACCCTGGCAATGAGCATTTAGGTACAAAATTAGAATCAATGTATGGGGGAGAACCAGAAACTTATGACTTGGAGCACAACAATTTCTAGCACGACGCTGGCCATAGTCCAACACTTAGCTCCTATGTTCCTCGTTTTTTGTGTCACAAATGTATACGCAACAACAAATGTTTGCAATGGTTCCAGTTGACATCGCCTTTCAATCCTCGGCGACAGCCGCACTTGCTGACATTGGCAGCTCCATAGTCTGGAAAATCGCAATTGCATTTGTGCACAAATTGGAATTAGGCCCATAATGACATGGTGGTTGGGGCCTCTTGTAGATATAGGATTGCAAATGCTCCCCCCCCCCCCCCCCCCACACACACACACACTACCCTCCCAATAAAGGGGGCAGAAATAGGATATCAATGTATATATTAGTCCTCTAGGTTCCCGCCTAATGTGCTGTGTGCATTATAGGATGGGAGAATGCTGGGACATTTCTACTACTGTACATTAATATACATCTGTTGTGACCTTTAAGGCCGAACAAGATCATAATATTTTATGATGATGGAAGCTTCAGTGCGTAAAGTCCTCTGAAATAGTCATTGTGAAATGTATATTCTGGTGTTACGCTGACGAGTATCACCCAACCTAAATCTGCAAAAACAGTACAGAAAACAAAGAAAGTGATATCTGTGCCCACTAAGCTACACTTTCCCAAGCCTCTATGGCATATAACAGTGACCTTCAACCTGTTTCAACTCGCGACACACCAAACAAAATGTTAAAATTGCCAAGGCACACCATCAGACCTCCCACAGGAAAAAAACACATTGTCCCCCACATGAAAAAAAAAAAAAAAACATTGGCCCCCACAGGAAAAAAAAAAAAAACAATCACACTGGCCCCCACAGGTAACACAAATAAAATACATTGGCCTTTACATGAAAACAAGAGACCAGTGAATAACCGTTGAACTGGTGGTGGTGGCTGTAACTGGTATGCACATCTCTACACCTGGTGGCACACTTGAGAACAGCTTAAAGAGTATGAGCGAGATCATCCATTAGGCAACCCAAGCTTGTGCCCAATGTTAACTAAGCACCAATGGACCAGTTTACTCAATTGGAGGTTTTTTTTGTGAACCAGTGTCTTGCCCATTCATCGGCCTCTGGACTGAGTTTAGATAGGTAGATGCCTAGGATACCTGGTAGCAGTGGCGAAGGTCTTACCTTGCAAAGAAAGCTGATGTTAAACCCAAGCGACTGGGCATTTCTAGAGCCGGCATTCATGTAATTCCCCACCAGCAACACTAACTCTAACATCCGCTTGAAGTTGTCACTCTTCTTCACCTCCTCGCAAGCCAACGTCACCGCTATGATGTCAGGTTTGATGTTGCTGATTTGCTCGTCAAACATCAACTTGAATAAGATACCGTGAAGTCGGGGACGGAGCATTTTCACGGTGCTCATCTACAGAGGTATAAAGAGAGAAGAGGGGGGATTACAAAACTTGGTCTTACCTATGGCAAGGTTTGTCTGTGTACTCACTGTTATAACCCCAGGGGAGATGTATCACACAAGAGCGATTTAGAGCTGCACTTACTGTACTTTAATCTAAGGGGTTCATTTCCTAAAGGTTCTAAAAGTGAAAAGTCACCTCTTCAGGCAACCTATCAGATTCCAGAACCAGACACTTAGGGGGAAATTTACTAAAGGAAATTTGTAAAAAAAAAAAGGGGTATTTGTATCCAGAAACACACTTATTTTTGACATTTACTATCCCGAAAATACGGCAATTCGTATTCGTATTGATGTGCTATTTTCGGGACAGTAAATGTCAAAAATAAGTGTATTTCTGGATACAAATACACCTATTTTTTACAATTCCCTTTAGTAAATTTCCCCCTTAACCTTCATATACCGTTCCTATCCAATCACATCCCCACTGTACAGGCCACACATATCCTCTCCTATCCAATTACATCCCCACTGTACAAGCCACACACATCCTCTACTATTCAATCACATCCCCACTGTACAGGCCACACATATCCTCTGTCCTATCCAATCACATCCCCACTGTACAGGCCACACACATCCTCTGTCCTATCCAATCACATCCCCACTGTACAGGCCACACATATCCTCTGTCCTATCCAATCACATCCCCACTGTACAGGCCACACATATCCTCTGTCCTATCCAATCACATCCCCACTGTACAGGCCACACATATCCTCTGTCCTATCCAATCACATCCTCACTGTACAGACCACGCATAGCCTCTGTCCTATCCAATCACATCCCCACTGTACAGGCCACACATATCCTCTCCTATTCAATCACATCCCCACTGGTACAGTCCACACTGAGCCACTATTTCTTTTTCACATTTTCCATCCTCCTGGCCCCTGGCCAAACCGCTGGTCACCGTATCATACAGCACACCAGGAACCTTTGCATTCTTGTGGAATTAATGCAATGTATCAATGCCTATTTCCCTATAGATTGTAAGCTTGCGAGCAGGGCCCTCCTACCTTTGACTGCCTGTAAATACCCTGTTTATTGTATCACTATTTCCTATTGTAAAGCGCAACGGAATATGCGACGCTATATAAGAAACTGTTAATAAATAAATAGCTGGGATAATAAAAAAGCAAAAATTTAGCTTTATTGCAGTGTTACCATTGCTCACATGTGTTTATTCTATAGGGTTTATCGCGGACATTTCTTGACCGGCTCAGAGCAGGTGAAAAGTTGGGAAAAATCCCTATTTTGGGTAAAAATGCCAGGACTTGGCTAATAACTCCTTAGCCACCACTAGGGTGGCCAATTTCGGGATCGGGATTGGCGGGAACCCGGGATTCGGCCCCCAAAACGCCGGGATTTCAATCCCGGGATTTAGCATTGCTCAGACGCTGCCCGACTTCTCCCAGCAGCACTGCGCAGCGTTAACTCCCAGCGTGAGATCAGAGGTCACGCTGCGCAGGCAGAGGTCACGCCCGGCATTGTGATGCCGCCCGCTCACCCAGCCAGCGCGCCAGCCCGCACCCACAGCATGGACGACCCGTCCCCCCACCCGGCAACCTTCACATGTAAGTAATTGTGGGGCAGTCTTTTTATTAGGAAAGCCAATCCCGGGATTGAAAAAAATGCCCCGGGATTGGCATCCCTAGCCACCACCCTTCATCATTTTTAATTATCCAATAATGAGATGTCAGTTTTGGGGTAAAAAAGTGCAAAGTGATGGAAATGGGGGTACATGGTATGGGACAGATATAGGGGCAGATGTATTAAGCCTTAACAAGAGATAAATGCAAGGGTGATAAGGAGAGATAAACGTCCAGCCAATCAGCTCCTTACTGACTTTCTTCAAACACAGCCTGTATCATGGCAGTTAGCAGGTGATTGGCTGGACGTTCATCTCTCTTTATCACCCTTAAATTTATATCTTGTTAAGCCTTAATAACATCTGCCCCATAATGTGGTACTTTAAGTGTTTTTTTGGGCTTGCAGGTGGGAGTAATCTGTTATTTTTGCAAGAATCTTAAAAGTGCCTTTAATTAAGATAAATATATACTAATACCCATTACATGTACCCCAAATTTTAGGACAGCATTTATTTTAAATGGAGTGTTTGCTTTTCATCTTTTTTTTTCAGTGTTTTTAAAAAAAAAAAATGCATATTGCAGCCATTAAACACAATTTAAGTCGTCCACATTTTTTCTGTTGGGTTGCTATCGGCAACATCTGTCCTCTTTAGAAGATACAATTCTTCTCCCCCCACTAACCATTGATTTAATGCATCACATTCCCAGGCATCACTGCCCAATTTGCTGTATACTGCTGGCAGCCTATATGTCCTCACGCACCTGTCTACTCTCCCAGCAATTCCGATAGATTAAAACAGGTTAAAAAGCAACCGCAAGGTTAACATATAAATGAGTGCGTATAGTCCCGGCGTTCTGTAATTACACAGAGCGCTGAATTTGGCGTGTTATATTCTGTTCAGTATTACTGGAACCTGCAGGAGCTGCTACAGGCGGGAAATCACAGAGCATTTAGTGTAATTACATAGCGAATTGTGATAACAATTCTGTGTGGTAACGCACTGAAGTATTCAAAGTATTCAATTATAGTAAATGGTTTGGTGAGGTAATATTTAAAAGTATGGAAAACATGATCACTTACAAGGAAAACATGTTGGTGTAAGGGTGAAAATATGGGTAAGGAGAGCTGTAATTGATGGCGTGAATGAAAGTTGGTCCTAGTGCCAAGTAATTTCCTGTGGATTGCCGTAATGGTAAATAAGACGCACGTTCCTTTAACTAGTATCAGAATTGCTGACAGACAATGGTTAGTTCAAAAGTCAAATGGTTGACACCAAATGGTCAACATTAACAAACTGTCAACATGGAAAACAACACATGTAAAGGTCTTCATTCGTTTTCTGAGTTCTGAAGTAGATCAGAGTCCCAGCTTGGATCTCTTTGAGGTTTGGAGTAGAACAGAGTCCCAGCTCAGGTCACTTTGGAGTTCTGAGTAGAGCAGAGTCCTAGCTAAGATCACTTTGCGGTTTGGAGTAGAACAGAGTCCCAGCTCAGATCACTTTGGAGTTCTGAGTAGAGCAGAGTCCTAGCTAAGATCACTTTGAGGTTTGGAGTAGAACAGAGTCCCAGCTTAGATCTCTTTGAGGTTTGGAGTAGAACAGAGTCCCAGCTCAGATCACTTTGGAGTTCTGAGTAGAACAGAGTCCCAGCTCCGATCACTTTGGAGTTCTGAGTAGAACAGAGTCCCAAGGTCAGATCACTTTGAGGTTTGGAGTAGAACAGAGTCCCAGGTCAGATCACTTTGAGGTTTGGAGTAGAAAAGAGTCCCAGCTCCGATCACTTTGGAGTTCTGAGTAGAACAGAGTCCCAGCTCAGATCACTTTGAGTTTGGAGTAGAACAGAGTCCCAGCTCAGATCACTTTGGAGTTCTGAGTAGATCAGAGTCCTAGCTAAGATCACTTTGAGGTTTGGAGTAGAACAAAGTCCCAGCTCAGATCACTCTGAGAATTGGAGTAGAACAGAGTCCCAGCTCAGATCACTTTATGGCTTAGAGTAGAAAAGAGTCAAGTTAGAATCACTTTGAGGTTCTGAGTAGACCAGAGTCATGGCTGTAGATGCACTTCTGTACCTAATGATCTGTGGGAGTGAGAACTTGATCATTATTGCACTGTGGAAAAAGTAAAACACATTGAAATTAAAATGACCAGTGCCCCAAGCAGGGCCAGTGTAAAGTGTTTCAGAACCTTAGGCAAATCTTCAGCTTACTGCTCCGATCACCCAACCACCAATACCCACTTTCCAGAACCTCAGGTGAAAGTGTAGAGGTCGTGTCTTAGATATTAAAAACCTGCTGTTTGCATTAAATACAACAATGATGCCTCTCAGAGTCACCCTTTACTTTTTATTGTCAGGGGTGACCCAATATTCTGGAGCCCATAGACAGCTTACTAATTGTAAAGCCAGCCCTGGCGCCAAGGAATATTTACTGTAGAAAGGGTCACACTAGATGTACTCCATACTTTTACAGGTTTAGCAACAACACGGCCTGGAAATTATTTAAGAAATGCTTACAAGGTGCCTTGTGCCTCATTTAAATGCACTTGGTAAATCTATAGGCTGCATTTTATTAATTGAGCCCATTAAATGGCTTCTTTCACTGTCACAAAATTGAGACCCTCAGCGCTCCCCAGCCGCACATTTCTTTATCTGCAGCGCCTTGTGAAACGCAGGTGGTCATTGGCTGTCGTTCCTGGCATCCCGCTGTTGCCTCTGCGGCATTATGTCCAACCGGCCCAGCATCCTGCTGCGCATCTCCGCAGGCCCGCCATGCCGGCCTTGGCGCCATTATCTTCCATAGGCAACGTCATGACATTTTCTGGTAATCTGTCCCTGGCAAGACCTAGTGAGGACTGACTCCCCTTCAGGGAAATGCCTTAGCCAATCAGCTCACAGCGAGAGGTATAAAGCCCAGCTCAGGGAACAGAACCCTTTCAGTGTTTTGTTGTCTATCAGCCTGTAGTGGGCTCCTGCTTCGCTCTGCTTCCAAGACAAAGTGCTATTACCAGCCTCAGCACTCCCTGACTCCTGGTGTTCGTTAAGGACAGCTTCTACCATTCTCAAGCTCCTTAAAGAGACAGTCCAGTTCCATCTGCAGCTTCACCTGGCTTTAGGCAATCAGGCTGTCCTGGCCTGCTGGCACTCCCAGCTTCAAGAAGCCTGCACCCCTGTATTGCTAGTGTCCCCAGCTTCAAGCAACCCTGCTTTCTGTATTTCTGGTATCCTCAGCTTCAAGCAACACTGCTATCTGTCCTGCTGGTTTCCCCAGCTTCGAGCAAGCCTGCACCCCTGTATTGCTGGTGTCCCCAGCTTCAAGCATCTCTACTTCCTGTATTGCTGGTATCCCCAGCTTCAAGCATCTCTACTTCCTGTATTGCTAGTATCCCCAGCTTCAAGCATCTCTACTTCCTGTATTGCTGGTGTCCCCAGCTTCAATCATCGCTACTTCCTGTATTGCTGGTGTCCCCAGCTTCAATCATCTCTACTTCCTGTATTGCTGGTGTCCCTAGCTTCAAGCATCTCTACTTCCTGTATTGCTGGTGTCCCCAGCTTCAAGCATCTCTACTTCCTGTATTGCTGGTATCCCCAGCTTCAAGCATCTCTACTTCCTGTATTGCTGGTGTCCCCAGCTTCAATCATCTCTACTTCCTGTATTGCTGGTATCCCCAGCTCCAGGCAAGTCTTCACCCTGCAATCCTGGCTTCTCCAGCTCCACGCAAGCCTGCATCTCTAAATCTCTTCATCACTGGTGTCCCCAGTTCTGTGCAAGTCTGCTTCCCAGTATTGCTGGAAGCAGTACTGACTAACATGAAGTCATGTTATTCAGCCATTGACTTCATCTCATTCAGTTACGGACTTTGTTCATTCAGTCATTTATTCCTTCATTCCACCATAGATACTTACCTGTAACCATATGCTTGAATAAATCTAACATCAAACCTGCCAGCTTCCGTCTTCGTGCATCCAGCCAACTGGCCGCCTTCTCTCATCCGGGTTCACAAACAAACACAGGCCTGACACACTCTGTGTGTGTGTGTTTGTGTATCTGGTGTGTCCACTTCCACATTAACCTGTTTCTAGACTATATTTTGATTGCGACAAAGGTATGGTCACTGCAGGACTTCAGCCCGCATTATCCGGCACAGGATTGCACTGGTTTATAGCTGCAAATAGCACAACAGGCTAATCCGTACATTTCAAGTGATTTGATTTTGGATGTCGAGAGAGAGAAGCGAATGAGGTGATTTGACATTTAAAATGGCTGCCACTCTTTGAAGTTGCCATGGTAACAGTAGTTGTTTAAGGACTTTCATTTTAATCTTCAGAAATATAAGGAGCTCTCAAAAAAATAAGCCTCAGGCCCTTCATGCTCAGGACAAAAGGAACAATCCTTAATTAAGTCTGTGATTTACGGCCTGGTAAAGAGCACTAGAAGGTATATATGTCCCCCTCATATATCTAACCAAGACTCACAAATAAAGTGCAAACATAGACAGCAATAGCACCTATAACAAAATCCCCTGATATAAACGCAAGGGTGCCAAGGAAAAACGGTCTTCTGCAAAACAGTACATGGGCAGCATGGTGGTGTAGTGGTTAGCACTGCTGTCTCACAGCATTGAGGCCAGTGGGTTCCACTCCCACCAGGCCTCAACTGTTTGGTGGTTGGATGTTTTTCCGATATATGAGTTGATTTCCTTCAGGTTCTCGATCATAACCCAAAGTAAGGTTAATAAACTCACCATCGGGTATCCTCCCGGTTTACACCTTGTCTGTTGACAAACCTAAACACAACCTTAACTCTAAACTTAAATAACTTAACCTAAAATAAGACACGGACACAAAGTGCTGGCGTTTCAAAAGAATGTCAAATTTATTTTGACAACTAAAACTATGACTATAAATGGTGGCGGCACTAAAGAACGGTCACTATAGGAAAGGTGGGGTTAAAGATCACTATGCATACATACATCGCTGGTGATCACTCTCCCTGGTCAGCCACCCGGCCTGGTGGTGACGGCCATTCCCCGGACAGAAGCATGGCCCATGACAATCGATGTCGAGGGAGAGTGCACCCCACTACCTACACACACACACAGAGTTCTTAAAGAATGACCGTTCTTTACCGCCGCCGGAGAAGAAGAGAAAGAGGGCAGGGTGGGTGGGGCTTCTTCAGACAGAGGGTTGTCACTATAACTCGTGATCCCTTCCTACCCTGTCTAAAACCCTCCCCCTGCTCTGATAGGCCTTGTGCCCATCCTCATTAACATACATGTGACCAACAGCACTGTGTAACCTGTGAAGAACCCTCAGTGGTTTATGCCCCTTCAGGCTTAATCAGCCCTCTGTGTTTCTTTCATTTTACAAGCTGTGTTGGAAAAAGGACAGGAGCTGATTGATTGGCACTTTATCTCTCTTCACTTTATCTCCCGCGTTTGCTAAATCTCATCATAGGTAGTAAGCTCCACTGGGGCTGGGACTGAATATGAATGAGCAAATATCTCTCTGCAAAGGGGTGTGATATATGGTCCTAACAGTCCGGACACCAGACAGTGGGGCAAGCGCAACAAAGCACCATGCGGGCTCGCTACCTATTTATGTGTGCGCTTTATACAGGGCTGCCATCAGGGCAAGGGTGCCGGATGAGTTACTAACAGTCAGGATTCTGATGTCAGGAGCCCAACAGTCAGAATCCTCACTTACATGGGCCATTTCCACTCGTTTAGGGTCTATCGAGGGCGAATAGAATAGCTGGCGAGCACAGCTCACCACCAAGCTCGCAAGGGTCTTCAATGCGCTCGCCCCCCCCCCCCCCTTTTGGGATTCCGATGTCAGAGAGATGACCGTCGGAATCTCTAATGTCTGTAGGTTATACCATACCTGACTGCCAAGACTTCAGTCCTGGGCCAAGGTAGAAAAGGGGGCCCAGAATCAAGTACAATTTGCCATAAACACAGTTCACATTAGTGAAGTTATGTAGAGTATCGAGGTCAGTGCAGCGTACACCTGAGGTCTCACCAGGCATGCCGAGGGTTCGAGACGGGGCATTGCCTATTGTGTCGCACAATTTGTGCTGGCAGCTTCACTACATACTGTACTGTAAATAATTTGATAAATAGTACATGGGAAATAAACATGGGGGACATGATAATAGGGGGGGGGGGGGGGGGGAATGATAAATAAGAAGGTCCCCTAGATAAAGAAAATAAACACATGGGAGGACATTAATGGATAACCAGGCGAAGAAAAAAAAAAGTGTCTGTAGCCGTAGCAGATTCTAACTATCATTTGTCTTGTGCGGCTCCGAAAATTAAAAAAAGATAACAATAGGACTAGAGGCATGCGTAATAAATACACCGGCAATGTTACCAAACATGCACTGATATGCTGATGGCTATCGGGGCCTTGCGAATTACGTTATGACCGCTGGACTCTTATCTCTGCTCTCAGCTTGACAAATGTTCCCCCAAATTTAAAATCCACTCAATACGAGAAGGGGGCGAAAGAGTAAATTGTAGCCTCGAGGAGAGAATTATTTTAGGAAGAACCGGAAAGAGCAGAGAAGGTCAGAATGTCTCCGAACAGAGCTGTGTTTCACGCAATGTTGACAGTTTAGTTCTGCGGAATAATAAATATATGGAACGAGGTTGATAAATGGAAGATATGTACAGCAGGTAATGAAGCACGTTGCGTCCATGACCATATTCATTGGAAAATCTCATGTGTATAGGCACAACTGTGGAGGCTGTGTATGAGCCAGTTGTAACTGAAAAAGAGAACACAAAATACTACGTTGAACTTTTTTCTTACCTAAAACTACACTACAATATCTGAAAGAGACAGAAATGTAATCAATTCTACACCCGAAACTCAACCTTTCCCTAAGTGACTAACCTTAGCCCTAATTGCTATCCAGTTGAAGGACCCATGGAAAAATGGAGGTAGACCAAGCATTGTCAAATGTATAACGGGTGCGGCCATTTCACCGACTATTTGCACATGCACATTAGCGAAGTCGCTTGGAACAAGGTACATTCGCAGTAGACCGTGCCGCAAAGCCAGGGTCTACTGCACATTGGCACTCTACTCTACTAAAACGCCTGTGGCCAAGCTTAAGAGCTATGGCAAGCCACTACAGTGGGACTTGTCCAATCATTAGGGAGGACATCGTCATACTTCAAAGAGGTCTTTTATAAAGGCGGGGGCATGGGTGTGTCAGGACTCAACCACCGTCTAGTTCTGGGGTAGCCAACTCCAGTCCTCAAGAGCTACCAACAGTTAATGTTTTCCAGATCTACTCTCAGAATCACAAGTGAAGTAATTAGCTCCACCTGTAGATCTTTGAAAATGTGTCAGTGAGTAATGAGTGCACCTTTGCAGCAGCTAGGTTGTCTGGAAAATGTGAACTGTTGGTTGCTCTCAAAGACCATAGTTGGCTACCACTGGTCTAGTTCACCCAAGAATGTGACCCTGCAAGAGTACCATTGTCTAGAGCTTAACAGTAGAGGAAAGAGTGAATAACCCTTACATTCAATTCCTGCAGCCGGACCATAACCCCACCTCTGTCCCAGTCCTTGCAACATTTCACACGTCAGCATTTCAAACAGGTCAACATGCTCAACGTTGCGGTTTCAACAATGCCAACATTAGGACTATATTGGTACGTCGAGTTTCTGTGACATGTGGATCTGATCCCAAGAAAAATATTTTTTTTTTTTTTACGGCCAATCGTCATGGCAGCCTACATAGAGTGACCAACCGTCCCCATTTGGCTGGGACTGTCCTGATTTTAACCTCCTAAATCCTGCGTCCCGGCCAAACCCTTCCCGGGACGTGGAAAGTCCCGTTTTAACTAAAGAAAATTGTTGGTTGGTGACAGGCAGCTCTCCTGCACAGAATTAGACTGGGAGTGTGGGAGGGGAAGCTGTTACGCGGTGTGCGCCGCCGCCTCCCATCTTTGGTTAGTTTGACCGTGTCCCCTCCCACAATCCCAGTAATGCTGTGCAGCAAGCCAGGGCGGGTGCGGTCTGGCAGCATTACTGGGAGCGCGGCGTTAATGACCTGCTGCTGAGCCCCTGGCCTAAGGTGAAGGCGCGGCGGTGACCCGACGACGGCTGCTGGAGCCTGCGAGGCTGCGAGTCGACTCTGACTGCGACTCTGCTGAGTGCTGACTCACTGTCAGTCTGCGACGGTGTGCTGCTGTCTGCTGAGTCTGCCCCCATGCCTGTGTGCGCTGTTTTGTATATGCGGCCGGGTGAGTCTGACTCTGTGAGAGTCTGAGAGATAATAAATAATCATAAAAAGTTCTATATTATTCTCATCTATCCCATTCCCTTGGATTGGGAATGGAAATCCCATTATATACTATATAATGGGATTCCTAATTCCAGGCCTAGCCAGTAGTCCTATACGAAGGGCCTTAGTCACTTAGTACTTCATATCCCCCCAAAAATTCGGAGGGCTGCTGCCCCCTAACCCCGGACTTTCCTGGGGGGGGTTGTCGAGCCTGCAACCCCCTGTCCGGGGTTGGCCCTTTGGAAAGTTGGTCACCCTAAGCATACATTTTAACTGAAATTTGTGGCGTACAGCTAACCGGTGTTATTTTCATCTCCAAGCCCCCTCCACGCGAGAGAAGATGGTGGCTAATTTGATGACACCAGAAAAATGGGAAATAGACCACAACGGAGTCTGCTCCTCAACAAACCTCGTTTGCATTAATTGTAAATTACAGTTATAAGATGCAAACGTTATGCAAAAAAAGGAGCTAACTTTATTAATGGCTTTTTTTTAAATGCATTTTAATGTAAATGTGATTTTCCTAAATTGTTTTTTTTTCTTTAACAGATGAATATTCATGTTGATATGTCACTATTAATGACAAATAATTCAGTTTTAAAGCATTTTATTCTATAAGAATATCACAAATGACCTTCTACTATGTTTAATCACAGCATTTATTACCAAACTAAATGATTCTTTGCTGAGTAGTGGATCTCAAACAATTGTTACAGATACTTCTAGAAAATAAAAATGCATTTTATTATTATTATTAATATTGCGGTTTTGTAAAGGGTTACTGTGACATTAGAGTAGTGTAGGTGTAAGGTCGCATCAGTGTGAGTAGTGCATGTTTGGGGGTATACCAGTGTGAGTAGTACAAGTGGGAGGAGGGGAGGTGTGAGGGTGTACCAGTGTGAGTAGTACAGGTGGGAGTAGGGGAGGTGTGAGGGTGTACCAGCATGAGTAGTACAGGTGGGAGTAGTACAGGTGGGAGTAGGGGAGGTGTGAGGGTGTACCAGCATGAGTAGTACAGGTGGGAGTAGTACAGGTGGGAGTAGGGGAGGTGTGAGGGTGTACAAGTGTGAGTAGTACAGGTGGGTGTAGGGGAGGTGTGAGGGTGTACCATTGTGAGTAGTACAGGTGGGTGTAGGGGAGGTGTGAGGGTGTACCAGTGTGAGTAGTACAGGGGGGAGTAGGGGAGGTGTGAGGGTGTACCAGTGTGAGTAGTACAGGTGGGAGTAGGGGAGGTGTGAGGGTGTACCAGTGGGAGTAGTACAGGTGGAGTAGGGGAGGTGTGAGGATGTACCAGTGTGAGTAGTACAGGTGGGAGTAGGGGAGGTGTGAGGGTGTACCAGTGTGAGTAGTACAGGTGGGAGTAGGGGAGGTGTGAGGGTGTACCAGTGTGAGTAGTACAGGTGGGAGTAGGGGAGGTGTGAGGGTGTACCAGTGTGAGTAGTACAGGGGGGAGTAGGGGAGGTGTGAGGGTGTACCAGTGTGAGTTGTACAGGTGGGAGTAGGGGAGGTGTGAGGCTGTACCAGTGTGAGTAGTACAGGTGGGAGTAGGGGAGGTGTGAGGGTGTACCAGTGTGAGTAGTACAGGTGGGAGTAGGGGAGGTATGAGGGTGTACCAGTGTGAGTAGTACAGGTGGGAGTAGGGGAAGTATGAGGTTGTACCAGTGTGAGTACTACAGGTGGGAGTAGGGGATGTGTGAGGGTGTACCAGTGTGAGTAGTACAGGTGGGAGTAGGGGAGGTGTGAGGGTGTACCAGTGTGAGTAGTACAGGTGGGAATAGGGGAGGTGTGGGGGTGTACCAGTGTGAGTAGTACAGGTGGGAGTAGGGGAGGTGTGAGGATGTACCAGTGTGAGTAATACAGGTGGCAGTAGGGGAGGTGTGAGGGTGTACCAGTGTGAGTAATACAGGTGGGAGTAGGGGAGGTGTGAGGGTGTACCAGTGTGAGTAGTACAGGTGGGAGTAGGGGAGGTGTGAGGGTGTACCAGTGTGAGTAGTACAGGTGGGAGTAGGGGAGGTGTGAGGGTGTACCAGTGTGAGTAGTACAGGTGGGAGTAGGGGAGGTGTGAGGGTGTACCAGTGTGAGTAGTACAGGTGGGAGTAGGGGAGGTGTGAGGGTGTACCAGTGTGAGTAGTACAGGTGGGAGTAGGGGAGGTGTGAGGGTGTACCAGTGTGAGTAGTACAGGTGGGAGAAGGGGAGGTGTGAGGCTGTACCAGTGTGAGTAGTACAGGTGGGAGTAGGGGAGGTGTGAGGGTGTACCAGTGTGAGTAGTACAGGTGGGAGTAGGGGAGGTGTGATGGTGTACCAGTGTGAGTAGTACAGGTGGGAGTAGGGGAGGTGTGAGGGTGTACCAGTGTGAGTAGTACAGGTGGGAGTAGGGGAGGTGTGAGGGTGTACCAGTGTGAGCAGTACAGGTGGGAGTAGGGGAGGTGTGAGGGTGTACCAGTGTGAGTAGTACAGGTGGGAGTAGGGGAGGTGTGAGGGTGTACCAGTGTGAGCAGTACAGGTGGGAGTAGGGGAGGTGTGAGGGTGTACCAGTGTGAGTAGTACAGGTGGGAGTAGGGGAGGTGTGAGGGTGTACCAGTGTGAGTAGTACAGGTGGGAGAAGGGGAGGTGTGAGGCTGTACCAGTGTGAGTAGTACAGGTGGGAGTAGGGGAGGTGTGAGGGTGTACCAGTGTGAGCAGTACAGGTGGGAGTAGGGGAGGTGTGAGGGTGTACCAGTGTGAGTAGTACAGGTGGGGGGGTAGGGGAGGTGTGAGGGTGTACCAGTGTGAGTAGTACAAGTGGGGGTAGGGGAGGTGTGAGGGTGTACCAGTGTGAGTAGTACAGGTGGGGGGGTAGGGGAGGTGTGAGGGTGTACCAGTGTGAGTAGTACAAGTGGGGGTAGGGGAGGTGTGAGGGTGTACTAGTGTGAGCAAAGGTGGGAGTAGGGGGGTACTTGTGTATTTTGGCGGCGCCCGTCGTGGGCATCGTGTGCCTTAACTTTAAGGCACAGGACGCGACGCGATGGACGCGATTTCTCCATAGGCTTCAATGTTAAAATATTTTTAACATTGAAATACTGTCGGTCGCGTCGGACTTGTGCCATTATAATGGCACAAGATCAAATGTAGTTGATAAAGTCCATCTAACATAGAAAACAATGGGAAATGGGCCAATATGGCCCATTTCTCATTGTATATGGCCCCGTCATGTCCAAATATAAATGGCCCCCATTGTCAGCGGCACCCCAGTATTGACGCCAACCCGAAGCGTGGCGAGCGTAGCGAGCCCGCGAGGGGCGGCGGTACGCGTCCTACGACCTTTTCATACCCCTACTATCCACGTCGGCGTTGAGTTGAGAATAGAATAGTGTGGCGAGCGCAGCGAGCCACCGAGCCCGAAGCGTGGCGAGCCCCGCGAGGGGACGCGGATACCTTCACAGGTAAACGCGTCCCTTCGCGGGCTTCACAGGTGTCCGCGTCGCCATGGACACCTGTGAAGCCCGCGAGGGGACGCGTATAGCTGTGAAGGTATCCGCGTCCGCTCGCCACGCTTCGGGCTCGGTGGCTCGCTGCGCTCGCCACACTATTCTATTCTCACTCCACGCCGACGTGGATAGTAGGGGTATGAAAAGGTCGGAGGACGCGCACCGCCGCCCCTCGCGGGCTCACTGCGCTTGCCACGCTTCGGGTTGACGTCAATACTGGGGTGCCGCTCACAATGGGGGGTCAGTTATATTTGGACATGACGGGGACATATACAATGAAAAATGGGCCATATTGGCCCATTTCCCATTTTATTACATGTAAAATGGACTTTATCAAGTCCATCTTATCTTGTGCCATTATAATGGCACAAGACCGACGCGACCGACACGATTTCAATGTTAAAATATTTTAACATTGAAGCCTATGGAGAAATCGGGTCCATCGCGTCGGTCGCGTCGTGTGCCATGTTAATGCACACGACGCGACGCGATGGACGCGATGGACCCGATTTTTCACACACGATGGACGCGATCCTCATCGTGGGCGCCGCCAAAATACACAAGTACCGTAGGGGAGATGTGAGGGTGTACCAGTGTGAGTAGTACAGGTGGGAGTAAGGGAGGTGTGAGGGTGTACCAGTGTGAGTAGTACAGGTGGGAGTAGGGGAGGTGTGAGGGTGTACCAGTGTGAGTAGTACAGGTGGGAGTAGTGGAGGTGGGAGAGTGTACCAGTTTGAGTAGTACAGGTGGGAGTAGGGGAGGTGTGAGGCTGTACCAGTGTGAGTAGTACAGGTGGTGGTAGGGGAGGTGTGAGGGTGTACCAGTGTGGGTAGTATAGGTTGGGGTAGCGGAGGTGTGAGGGTGTACCAGTGTGAGTAGTACAAGTGGGGGTAGGGGATGTGTGAGGGTGTACCAGTGTGAGTAGTACAGGTGGGGGTAGGGGAGGTGTGAGGGTGTACCAGTTTGAGTAGTACAGGTGGGGGTAGGGGATGTGTGAGGGTGTACCAGTGTGAGTAGTACAAGTGGGAGTAGGGGAGGTGTGAGGCTGTACCAGTGTGAGTAGTACAGGTGGGAGTAGGGGAGGTGTGAGGGTGTACCAGTGTGTGAAGTACAGGTGGGAGTAGGGGAGGTGTAAGGGTGTACCAGTGTGAGTAGTACAGGTGGGAGTAGGGGAGGTGTGAGAGTGTACCAGTCTGAGTACTACAGGTGGGAGTAGGGGAGGTGTGAGGGTGTACCAGTGTGAGTAGTACAGGTGGTAGTAGGGGAGGTGTGAGGGTGTACCAGTGTGAGTAGTACAGGTGGTAGTAGGGGAGGTGTGAGGCTATACCAGTGTGAGTTGTACAGGTGGTAGTAGGGGAGGTGTGAGGCTGTACCAGTGTGAGTAGTACAAGTGGGTGTAGGGGATGTGTGAGGGTGTACCAGTGTGAGTAGTACAAGTGGGAGTAGGGGAGGTGTGAGGGTGTACCAGTGTGAGTAGTACAGGTGGGAGTAGGGGATGTGTGAGGGTGTACCAGTGTGAGTACTGCAGGTGGGAGTAGGGGAGGTGTGAGGCTGTACCAGTGTGAGTAGTACAGGTGGTAGTAGGGGAGGTGTGAGGCTATACCAGTGTGATTCGTACAGGTGGAAGTAGGGGAGGTGTGAGGCTGTACCAGTGTGAGTAGTACAGGTGGGTGTAGGGGAGGTGTGAGGGTGTACCAGTGTGAGTAGTACAGATGGGAGTAGGGGATGTGTGAGGGTGTACCAGTGTGAGTAGTACAGGTGGGTGTAGGGGAGGTGTGAGGGTGTACCAGTGTGAGTAGTACAGATGGGAGTAGGGGATGTGTGAGGGTGTACCAGTGTGAGTAGTACAAGTGGGAGTAGGGGAGGTGTGAGGCTGTACCAGTGTGAGTAGTACAGGTGGGTGTAGGGGAGGTGTGAGGGTGTACCAGTGTGAGTAGTACAGATGGGAGTAGGGGAGGTGTGAGGGTGTACCAGTGTGAGTAGTACAGGTAGGAGTAGGGGATATGTGAGGGTGTACCAGTGTGAGTAGTACAGGTGGGAGTAGGGGAGGTGTGAGGGTGTGCCAGTGTGAGTAGTACAGGTGGGAGTAGGGGAGGTGTGAGGGTGTACCAGTGTGAGTAGTACAGGTGGGAGTAGGGGAGGTGTGAAGGTGTACCAGTGTGAGTAGTACAGGTGGGAGTAAGGGATATATGAGGGTGTACCAGTGTGAGTAGTACAGGTGGGAGTAGGTGATGTACAGTATGAGGGTGTACCAGTGTGAGTAGTACAGGTGGGAATAAGGGATATATGAGGGTGTACCAGTGTGAGTAGTACAGGTGGGAGTAGGGGATGTACAGTATGAGGGTGTACCAGTGTGAGTAGTACAGGTGGGAGTAGGGGATGTGTGAGGGTGTACCAGTGTGAGTAGTACAAGTGGGAGTAGGGGAGGTGTGAGGGTGTACCAGTGTGAGCAGTACAGGTGGGAGTAGGGGAGATGTGAGGGTGTACCAGTGTGAGTAGTACAGGTAGGAGTAGGGGAGGTGTGAGGGTGTACCAGTGTGAGTAGTACAGGTAGGAGTAGGGGAGGTGTGAGGGTGTACCAGTGTGAGTAGTACAGGTGGGAGTAGGGGAGGTGTGAGGGTGTATCAGTGTGAGTAGTACAGGTGGGAGTACGGGAGGTGTGAGGGTGTACCAGTGTGAGTAGTACAAGTGGAAGTAGGGTAGGTGTGAGGGTGTACCAGTGTGAGTAGTACAGGTGGTAGTAGGGGAGATGTGAGGGTGTACCAGTGTGAGTAGTACAGGTAGGAGTAGGGGAGGTGTGAGGGTGTACCAGTGTGAGTAGTACAGGTAGGAGTAGGGGAGGTGTGAGGGTGTACCAGTGTGAGTAGTACAGGTGGGAGTAGGGGAGGTGTGAGGGTGTATCAGTGTGAGTAGTACAGGTGGGAGTACGGGAGGTGTGAGGGTGTACCAGTGTGAGTAGTACAAGTGGAAGTAGGGTAGGTGTGAGGGTGTACCAGTGTGAGTAGTACAGGTGGGAGTAGGGGAGGTGTGAGGGTGTACCAGTGTGAGCAGTACAGGTGGGAGTAGGGGAGATGTGAGGGTGTACCAGTGTGAGTAGTACAGGTAGGAGTAGGGGAGGTGTGAGGGTGTACCAGTGTGAGTAGTACAGGTAGGAGTAGGGGAGGTGTGAGGGTGTACCAGTGTGAGTAGTACAGGTGGGAGTAGGGGAGGTGTGAGGCTGTACCAGTGTGAGTAGTACAGGTGGGTGTAGGGGAGGTGTGAGGGTGTACCAGTGTGAGTAGTACAGATGGGAGTAGGGGAGGTGTGAGGGTGTACCAGTGTGAGTAGTACAGGTGGGAGTAAGGGATATATGAGGGTGTACCAGTGGGAGTAGTACAGGTGGGAGTAGGGTAAATGCTGTCTAGTACAGTGTGCATGGTAGTGTCGTATTTATACAACAGGAAATCACAGAAAGTGGTGTCCAGTCTCCCTTAGAGAAATTAAGAATTCACATATCATCTTTTAACCAAAATAAAACATTAAGGATTTTGTACAGTATTTAAGTTTTTGTATTGGCCTACAGCCTTACACAATTGTTTGTGCGCACAGTTTGGGCCAGTGTCACCCGGTATCCCAGTGTTATATAACCCAGTGAGTGTTGAGGCAATGAACATGCAGAATTACTGTTAGATCAGGGTGAGTCCCTACCTACATATCAAGCAAGCTGAAATTCACCTAAGAAATGTAATATGCTCTACCACAAGCAATAACAATATAAGTTCACTGTTCCTAAACGGAGACATCTCTTTTTTAAGCAATGAACAAATATAGATTTTTTTATATAAAACCCAATGGCAGCGGGTAGACCTTAGGTAATATAGGCCCCTACGGAAACCTCGAAGATAAGAGACGCTTCATCCCTTCTAAGAATCTTGTCTGACAAATGTTACAAACGAGTGAAGGAAATAAGAGTTTGCGCACAATTAGAATTGTATTGTCACTCAGCTACTGTACGTTTTGTTACTTATGACTATTAACGGTAACAACTCCCAGGTTGGACAATTACCTCCGTCTCTCCAAGAAACTCATCCATAAAAAGTTATTTAGTTGTAAGAGGCTTTGTTTTTCTAAGGTAACTCTGGTAGGCTGGGGAATTTTACAAAGCCAAGTGAGGTCACCGTGCCTTGCTTATTCCTGGTATTAAAAAAATGCCTCTGTGGGCAAGTTTCCCTTTTGAAATCAAAGTCGTACATCACAACAATCTGGTTATATTGCCATCTGAAATGAAGTTTTAGGAAGTTGGCTGCGAGAGGTGAGATGCTTGAATGCTTAAATGTCGTAGACAACTGAAGTGCCTGTAACCATTTCTTGTTATATTTTTTTCCGGTGGTTTAATCTAAATATTAAAGGTTGAGGATATTCAAGCAATGTTTTTATGGGGTCTCGGGTGGTGCTGAGCAAATTATTATTACTCAGTATGGTTCTTCTGGTTTATTTCCCCCATAGGGGGGTAATTAATGTTCAATTTCGACTGGCCCATTTTCGCTCTACAGTTTCACGACAGACGGAATTCAATGCTCCACCTGTTGAGTGTCGAAAAAGGGCGTGCCGGTGAAAACGACCGTGGAGTGTTGAGATACAGCTGTGATTTCAACAATACATGGCTGTTTCCGACAAAACAAGATCCGACCGGTTTGAAATTCGGCGCGCTGGATCGAATATCACCCATAAACTGTTTATAGTAATTTATTAATTTTATTTAAGCATGATAATCATCTCATTGTACAATATAGATGTAGCCAGGCTCATCGTTTCCACACCAATCCCCACATGAAACTTCCGTGGTGATTGGCATGATCTTGTCTCACAAGTGCATCCAATTCACTCCCGGGATTCATAGAAATTCACTGAGCGGCGATGGTGTTAATAGACTGTGGGTGCAAATTTGGTGCAACAAACAGGCATCAATGAGTGTGATTACATCTGTAGCTTGGGTTTGGAGAGGTACACTATATTGACAACAGTATTTTCAATAAACCTGTTTGTTAATCAATTCAGGTGTTTTAATCTGACCCATTTCCACAGGTGTGTGAAATTTAAGCAGTCTCCATGTGAAAAATTTGTGATCCATAATTGGTCATTCTGAAGAGCTCAGTGACAGAAGTGTGGTGCTGTGATTGGATGGCATCTTTGTTCGTGAAATGTCATCCCTGTTGGTCAACTGCAAGTACGTTTATTAGCAAATGAAAGTTTAGGAACAGCAGCAACTCAGCCACGAAGCGGAAGACCACGCAAAAAACAAAGCGGGGTCAACAACTGCTAAAGTGCGTGGTGTGTAAAAGTCGCCAATGATTTCATAGCTGAAGAGTTCTGAAATTCCACTGGTTTTAACGTAAAAACACAAAAATTGTGTAGCAGGAGCTGAATGCAATGAGTTTCCATGGCGAGCATCTAAATGCAAGCCTCACATCTCCAAGTCCAACAGCACGCATTGGATGTAGTGGTGTAAAGCACAACCACACTGGACTATGGAGCAGTGGAAACGTGGTCTGTGGTGTGACGAATCACACTTCTCTGTTTGGTAGCCAGATGGGGGAGTCTGGATTTGGTGGATGCCAGGAGAATGTTACTGGCCTGACTGCATTATGCCATCAGCAAAGTTTGGTGGAGAATGTATAATTTAAAGTACCATTAAAATGTGTATACAGCGCTATCAGTCAAAAGGGGTTCATTTATGAGTTATAGAACTCATTAATCCATAAAATGCATGTATGATAAATGGTGCCCCAGTAAGTCAGCGCCCAACTGACATTTTTCAAACACATGACAGTTGAGAGATTAACATAAGACTGGTACGCAGAGAGTTACAAGGAGTTTTATAACTCATCGATAAATGAGTCTCTAAATATTTTTTTTGCACATGGGGAATGTAAGACTCATTCACCAGTTTCTGCTGCAAAAATTAGATGTAATCCAAAAATCGCTCTCTAGATATATGTATAAAAGGCTAACTACTCCTCATCTCTGTGATGTGAAGTACCACCAGTGACCACTAGAGTCCACAAGTCACGACTATGGAAAGAGGAGGGGGCCTGGACTGGACAGCCTAGCTGCTAATACTGGGATGTGCTACCTAAGTGATATAGAAAGAGGGAGCTGTGACGATAGAGATTGGAGCTAGGAGTAGATAGGAATTGGGGTGGGGTGGAGTGTTTGTGGCCTAAAAACTGTCACAGCTCAAAATGAAAGTACATTGCAGAAACCGTCACTTTAGCAGGCGTTTAACTAGATGAGCAGAGAACATGTGAAAAAAAAAAAAAGTCAACATTCCGAAATCCTTCAAAAGGCCCATACACACTGGGCGATTTTGAGCTCAAAACACCAAGTTTGAGCGGCTTTCAGCTCAAAGCCACCCAGTGTGTATGGCCCGGAGGTGAACGATGATGCGCGCTCACACATCATCACCGGGAAAGCTGCTCTTCTACTGGTATTACCCCCCCCCCCCCCCCCCCCCCCGCTGACGGCGTCGGGCAGGTGGCAAGCAGCTCTGTGTGTATGCACTGAACGGCTTTCCCCCAAGCGATGACAGCCATCATACACACTGGCCATAATCGTCCAGCTCAAGCTACGTCCAGACAGGAATCTGACCGTTTGGGGCAATAATGACATTTCTCTTACAATGCAGAAAACGTAATAAGCGCAATTTATATAAATTTCCTCTGATAGAGGAAGTTTGCAAAGTACAATGTAAGTTCCGTGACATTTGGAAACATAATAAATGCAATTATTTAGCGGTTAGTTAAATTTATAGTTTACTTATTTATGGTGTTTTTGCTTGTTTTGCACAAAGATCTAAGAACAACTTATTTATTATGTAACAGCGTTTGGCGAATATCCTAACATCCCAATCCAATCTATAGCATAACGAAGTACGCCTTGGTCATTTTATTTTTAATTGGACACTAAAAAAAAATAAAAAGAAGACAAAACGCTCGATTTTGCAAAATGTGATAAACTGCGGCACTTAGGTTTAATTATCCTCTTATTTATTTTTAATCCCCCTGAAAATATGCTCCTTACCACTGAATTGCACTTTTCCTTATTGCTCATTAGGATCCATTCACGTCAATGGCCATCAATGAGCTATAAAGGCCTCAACGCGTCTCTACACCCCAATTTGACTTCAGTGTGTTAATTGCGCCACTTACGCGCTATCAATAGTGAAACCATTTTGTGGAGGTAATTTAATAATCTCCCAAGTAGTTGCTTTATTCTCCTGCCATAACGCGCCATTTATTCATATATCGAGATCTGCCACCTGGCGTTCCTGAACCCTCCCGCACCGGTAATGGAGCGATGCTTTCGCGGGACAAAAAGAAGAATTTCTAAATACATCAAGTACAGATCTTTCAGGGCAACACGTTTAATAATATACATTAACAATATACTCCAGAATCGACAGTGTTTTAGTAACCCAATAGTAACCCAAAAACTATCCGCCTGATGTCAGCAAAAGTTCCCCTTCCCTTTTCTGGATACTCATGTGCTGCAATAGCACACATGGGGGAGGGGGGGGGGGGTGTACCCAGAAACCCACCCTGACAGAAGAGAGAAAGCTAGCATGATATTACAAAGTCAGTACAGGTTGAGTATCCCGTATCCGAATATCCCCTATCCAAATTATTCCGAAAACCATACATTCCAGAAAGTGAATTTTTTTATTTTTATTTTTTGCTAAAAACTCACTGGGGGCATTTGTAACAGCACTACTGAGGACATGATATGTAACAGCACTACTGAGGACATGATATGTAACAGCACTACTTAGGACATGATATGTAACTGGCACTACTGAGGACATGATATGTAACTGGCACTACTGAGGACATGATATGTAACAGCACTACTGAGGACATGATATGTAACTGGCACTACTGAGGACATGATATGTAACAGTACTACTAAGGACATGATATGTAACAGCACTACTGAGGACATGATATGTAACAGCACTACTGAGGACATGATATGTAACTGGCACTACCGAGGACATGATATGTAACTGGCACTACTGAGGACATGATATGTAACAGCACTACTGAGGACATGATATGTAACTGGCACTACTGAGGACATGATATGTAACTGGCACTACTGAGGACATGATATGTATCTGGCACTACTGGGGACATGATATGTAACTGGCACTACTGAGGACATGATATGTAACTGGCACTACTGAGGACATGATATGTAACAGCACTACTGAGGACATGATATGTAACTGGCACTACTGAGGACATGATATGTAACTGACACTACTGAGGACATGATATGTAACTGGCACTACTGAGGACATGATATGTAACTGGCACTACTGAGGACATGATATGTAACAGCACTACTGAGGACATGATATGTAACTGGCACTACTGAGGACATGATATGTAACTGACACTATGTATGGGCAAGAAAGTTATTGCTTGGCATTCAAATGCAATATCTGCGATAGTACACAAATTTTGTTTCATGTTTTGAAACCTTGTTTTTTGAACAAATAAAATATATTTGTGTGCATTTCATGTGTTTGATGTGTTTATACAGCATACATGCAAGATACCTCAAAATACATCATTGAAATATTAAAATATTCCGAAATACAGAATAATCCGTTCTCCAAAATTCTCCTGGTCCCGAGCATTTTGAATACGGGATACTCAACCTGTATGACTAGATTCTAGTATTCTAGAATCTCAGGGCAAGTCCTGAAGATATTTAGGGCAGGCTGTGTTGGGCAAGGCATGGGTGGCCCACAGGGAGATTACAGTGGTATGGGACTATGCTTAGCAGAGTGGGTAATACATCACAATGACTTAGCTAGCCAGTTAATGCTCTGTGCCCCTTGATAAAGACATAATAGTTACTGCTATTCCATGCTTGAGAATGTTCCAGATTAAGGGGGGGGGGGGGGTATTCAGTCCCGGAAAAAAAAAAATTGGCAGGTGAATAATCAACAATTTCCACCAACGTTTAGGTCGAATTTGACTTGCCCTATTCAATCCCCGTGCTGATTTTACACATGGGTGAAAAATCTAGCATCAGCAAAAACCGCGTGGATCGGCGAATTTGCTACAAATCTATGTGGCTGTGGCAAATTTGCAGCTGTGTTCGCCTGCTTTTGCCCATGATAATTCGCCCTCCCAAAAAAAAGTGAAATGGCATGGGCAAAAATGTAGCAAAAAAACTGCAAAAAAATGCCCTTGATTGAATACGTAGGCAAATATTTTGCAGTTTTTTCCCGCCTGGTGAAAAATTTGCCCGGGATTGAATACCTCCTAATTACAGCGTTGCACTGTAGACACTACACCATAGTCCCGTGCAGCATAATGTACAATATGGATATTTTCAAGTGTACAGTGTGGAACCTGATCCCTAGAGGAGGGGTTGGGCCTTCAGACAGTGCGGCCCATGGGTGATTTCCCCTGTACCCCTGTGGACTAGTCCAAACCTGGAACCAGTTACAACCCAAGGCAGGTTGGTGAGCAGGAGGTCCAACCAGAATCCGCAATCACGGGGAATGTACCAGTAGTAGAACCGAGTGGGGGGCACAGGTACCGTACAACGCATTGGACTATGCCTATGTCAGGCCACTAACAATAGTGCTGCATCTGCGGATGGGGCTCCGCAATTCCCTACATGGCCTTGCCCTCATTTATACCCACTCCTTGCATTTCTAATGCCTGGGAATAGTATAGAGTCCTTTACGGTAGTAGATAAATATGATTATGTAGGTATTTGAACACTATGTGAAACGTGGCACTAGGACCAGAATCACTGGACCCCATCCCATATTCTGTAAAGGTTCCATCAACGTACTGCTCCACCCTTGGCTGTTTTTCAAAAAGCCTGCTCTCCTATATCGCCCAGGCTTATTGGCAGACAAACCACAATTGTTACCATGGCATTTCCTCCTGAGGCTTCTATGACAAGCCGACTGACCAGTGATGAACGCGCGCAATCTCCCATCGCTCCCTAAACTCAATAAATAAGGCGGTTGTGTTTTTTCTTCTTCTCCCTTTCAGAATGATCCCTGTGTTGTGTTCTGGGTCTGGCTGGTCTCTGATAAATAATATTACCTAGAGGCACCGGGCCAGTTTTCACACGCCGCAATGTAAGTAGTTACTATAATTGGAAAATCAATACGCAATTGAAATGTCTTTCTTTTTATTCCGTCTGACAGATGACAAACAATGGCTGAATTATTGGCCTGATTTCAGTACATACCACAACGCCAAATTGCTCCGGCTCGCACAGGTCTTCGTACTCGCTCTTCAGCTGCGACAACAAATTCAGCTCCTTCTGCTCAGGCAGATTCTTTATCAGGTTCTGCAACACAAAGTGGTTTCGGGATTACTGGCTGTTGTTTAAGACCCGGGGAATTCCTTAGGTTGACCTAAAGCCAATTACACCTAATAAATACAATTTATTTCAACTTCTGATGCACCACAAATTACTGATAAATCCAGCTGTACAGGCATAGAACTATTGATTATAGAAGCAGTAAGCGATATTCTGGATTAAATTCATCCAAATCCTCCAATCAATAGCTTCTGTCTATATCATTGCGTTTAACAAATGGACAAGCGGGAAATAAATGACTTTGACAAAACTAAATGTTAAGTAACAACAGTGACAGCAAGCATCTAATAAGGAGTATACTGCTACTGTAATAATAATAATAATAATAATTATAATAATAATAACAACAAATAATGATAATAATAAACGGTACTTATATATGTTAGTTGGGAGTCCACTATAGTTAGTACGCTCCTACTCCCACTATCCATGAAGGCATGGAGTTGATTTTATATAGTGTGGCGAGCGTATCGAGCCCCGCGAGTGGACGCGTAAAACTAAGCAAATAGCTTAGTGGGTGCCCAACTAACATATACGTACCTAATTAACACTAACAACAATAACACTAATAACAAAATTTAAATAATACTAACACTAATAAAATAATACATAATAATAATAGTAATAATCACTAATAACAATAACAAAAAAGAAAATACCACAAATAATAATCAGA
This sequence comes from Crinia signifera, assembly GCF_055691185.1. Lineage (NCBI taxonomy): Eukaryota > Metazoa > Chordata > Amphibia > Anura > Myobatrachidae > Crinia > Crinia signifera. The sequence continues at coordinate 155,056,118 of NC_139225.1, read as the reverse complement.
ATAATAAACACTAACAATAATAAGTAAAATAATAATGGCAGTAATAGTGTGTACACACGGTTAGATACTGTGGCCGCCGATATGGATTCAAAGGGACCCAGCGGGGTGACAGCATCCGCTGGCAGAGAGGAAGGGGCAACGTGTGCGGGGGGAGGGGGCCATGCTGCACAGTCTATTTCTACTATCGAATCTGACACCATGGGGGCGCGTATCAGGATCGGATGCAGCCAAACACGGTGAGATTTTGACTATAGAGATGGAGCCCCTCTCATTCAATACCGGCGCTCCCCAGAATGTCCCCGCTGTCGAGCGCTGAGGGACTTCATTAGACTGGTCTCACATGCATGAGTGTCCCAGTTACTACTACTACTACTACCAATCACTGCTGGGTGATTTCGCAGAGCCCAGTGATCAGATAGTCACCGCCCACACAGAGCCCTGTGATCAGATAGTCACCGCCCACACAGAGCCCTGTGATCAGATAGTCACCGCCCACACAGAGCCCTGTGATCAGATAGTCACCGCCCACACAGAGCCCTGTGATCAGATAGTCACTGCCCACACAGAGCCCTGTGATCAGATAGTCACCGCCCACACAGAGCCCTGTGATCAGATAGTCACCGCCCACACAGAGCCCTGTGATCAGATAGTCACCGCCCACACAGAGCCCTGTGATCAGATAGTCACCACCCACACAGAGCCCTGTGATCAGATAGTCACCGCCCACACAGAGACCTGTGATCAGATAGTCACCGCCCACACAGCAGGGAAACCCAAATTGTGAAAATCATGCCAAACCCATTCACAATCGCTCACCATCAAATGATTTTCCCAGTGTGCGCAGTCTGTGCGTAACCCTGCCTGTGCGATAGAATCAGGCACATTGATACCATTGCTGATGTCACAGACCCTCCCTGAAAATGATTGGACACCCCTGCATTTTCCTGACACACCCATAAAAAGGTCGGGAGACCCTCACAAATGGCGGCTTCCTGTCAATCACCTTGCACATGGCTTGAAATCAGTGTAATCCCTGTTTTTGCGCACTATGACCCCTAAGCATCCTCCCAACTTTACAGACAACGCAGGAAGGATGATCTTGCGCGCCTGAACTTCTGGGGGTGTGGCCTGGCCGTGAAGCTGACCACTACCAGCCTGTCTCAGTCGAAGATTAGTGGCAGCACCAGTCCTACTTTTCTCAGATGGAAAGTATCCTGCGATGTTCCGGGATTTACGTATGGATCTGCGAATGTATCGCTATTTGCGATGCATTTTGCAATTTTGCACGGGGGATTTTCTGGGAGGCGTATTCTACGTGCAATCAATGCTGAATTAGGCCCATGGAGCGTATCGTTGTCCCAGAGCTTATTTTGCTTTGAACTCCTTTTTCGATTCATGGGGATAATTCAGACCTGATCACACAGCTGCTGATTCACAGCGGCCAGCGCTCAGGTAGATACTGCCCTGTCATACTGAAATTCCACTTTGCAGGATAACGCGTGCGCTGTGTGGATGAATGTGTACGGCTGAAACATCTATTCACAGCCCTGCGTATATATCCAATACCCTTCGTAACAAGGTCACCATCAAATGATAATTCCAGTGGGCACCAGTCATCGCAGGCTCGGAGTATTCCGGGTGTTACTCGGTGGCTGCAATGGAAACAGGCATATCGGCCTGGACGTCACACACTTGCCCCTAAAATGCTCAGGAACTAGTGGAGGTTTTTACCTATGAGCTGCAGCCCCCCCCCCCCCAGGTAAAATCTGCAACTGTGTGAAGCAAGATGCTGTCTGTTAGATAGGGATTGCCATCGTTGCCATTGCCATCGATGGTTGCCATTGATGGCAATTCTGCAACTGGGCATCGATGTTGCTAAACAATGCTATGGATGACCATCAATATTTTTACATATGGATGGTCATCCATTGTGTTTGATTGATTGGCCTATGGGCCAATAAAAACACGGGGGCGGGGCTTCGCGGGTGTCGGGGGCGGAGCTATGCTCTGTGTCCCGGCACTTTGGAAAAAAAATAAAATAAAGCATAACATCGCTTTGCTGTTCCATCGATGGAGGGAAACCAGCAGGTTCTCCTCCATCGATGGCTAAAGTATTCGACATTGGCCATGAACCATTGATGATGTAGAATCATCAATGGTCGATGACCATCCCTACTGTGAGACTGCACTGGCTTCACTGTGACTGGCAGTGGCTTCCTATTGGAAGTCTGACCTGCCAGTCACCCAAGGCAGTCCCATTGGGAGGTGTTCCCTCCCTCCAGGATGCCTCTCTATGCGCAGCTGTGAGGCAGCCTCTAAAAATGTGTTCTGCGCATGCGCCGGATCCAGGACTGTCCATACGATTCTATGGGTCTGCTCCCAAAGCAGCCCCATTGAGGCTGGGGCCAGAACATGCGCTGTACCAAACAGGCTAATGCGCATGTACCGTCCTGCGACGGTGGTCGGGACATGCAGGTGGCTGCGGTGGGGACCTGCGGAGACCAGCAGCAGAGGCACCGGAGGGGGGTTGGCATCACGGCAGCCCCTCTCCTCCGCCAAGGTAAGAGCCGCCACGGTCAGGCACTCCTGCGTTTTCCCTGACGCTCCCAGCGTATTCAATGAAACCTCCGGGTTACCACCCATAGATGCCTACTTTCTGTCAATCACCTTGCATCCGGCAAGCGATCAAAAAAAGGGGTAGGCTTTCATGATGCGTACAACTAGTCTGCTGTTCAATTTCACTTACACTTGCTATATACTGTAGCCTGAATTACCCCCCATATCTCTAATATTGTCCATAGTCAGTTTGTTGAGAGCACTGGGACCTGTGACATCACAGAGAACGCAGCTTATCAGCGGAGTGATGAGTACTGGTCTGACAATGAAATGATATGTGCAGGTGGTCTATGCAGATCCCCCTCCTGTGTATTGAACTCACTGACCCTACCAGTGCCAGAGAGGCCCAAGGAAACCGTTCTCCTGCTCAAATTCTTAATATAATATCAGTCATGTATCCACCAGCTCACCAAGTACACGGTTTAATAATGTATTGTTGTTTCAAGTAAATATAAAATATGATTTACCAGTTATTTAATGCATCAGCCGCCTCTAACCCTGCGTACGATGTGCTTTAGCCTACGGCAGTAAAAGCTGGCATGACTAACGCTCAGGTTCAGAGGGATGACGAGAGGAGGCTTCCGTCAACATCAATTACACCCTTGTAGGAAAGGCTCCAAACCTTCTATAAAGCATAACACACACGGCGGCCGGTGGCTGTGTATCCGCACGGCCATTACACTGACAGGAACATCACCTGTCCCCACATCATCGGCATGGTCCCAGGATATATCACCGCGTGCTGGGAGGCCCCTACACTGTCCCCGCTGACCACACTCTTATTCTGAATGCTGGAAAGTCAGTCGTAGTTGTCCGGATGGTTTCAAGAGACACAGGAGTCTACTTGCTGAGCCGTGGAGAGCGATAACGTGTTAGAGATAAACTACCAGCCAACCAGCTTCTGTCATTTTAAAAAAAAGTCTATAACAGGATAGTTTGGAGCTTATTGGCTGCTACTTTGTCTCTCCCCAAGGCTTAGAAAATAGAACCCACAGACACCAACATAATAAAAATAACTTCAGCCATAACATTAAAACCTTCTGCTAATATTCTGTAGGTCCCTCTCGTGCTGACAAAACCGCTCTGACCCATCCAGGCATGGACTCCACAAGACCTCGGAAGGAGTCCTTTGGTATCTGGCACCAAGATGAGAGCCTGTAAGTCCTGTAAGTAGTGAGGTGGAGGCTCCATGGCTCAGATTACTTTTCCAGCACATCCCAAAGATGCTCAATTGGATTAAGATCTGGGGACGAGCCAGCACCTTGAGGTCTTTGTCATGTATCTAACTGCATCCCATCAGGACTGTCTTGTAATTTTGTGGGACTGCCATGCTATGGAATTCTATCCTTATGTATCCCTCCTATTATCCCTATAGATTGTAAGCTTGCGAGCAGGGCCCTCCACCCTCCATGGCGCTTTGTATCTGCCCAGTTTGTTTAATCACTATTGTTTCCAATTGTAAAGCGCAACAGAATATGCTGCAATACTGTATAAAAGAAACTGTAAATAATAATAATAATGTTCCTCAAACCATTCATGATCAAATATGGGAGTTGACCATAAAATAGAAAAATGTGGATCTCCACAGCGCTATCTCCCGGATCTCATCAGTCTCCCTTATTGCAAGTATAAATATTTCCGAAACTTCCAGACGGATAGGGCTTTGGTCCCAATTAAAAGAGTCCTTAAACACCTGTACCTGCAACACCTGGTGTTCCCATGTGGACTCCCATCCAAGTACTAACCAGGCCCAACACTGCTTAGCTGCCAAGATCAGACGAGATTGTGCCTATCCAGTGTGGTATGGCCGTAGGTTTGACTAGGTGAGTCACTCTGGGATTTGAAGTGTGAAATTTGAGCTCCAGATTGTGTTAACTTAGAGAACTGTTTTATCTTCTTTTCTCTGTTCACGGCTGGAGAATCACAGGGCTGCATGTGACAGGGGCAGTGACATGATGTGAGGAGGGGAATGGGGGCAGCAGGAAGCCACAGGATGGTATTATATAGTGGAATGAGCAGGATCCCCAGCAGCACAGAGTATATCAGTCTCAATTATTGGAATATTCATTGTTTCCCGATATTTCCAATCGATGGAAAGATCATCCATTTTTGCGCAAATCACAAACTAAGCGTCCTTTTCCGTGGATGCAGATTTAGCTTTTCAAAGAGCTGAATCTGATATTGAATACCCCCCTATGTGGGAATCTTGGGTGCTAAATGTACCTCTGTACAAAACAACTTCTTACCGGGGTGTGCTAGGGGGTCATATAAAGCCTTCATTACAGAGACAATTCTATATAATCGTACACCGATTGTTCCCTCTAGCTATTATATAGCATTACTCAGCTCCAGAATATACTGTAAGTATTCATTATAAAAGACCAAACTCAGTTTAACAATTTTGCTATTTAACCTTAATAAGCCTGAATGTTTTATGAAGAGAAGGGCACTTTATAATATGCTGATCGTCAGCACTAAGGTGCATTAAGGAACTATTTCAGAAACACAAACCATTAAAATTTTGGCAATTATTTTACAACATTCCTAAAAACTTTATTTTCTTTAAATGTTAATTGCGATCTTAAAGGTTAGTTAAGTGAGGGAGCTGATCCGGGATGCCCTTTTCCTTCTTGCCAAACGGTAACCTTTCTTTTATGCTTCCAAACCTGGGACATTAACCCTGTGAGGAAAGAGGAGCCAGGGACCGAGGAACAAGGTGTAAAACGTAACCTTAGAACAGCCATCAAAATAAAGGCGGCACTTACTCATAATGCCAAAGCTGGAAGTGTCACCAGCGGTATAAACCTGCACGCTTGGCTGAACTATTGATGTAATACATAACATCTATATATACAGAAAAACGATTTGAAATATTTGCTAGGGTCAGGCGCTTTACATGTAATAAATAAAATCATAGGGTCATATGTGGATAGAAAGGTCAACATTGACATTGACAAAAAATCAGCCTGAAAAAGGTAGACACAAGTTTTGTTTTGTTTTTTGGACCCCCAAATAGTGTTTTGCGATTCGGTCGCCCTGCTTTGGGCACTTTACATTTTCCACATAGGAATCCTCGTGGATGTTAACGTATGAAAAAGTCCAATCACTGTGGAAAAAGGTGAAAAATTTACAATGACCTTTTGTCAATACCGATCGTTTGAATGTAGACCTAGAGAGTGTAGACCGATCAATCCGGATACCCCCTGGGGTGCCACGGCGCTGTAGCAGAGGTGCCTTGGATTGGTGTTTCAGGACCAAATTAATTTATTTAGGGTCAAAGTGATGGGATCCAGTTGATAGGTCGAAGTGTCTGGTGACAGGCCATTGTTAGGCAACAGGCCATAGGTGGACACAAGAAAAAAATTGACACGCAATCAATAGTCGATACGGGAAAGGTCGACATGTTGTTCATGATATTTTTTTTAACAGACTTATTACTTCACGAACCATGGCACCAGAGAGTGAGATTAATAACAGTATGACCAAAACATGGCGTCGCAGCGTGCCATATGAGGGAACACATTACACTAATTACACTAATACAGTGTCCATGTTGACACACATCGACATTAAAAAACAAAACTATGAAAGCTCGTGTCGTCAGGTAGGCAAAATTTACTCAATTTAATTTTTTTTTTTTTCCAAATTTAGCACAACATTTTTCCCTTGGGATGTTGTGAAAAAAATGCAGTTAATTTAGGGCTCCATACATCAGGAAAGCTCCATACGTTGTCACTTTATTGAATGTAAAATCTACAGTATTCATATGCATTCACCGATTGCCACGAAAGTCCCACAATGTCTTAATTAACCAGCTGTCCATTTTTTTTTAAATATAGAAATGACCTCTCTCATGAAATAAACATTCTAAAACTAAAGAGGTCACTGAACAGTGATCCATTCTCTGGATGGGGCTGAAGAGACACTTGTGGGGGCTGGGGCTAGTGAAACACTTGTTGGAGATGAAGCTGGATAGACATTTGTGGGGATGGAGCTAGTAAAACACTTGTGGGAGATGAAGCTGGAGAGACACTTGTGGGGGATGGAGCTGTGTTGGATGTGGAATGTGAGCTAAGCATAACAGACCATGCACCTTTTGTGAGGCCATGAGCTTTTTCTTATGTGGGGAAAACAAGCTCCACAGGGGGTTGGAGGCTCCAGACAAAACTGTGCCTGCTGCACCAAATTGGTTATTGCAGGCTCTGTCTCCAGCCAGTTTACACCATTCGCAGAGCTACCAGGATACTCCGCAGAAGCAGAAACCACCAATCTTCCCAGAACTGGTGGGAAAATACATTTGGCTGTCAAATCTTGGACAAAAAGTCTGCCAAAGAGTAACTTTATATTTCAACAGTAGGACCATGATCCAAGTGGCTTAATGAGATGAAAGTAGGTTTACAGTGGGCCAGTCCTAATCCTGATCTTACACCCATCAAGTCCTCAAATTACCTGTCCACTGATTCACCCCAATTAACTAACCCAGAATGAATATTTCACAAGGAAGAATAGAATAAAATTGTTCTCCATTTGGATTTAAAGTTTTCCAAAAAGATGATATTTAATGTGGGCACGCAGGGCCAAATATACATTTACTAAAGGTGCCCATACACGCTGTGAGAATCGCATGTGTTATGGGCTAGAACGCATCGCATGGCATGTGTTTTGCATTCAATGTGCGTGCGATACGACCGAAAGCAGTACAAAAAGTATATGCAGCAAATACTTTTTGTACTATGCGATGGGATGCCCGTGGGAGCGCACATCCCATCACATCGGAACGCACGCTACTATAGTAGCCTGTATGGGCACCATTACCGTTGTTTTTTTTTTTATATATACAAATTTTTTAATATTCATAAAAGTGTGTTTTAGCCCTTTAGTCAATATAACCCTTAAAATAATTACCCAGTTCTGAGGTTGTGCAACAGTCAGAAAATGTAACAAGGAACACACCTCACCCATCACTATGCATAAAAGGCTAAATCCTCCTCACCTGTTTAAGATGAAGTACCGCCAGTGACACCTTAACACAGTGGTTTTCAAACTCTGTCCTCAGGACCCCTGTGGATCTTTAAAAATGTGTCAGTGAATAATGAGTGCACCTGCAGGGTGAACTGGAAAACGTGAACTGTTGGGGGGTCCCGAGGACCAAGGATGAGAACCACTGCCTTAACAGAAAGTGAAACCAAAAATGATATGTTTCAAACTTCATAAATATGGAGAGATGGAGCTGTAAATCCAGATATTAGAGGTAGGAGCAGATAATGTCTAAGCCATCATTTTATCGGGCTTTTAACTAGTGGGAGGTAAATGTTAACCACAACAGGATCTTCTAAAATCCAAATTGCCCTGGCCTGACTAACAGACCCAGGGGTGCTTTTTCCGAGACCACCACAGCACATTACCGGCTTAAATCAAACTGCCAGAAAACCATCAACAAAAGTCGCCGATCAACAAGAACATAAATCTGGCAATGTCAAGGTCTCCACCGTCTGTAGCGCTGAGCAAACCCCGGACGGGCCCACTACTCTACGGAAAGCATAATAGAATCAAAATAATTAATGCAATCTTTGACAACGCCAACTGGAATTCAATCAAATCTCTCATCAACCAATCACATCGGCAGCTGCCAATAGAAAGCCACAAGGAATGGCAAGTGCTCATTAATTAATCTATGTGCAAAAAAAAAAAAGAAAAAAGGGATATCCATATGTATTCCTAGCCACAGGTGCTGTACGCAGGAGACAACCACTTAACAATTTAAAATGATTCTTATTCACATAATTATCTGGAATATATTCCACCGCAAACAGATTCATTTTCTGAGAAGTATTCACGAATAATCCGGCTGAATAAACTAGATTCCCTACTTAAACATACAAGACAAATTAATTACAAACAGGCTCGAAGTTTGTAGTAGTAGTACGTTTATTTATAAGGCGCTGCAAAGTGTCCGCAGCGCCGTACATAGCAAACAAAAAACAAATGACAAGGTAACGTACAGGGTGTGTTGAAAAATACAGTATAAATAGGGGTATAGCTGGTAAAAATAAAATCAGCATCAGTTCAGAAGTAGGTGTCAAAATTGTCGAGGAGACTGAAGATGAAGTAGAGGAAGGGAAGAACAGGACAGGAGGACAGGTGAGGTAAAGAGGTAGGGTGAGTACGTGAGGCAGGAGGGCCCTACTCATAAGAGTTAACATACTAAAAATAGGTGGGTGGACGAACGAAAAACAACAGGATAAGTAGGAACGGAGGGGATCGGAGGCAGGATAGGAGGATCAAAAGAGGTTAGGAGGAGGGATAGGCTAGTCAAAAAAAGTGGGATTTGAGGGAGCGCTTGAAGGAGGTAAGGGAATCAGAAAGCCTGATGGGTGGCGGGAGGTTGTTCCAGTGCAGGGGGGCAGCGCGAGAAAAGTCTTGGACACGGGAGTGGGAGGAGGTGATTAGGTGAGAGGTCAGTCGGCGGTCAGCGATGGAGCGAAGAGGACGGGAGGGAGTGTGGATAGAGATCAGTGAAGAGAGGTAAGGAGCGGTGGAGGAGGAGGAGAGAGCCTTGTAGGTGGTGGTGAGGAGTTTAAAGAGAACTCGGAAAGAAATGGGGAGCCAGTGAAGAGATAGACAGGGGGGGAGGCGGAGGTAGAGCGGCGGGAGAGGAAGATGAGCCTAGCAGCAGCGTTAAGAATGGTTTGGAGAGGTGCGAGGCGGGTGAGAGGTAGCCCAGAGAGAAGAATGTTGCAGTAGTCAAGGCGGGAGATGACAAGAGAGTGAATGAGAATTTTGGTCGCGTCAGTGGAGAGGAATGGTCTGATGCGTGAGATGTTGCATAGGTGAAAGAGGCAAGACTGTGAGAGAGCACGAATGTGGGGGGTGAAAGAGAGGGAGGAGTCAATGATGACACCTAGGCAGCGCGTTTGGTCGGTGGAGGTGATCTCGGTTTCACCAATGCTGATGGAGATAGTGGGAGAAGAGGGGATGTTCGGGGGATGAAAGATTAGAAGTTCAGTTTTAGCCATGTTTAGTTTCAGAAAGCGTTGGGTCATCCAGGCTGAGATGGCCGTGAGGCATTCGGGGACCTTGGACAGGAGTGATGGGGATAGGTTGTAGACAAAAGGGTCGGTCCTGCTGAAAACTCTGTGCTGCTGTTAGCACTTGCTGAGATGGGCTACAGGTTAGCCTAATGCCGTCTAAAGCTAAGCTATTCATCCTCGGTTTCGTAAGGGGCAAAAATGTGCTCTCTCAATACTAAAACGCAGCTACGAAAAACAGCTATTAAAAAATGTAATACTGGCCAGAACCCAGCTATTTTATTTAATTTACCCTTCTTTCACAGGAGGGAAAAATGTACAGCTTTTGTTTTATTACGTTGTGTCTTTATTCACGGTTGAAGGGCCAAATTCACTCTACAGGGAACGCAGAAGGTGCCGTCCAAAATGCTTCTTCTGAAAGACTGTCAGGCACAGAAGTACAGACAGCATTCCTGCATTACTATACACAGCACAATGCGCGTTTTCACTGGGGACGTTTCTACAGCCTTGCCGAGGAGCCTGAACCGCTGCATCAAATTGATAAGATGTCAAAAACAAAAAAAAGTTATTCTGTGTGTGTTTTGTACCCATTCCCCAAGTAGCACTACAAAGGAGACAGAGTGTACGGGTGCGGAAACACTGTCTAATTGTGCGTTGGTTATCAGCAAAGTGTCTGCCTTCCTATCTGATGTTCCAGCCATCTGTGCCGATACCTTGGCGTCAATACCAACGCCCTCTCCTGACCTTGTTTACTATTGTGTTTCCATATGTCTTAAAATCTATTTACAAATGTACAATTAACCTTCGGGTGCAAGCACTCCCTCCCTCAGCATTCCGCATAGCACAGATTTTTATACGCGGCACATAAAATAACATTACTCAGTTGAAAAGACTAAAAAGTCAAGGTTTAAAACTACAGTTATGACTTAATCCCACACAGAATAACTGGCAAATTCCTGGGCATTAGTATGTAGCCTTGCCTTGTTAATGTGAGTCTACAGAACCGGCTTAAGGTCACCAGGAGAAGTAGTAGATTTACCGTACTCACGCTCAAGGTTTTAGACAAGGATAATCAAATTCTAGATCAACCCAATCCCCCCAATCTTTTTTTTTTTTTTGCATTGTGGACCGATTAAGTAGGGTTGGTTTGTTATTTTGAACTGTTCGTCATGTAGACGTTGAACATGTTGACTTGTGTAAGGTATATAAAAACCGTTAATGGTCACGTTGCATGCAGCATGTCTACAGTAGTAGATGGGATGCTCATTAAGTGCCACACACGTACACACAGACATTCTAGGGAGTCAACTAACCTGCCAGTATATTTTTGGATTGTGGGAGAAAACCGGAGAACCGGGAGGAAACCCACGCAAGCACGGGGAGAATTTACAAAGTCCGCACAATGTCCGCATGTGAGGCAGTAATGCTAACCATCACACCGTTTGTGCTGCCCAGTGTCGTAGCGCCAAGTTTGGCACTCCCCCCCCCCCCCACCATAAAATTTAATCTTGCACTGCCTCTGAACTTGGGTGTCATTACAATTAGCCCAATGTGTTTATTTACCAAATCCTGTTCTATATGATAATAATTCTCTGCATGCTCTGTGCTCTTTGATATCTGATTGCCAAGCAGTGACTATTTACGTCTGTGCTGCTTACTGGGATGCACTTTGAATCGTGTGGCAGTCACTAGGATGCCAAATGCATTCTTTGTCATCTTTGGCTTCCTTTTGTATGGTGGGTGATATGTAAGGATTACTGAAATCTGACTGCAACAAGGGTTACTGAACGAACCAGTTAGATTGTGCTCCCTGAATGCCAAGCAGTGACTATCTATACCTGTGCTGACTGACATGTACACTGAACTGTCTGGGGGTAATGAGGACAACATCTGCATTCTACAACAATCCCAGGCTCCATGGTGGTGATAATGATTGCTGAAATCTAGGCTACTAAACAAGCAAGTTATTGTAGCTCGTGCTCTCTGATTGCAAAGCAGTGGCTATCTATAACTGTGCTGACTGGGATGTCCTCTGAATTGTGTTGTGGTCACTAGATCAATGTCTGCACTCTACGGCAATCGAAGGCTCCCTGTTGTATGGTGATGCTATGCATTGATTTCTGAAATCTGGGCTACTGATCAAGCTAGTTAATCTAGGGCAGTCGGAACCCTTAATCCGGCCATGACAACACAACTACATTACTAGAAACATAACTTTACTATAGCAAACATCTTGGAAGCATTTATGAACTGGTGTAAATAAGAAAAAGAGGAGTTTCCCATAGCAAGCACAGATGAGTCTTGAGTCTACATAGGGGGGTAGACTCATCTCCTTCAGTGCAGCCTCCTTCGGTCAGATGGCTCCTCTCCATCAGGATCTGAGCAATAGAGACATCAGACTCTACTGCTCATGCGCAGAACTCTGGAAAAATGGTGCTGCGGCCATTTTTCCATCGTTTTCCACAGCAGCAGAATTGTGGAGCGCGAGAACAATCCTGCGCCCTACCAACACAATTATTATTAATAAGCAAAAATATGTAAAGAAACAAATGACAAAAAAGTAATAAAAAAGTTTTAAAAATATCAAAAGTTAACAAGAAATGTAAAAATAAAATTTTGAAAAAAAAATAAGACAGAAATCTTTTTTTTCTACAATTCTTGAGAAATCCTACAACTGTACAGTTAGAATTTTTCTAAAAATGAAAAGGTTTTGTTGCCCATAGCAACCAAGCAGGTTTTGCCTAACATCTCTCTATTGCATCCTAGAAAATGATCGACAGAATCGGATTCGTTGCTATGGGCAACACCCCCCGGTCTGAATTAATACCATACAATGGAACATGCAGTATAATACAGAGTTAATTTATAGCAGAAAAGGGAGATTAAACTATAAACCACCTTTGTAGACTGGTTAATTAATGAGCTTTGTAATAAGTAGTTATTAAATGGTCATTTCTGTATTTGCCTCGCTATTATTCCCATAGTAACAGTAGAAACAACTTTTCTATTGAAAACTTTTTAATAGAACACTAAAATCTCTCTTCGCTCAAGATCAGTAATAATAATTAGGGGAATTAGGTGAAACAAGACGATGCTGAATCCGGAAAAAGCTCTTCTCTTCATTAGCGAAGCCACTTTCATTTGCTTTGTGTTTGATTTATTCCACTATGTATAATTCCGAGGTTAAACATGAGACTCTGTTTCCAACTAACTAGATCTAGTTAAAAATAGTTTCACTGCCTGTTGCACCCCTTTTACACCGAGGAAAAACCCGGGTTTTTGACTCGTGGACCTGGGTCAGCGTCGGTGTAAAAGGGACAGCTTAAAAGAAAAAAAAAAAAACATGGGTCCATTTCCCCGTGAATCCTACCCGGGTTGGCTTGGAACCGTGTTAGGTTCAATAATACGGCAGCATTAAATTGTATTTCACCAGCATTTCAGTTCGCTATCCCTGGGGGTGGGGACCTGAAATGCGCAAATGCAACCTGACCATAAAGAGCAAGATATAAGTAAAAAAATCATTTTAAATGGGAGATCGGGCACATTATAACAATTGAATGCCACCCATAGTAACCATTAAACTGGCTGAGGGCCGCATCGGCCCAGGGCCATATACGAGCCCTCATTTTTGTGGCATAGTTTTAAAATACAGGGCAGACAGCTACAGTAGGATAGCTGCAGCGTGATTTGTCCCTTCCTATGGAGTTATTATAGGGGGGGGGGGGGGCATAATGTATGGTATTAGTATAAGCCCTGGTCAGGTGGTCCAGTTTTCTCTTGCCATATTGGAAGCCACCCTATGGGTGGACAATGGGAGTTCCTGTGTGGGGACGTCCATGCTTTGCCAGATTAAGGGGTGATGAGTCCTACACAATGCAGGTTATGCAATTAGGAGGCAGTGGTAAGTCCCCCCCTGGTTATTTGTTATGGTTGACTGGTGCTGGTTTGGTAGGGGCCTTCTTTTGCCATCCTCCAGTTCATACTTATAATTCAGGTAATCGAAATCAATAAAATAGCCGTTGGCCTTTGGTGTCCGTGTCGTTATTTCTTAGTGATAAGCTAGTTTAAGGTTATGTTCATGTGTGTCACAATACATCAATGGGAGCCTTAATGTTCTACTATAACAGCCATGCGCTGGTCAAAACTGGTGATCCAGGGCTGGATTATTCATTATGCTGTGCCGGTGGCTACCATAGTCCCAATTATCATTGCCCATTTATTTATATATCATTGTTCATTTTAGATTACTCAGTTGTGGCCCAAATTTGCACTTCATTAGCAGAGTTTTCTGACTGAAAACCTTCATAAAGTATTTAAAAGTAACTTCATAAACAATTTGCGCCACATTTTGTTTAAAGACATACATTGTTTCTACCAAAACATTTCTCTTTGGATATTTTTGTCACTTTTAGAATAAGGTATGGAACATACAGTAATTGCACTGATGTTGATCTACTGGATACCCTTAAGAAACTAGCAAACGTCCTGTGGCTAAACTGGGTCGGTACAAAGGGGGCTTTCCCCCCAGCGATGACAGCGGTCATTGCTGTCCATACTCGCTGGGCATAATCGCCCAGTGTGTATGGACCTTTAGGTCTCACCATCAATGGTCAACAGTAATGGCACCATTACGGCTCTCCATGAACAACGGAAGCTAGTGGCCATTAAATTCTAAACATTCATTACTGTCCCCCTCCACACTCCAGTATGCGGGCCTTAGGTCAAAAGTGTCTAGGTGGACTGGGAAAGGGTCGACAAATGAGAAAGGTTGACATGCATTAAGTCGACATAGTCAAACGGTCAACACAAGCAGAAGGTCCGACATGGAAAAAGGTCCGACATGGAAAAAGGTCCGGCATGGAAAAAGGTCCGACATGGAAAAAGGTCCGGCATGGAAAAAGGTCCGACATGGAAAAAGGTCCGACATGGAAAAAGGTCCGACATGGAAAAAGGTCCGACATGGAAAAAGGTCCGACATGGAAAAAGGTCCGACATGGAAAAAGGTCCGACATGGAAAAAGGTCCGACATGGAAAAAGGTCCGACATGGAAAAAGGTATGACATGGAAAAAGGTCCGACATGGAAAAAGGTCCGACATGAAAAAAGGCCCGACATGGAAAAAGGCCCGACATGGAAAAAGGCCCGACATGGAAAAAGGTCCGACATGGAAAAAGGTCCGACATGGAAAAAGGTCCGACATGGAAAAAGGTCCGACATGGAAAAAGGTCCGACATGGAAAAAGGTCCGACATGGAAAAAGGTCCGACATGGAAAAAGGTCCGACATGGAAAAAGGTATGACATGGAAAAAGGTCCGACATGGAAAAAGGTCCGACATGGAAAAAGGTCCGACATGGAAAAAGGTCCGACATGGAAAAAGGTCCGACATGGAAAAAGGCCCGACATGGAAAAAGGCCCGACATGGAAAAAGGCCCGACATGGAAAAAGGCCCGACATGGAAAAAGGCCCGACATGGAAAAAGGTCAGACATGGAAAAAGGTCCGACATGAGCTTCCATTTTTTTTTTAAACAGACTTTTTTCTAATATGGATATACAGAATGTTACCATCTGATGTATTAGGCTCCTTATAGAACATTGTTCTCAATAGGCCCATTACATAGAGCAGGGGTTGTCAAAAAATGTCTCTCCAACTGGCATTGAGCCACAGTTCCCAGCATGCCCTGCAACAGTTTTAGCAAGTCTTTTATTAAATGCAACATTCCAATGGCCTTTGAAGTACTGTAGAGTCAACTTAAGTCCTCCCCGGGGCACAGATGCACATGACCGCCGCATGCCAACGGGGGCAGGGAATGTGTGTTTGGCATGCTTATAAAACCGGAACGCACTTCTAACCGCGACTGAACACAAACAAAACACGTTGTGTCATCTACCAGGCCTCAGCGAGCCACTAAAAAGGTCGGTAATTTGAGTCCCATTTCTGTGCTTTTTATTTACACGCTACCATGGCACAAATCATTGCTTTTTTGGCACATGCACACAGACACGCATATTGTGCATCCCTGGCACCAATTCTCGACTTGCTCCAACGTTCCCAGTCATTTCCAGGGCCTGTGGACAGCAGGCTGGGTGCACATCATCAAAGCTTTGTTTTGTTTTAACAGACACAACATCGCCTTTAGCGAGAGAAACAATTCTATCTAAATATGCTTATTAGTAGCGCTCTCGGGGGGATTTTTATGTTAAAAGCCAGAGAGATAGCTCAGCTGTTTGACATTTTCCCACAAATATGTAAATTCTCCGCAAGGTTAACGCAGCCTTTTAACCTCCAGATACAATACAGACTAATAATGACAGGGGTTTCTGGAAACTTGGCCAGGAGGGGCTTCCGAAAAGTTCTAACAAGAAATGCAATGTCAGAAAAACTTTACCCTTAATTTAAAGATCTAACATGGCAATAATACTTAATCCAACAACCGCAGCTGACGTTGGTTAAAGAGTAAAAAATATGGTACTCTTTACCTAGCACGGCGCCCATCGTGGGCATTGAATGCACTAAAAAATTGGGTGCGACGCGACCGACGCGATGCCCGCGATTTCCCATAGGGAACAATGTTAAATGTCTCAACTGACCCGATTTTCCTGATCAATGCCTCAATTGACCCGATTTTTCCATAGGAAACAATGTTAAATGGCCCACAGAGGCCAAATAGGCACCCTGAAGTGTGAAATGGCCCCCACAATTGTTAACGCCACCCCACGATCAACGTGAACCCGAAGCGAGGCGAGCGCAGCGAGCCCGCGAGGGGCGGCGGTACGCGTCCTACGACCTTTTCATACCCCCACTATCCACGTCGGCGCGGAGTTGATAATAGAATAGTGTGGCGAGCGCAGCGAGCCACCGAGCCCGAAGCGTGGCGAGCGCAGCGAGCCCCGTGAGGGGACGCAGATACCTTCACAGGTAAACGCGTCCCTTTGCGGGCTTCACAGGTATCCGCGTCCCCTTGCGGGGCTCGCTGCGCTTGCCACGCTTCGGGCTCGGTGGCTCGCTGCCACACTATTCTATTCTCAACTCCACGCCGACGTGGATAGTGGGGGTATGAAAAGGTCGTAGGACGCGTACCGCCGCCCCTCGCGGGCTCGCTGCGCTTGCCACGCTTCGGGTTGACGTTGATCGTGGGGTGGCGTTAACAATTGTGGGGGCCATTTCACACTTCAGGGTGGCTATTTGGCCTCTGTGGCCCATTTAACATTGTTTCCTATGGAAAAATCGGGTCAATTGAGGCATTGAACATGAAAATCGGGTCAATTGGGACATTTAACATTGTTCCCTATGGGAAATCGCGGGCATCGCGTCGATCGCGTCGCACCCGATTTTTAGTGCATTCAATGGCCGCGATGCCCGCGATTTTTTTACCTGCGATGCCCACGATCAAAATCAAAAATATATATACAGTATTTAATAAATAGATAAATAAAAACCAGTCCACAGATAGGAGGGAGGGAGGACAGTCTCATGGAAACTTTAATTAAATGTAGACACTAAAGGCATACGTGCCTACTTTTGAAAACTAGTTTCAGGGAGATTATAGTTGGTAGCTGAATTTTGCAAAGCGCTCCATTGAGGGGGTGTGTCATGCTCCATTCAAAGGGCGTGTCTAGATCCATATTTGGAGAGATTGTGAAAAAGAGATTGTGAATGTGGCACCTCGAAGCGTGGGTGTGTACTGCTACATCTGAGAGGAATCTTTAACAATGACTTATATCCAAATGTAGATGATCCCCAAAGCAGTTAGTAAGAGATACTGTTCTTGGTAAAGTGCTGGGAAATGGTGCTGATGATTCAATGTAACTGTATCTGTCTCTCATTCCTTTTTTTCCTCCAAAAATGTAACAGTGTAATGTGGGCTAGGTGACATGAGGGAGATTGCTAGACTAATGAGGGAGAGAGGAAGATTGCTACTATGTCAGGGAGTCTCCTGCAGAATGCAGGAGGGGAGGTAACTATGGTGTAACAGTGTAATGTGGGCTAGGTGACATGAGGGAGATTACTAGACTAATGAGGGAGAGAGGGAGATTGCTGCTATGTCAGGGAGTCTCCTGCAGAATGCAGGAGGAAAGGTAACTATGATGTAACAGTGTAATGTGGGCAAGGTGACATGAGGGAGATTGCTAGACTAAAGAGGGAGAGAGGGAGATTGCTGCTATGTCAGGGAGTCTCCTGCAGAATGCAGGAGGAAAGGTAACTATGATGTAACAGTGTAATGTGAGCTAGGTGACATGAGGGAGATTGCTAGACTAATGAGGGAGAGAGGGAGATTGCTGCTATGTCAGGGAGTCTCCTGCAGAATGCAGGAGGGGAGGTAACTATGATGTAACAGTGTAATGTGGGCGAGGTGACATGAGGGAGATTGCTAGACTAAAGAGGGAGAGAGGGAGATTGCTGCTACGTCAGGGAGTCTCCTGCAGAATGCAGGAGGAAAGGTAACTATGATGTAACAGTGTAATGTGAGCTAGGTGACATGAGGGAGATTGCTAGACTAATGAGGGAGAGAGGGAGATTGCTGCTATGTCAGGGAGTCTCCTGCAGAATGCAGTAGGGGAGGTAACTATGATGTAACAGTGTAATGTGGGCTGGGTGACATGGGGAAGATTGCTAGACTAATGAGGGAGAGAGGGAGATTGCTGCTATGTCAGGGAGTCTCCTGCAGAATGCAGGAGGGGAGGTAACTATGATGTAACAGTGTAATGTGGGCTAGGTGACATGAGGGAGATTGCTAGACTAATGAGGGAGAGAGGGAGATCGCTGCTATGTCAGGGAGTCTCCTGCAGAATGCAGGAGGGGAGGTAACTATGATGTAACAGTGTAATGTGGGCTAGGTGAAATGAGGGAGATTGCTAGACTAATGAGGGAGAGAGGGAGATTTCTGTTATGTCAGGGAGTCTCCCGCAGAATGAAGGAGGGAGGTAACTATGAAGTAACAGTGTAATGTGAGCTAGGTGACATGAGGGAGATTGCTAGACTACTGAGGGAGAGAGGGAGATTGCTGCTATGTCAGGGAGTCTCCTGCAGAATGCAGGAGGGGAGGTAACTATGATGTAACAGTGTAATGTGGGCTAGGTGACATGAGGGAGATTGCTAGACTACTGAGGGAGAGAGGGAGATTGCTGCTATGTCAGGGAGTCTCCTGCAGAAAGCAGGAGGGGAGGTAACTATGATGTAACAGTGTAATGTGAGCTAGGTGACATGAGGGAGATTGCTAGACTTCTGAGGGAGAGAGGGAGATTGCTGCTATGTCAGGGAGTCTCCTGCAGAATGCAGGAGGGGAGGTAACTATGATGTAACAGTGTAATGTGGGCTAGGAGACATGAGGGAGATTGCTAGACTAATGAGGGAGAGAGGGAGATTGCTGTCATGTCAGGGAGTCTCCTGCAGAATGCAGGAGGGGAGGTAACTATGATGTAACAGTGTAATGTGAGCTAGGTGACATGAGGGAGATTGCTAGACTACTGAGGGAGAGAGGGAGATTGCTGCTATGTCAGGGAGTCTCCTGCAGAATGCAGGAGGGGAGGTAACTATGATGTAAGTGTAATGTGGGCTAGGTGACATGAGGGAGATTGCTAGACTAATGAGGGAGATTGCTGCTATGTCAGGGAGTCTCCTGCAGAATGCAGGAGGGGAGGTAACTATGATGTAACAGTGTAATGTGGGCTAGGTGACATGAGGGAGATTGCTAGACTAATGAGGGAGAGAGGGAGATTGCTGCTATGTCAGGGAGTCTCCTGCAGAATGCAGGAGGGGAGGTAACTATGATGTAACAGTGTAATGTGGGCTAGATGACATGAGGGAGATTGCTAGACTAATGAGGGAGAGAGAGAGATTGCTGCTATGTCAGGGAGTCTCCTGCAGAATGCAGGAGGGGAGGTAACTATGATGTAACAGTGTAATGTGGGCTAGATGACATGAGGGAGATTGCTAGACTAATGAGGGAGAGAGGGAGATTGCTGCTATGTCAGGGAGTCTCCTGCAGAATGCAGGAGGGGAGGTAACTATGATGTAACAGTGTAATGTGGGCTAGGTGACATGAGGGAGATTGCTAGACTAATGAGGGAGAGAGGGAGATTGCTGCTATGTCAGGGAGTCTCCTGCAGAATGCAGGAGGGGAGGTAACTTTGATGTAACAGTGTAATGTGGGCTAGGTGACATGAGGGAGATTGCTAGACTACTGAGGGAGAGAGGGAGATTGCTGCTATGTCAGGGAGTCTCCTGCAGAATGCAGGAGGGGAGGTAACTATGATGTAAGTGTAATGTGGGCTAGGTGACATGAGGGAGATTGCTAGACTAATGAGGGAGAGAGGGAGATTGCTGCTATGTCAGGGAGTCTCCTGCAGAATGCAGGAGGGGAGGTAACTATGACTAAAGGCTCCCACACACTCGCACAAGGTATTGTATGCGATACCCCAACAAGTGATGGTATATGGTCAGTAGGTTGACACTATTAAGGTCGACATACATTTTTGTCGACATCTGAAGGTGAAAACCTCATGTCGACGTTTTGACTGTCGACCCTCCAAATGTCAACCCAATGTTTGTGTCAACCTTTTTCATGTGTCAACCCAAGGCATGTCAACCTTCAGTGGTCGACCCAATGGCCCATACTCTAAGTGACTTGGCAGCTCACCAGTGGCTGGATCGCATCCACGGAAGGGAGCGGCACTCAGATAGTGAATACACGGTACAACGTTTCGATGTTTTATTTTACATCGTCATCAGGCAAATGTCATTTAAGATTTCCGCACTAGCAGCAGTGTGGAGTCTGAGCATTTGCGCGCTCAGACTCCACTAGAAGCAACTCACCGTAACAAATTACTCCTTTGTGTGCCAAAAGATATCAGATATCAGATACCAGAAAGTGAAATAAATTTCTGCAGGGACACCGATCTGTTTCAGACTTGCTGGATATGGAGAGAGGGAGCGGTGAAGACAGCGATTGGATGTTGGAGCAGATAGGGACTGGGGGTGGTGCCGAGAGTGTGTGAGCTACAAACCGTCACAGCTCAAAGTGAAAGGAAAACTGTCACAGCTCAAATTGAAAGTAAAAATGGTCACAGCTCAAAGTGCAGTTGCACAGCAGAACAGGGTTGCCTACTTTTAGGCTGCCCTTCACAGGAGAAAGCTGACAGCTAGGGGGCAGGGCCAGTGGATGTGCTGCGGTAAGGCGTGGATGGGGCTAAAACAATGTGTCTTGTGTGGGGGAATTGCCGTTGCGATCGTATCATCGTGGCCACGCCCCCGGATTGCAACAATGCCGGTATTTCAGGCAGTGCACAGCACGGGAGGGGAATTATGGGAGGATGGGGGATTGCGGGGGGTTGTCATTTTTTTAACCATGAAAAAAAAAAAAAGAGAAGAGATTCATTTTAACGGCAAAAAGTTAATCTGAGCTTCCAAGGGTTGGAGAATTGAGGCAAGTAATGTCTATAATGAGACATGTCTGCAAAGTTCCCCAACAAACTTCATTTTAGAAACTGGAAGTTGGCCCCAGGGGAGCGGCGCACACTCGCAGAAACCCAGATAAATGTGGCATCGAGTAATCAAATAACCGGCTGGGCCGAGCTCAGTATTCCGGGCACACTCCGATTGCACTGTCTGTAGACTAATGAGGACTCCAGGAGAAGTTTTCCTCTCCCATTCCGCACAGCAGTTCCTCCCCGACTTTATTTGTTAAACAAAGGTAAACCTTTTCCAGCAGTGATTCCCTGTATTCACAGCCCGGGCTGCAGCATTACGGTAAGATGCGCCAATACCACCAGCTCCAGTCAAATACTTTAAAATTACAACATGGCGGCGACTAAACGCCCCAACTAACTAGAGGCCCCCCTGCAAAGGCAGCACTCACCAGCCATCCACACAAAGGCCCTTATTCTGATCGGTGCGGCCCGATCAGAATATGCGGCCACGACCGTGCAGGCGAATCCCCGCCTTCCATACGGATCGCCACCTGCCGTCCGTACGCGGATATGTGGCGATCCGCATGAAATTGGACGGGGATACGCCTCCTCCATGGTGGGAGCAGCCCCTGCATTCGATGGTCGCCGAACATCGAATGCAGGGCCGCACGCTCCACCAGGTCCCGCAACACAAGACCACACGGACACTTGTCCGTGTGAAATCTTGTATGGGGGCGGGCAGCTGACATCCGGCGATGTCAGATGCCCGCCCCGTACCCACGCGTCACGGCCTCATTACCATGCATACGCCCCGCGTTTGCATGGGAACGCCCATGAAACGCGGGGCGTATGCATAGGGTAATGAGGCTAAGTAGCCCCTCACGCCCCTCTACGCCCCCTGTGCGGCGTATAGAGAATCCTTGCGGCGAAATCGCCTGCACATGCGCAGAGTGACCTCTGCACATGCGCAGAAGATAAACATCGGCGGCCCGTACGCAAGCGGGAATATCCGCATCGATCAGAATAAGGGCGAAAGAGTGGCAATTGGCTCACAGCGACCACCTATACCTCATCATGACCGCTGGTCGAAAACTCCTCTGCGCCGATTGTAAAAGTAAATTGTTAATAAGATTGTTGTAATAACACACACTTAAAGAAATCATTGATTTTGTTGAAAAATGCACTCGTTAAAATATCTTCAGGGCCCCTCCGGGATTAGGGGCCCGTAAGCTTACACGTTATTAGTTTCACAGTACAGTAGTTGCTACTTTCAGGATAAATATCTGCGGAAAGTACCTGGGTGTTTCTTAAGTCAAAATGGCAATAAAGGAGCATAAAAGGAATGATCAAATCTGTCACTTATTTATAAACTAACAAACGCTCTTCCCCGAGTTGACGCTACGTCTGCCATTTGGAACGCGTTAGATCGCTAAGTGACCATATTCGGAAGGCTTAAGGCACGCGGGTCCTCGCAGGTACACTAGCTCAATGTAACCGTACAGCTAATAGAGCGGATCAGGTTCTTTCCTCTGTGATGTCTTTCCCAACTGGTATAAGAGGATGACCATGGGGGTCCGGAAGATAACACGGGTAGAAAACACAACGCTACAGTTTTCCTTTCCATCCGTGTCAGCTTTGTAATCTTCTAGAATCCTCAATGTGAAAGGTCATGGTAAGTATGAGAGGTCATCACACAACAGAGGGAAAAGCAACCCATTAATCTGTAACTACTGCGAAGGGACTTCCCGCCCTCGAGCAATATAACCCAACAGCCGATGCACGGTGCTTTGTAACTGACGTCGTTACATTCTACGAGCGCTTCATAATAATGTTTTCCCAAGGTAATACCCAATAGAACAGTGCGATAATCGATCGAGAAACCATATTATTTATAATTAAGTCCACATCCTGAAGCACATCATAATGGCATAAACCTGACATTTTAATGGAAATTAATACCCAATAAGATTATTACACAGCAGCCCGGACATTGCACTCCTAATCTCCTGACGCCAAAGTGCCTGTTTGCGTAAAAGTAAATCGCCATGGTGGACAGGCCCGTATACAGAAGCGACAACAGGTTAAATAGTGCTGTAACAGGTTCATCTCTACTGCAGTGTCCTTGTATTGGTGGCAAAATGCACCGACGGAATTTCAGGGCGATAGCTCAAGTGCAGAAACAGGAATGTGGAGAAGATAATTGTCCTGGATTATTTCAGCCCAGAATTAGAATATAAAGTACAGTACATGAAAGAGAAGAATGAGGCACAGGATATTTTATATTGAATAGTATACAATAAGAAGCTGTTGTATTATACATCAGAAAAGGTGTGTGATATTTATTTCAGCAGCACATTGCCCTAGTGTAAGGGGCTGCTGGGGTTTCTACTCAGGTCCTTTGTATTATACACTAACGGTGTCTGAGCTACCTCCATCCAACACCGCATCCCTGATCTCCTCTTCCCACTTCAGCCATGAGGACTTCTGGGCTTCCTCAAACCAAATACTCTCCCTTGCCTGATTAGACTGTCACCAGGCCTATGAGCCTTTGAAAATTTCCCTGAAGACTCCTATCAATGAAGCCTACCACCCCCTCCCAACCCTCAAGCTAGTGCACGTACCTGCTCTGCCCTCTCTTCCCATCCTCCTGCACACCCATGTCCCCTGTAGAATATAAGCTTCTAGTAGCAGGGACCACGCTCTTCTTATATCCGCTATGTAATAATGTAGGAAGGAGGTAATTATGTACAGTAGTTCTTCCACCACATGTAGTGGTCATTTCTCCATGAGTATCTTCCTTGACAATAAGGATTCCCTTGCTCTTCCTGCACTCGCCACTCCAACAGCTCCTGCTCCAACGTACCTTCTAAGTTCACCTTCCATCTCCCCAAATTCTGTTTCCAGGTCTACAGTAGTTCCTCTCCCTCCACTTTCCATTGCTTGGTGATGTTCTCCATGGAAACGAGCTTGTCCCCCTGTTCTTCTCGCTGTACCCTTCTTCCTATAGAGATCTAATCCGCTCCTAACATACCACCAACATGATGGAAATACACAAATCTTCCTCTGCCCCCAACCTCTTCCACCATTTCATATCCCTCTCTTCTCTCCAACCTCACCAATCCGCATCTCTCTTTGTTAATTCCCAAGCAGGCTCACATGTATCTTTATGTACAGTTCAACCTCCTCTAATACTGCCCCTATATACACTGGGGATGCAGTCAGCATCCAGGAGACCAGGTTGCCCACATTCAGTATACAGACACCCCAAAATACGAAGAGGTCAGAGCAGCAGTTACCAGGAAACTGATGCAGGAACCACCGGACGGTCCCACGGAGCAGGCACCGGTGACCATTTACCAGCAGTGGGAGAAGGTGAATCATCTCTGGCAGGAAGGAAAGAGACCCTGGGCAGTGCAGTGACCAGGAGGAAAAGGGGCAGGTGCTGGGGCTGTAGATGATGGTGGTTCCAGAAACTGGGCAGCACCCCACCCGCCCACCCTTAACCGGCCCTGGTATCCGTCAATATATGAGCTTTGGTCTAGTATAATAATATATTGGATCAGTTTGTATTTTAACTCTGGCACTTACACAACCTACAACCGGAGGCAGATCTTGTTTAGAGAAGGGGGTCAAACCCAACATCTTGCCCAGGACCCCGAGGGGTCCTAATTGGTCTCTTCTTACAAAGTCTGCACCAACCATCCAGGTGCCCCACTGCAGTCCTGTGTTTGCTGCACTGTATTCTACTCTGCAGCACGTACGCTACTGCGTTCCTGCCTCACAAACATCACATGTAAACAGCAAACAAGCAGACATTATAGCCGTGGAGTTATAACATCAACAGCAAGCAATAAATTACCTGGGTGGGAGTGCGAGAATAAAGTGCAGGTAATTAGCCAGTGAGACTCCACTGCACACATTATTATAGCCCATTACACTGCGTTCATGTCGCCTAATCAATTGTTACAATAGAAACAATGGCAGTGAGATAGAACGCTGTGACAGGATAAGCTTGCTGCCTCTCGTTCGCATCAGTACAATATCACAACATTACGCTGTCACAACACTCATTCACTCAGACTAGAGCATGCAGTTACAGGGGGAAAATCCTTCATTGCGATTTCTCAGCTCGTGGTTCACCCCAACAGAGCCGAGCGTAATGTCTGACGCCTGTATTATTGGTCATTGGTGCATTGCAAATCCTTAGTCAACACAAAACCTCATTATTACTGGTTAACGGATATTTAGCGCACATATATTACGCAGCACTTCACCGAGAAGATTTGGTCATTCACATCAGTCCCTGCCCTAGTGGAGCGTAGTGTTCCCTACTATGTACATTACATACACACATATACACACTAGAGCAAAAGAGTCTATTGTTATTGACTGGTCAACTGTGGACATGTCACCAGTCGAACACCGAGGGTGCAATCTGCAGGAGCCGGGAGCAGGTCCGGCTAGGTGGAGGGCAGTGCAATTGACTGACAGCAATGTGTTTGGGATATTTTTTTTTCCTGTGTGGGGGCAATGTTTGAGGCTTTTCCTGTGTGGGGTAGTGTGCTTTTTATTCCTCTCTGGGGCTGTTTTTTTTTTTTTTTTTTTTTTTTTTTTTGTGATGGGCAATGTGTATTTCTTTCCTGTGGGAGCAATGTATATATTTTTTTATTTTTTGTGAGTAATCTGGCTTTTTTTCATGGGGCGTGCAATGTGTTTTTTTTTCCTGTGGGAGCGATGTGTTTATTTTTCCTGGGGGGGGGGGGGGGGGGGGGGGGGGGGGGGGGGTGGACAGTGTATTTTTTTCCATGGGGTCATGTATTTTTTATTTTTTTTTCCCTGTGGGGCGCAATGTGTGATTTTGGCTAAGGTAGTCCTTGCTCCGTGTGCAGCCACACCACCTTATTTTCGGTGCTCAACTGCAACGTGTGCTCACCTGCAAAGTAGATTCCAGGCAAGGTTCTTAGAGGGTGCAGCGAACTACTGACAGGGATTCTTACTTTGTGGTTCAATATTTCACTTCAGGCTTGTGTGATCCCAAAGTGTTTTAAGGCCATGACAATAATTCCACTACCTAAAAGTGTCCCAAAGGGTTTGGATGATTAACGCCCTATTGCCTTAACATCATTGGTGATGAAATGCTTTGAACGTTTGATTTTAAGACATATTAAATCCAGGGTTGCCGACTTTTTCTGTCTCCTCTCCCTGACAAGCCCGGAGAGTAGACTTCCAGCTGCAGATCGGGGGGCGGGGCTTGAGCTTTACATCATTAAGCCCCACCCCCAGGATGGTAAAAACCCCAATTCACGGATCTCCGTGGAGGGGCGGGGCTAAAATTATGCGATTTTAGCTCCGCCCCCTCCCCTGAGACACGCGGATTGACGGTTTTCAATTCAAAGGTATGGGGAAGACGCCACAATCGGGGGGTGGCGTGGGGGTCCCCCGGAATCTGGGAGGGTTGCCCACCTTTCCGGGGGGCCGGGAGGAGGACCCGATTTTCGGGATCCTCCCGGTAATTCCGGGAGGGTCGGCAACCCTGATTAAATCCCATTTTGCTGCTAACTTTGACCCTTTCCAGTTTGCTTATAGAGCAAACAGGTCTACGGATGATGCAGCCTTAACTATCTTACATCAGACACAGAGTTATTTAGAGAAAAGAGGTTCGTATGTTAGGATTTTGTTTGTGGATTTTAGTTCTGCGTTCAATACCATCATACCGGCGTCATCGGTTTTTAAACTTTTTAACTTGGGCTTAAATGGCTACTTGTGCAATTGGATTTAAAATTTTTGGTCGACAGACCACAAGTAGTAAAACTTGTTAAACTCGGGTGAGGTTATGGTTAGTACAGGCGTGCCACAGGGTTGCGTTTTGAGTCCGCTGTTATATTCCTTGTTTATATATGACTGTTTGTCGGTTTCAAAATCTGAAAAGATAGTGAAGTTCGCGGACGATACCGCTGTGGTTGGTCTGAAAACCGAAACTGATGAGAAATTGTTGTCTGATGATTATCGAAGGCACACGGGGCTGTTGAAATTGGAGGTGGGAGTGCTGGTCCGTTTGTGCATTATATATGGATTCAGTACTGAATCCCGGCGGTCGGGATCCCGGCGTTCAGAATCCCGACGCCGGAATCCCGACAGCCGAAACGCCGACAAGGGGGGGACGTGGATCGCCCCCCCTTGCGGGCTCGCTGCGCTCGCCACGCAGCGGGCCCGGTGCCTCGCTACGCTCGGCACACTAATTTATTCTCCCTCCAGGGGTGTCGTGGACACCCACGGAGGGAGAATGTCGGTATTTCGGCGGTCGGGATTCTGAACGCCGGGATCCCGACCGCCGGGATATTAACTGCATCCCCTATATATATATATATATATATATATATATATATATATATATATTTATGTAATATATTATATTATAAAGAATATGTTTATATAATAGATACAGGCAGCAAGGTAGTATAGAATATATATGCATTATACATGTATTATCCAGCCTACTAAATGCTGCATTTATCCAGATGTAGGACGCGGTTGAAGATTGCTCTGAGAAACATGTCTGGCATAAGTGAATTTCCCTTCATCTGTTCCATGTTTTATTGTTTAGTCAAACAATATCCTCACTGGGGAAAAGCATTGTGAATTATTCTAATGCAAACAGAATACAGACCATATTGTCTTTGGGAGAAAATAAAAAAACCCCTAGCAATAAAATAATTCAGATGAAAATAAAAAAAAATAAAAAGGGAAAAAATAGTCTAAGAATAATAACATAAAAAAAAAACTCCAAAGGAAAAATAGCAGCAGCCAGAAAAAAAAGTACAAAATAAAAAAATACAAATATATATATTATATATATATATATATATATATATATATATATATATATATATATATATATATATATATATTACTGAATTCCTTGTGTGCAAGTGAACATCCACCTGTTCTAGGACTGACCCAGATTATGATAATGAAAGCCATTTCTCCTGGCTCGTGGATTCAACAAACATTGTAATTTTCTGTCCTGATCAATATAACAGTCGTCAGATTTTCCTTTTATGGTTCATCGATAAGCGTAGAGTAATGCATTATCTCTTTCTCGTATAATTCCTATGTGTTGCTTATTCGCTTATAGCCAAGAAATTGTTTTTAGCTTTTTTTGTGTGTGTGTGTGCGTTCCCGCTAAGCCGGTTATAGCAGTCTCTGGTAATCCTCTGTCTTATTTTCTGTACCTCTCGCCTTATTATGCTACTGTGACTCTTTGAAAACACAAAGTTAAATCACAATCTGAAAGACGAATTTATATTGAACAGCTTGAATCTATTTCCATCCTCCTTCCTGTTGTACTGATCATACCGCCGAGAAGCTGCTGTTCCATGGGGGTCTATTTATCAAACCGCCGACCATCTAATTATTTTTTTCCTGTTCGCAGTCTAGACTGACTGTCATCTTGGCCAGAGATGGGCATGTGACATCAGCCGCCCGATCCCAAGCATCGAAACACCTGCGTGTGCAGGGGAACGTCCAGTTTTTTTTTTTTTTATCAGACTTGCCTACCCTCCCGGAATGGCCGGGAAGGTCCCGCAAATCGGGTCCCCCTCCCGACCCCCCGGTAAGGTGGGCAAGTCTTCCGCATTTTCCCTACAGCCCCGGCTCCCCCCTTCCCCGTGGTTTAAAGCGGGGCTAAAATGACGCGCCCCACCATCATTTTAGCCCCACGCAACATCCACGGACCTGCAAATTGATGCTGCTGCTGGTCATGGGGGCAGGGCTTAGTGACATCAGCCTCGCCCCACCCCCACAACGTAGCCTCTTCCCGCCCCATTTCACTTGCCGACTTAAAAAGTCGGCAACTATGTTTTTTTATGGGTACAGTGTTCCCATACGTCTTGGAGCTGCGCAGATATTGATACCGATATAAGCAGTAAAGCGTACTGTATAGTGTGTACCCAACTTAACAACGTGTGTATGAGGACACATCTATACAGTTGTGTATAGCACCACCTGTTTGCACTAGTCCGCAAATGAATTACATTTTTTATTGAGTTTCTTCTGAATAAATCTCATGTGAACATCACACAGGTCTAATGTGACAGTGCGGCAAATTGGTCCTAATTTATTGTAACTATTTTATATGTTGCAATTTTTGTTTCAGTTATTATTAAATTAAATGTAAGTATTACCCTTCTCTATAATTTGGGTTCTATACAGCAGTCTGACTAGATGACCACCGCCATTCTATACAGCGGTCTGACTAGATGACCACTGCCATTCTATACAGCGGTCTGAGTAGATGACCACCGCCATTCTATACAGCGGTCTGACTAGATGACCACCGCCATTCTATACAGCGGTCTGACTAGATGACCACCGCCATTCTATACAGCGGTCTGACTAGATGTCCACCGCCATTCTATACAGCGGTCTGACTAGATGACCACCGCCATTCTATACAGCGGTCTGACTAGATGACCACCACCATTCTATACAGCGGTCTGACTAGATGACCACCGCCATTCTATACAGCGGTCTGACTAGATGACCACCGCCATTCTATACAGCGTTCTGACTAGATGACCACCACCATTCTATACAGCGGTCTGACTAGATGACCACCGCCATTCTATACAGCGGTCTGACTAGATGACCACCGCCATTCTATACAGCGGTCTGACTAGATGACCACCGCCATTCTATACAGCGGTCTGGCTAGATGACCACCGCCATTCTATACAGCGGTCTGACTAGATGACCACCACCATTCTATACAGCGGTCTGACTAGATGACCACCGCCATTCTATACAGCGGTCTGACTAGATGACCACCGCCATTCTATACAGCGGTCTGACTAGATGACCACCGCCATTCTATACAGTGGTCTGACTAGATGGCCCCCATTCTATACAGCGGTCTGACTAGATGACCACCGCCATTATATACAGCGGTCTGACTAGATGACTGCCATTCTATACAGCGGTCTGACTAGATGACTGCCATTCTATAAAGCGGTCTGACTAGATGACCACCACCATTCTATACAGCGGTCTAACTAGATGACCACCGCCATTCTATAAAGTGGTCTGACTAGATGACTGCCATTCTATACAGCGGTCTGACTAGATGACTGCCATTCTATACAGCGGTCTGACTAGATGACTGCCATTCTATAAAGCGGTCTGACTAGATGATTGCCATTCTATACAGCGGTCTGACTAGATGACTGCCATTCTATACAGCGGTCTGACTAGATGACTGCCATTCTATACAGCGGTCTGACTAGATGACTGCCATTCTATAAAGCGGTCTGACTAGATGACTGCCATTCTATACAGCGGTCTGACTAGATGACTGCCATTCTATACAGCGGTCTGACTAGATGACTGCCATTCTATAAAGCGGTCTGACTAGATGACTGCCATTCTATACAGCGGTCTGACTAGATGACTGCCATTCTATACAGCGGTCTGACTAGATGACTGCCATTCTATAAAGCGGTCTGACTAGATGACTGCCATTCTATACAACAGTCTGACTAGAAGACCACTGCCATTCTATAAAGCAGTCTGAGTAGAGGACCATCGCCATTCTATACAGCGGTCTGACTAGATGACCACCGCCATTCTATAAAGCAGTCTGAGTAGAGGACCACAGCCATTCTATACAGCGGTCTGACTATTCTCCAATATTGGCTGTGGGCCAATAAAAAAACCCAGGGACAGAGCTTCGTGAGAGTGTCGGGAGCAGATGTGGAATCATCAATGGCCATCCCTACGTTATGTACATATTGTTGTAACGTCGTTCAAATGTGCATGCAGACATTGTGTCAAAACAAAGCGGGTGGGGCTGACAACACCGAAAAGTGCAGGGCTGTGGAGCATCCTGAGGACACACTGATCCGAAAAGTTGGCAGAGCTAGTGGGTGGGTGGGCGTGGCTTTGGGCAGAGGCGGTGTGGCCTAGCTGCGTGGAACCGGTTGCACAACCATAATTACGGTCCACAATGTATGTATAAGTTATATACAAAAGCTCATAGACAGTGCGGGAATAGAAACTTCGGAACAGTGATACCGTCTATAAAGGACAAAAGAATGGAATTTGATGATTTTACAATGGATGTAGCAGAGGTGTAGCATACGTCGTAACCCCACCCATTTACACCACTCAAAGACTCCAGTTCTTTAATAATTACATCGTAACAAATGATGATGTGGAAACGGCAATGAAAACCAATTCTCCTCAGTCAGACGCCAAATGAATCCCCCCCTTAGGGCCACGGCCACAGGGGGCGTTATTTCTATCAGGGCCGCTAATGTTTTTCTCCATGGATGGAGATGAAATGATAATCACGTAAAGAGCCGCAGCTTTCATCTGACTTCCATGGTCAGTAGATAACAGTAACTCTACAGCAGATAATATCAAAGACAAGCTGAACAATAAAGACTGTCCAAGTACAGTCCAGATCTGCGCGAGCCTTTGTAATATGCTTCAAGCTGATCTAGATAAATTATAGCTGCATCCAGCTTTGTTGTGGCATAATCGTCCGTCTGAGCGGTTTTCTAATGAAATTATGAAGCAGAACAGCGCGTCATGGTCGAGTAATATCTGCATCGTGTCCAAGGGACCCAGCGCAGTACGCCCAGGGGGAGTATTCTTTATTGCACGTGCATGCGGTCCATCCTGCTGGGGGCGCTGTTCTGTTATACTCTGCATGCAGACCAGTCACACAGGACTATCGGCTGAGATGTGACTGGTCGATGTACTGGCCAGGAATCTTCAATGTAGCCCCTTTAGTTGGCCGATGACCTCACACATGGGCTTATTGTAGGATTACTTATACAATTTTTAATGAAAAATGTAGAAAAATTATTAAGCATTGGACAGTCACTGGCAATGTATTTACAGTTACTTCAATCTTCTGACTATGGGGTCTATTTATGAAGTCATGGAGAGAGATAAAGTGGACTGAGATAAAGAAACAACCAACCAGCTACTAACTGTCACCTTTTCAGACCACCTAGCTGGAGCGCAGTGCAGTCATTACTAACGGTCACATCTTCCAGACCATCTAGCTGGTGCACAGGTGCAGTCATTACTCACGGTCACAGTTCTCAGACCACCTAGCTGGTGCACAGGTGTAGTCATTACTAACTGTCACATTTCCCAGAGCACCTAGCTGGTGCACAGGTGCAGTCATTACTGTTACATTTCCCAAACCACCTAGCTGGTGAACAGGTGCAGTCATTACTAACTGTCACATTTCCCAGATCACCTAGCTGGTGCACAGGTGCAGTTATTACTAACTGTCACATTTCCCAGATCACCTAGCCGGTGCACAGGTGTAGTTGTTATTACTAACTGCCACATTTCCAGACCACCTAGCTGGTGCACAGGTGCAGTCATTACTGTTACATTTCCCAAACCACCTAGCTGGTGAACAGGTGCAGTCATTACTAACTGTCACATTTCCCAGACCACCTAGCTGGTGCACAGGTGTAGTCATTACTAACTGTCACATTTCCCAGAGCACCTAGCTGGTGCACAGGTGCAGTCATTACTGTTACATTTCCCAAACCACCTAGCTGGTGAACAGGTGCAGTCATTACTAACTGTCACATTCCCCAGACCACCTAGCTGGTGCACAGGTGTAGTCATTACTAACTGTCACATTTCCCAGAGCACCTAGCTGGTAAACAGGTGCAGTCATTACTGTTACATTTCCCAAACCACCTAGCTGGTGAACAGGTGCAGTCATTACTCACGGTCACATTTCCCAGACCACCTAGCTGGTGCACAGGTGCAGTCATTACTAACTGTCACATTTCCCAGATCACCTAGCCGGTGCACAGGTGTAGTTGTTATTACTAACTGCCACATTTCCAGACCACATAGCTGGTGCACAGGTGCAGTCATTACTGTTACATTTCCCAAACCACCTAGCTGGTGCACAGGTGCAGTCATTACTAACTGTCACATTTGCCAGATCACCTAGCTGGTGCACAGGTGCAGTCATTACTGTTACATTTCCCAAACCACCTAGCTGGTGTACAGGTGCAGTCATTACTCACTGTCACATTTCCCAGATCACCTAGCCGGTGCACAGGTGTAGTTGTTATTACTAACTGCCACATTTCCAGACCACCTAGCTGGTGCACAGGTGCAGTCATTACTGTTACATTTCCCAAACCACCTAGCTGGTGCACAGGTGCAGTCATTACTAACTGTCACATTTCCCAGACCACCTAGCTGGTGCACAGGTGCAGTCATTACTGTTACATTTCCCAAACCACCTAGCTGGTGTACAGGTGCAGTCATTACTCACTGTTACATTTCTCAGATCACCTAGCCGGTGCACAGGTGTAGTTGTTATTACTAACTGCCACATTTCCAGACCACCTAGCTGGTGCACAGGTGCAGTCATTACTAACTGTCACAATTTCCAGACCACCGAACTGGTGTATATGTCTAATTATTTCTAACTGCCACATTGCTCAGACCACCTAGCTGGTGCACAGGTGCAGTCTTTACTAACTGTCACATTTTCCCGACCACCTAACTGGTGCACAGGTGCAGTCATTACTAACAGTCACATTTTCAAACCTGTGCTGCACTCATTCCTAACCGACACATTCTACAGATCCACAGATGGCCTGGAAAATAAGGACTGTTGGTAGATCTCCTGGACCGGTTTAACCAGCACTGCTCTACTACCTCCTACAATAATTCCTACAGGTCTGGGTTTCCCTCCTTCTGTTCTATTTCCTTCTTGCTCCTCAGAAGCACCACAGTGCTCTTATCCACCCAAGGAGAGTGTGCCACGTTGTATGTGAGCCACGTTGACGCCACACCCGGGTGGAAAGCACAACTGGCAAATGTAACATATCCATATTCAATAGTAATATAACATACAGCCTTGTTTATGTCTCTAAGTTGGAGCCCTGATCTTGGAACTGCAGAAAGTACCAGGTATATAGTGTGGCGGACATTTTCCAGGAGTCTTGCGCAGACGTAGTACAGATGTCACCAGGAATGTGGCACAGGCCCCATGTTCTTGGGGACCGGCACATAGAGGCAGCGACGTACTGGGCCGCTGAATCGGCCCCGGCATTTATGCACGCGTGCAACCTTGTGACGTGCATACACATGCACCGCAGATGCACACGCTGCTTCAGCTGGCTTGCAAGAGAGAGGGGAATAGAGGCATGTGATGCCCCCCTCTCCCCTGGACCTCAGCGGCACACAGAGAGAGACGCTGGACCCGCCGCGAGTCCAACGGCTCTTTCTGTGCACCGATCGCGAGGCCGAGCCTCCACCTTGCAAGAAGAAATCTTCTTCTGATGAAACCGCTGCACCCAGATAGCGGAGAAACGCGTTAAGGACATGGGGTTCCCAGCACTTCTTACTCTAATGTGCATTATTGTCCAAGTACATTCTTTCCTGGTGCTGTTGTTTCTCACCCACAGCAACCATCTTTAAAACGCATATTGCTGCTACAATATCGGCCAGCACCTATGGTGGTTGACGGCTCGCTGTCTTTGGATCACCTGCGGGCAGCCCGTCATTAGGCGACGGGCGCGACTTATGGCAGACAGCTAGAGCCACACTCCATCGCCATTAATCGACACTAGCTTGACACCGATATACCCCACAGGCGGCCCGCCATCAGGCAGCGGCTGACTCTTATGGTGATCCGCTGGAGCGGCGAATAGACCTACTTCAAATCAGCTGGATAATCTTCATCGTAGTCCGGTTAATACATATATAAAGGTCCCCCCATAAGGTGTTGTCACCAATTCATCGGGAACAATGGTTCTGCAGTCGGATTCTACAGCTAATAAATCAATAAAGGGTGAGGACCGCGTCATTATACAACAGGTCCCTTGACAATCTATTAGAGGGGATACGGTCGTATTGTCGACCCGACTTAGGTCGACAGTCATTAGGTCGACACCGCTGGGTCGACAGAGTTCTAGGTCGACATGGATGAAGGTTAACAGGTGTCTAGGTCGACAAATGGGTTAGGTCAACATTGGTTAGGTCGACAGGTCTCGATGTCGACATGGGTTTTTTCACTGATTTTTGAGCCGACATTTGCCGACAGGCGGTATTTCATGCCCTACCATCCACTAGGGCATGGTGGGAGAATAAAATAGTGTGCCGAGTGCAGCGAGGCACCCGTGCCCGAAGCATTGCGAGCGATGCGAGGGGCTGCGGTTGACTTCCAACTGTGTCCATGTCGACTGTGTCGACATTTGGGTAAAAAAACTGTAAAAAAAACCATGTCGACCTAGACACCTGTCGACCTAAACTCATGTCGACCTAGACACCTGTCGACCTTCACCCATGTTGACCTAGAACCCTGTTGGACTAGTTGCCTGTCGACCTAATGACTATAGACCTAAGTCGGGCGACAATACGATCCACACTCCTATTAGAGGCCTAATTTAGCACATATTGAACACCACCAACTCTTTTATTATATAGGAGAAGTGCATTGTTGATTATATATATATATATATATTTTTTTACGTTAATTTTTTTTTAAATTAATGTTAAAGTATCTCAAATTTAAAATATATGAATAAATAATTTATAATTACCCGATCAGTTTTCTGGCGCTCTCTTATATATTCATAAATATATAGAGTATTTTTTGGGGGGGGTAAGAAATCGGCCCACCTGGCCATTGGTCCCTCTGGTATTTGCCAGAAGTGCCAGAGGGCCAGTCCGGCCTGCATAGAGGTTTGGGCCTGCAACACTCTTAACACGGCCTCCCCTCTCTTAATCAGCCCCTGACAGGCACACATGACACTCATGGACACATACAATTGAAAGACACACAAGCGTTACCCGTCAGCAATGCCCCATGGTTTCCTTATGTGTCTAACAATAGCGTTCTATATGAATTCTCTCTCTAGTCCCAGTGTAAGAGAAGCTGCGTCCCCAGCATAGTAATGCAGATCCGATGCCCTTGAATTCCCCAAATCGCCCATGCACCGGTTTCTGCAATTCCTCTATGACACCGTTACTGTAGATTGGCAAATGATCCATCCTGGCTACAATTAGAGACTGCAGCAGCAACACATGCTTCCACCTGCCCTGCGCTGCTGTGTGTCAGCCCTCCAACCCACCATCTGCCTGGCTGCGGGTACATGAGAGAACGGGGAGAGCTCTCTGCAGATTCCAGAACAGGAACCAGGGCAGTAACAGATACTTTAATGGAAGGACGAGATGGAATGGATTTCCTGCAGCGGGTGTTCCATATAATAGACTCCATTCTAGTCATTCTGCTTACATACTTCTTAGTCCGAGGGGTGTAAGAGAGACAGACATCACTGATTCACTGTGACTGCAGCATATCAGCCATTGCTAGTCAGGGAGACATCCAAATGTGACTGACAATGCTAAATATGAGACAGACAGACAATGCTAAATATGAGACAGACTGACTAGATAGATCAGAGAGAGAGAGATAGATAGATCACGATAGATAGATAGATAGATAGATAGATAGATAGATAGATAGATCACGATAGATAGATAGATAGATAGATAGATAGATAGATAGATAGATAGATAGATAGATAGATAGATAGATAGATAGATAGATAGACAGATCAAGATAGATACATAGATAGACAGATCAAGATAGATAGATAGATAGATAGATAGATAGATAGATAGATAGATCACGATAGATAGATAGATAGATAGATAGATAGATAGATAGACAGATCACGATAGATAGATAGATAGATAGATAGATAGATAGATAGATAGATAGATAGATAGAGCATGTAGTCAACCACGTATCCTGTAGACGTATGTTACTATCTGTGCATGTACCACAGCAGGATGGCTACAATATATAACTGCCCCCGCACTACCCCCCCATGTAGCGCAGGTCCTCTGCGCCCTTCACCCAGCAGTTACAATGGCTGATCCTAGGCTGCTGCTCTGCATCGCTGACATTTAATCAGAGATTTCACTTTTATTCTACAAACAGAATAGAAATTGATTTTATTGATTGCTGGACTAAAGCAGAACAATACAATGTTAATCTTTAAATACCAAACAATTTACTGGCTCCCTGTTTCACTCTAGATGCAAGTTATTTGTATTTTATGTTTCTCAATGTAAAACTCGGGTTTCTTTATGGTCGAACAAAATTGCCCTCTGTATATTAACATTAAAAATGTATTGTTGTCATGCAGTCAGTCTTCTGTGTACTGTCAGGCTGCAG
Source organism: Crinia signifera (assembly GCF_055691185.1). Classification (NCBI taxonomy): domain Eukaryota; kingdom Metazoa; phylum Chordata; class Amphibia; order Anura; family Myobatrachidae; genus Crinia; species Crinia signifera. The sequence continues at coordinate 155,018,827 of NC_139225.1, read as the reverse complement.
ATTACAGTTTGTCACGGACACAAGTGCCCCCCACTGGTTATCTCACCGAACAACAGGCTGAGCTTCTGTGTAACAATGGATGTGTGTGTATATATATATATATATATATATATATATATATATATATATATATATATATATATATATATATATACACACACACACCCAACAATAACATAGAAGTACCCATTAATTCACCCTTTGATAAATAAGCTACAATAATTATTGCAAGCGAAGAAAAACATAACACCCCCCCCCCCCCCCCCTTATGCAATGTGACAATTATTATTGTATCTCTAACCGTAAGGCCCCCTGTTTTGTGGAAGCAGTGCTGCCTATGAATTACCTTCTATTTACTAACTGAAATAATCGCCATGTTTGAAAGCCTATTAAAACCATATCAGATATCATCCGTAAAATTGAAATGTTCCTATTTCCCATAGGAACCTGTATTTCTGTGTCTTGGACATTTCTTTTTGTTAGAATTCTCTTCCTTTCATTGTTTAAACTCCCACCATATATCCCCAGGGTATTTTCCTGTGCGCGGCTGTGGTGTGGTCTGCCACCCAGGGAATTGATTATCTTTATATTGCTAGAAATGGTTATTAAAAGTCGAAATGGGCAGCCTTGGGTAACCCTTACCTGGAGCATGGCGAATGAAGCGAGCCATGGGGCTTATTCAGCCAGAGATAGCATGTATCAGCATCCAACAAGTCTAACACAGACCTGAGATTAATGAATTATCACCAAGATGCACACACCGTACACAGCTCTTCCTGTCATATATCACTCAATAAAGATTTGAGATGGATTTACCCTATGATTTGAAAAAAAATTATCAACTTGCCAATCACCAATAAATCTGAGGCACAATGGGGGTTATTTTGGTTCACTCTTTCTGACAAATTCCATCTTAAATGGACAAAACCATGTGCACTGCAGGTGGGGCAGATGTTACTTGTGCAGAGAGAATTAGATTTGGGTGGGGTTTTTCTTCAAAGTGAGATCTATATTGCAGTGTAAAAATAAAGCAGCCAGTATTTACCCTGCACAGAAACAAAATAACTCACACAAATATAACTCTATCTGCACGTGTTACATCTGCCCCCCTGCAGTGCAGCATGGTTTTGTCCATCTAAGAAGGATTTTGTCAGACAGAGTGAACTAGAATAAGGCCCAATGTAACAAGCGTCCAATCGTTGATGAAGCTACGGGTGAATTCTAGTTCTAAGTATATTTTAGATAACTTTCGTAGACAGGCTTCATATGTACTAAACTTCCACAACCAATTATAATGTATCTGTCTATCTGTGATTGATTTCAAATGCTGACTTACATTTTTACTTTGCTAATCGATTGTAAAGATTTCTAGTTGAGCATCACCTTTCTATACGTGTAATTTTAGTGCATCATACGGATTCCTCCCCCCCCAATGTGTTTTACAATCCTTAAATGCGTATTTATGTTCTGCAAAGTAGCTTTTTTTTATTTTTACAGTTACTCAACTGCTCTTAAAAGTATGATTAAGTGTTAAGATTAAGTATTTAATTCTCCAGCCTGGATGGCGGATGCATGCTGGCTTTTTCCATTTGATAAAAAGTGAAATACTTTAAATGCAGCTGGATAAAAGATGCATCAGCGAGAGGAAATATACAAATGCCACAAAATAAAGGAAATGTGCTTGAACGTTAACCTTTGTATCTCTGCCGTGAAGGAAAGTTTTCTACGTCCTCTAACTGCAAACTATCGTGGATACACACATAGCCCAGCTTACAGTATATAACAGTGATGTGCGAGTACACACCCTAGGGGTTTCTGTGCTACGAATTACACCACAGTGAATGCAGAGATAAGGTATTCCGCTCACATCCTCTCCCCACAGCAATGGTGCACCTCGACTATAAACCTGATTTTTTTTGCAGGTTGATTGCACTATAGTTCTGTTCTGATGTATTGTTTCCCTATATTTGGTGATGTAATACTCCACAAGGAAAATGACTATGCACCAGAACCACTGCACCTTTCTACAGTACAGATGGTGTAATGGTTAGCATTACTGCCTCACAGCGCTGAGCTCATGGGTTCCATTCCCACCATGGCCCTAACTGTGCAGAGTTTGTATATTCTTGCCATGCTTCCATGGGTTTCCTTCGGGTATTCCCGTTTTCATTCAAAATCTAAAAATATACTGGTAGGTTAATTGGCTCCCTAGAATGTCTGTGTGTGCGTGTACATGTGGTAGGGAATATAGATTGTAAGCTCCACTGGGGCAGGGACCGATGTGGATGTTCAGCTATTCTCTGTAAAGCGCTGCGGAATATGTGTGCGCTGTATAAATAAATGGTAATAATAGAATTAATGCCTCAACCACCAACAGTTCTTTCCCATTTTGTCTGTCAGCCGCCACCAGTATATTTAATCCCTGGGAAAATGGCATGAACACCATGTTTCTGGAGACCTGTGAATGTGCAGTTGTAAAAAAAAATCTCAGGTAACATGGCAGAGACACCATGTTTCTGGAGACCAGTTAATGTGCAATTGTGGAGAAATCTCAGGGAACATGGCAGGACACCATGTTTCTGGAGACCTCTGAATGTGCAGTTATAGAGAAATCCCTGCATGGTGCAGACACCATGTTTCTGGAGACCTGTTAATGTGCATTTGGACTCTGGCACATCATGCAACTGTACCTCGATGGAGGAGGAGGCCGGCACAGTCGGAGACTGGTCCCTCCTCTCCTCATTCTGCCCTTGTCCAGTATTAAGAGAGAAATAAATTAGCAGCAGTTACATATCTCTTGCTGGACTTGCTGTTCAACAGCAGATGGATTATTATCTGTGATCCAGTAAAGAACCACGAATGCTGAATAAGCACTGAGTGAGCATAAACCCCTGATGGTTCCCCAGGTTACGCTGGAAGGTCAGCTGATATGCTGATAGGATGGGCACAAGGCCTATCAGAGTGGTGGGAGGAGTATAGACAGGGAAGAAAAGGATCATACTCACAGGAAGTCTTCCTCTGTCTGAAAAAGCCTGCTGCAGGATCAGGCAAGGCTGCTTTGCAGCAAGAAATTTCTGTTTGTCTTCAAGCGTTTCCTTCCTTCTCTAATAACACTCTGTCTTCCACCCCCCCTTTTTCTTCTCTCATAGATCTGTCCCCTCTTTTCTCTACCTGTCCATCTGTGCTGAGATGGCCTACAGGCCGCGCAGATCGATCCGCCTGCCCGCCCGTTTCGCTGACGCTGGGGCGGATTGGGAGGCGGCGGGGCCTAGTGGCGCGGTCCCTGGTGGTTCCAGTGGGGACCGGAGGGGATCGCGGCGCGGTCCTGCTGCTCCTGTGCCGCCTGCGCGTCTGGACGCGATGGTCGCGGCGCCGGCTGATGACGCGGCCGGGCGCCGGACCTCGCGTAGTCCAGGCAGAGGCCGCGGCGGGCGCGGTAGCGCGCGCGGCAGCCAGGGGGGATCGGGCAGGGGTAGCGCCCGCCCAGCGAGTAACAGTGCGAGCGGGCTAGGCCCCCGCACGCCGGCCGACTATGCCAGGCCTGGATCGCGGCCTTCCGCCCGATCCAGCGCCCGAAGCGCGGCGCCACAGGCCGCGCAGCGGGAGCCACAGCAGCCACCGGGCGCCCATAGGCGCGGACATACCCGCTCCAGGGGCACCGTGGCGCAGGCCACTCAGGCACAGGGCGGCCATAGGCGCTGTCAGGGCACCCGCACTAGAGGCGCTGCGTTACAGGCCACACAGGCCACCCCCTATGCATGCACAGGGCGCCAATAGGCGCAGTCAGGGCTCTCGCCCCTCATCCAGTCCCATCCTGGCTTCCAGGCTGACCCAGGGGGGTCTCCCCTCCGGAGCCCCCTCTCCCACAATTAATAGACCGGGTAGAGGCCGTGGGCGAGCCGGGGAGGAGGTCAGGGGGCCGAATAGGGCCCAGATGGTGCCAGCAGCCCCCGCTAACACCCCTAGGGGCCTGAGCATACTGCTGTGCAAAATCTTCTGCTGGGATCTGGGTAGGTGCCCCGCAGCAGCCAGGTTATTCAGCTCTCATGCAGTACATAGGAGGCAGTACATGATTGCTGCCACAGGGGGCCGTGCTGAGCTCAGACATGGTCTGGAATCTGTGGATCTACATTGTACTGGTGACTCATGAGTCATGTAAATAGTTCAGTAGTTCAGTTCCCTTCCTACAGATCCCTAAACTAATCTCTTACTCATACAGCCATAATGAGACTATACAGTGCCTCTGGGCTGCCATGTGTGGTACTGCCGTGCTCAGGCACATGTATGGTGTGTATGCAGCTGAACTATAGTATGAACTGCCATGCTGCCTTCCTATTAGGTCACGAGCTACACTCCCAATCTTGTATAGGATGTTATATACTGTAACTCTGTTTACTCCACAGGACAAAGGGGATGTGTATGAACCTTCATAATACATAAGTGGAGCAGTTTCCCCTAGCAACCGATCGGCTTAGGTCACATTTAGGCTGTGGAAGATAAATGACAGAAACTGACTGGATATTTTGCAAACTCTTACTTTATCTCTCTCTAAAGTCAGTTACATTGGGGAAAAGGGACATGTTAAATACTGTATTTTAAAAGCAAAATAGTGACAGTATATTACTCTGAATTTGGGTATTTTTTATTGCATATTATGGAAGTTAAAATAATAACAAAAAGGGGATAAGTTTGGTAGAGCTAAACAAAGAGTAGGTCCCTATAGTGCGCTTTAGCACTGCCTAAACGCTTTACAAAGCTGTATTTAAGGCGGTATTCAAGACAGGTCTCAGCATTGACATTGCAGTAGATGGCCGCTTTGAATGCCATTTGAATACCATTCACATCAATCAACCCGTTTGATCCCCTCAACACGTTTCAAGGCAGTAGGTAGGGGACGGGTCTGTAGTCTGATGTTTGTTTTTGCTAAATACCGTTTCGAGCCATTCTCACTGCATAACAAATGGCCCTAAAACGCGTAGGACTGTTTTGGAATATCGGTGATCTTTCACCGGTAAATCAGCTAACAACGGCAATATACCGTTCAGCGCAGTGTGAAGTGGGTATAAGGGTGCTGTATAATTTACTGCTTCTAAATAGGTTTAATAAATCAGATTATTTCCCATCTGATCATCCTAACAGGGATATTACTCCTCCAATGAGCGAATATTTAAAATCCCTGCTCTGCGTGTAATAAGTTAGTCTGGTTCATCTAGTTCTAATCACGCCTCTCAGTCTCTGATGGGATAATGAGCCGGACGGACTGCCGTATGTAGGCTCGAGTGGGGGTCGTCCCGAATATAAGACTAAGCACCTAAGTCTACATCGAAAACTGGGAAAGCTTATTGACTCGAGTGGGACCCTCAATTGAGTATAAGCCGAGACGGGCAATTTTCAGCATAAAAATGTTATTGAACAGTGAGCTTATCCTCGAGTATATATATATGGTAGCTTCTGAGCTAATCTTTTGGGGAACTAGATCATAATGAAATAGTCACTAAAATGAACTAGATTTCCATCACTAAGGGGTAGGCCGCGGCAATGGCGCCAGGACCTCCTGGCAGCCCGGGGGGTTGGGCAGAGCTAGTGCCCATGGCGCAGCTACCCCGGGGGCGGCAGGGCCGCTGGGATGATGCCACTGCCCAGTCCCCGACATTGGGGAGGTACAGCATCTTGGCGCGATGGTTAACGCCATGAGGCAGGCTTCGACTCCCATAAGGGGCACCACCATATTATATAGTGAGGCCGTTAGAGGCATGGGGCGGGGTAATACTGCCACGATCACTGCACGCCCCTCTGGCATTCCCGGCAGTACAGATGGTGGAATGGTTAGCATCACTGCTTCACAGCACCGATGGCATTGGTTTGGTTCCCACCATGGCTCCAACTGTGAGATGTTTGTATATTCTCCCTCTAGACTGGCCTGCGGGGTGACGTGTGACAGGGATGTAGGGCTGGTAGTGCAGGCTACCGGGGACGGCCACCCCCCTTCCCCTATTGTGGGACCCCAGTCACTCCTGTCCATCCCCGGGGACATGCCTTCTGCAGGACCGGCCAGGCGACGATGGCTGCGGAGGACCGGGCTGGTCCCCCAAGGCAGCGCTGAAAGAGGGTCTCGGGTAGTTCCCGAAAATACTTCCCCTTTGTTGGGCTGGCGCGGTGTAGGGCCCCTGCCACCTACTGCCTGTAAGAGAGTACAGCAGTTTATGGCCCCCTTTTGAATTCCTCATGGACCGCAGGTCTGGGCTTTCCCCTACTGGGGCTCTGCCAGCTCCCAACCCTGTTATTTTGCCTGCCCTGATGAGCTGCCTGGGGTTACAGCCTCTTCAGTGTGGCGCCCGTAATTGTGCCCCCAACGTGTGCAGTGGCACAGGAGCTCAGGCCGTTTGCCACTTAGGCCTCACAGGGCGGGCCAGATCCTCCTCCGGTGGTTGTTCCTGGAACTCGGCTGTTGGGGCCCCTGGCATGTCCACAGAGGTGAGCCTCATGCCAGAGGCAGGCACTTCAGGTGATTAGCATGGAATGGAGGGGCTAGCCATGAGGGCTATAATGCCCGAGACATTGTGGTGCCATCAGGGAGGATGGCACGAGGGGGAGCAGTTTAGGCTGTCTGCCCCTCATGCAGGTAAGACACCTGGTACGGCTATGGTGGCCGTTGTCTGGAGTTGGTACTCCTTGGGGCGTTGTTGCCTCAGTACGCAGGATGATGGCAGGGGTGCCTTTCTTTTGTATCGGCATGGTAGGGCGGACCCGTCCCGGTCCTTTCTGGTGCCCAGTGCATTGCGTGGACGGCTGCGCGCCTCGCCGGCACTCCCAGACTGCGGGCGACCAATTGATTTGACATTGCTCCCAGCCTTGCTGGGTGCCCTGAGGGACTTTTTGCTGGCCTGACTATGAGGTCCTGCTGTTCCGAATGGCGTATGCAACGGCGTATCATGGTGCCTTCAGGTTTGGTGAGCTGGTGGCGCCGTCAAAGCGAATGCCCTCACCACTGACCGTGGATGACCTGGTGGTCCATGTGGATTCGGTGCTATGTCACCTGCGACGAGCTAAGACGGACCAGGCTGGGAGGGGGCGGTGGCTGTCCTTGCTCCCGTGCACGGTGGAAAGGGCGTGCCCTGTGACGTTGGTCTCGGCCTTCGCCCAGGTGCGCCCGGACCTTCCAGGCGCATGGCGGATGCACGAGGATGGGTCACCGCTCACCAAATACCAGTTTTTGTCACGTCTTGGGACGGGCGCTGGAGGCCACGGGTCTCGATCCTAAGGAATTCGGGTCTCATTCCTGTAGGATTGGGGCTGCTACCTCGGCGGCTGCGGAGGGCCGCTCCGACGCAGAGATTCAATCTCTGGGTCGATGGCGCTCGGCAGCATTTCGGAGGTACATTCGGCCAGCTTTATCTGTCACTTTTCACCATGGTCGACTGGACGCATAAGCGCTCGTCAACTTACAGTGGGGGCCTTGAGGTGTGTTTTCACATCCGTCTGGGGGCACAATTCGGCTATAATTACAATCTGGCATGGCGTACCTGTTAGTTTACTCCAGACGGTGTGTTTTGTGCCTCAAGAGCTGGTCGGCCACGGTTTTTCTCATTCATCTCTCTAACAAGCGTGGGAATGCATGGTATGCAAGCTTGTCGACAGCCTTCTAACCTCTGTTAAATATTTCAGGTCGACAGGACGTTAAGTCCATTTGGATGATTGGACATTCCTTTGTCTATTGGGCTTCCTGGGCAAACATAGTATCTGATGTACGCGTGTTTGGTCAAGCTGGGGAGGTTAGGTGGCTGGGTGAGAGAGAGGTATGCTATGAAAAGGGCTGCAGGCTGGGCTGAGTCGAGCCCTGAGAAATTTTGGGGTCCCGAGAGTCATCATAGTCCACCTGGGTGGCAATGACTTAGGGCGGGTGGCCGCTCTTGAGCTACGCTCAGTGATTGTGCGGGACCTCTATTTTATTTCTTTGTATTTGCCTGCATGAAAGTTGGTGTGGTCCTCCATTATATCGAGGATAGTGTGAAGGAATGTGATGTCCTGCCCCCGCCTGGAGCGTTCACGGAAGACGGTTAACGCTGCAGTTGAGAAGTATCTGCTGACCAATGGCGGGGGTGTTATTCGCCATGACGCCATCAGCTTTCAGCGGAGTGCGCTGTATAGGAGCGATGGTGTTCATCTGAGCCCGGAAGGCGTGGCTCTGTTTTTGGGCGATGTCTTTAGTTGGTTAGATGCACAGTGCTGAGCGTTTTTCCTACTTGGTGGCGGTGCTGCGGCTTAGGGCCTAGCTTTGGCGGTAAAGAACGGTCATCCTTGTAAGATCTTGATGTGTGTGTGTAGATAGTGGGGTGTCGCTCTCTCCTGACATCGATGGTCATCGGCCATGCTCCCGCCCGGGGTGGTGGTCACCACTAGCAACGAGTGGATGACCGGGGAGAGCGATCACCAGCGATGGTGTGTATGGTAACATCTTTACCCCACTTTCCTATAATGACCGTTCTTTGGTGCCGCCACCATTATATATATAGTTAGTTTAATTGTCAAAATAAATTGACATTCATTTTGAAACGCCAGCACTTGTGTCTGTGTCTTTTTTATTAGATAAGTATAGTGTTAAGGTGTAGGTTTAATGTTTATGGTGAGATGGAAAGGTACGGACCTGAGGGATACCTGATGGGGAGTTTAAGAACCACGAATGCTGAATAAGCACTGAGTGAGCATAAACCCCTGATGGTTCCCCAGGTTACGCTGGAAGGTCAGCTGATATGCTGATAGGATGGGCACAAGGCCTATCAGAGTGGTGGGAGGAGTATAGACAGGGAAGAAAAGGATCATACTCACAGGAAGTCTTCCTCTGTCTGAAAAAGCCCCGCCCACCCTTCCCTATTTCTTTTCCTCTCCGGCGGCGGTAAAGAACGGTCATCCTTGTAAGATCTTGATGTGTGTGTGTAGATAGTGGGGTGTCGCTCTCTCCTGACATCGATGGTCATCGGCCATGCTCCCGCCCGGGGTGGTGGTCACCACTAGCAACGAGTGGATGACCGGGGAGAGCGATCACCAGCGATGGTGTGTATGGTAACATCTTTACCCCACTTTCCTATAATGACCGTTCTTTGGTGCCGCCACCATTATATATATAGTTAGTTTAATTGTCAAAATAAATTGACATTCATTTTGAAACGCCAGCACTTGTGTCTGTGTCTTTTTTATTAGATAAGTATAGTGTTAAGGTGTAGGTTTAATGTTTATGGTGAGATGGAAAGGTACGGACCTGAGGGATACCTGATGGGGAGTTTATGACAAATCCCCATTTGTGGCATAATCCAAATCCTGCAGACATTAGACACTGATGGTGCATTAAACACATACAGCCTGGTATTAAACACATGCTCTCGCGCCCATTACCATACTTAAATCCACCCCAGTAATGGAAACGCACGTAAGTTACAGAAAACAACCAATTATGTGACCTGGAACAGACAGAGAGTAAGACGATACAGAAGCTATTTATGCCCAGATACACAAAGAGCTTCCTGCAACCTACAAGCTGAACAGACCTGAAAGTAATTGAATTTTTTTTTGTTGTAAGATGAAACAAGTTATCAGTAAAATACAGTCTGCCCCTGTCAGTTTGACAATTTAATTACCTTCATCTATCTGTATCCTTTTCATTCTGAATGGGAAGATATATAAAGCCTGGTAACAGACAGTAAGACCATCTCACATAGTGTAACAGGTGCGCCTGGCAGGAGAACGGGAAGGCCGCGCACCGTCGCAGGCAGCAGCGGAGAGACCGCACGGCTTTCCGGCTATTTATTTATTTTATTGTTTTTCTGTAATCATAGAAACGTTGGAACCGGACATAGACAGGTATGTACTAAGCCTGGTCCTCCCAGAGGGGGAGATGTACTAAGCCTTGAGAAATTAGGTATAGTAATGGACAGTAACCAACCAATCAGCTCCTGTCATTTTTCAAACCCAGCCAGTGACATGACAGATATGAGCTGATTGGTTGGTGGTAATAATCCCTTTCCATTTTATCACTTTTCAAGTTTAGTACATCTGGCTCAGAGACGCTGCCGTCATCAAATGTACAATCCAATACTTATACTACAATCCAATCCTAATACAGTGTGTACCACAGAGGCAGAACTCTGGGAGGCAATGGAGTCATCTGCCGCCGGGCTGTTGCTCTCAAGGGGGCACCTCTCCACCACTGCCAGTTTAAATCCATTAATTGAAAGCTTCTGTGGCTGAGTTCTGAAATATATACGTGTTCTCCCTCTTTTTCTGTATATACATACAGTATCTCTTATATATTTAGCCAGATCTGTCACTCAACCCCTGTGGAGAACGTTCCTGTGTAGGACAGTTTCACTTTCATGTGTCTGACGTTCCACCCCCTTGACATCACCTCCCCCCGCCCAGCCAGGGCTACAGTACACGCCCACCATCCACCATTACTCCACAACAGAGGCGTAACTAGTACTTTTTGGGCCCCATAGCAAAATATTGAAAGGGGCCCCCTCCCCTAAGAGGGACAGAAGAGTGATGGAAATAAGTGACAAATGGCTCTATGTAATTCATCGCAGTTAATAACAATGGGAACGAGCTCCTGGGGCTATTCAAATCAGTGCATTGTTAAGGCGGAGAATTCCGGTACTCGCTGGTGTTTTTAGTCGCAAGTTCTGGTATTGTCAGACTAAAGTGCTGTGCTGCGATGCTGTTTGTGCCGCACTAGGGCACCAGCATTACCCTCCTGGGGTGCAAGCAAAAATCTACTAGTTGGACTTTGCAATGTTCTTATTTCAATTGCCCCTGGGAGCTCATTCATGGTGCTACTCACAATGTGAAAAAATGGAATCGACCCCAAAGAGTGTCAGAGAGAGAGGAGCAAGTAATAGAGAGAAAGGGTTGGTCAAGAAAAGAGGTGGGGTGGGGGGGGCTTCATGGAAAAAAAAGGAATGATAGAAAGAGGGTGTAAGAGAGAAAGGGGAGGAGCAAGAGATAGAGAGATGCGAGAGAACATCGGAAGGAGGGAAGAGAGGAGGAAGAGAGCCTGTCAAAGAGAAAGAAAGGGGGAAAGACGGAGTGAAAGAGGGAGTCGGAGAGACATAGTGAGAGTGTGTTGGGGAGAGACAGGTAGTGATAGATGGTGGCAGATAGTGTGAGTGGTGCCATGGAGAGAAATAGGGCGAAACAGGGAGTTAGACAGTGTTACACAGACAAAGGGTGCCAAGGAAAGGAGGAAAGATGGAGTGAGAGAGGATATTGGGGAGAGGAAATTGGAGAGACACGGATTGAGAGAGTGTGCCAGGGAGAGAAAGGGGAAGAGACAAGGAGTGTGAGATAGACAGCGCCAGCTAGAAACTTTCAGAGAGAGAGAGTGGGGGAGAGGGAGGAAAGAGAGAGGGAGAAGTGTGGGGAAAGAGGTGGGGAGGAGAGAGATAGAAAAGAGATATAAAGAGAAAGGTGGGACAGAGGTGTAGTAAGAGAGAGGGGTGAGAGAGAGAGTGAGCAGGGGGATGAGAGAGAAAGAGAGAAGGGGTGAAGGAGGAGAGGGGTGGGTAAAGAAGAGGGGGAGTAGAGGACGAGAATGGGGGAGTAGTGAAAGAGAGGGGGGATGGAATTAGAGGATGAGAGGGGGGAGTAGATGACAAGAGGGGTGATGGAGTAGAGTAAGGGGGGGGGGATTGAAAGCTTATGACAGCCATAACTTTGTCTCTCCTACTCCCCCCCACCTCCCTCAAGTACAGGGGAGGGGGGGGGGGCTGTGTATCTGTGAGTACCTCTCATTCCAAGCAGGGAATCCTTCGCTGGTGCTTAAGAGTGCAGGGCTCTCTTTCACTGGCACGTTGTTTCCTGCGTACCGCGCAGGGTCTTCCTCTCCCCGTTGCGGACTTTCCTGCTCCCGCTCACCAAGGCTGTCACCTGCTTCTCCAGGGCAGTGTGACAGTCACAGTGTCTGTCTCCTGATGCGCCGGGTATTCCTCTCCCGGGCGCAGTTTCTCCTGCTTAAGCTCAGCGCGCCGGAACTTTCTCTGCCCAGCGTGGCCTTTCCTGCTCCCATTCACCATGCATCCTCCCCAGCCCAGTGCAGTCTCCGTCTCCTGCTGCTGCAGTGCTCAAGCGCTGGTGTTCGCTGAGTCCCGCTCACAGCGCCTTCATCTCCACAGAGCAGTCACCTGGTCCTGCTCACTGCGCCAGGTCTTCCTCTTCCCGGCGCGATATCTCCTCCATTGCTCACCAGGGCTGCAGGCATGTTAAATGCACACCTGGGGGAACAAATAATTAAAAGGGTGCAGGGGATTGCCTTGGGGCCCCCCAAGCCGCCGGGCCCCATAGCAATTGCATCCCCTGCACCCTCCGTAGTTACGCCACTGCTCCACAGCCACCATCCACCATTACTCCTGCACATCCCTACCCTCTGCCAGGACCCCCGCGACCCCCCCTCCCGCCATTCGCAGGACCCCCTGTGACCCCCCCTCCCGCGAATCGCGGGACCCCCGCGAATCGCGGGACCCCCGCGACCCCCCTCCCGCGATTCGCGGGACCCCCGCGACCCCCCCTCCCGCGATTCGCGGGACCCCCGTGACCCCCCCCTCCCGCCATTCGCGGGACCCCCGTGACCCCCCCTCCCGCCATTCGCAGGACCCCGCACCCCCCCTCCCGCCATTCGCGGGATCCCCGCTTTCCACCCTCCCGCGAGTCGCGGGACCCCCGCGACCCCCCCTCCCGTGATTCGCGGGACCCCCGCGAACCCCCCCTCCCGCGATTCGCGGGACCCCCGCGACCCCCCTCCCGCGATTCGCGGGACCCCCGCGACCACCACGGTATCCGGACTATTGTTAGACAGCACTTACATCGACAGCCATTACATCGACACCATTAGTTCGACACCTCAATAGGTCGACATACCATTAGGTCGACATGTTATTATGTCGACAGCTCATTAGGTCGACAGCTCATTAGGTCGACATGTTTGTAGGTCGACACTGCCATTAGGTGTCTATGTCGACAGTCAAAAGGTCGACATGGGTTTTTTCACTGTTTATTGAGCCGACATGTGCCGACAGGCGGCATTTCATGCCCTACTATCCACTAGGGCGTGGTGGGAGAATAAAATAGTGTGCCGAGCGCAGCGAGGCATCGTGCCCGAAGCATAGCGAGCGGCTGCGGTACACTTCAAACTGTGTCCATGTCGACATTTCGGCCAAAAAACAGTGAAAAAACCCATGTCGACCTTTTGACTGTCGACATAGACTCTGTCGACCTAATGGCAGTGTCGACCTAAAAACATGTCGACCTAATGAGCTGTCGACCTAATGAGCTGTCGACCTAATGGTGTTGATGTAATGGCTGTCGATGTAAGTGCTGTCTAATATCCGTCCCAGACCCGACCACCCCCTCCCGCGATTCGCTGGACCTCCGCAACCACCCCCTCCCGCGAAACGCGGGACCCCCGCGACCCTCCCGCAAATCGCGGGACCCCAGCGACCCCTCCCTCCCGCGATTCGCAGGACCCCTGCATCCTCCCCTCCCGCGATTCGCGGGACCCCTGCGACCCCCCCTCCCGGCATTAAAAGGGCCCCCCGCGACCCCCCCTCCCGCGATTCACGGCAACCCCCCCCCCTACTGTGATTTGCGACCCCCCTCCCGCAATTCCCACCGCCCCCTCCCACGATTCACGGAACCCCCCGTAGCGCCCCCCTTCCGCGATTTGCGGGCCCCCTCGGCACTTCTCGCGATTTGCGACCGCCCCCTAATTCACACATTCGGGGACCCCACCTCCCGCGATTCATGCCCCCCTCACGCAATTCACGGCACCCCCCACACCCCCCTTCCTGCGATTCGCAACCCCCCACGACCCCCCCTCCCGCGATTCACGAAACCTCCCGTAGCGCACCCCTCCCGCGATTTGCGGGCCCCCTCGGCACCTCTCGCGATTTGGACCCCCGCACCACCCCCCTGCGCCCACCCTCCCTTGATTCACGCCCCCCTTATGCAATTCACGGCAACCCCCCACACCCCCCCTCCTGCGATTCGCAGCCCCCCCACGACCCCCGCCTCCTGCGATTCATGACCCCTCCCGTGATTCACGGACCCCCGCACCACCCCCCCTTGACTCACGGCACCCCACGCGCCCCTCCCGCAATTCACGGACCTCCGCAACCCCCCCTCCCGCAATTCACTAACCCCGACAACCCCCCTCCCGCAATTTGCGGACCCCCCTTCCCACGATTCAAGCCCCCCCGTGCCCCCGCCCACGATTTGCGGACCCCCGCCCCCTCCCGCTAACCGCGGATCCCCACACACCACCCCCCCTCCCGCAATTTGCAGACCCCCCAGACCCCCTTCCGGCAATTCCACCCCCCAGCGGACCACCGCGGCCCCCGCTCCCGCATTTCACGTACCCCCGTGACAATGGGGGATCCTGTACCACCACAAGCAGGTACCGCCCCTAGGTGGGAAATCCGGCCCTGGCTGCCGCACTGCAGGTTTCCCCACTGCCCTCTGCACCAGCGCCACAACTTTTATCAATGTCTTGCCCACATACCACTATTATACAGCCTCCTTCTCTCATGCACGCTCACTCCCTCCCAGTGGGAGGAGACGCTCACCCACTGCCGGGAGCTGCATACTGTCCCCCACCCTCCTCCAGTTCTAGGGATGCCCATCGACCATCAATGATTTTCAAATAATCGATGGTTTATGGCCGATGTTGAATACTTTTGCCATCAATGTGGGAGGACACTGCCCTGCCTCCTGTTCTTCTGCCCCGTAACTTCCGCCAGTGGAGACCCGCTCACCCTGTGTTGCCCACATTCCCCTATCATGCTTTACCGCCCAGCATCCTGCTCTCATGCACCCTAACTCCCACCCAGTCGGAGGAGACACTGACTCCTGTATTTTTGTGCTGCCATGCTGGACCCTCACCCACTGGCAGAAGCTGCACAGTGTCCACCACCCTCTTTAGTCCCCCGTATGCCCACACACCCCTATCACTACCCAGCTTCCTGCTCTCCTGAACCGTAACTTCCACCACTGGGTAATCGCTGACGCTGTGTTGCCCACATACCCCTATCATGCCTCATATCCCAGCCTCCTGCTCTCATGCACCCTAACTCCCACCCAGTAGGAGGAGACACTGACTCAGGGCCACCGTCCGGTACTCCTGTGCTGCCACGCTGGACCCTCACCCACTGCCAGAAGCTGCAATACAGGGCATCTTTCATACAATTCTAACCATATTTCTCACAATACAAATGTTCACAAATTAAGGGGCGTAGCCCCTTACGCCGGTGTGAAGAGCGCCCGTAGGGCGCGATGAATCACCTAGTATAATATATATTTCATAACAGACTAAATATATTTTGAATAAGGTTGTGTGTGTGTGTGTGTGGGGGGGGGGGGGGGGCAATATTCATCTAGCCTCCGGGCAACTGGGACGAACTTACGCCACACCATTGCACCTGTGGTGTGTACCCCATTCAAATCTTACCAAAATATATTATGGGTACTTATGTAATATCTGGGCTCCCTTTTTTCTTATGAGACCGCGTCCGCTCGCCACGCTTTGGGCACGGTGGCTCGCTGCGCTCACCACACTATATAAAATCAACTCCATGCGTAGTTGGATAGTAGGGGTATGAAAAAATGGGGTGCATTTAACATGGGAGCCCAGATAATACATAAGTACCTATTATGAGAGAGCGATAACCCAGAACACACTCAAGATCGCAACACGTATTTATTCTTATTCTAGTATCCACTCCAATCCAGTACAGTCTAATCCTAGTAGCCACTCCAATCCAGTACAGTCTAATCCTAGTATCCCCTCCAATCCAGTACAGTCTAATCCTAGTATCCACTCCAATCCAGTACAGTATAATCCTAGTATCCACTCCAATCCAGTACAGTCTAATCCTAGTACCCACTCCAATCCAGTACAGTCTAATCCTAGTACCCACTCCAATCCAGTACAGTCTAATCCTAGTACCCACTCCAATCCAGTACAGTCTAATCCTAATATCCACTCCAATCCAGTACAGTCTCATCCTAGTATCACTCCAATCCAGTACAGTCTAATCCAACTACCCATTCCAATCCAGTACAGTCTCATCCTAGTATCCACTCCAATCCAGTACAGTCTCATCCTAGTATGCCCTCCAATCCAGTACAGTCTCATCCTAGTATCCACTCAAATCCAGTACAGTCTCATCCTAGTATCCACTCCAATCCAATCTAGTTCAATGTTGTCCTAGTACGTTCAGCAAACCAAGTCGTATAAGAACAAGATAAGCAGGGCCGGTGCAAGGCACCAGAGCGCCCCAGGCAAGTCGGGGTGGGGGCGCCCCGGTGTCTGCCGCCCGGGTACCTGTACTGCGGCGCTGTAAAGCTGGCGGCGGCAGCGGGGGGTCCCTGCAGTCAATAAGAAATAACGAGCGCTATCCGCCGGGCTATGCGGAAGCTTTCGCATAGCCCGGCGGATAGCGCTCGTTATTTCTTATTGACTTATTGACCCCCCGCTGCCGCCAGCTTTTACGCACATATACGCCGCAGGATAGGTACCCGGGCGGCAAGGGGGAAGGGGGGCGAAATACCGCCCTCCAGTGGCCGGTGCCCTAGGCAAATGCCTAGATTTGCCTAGTGGTGGCGCCGGCCCTGAAGATGAGATGGATAGAAGGTGAATGGAAGGGCAGCGGACATATAATGGAACAGTACCACTCCTACAAGGACCAATGCTAATAGGGTCTTACATACTGTATTTACATCCAGAACAGCCCTGAGTTTCCATACATCCTATTGTAAAATGCATTTATGATTACTCTGAGCAGGGCACATACCTGAATTAAGGATTCCGACAGTCTCTCTTCATCTACTTCTAAAATAATGTTCTTTATTTCTTTATAAGACATTCGATAAGATCCCAGGAAGATCGCTGAAAGTAGAAAAAAAAAATCATTGATGATAAAGAGTCAGAGCCGAGGTTTGAGAAAGCCGCTGGCGATGTGCGTCAGGTAGCCCTTTGCTGCAGCGCACATTTCATTTACTGTTATAACATCTTTATAATAATTCTCTAAGGTCTGTCCTGACACCATAGTGGTTGAACAGTGGGAGCCGGGGAACACATCACCCTCCCAACAGCTCCAATTGCTTTGGGGACAGACCGAGCCTAGCAGCCACAGTTGAGAAGGCCAAAATGCCGGGCATGGGGGGTGGGATAGATAAGAGATAGAGGACAGAGGGTGGAGCAGGTGGGGGGCAGGCTGAACAGCAGAAAGGGGTGGGGCATTGGGCAGAGCCTTAGTCAAGGATACAAAAGCAGCGGAGTGGAGTTAGGGGGCAGACTAAAAAAAAGTTTGACAGCCAATAGCAGTGGTGGCTCCAGAGGCTCCAGAGGTAGTGGCTGCAGCACAGTTCAAAATTCAAATAAGTGAGCCACACCCACTGCCACCAACTGCCATTCCAAACTGACTCAATGGCAGTTATTGTGACTCCCCAATTTGAAAATTGAACTGTGATGCAGTCCCGCCCCTGGAGCCGCCACTGGCCAATAGGTCGGCACCAAATGATCAACATAGAGAAAATCAACGCAAGCAAAAGCTTAACATGGAAATGGCCGACACACAAAAAGGTCGAAATTAGTTTTATTGGTTTCGATCTGTAGATTTTATCACAGGCACATTACCGCCCCAATCGGTGCCAACGTGGATGGTGAAGTATGAACGCCACTGTTCTCTGCCTATGAAGCCAGATGCAGTCTGTGGGACTGCTCTGGCTTCAATGTGACTGGCAGTGTAGGTGTTCCCTCCCTCCGGGATGCCTCTCTGTGCGCAAATGCGGGGCAGTCCCAAAAGCGGGTTCTGCGCATGTGCGCAGCACCGCGGATGATACTGTGCATGCGCCGGACTCGGGAACCTGATTAAGCCTCCGGGGGCTGCTGCAAAGGCAGCCCATGGAGGTATGGGCCAGCACATGCACAGTATGTATGAAGTTGCTGCGCATGCCCAGGCCCTGTGCTGGGGGACCAGCGGCTGGGACCTGCAGCAGCAGGGAGCACAGCGGCAGCGGAGGGGGGGTGGGGGTGCGCATCGTGGCAGCCCCCCTCCTCCGCAAGGGTAAGCGCCGCCACACGTCCTCATCAACATGTAACAGCTGCACAGTCTCTGAGAAAACCGGAACCAGACCCCAGAATTCTGGACATGACATGGGGGTTTCCCATTTTAGGGCTGCCTGTGACAACTATGGGGAAGATGGGGAAGGTCCGGACCGGAAGTATGGTCCGGAGCGTTCCAGATTTGATACATCCCCGGACCATCGAGAATAGATTTAATTTCTCCCTCTCCCTTGTGACTGGTGTCACCCCTCCCCCCCCCACACACACTCACCACCACTAGCTGGGACACCCCGTGACAGGCACCACCCCGAAATGGGACAGTACAAGCTCTGGGGTGACAGAGACTGTCCAATTCGGCGTTCCAGGATCTGGTCTGGTTCCGGTTATGGTTGCGGGGTTATAGATAGATACTCCCTGTTCTATTCCTTTTGGGTCTTTCATGCTGGTAGCCCCCCTATAGGGTTCCCATATGTAAGAAAACCTTCCGTATACCTAGACCTACTGTACGGTAAGTACTATACGAGCTTACATTGCATTGTCAGGACACCTGAGATACTCACATAAATTCTGCGCTGTTTTACTGTCCAGGACTCGCAGCTCTTTCACCTTCTTCTTTGTTAGAACCGGCTTGTTCTCTTCTGCTTCTTCCATCGCTTTCTTAACTAGAAAATAAAAAGTCTGAGCGTCAGGAGCAGGTCGCAAACACTCAGAAACGCATCTTCTTCCTACCAGAGACTAGGAGGTATCGATTTCGGTCGATGCCGATTGTTTTAAAAAATTGAAGTTAATCGATGTTGGACTTGGAGGCCTAGAACGCACATTCACGAACATGTAAAAATCAATATAAAAAGTGTCCATAAATGTGTTTTTTTAGCCCTAGAAGCCCAACAACGATTACGATTTTAAGATTTTTTTTTAGGAGAATTTAAATTGACCAACTTTGACCTTTAGTAAATTTACCCCATCGTGGGAGATTGTTTTACTCTTTTTAGGAGGTTACGCACTACAGTATTTGGGGGTCCACCTGTTCTTGTGTTGACCTTTTCCAAGTGAACCTTTTGCTTGTGTCGATCTTTTGTCTATGTTGATCGACTGCATGTTGACGTTGTGTGGACCTAAACTTTGATCCACACCGCCAGCTTATTACATACTTAGATTACACTAGATGCAGTAGCCGGTTCCGTTCGGGTGAAAGTCGGCGAGAGCGGCAGTCAGTTGCCTAGGGTTTTCGTATTTTGGTAATATATAGGGTGGGGGTGGAGAGTGTTAGGGAAGAGTGTTATATGTGAAATGGTATGGGGCTGTCCCCATTCTTCGTCTCAGCGTGCATCCTTATATGCACAGCACTATCATGACCATATGAAGAGTTTCTCCCAGGCATTCTGAAATCACCACAATTTTTTTTTAAATGACACACCACTCTGGTTGTGGGCATTCACAGCCATTCACTGGTATTGGTGGAAGTTTCTTCCAATCAGATGTAGTGAAAGAGGTGACAAATACCCAGTCAGGTTTCCCAACACCCCCAAATAGGCTACAATACCCTGGCGACTTCTTCTCCCATTGTTGCAATGCAAGGTACATTTACTGGAACACAGGATAAGCGCTATAAAGTAATGTATGGGATTAGCAGGGCCGCCTACAGTCACATCCCACCTCCCGCTACTGAATTACCCAAGAAAAATTCACCGACACTATCTTGGTCTCTGCGTTGTCGTTACAATGATTGTTAATCTCAGAACACAGAGGACAGCCCGGTTTACGGGCGTAAATCAAGGCTAGGAGAATAGGCCCCGATGGTTTGCTGAGAGCAGTCCGGCCGGTATGGGGTTTTATTACATAAATTATTTAGGACTTTCACATAAACAAACCATAGAATACTGCAGTGGTTCCCACAGAGGCACACATAGGGTCCCCATAAATTTTTCAAGGCAACCTTAATCCAAAATAATTACAGTACAGTCTCAGTTTTAAAATACTTGGGTCAAAATAGTCCTTTTGTTTTTTGGGGCATCTATAGTAATTTTACACAGATCAAAAACCAGCGGACTATCACACGTGCGGCTTATTCCTTTTGTTTTCACTATAAACTAAAAAAAAAAAAAAATGGTTCCCACAAAAATATGTTAAAAAAAGCACTACAGGGTAAGAAAAATGGTGGTGTTGCTATAGAAACCAGTCAGATTTTGTCTAGACTACAATATATGATTGGTTGCTATAAGCAACACCACCCCCGGTTTCAAATCTTTAGTAAATATATCTAAAGAACAGCCCTCAAGGAACCCTAACAGTGCATGTTTTCCAGATCACCCCCACAGAATCACAACGGAATTAACTAGTGCCACTAGCAAATCTCTTATCATGTGTCAGTCACTGATTGGAAACAAGCCCCATTAGGGTTCCCCAAGGACTGGTGTTGGGAAGCAAGGGCACAACTTGGTGACTTGGTGGCACGGACAGCGCCCATGTGTCGCCATAATGCCAGCTCCTCCGCAGGGGCAGAGAGACAAGTGTTTCAGTGTGGCACTGTGGTACAGGGTTTGTGTCCTGTCACTGAGGAGGAGTCGGCATAAATATCATTTGCAAGGCCATCAATGGTGGTTATCCTTCGATGGTCACCATTGATGAAAATATTGATGGATAAACTCAATGGTGTGAAAAAATCTGCAGGAAAACCCTCGATTGTTTCTCCCACCGATGGTCACCCTTGCTTTAGGATTTAGTGGGCTGCGGGCCAATCGGGGACAGGGACTTGGCTTTGGGACACCTTGGAGGACAAAAAATAAAAATAGGTTTGTAGCATCGATGGCGAGAAACTCTCGATGGTAAAATTAGTTACCCTTGGTTACAGATCAGTGATGATCTCGAATCAATGATCACTGATTGCTTTCCCTACCTGCACATTTGCTTGTTTCACTGAAAGGCCTGAAGCACAACATCGAAACTGTTCGGAAGCTTCTCTTACTGTTTCTTAGCACCCTGACGCAGTGAAGTCTTTCCCATTGGGCTTAATGGGCATTTGCCCAGGGGCCCAAAGATTCTAGGGGCCCACCCCTATGGGGAAGACGGCGCTGCCCTGGGGAGCTTCTGCGGCGGGGTCTGGGCAGGGGCGGCTGGAAGCTTGTAGTGCTGTGCTATTTGCCGGGCAGGAGGTTGATTTTGAAAAGACTGGCCGGATGCTAATTGGCTGAATTCTCTCAGCCAATCAGTGTCCGGCCAGTCTTTTCAAAATCAGCAGCGCTTACCGCCCATCGAATAGCGCTACAAGCTTCAAGCCGCTGCTGCCCGGACCACGCTCACGCTGCAACATTGGTGTTTGTGTGTGTGTGTGTGTGGGGGGGGGGAGTATGTGGGGTGTATCCCATACTAATGTTCTTCCCAGGGGCCCCTGCAAATGTTAAGACCACCCTGCCCTGACGAGGAAAGCAGAAAGAAAACTTGTGGACAGCGGTATAATGAGGCAGCCGGCCCAGGGGCTTCAATATGTGTGGGCTTAAGATTTGTGGTGTATACTATGGGTATGTATGGTTATCTAATCAAGCAGTGAGGTTGACTAATGATAATAATAATAATAATAATAATAATAATAATAATAATAATAATAATAATAATAATAATAATAATATACATCCCTATTCATGGTGCACTGCAATACCGGACTGAGTAGAGACACTTCTACAGAGGACAAGTAGGCAGGTTGCCCATAACAACCAATCAGCACCTGCCTATCATTTTATAGCATGTACTTGATAAATAATACCTAGAAGGTATCCCACTGATAGACTGACAGTCAAAAAAGTAAACACCATATGGTTGAAAAGTTTTTTGGGATTATTGTTTATTTTGGTTTTTTTACATTATCATCCACGTGAACTGAGAATGGGAACCGTAATCTGGTGGCAGAGCGAGGAATCTTGCCGTAAGCACGGTGAGCCATGCTTGGGGACGAGGTACACTAATTGTATTATGTGTTACAATTTGATAGTTAAAATAAATAAATAAAAGCATTTGTTGACATCTTCACGTGTCGACCATTTTTTGTGCCGATCTTTTCATTGGATCGACGTTTTTAACCAAGACACTGTTGTTATTTTCATTGTTGACCTTTGTAATAAACCAAACCCCCCCCCCCCGGAGGTGGAGTTTATTACTGCAAGTAGCTAATCATTTACAAAGCTGCCGTGGAATGTCAGTGCAACCCGAGCAGGGTGTATTACCCTAAGGATTAGATAGCAAATGAACAGTTCTGGAGCTAAGCCGTGATTTACCAATGCATTACTATGCCTCACTTCGATACGATGTGCTTATATAGGTAAAATGAAAAAAGAAAACTTCAAAATAAAATTGGAAAGATTGTTTTTCTTCTGTTAATTCCAGGCGCCATTACCAACCTCAGGCGCAAGAAACAATAAAATAAAAAAGTTTAATAAAAGCAGAATAAGGCACCTCAGTGCGAGCGTAGTCCATGTAAACATCTCGCCATGTTAGATCCACACATATCTGTACTAGATATAATCTCATAATATGACGGAACGTTTACCCAAGGCTGCCCGTCTCGACTTTTAATAACCATTTCTAGCAATATAAAGATGATCAATTCCCTGGGTGGCAGACCACACCACAGCCGCGCACAGGAAAATACCCTGGGGATATAGAGTGGGAGTTTAAACAACGAGAGGAAGAGAATTCTAACAAAAAGAAATGTCCAAGACACAGAAATACAGGTTCCTATGGGAAATCGGAACATTTCAATTTTACGGTTGATATCTGATATGGTTTCAGTAGATTTTTAAACATGCAGATTTTTCCCAGTTGGTAATTACTGTATAAGACAATATATAGGAAGCACGGTTTGTACATAAGGGGCCTTATCTGTCCTACTGTTAGGATACAGTAAAAAAAATTAACCCCACTAAAGAAGGAAGCCAAGTCTGTTGCATTTACTGTGATGTCACAGGCACCTAGTGACCAGATAAGCAGCACTGTCAGTGATGTCACTGGCTCATAGTGACTGGATAGGCCGTAGTCTCAGTGATGTCACTAGATCGTAGTGACTGGATAGGCCGCACCCTAAGTGAGGTCACTGATTTCTAGTGACTGGATAGAATGCAGCTTCAGTGTTGTCACTGGCTCCTAGTAACTGGATATACTGCACTTTCAGTGACGTCACTGACTCGTAGTGACTGGATTGGCTGCACTTTCAAAGATGTCACTGGCTTCTAGTGACTGGATAGGCCGCAGTCTCAGTGATGTCACTGGCTTCTAGTGACTGGATATGTTTCACGCCCAGTGATGTCACTAGTACAGAATGAACGTATAGGCTGAATTTCCATTTATAGTATCGCTATAATCAGTCATTCATATTCTACAATGATATGACAAGGCACCGAATTATTAAGCAACAGTTTACAAGCACAACACCTGTATATTTTCCTCCATGAGTACCGTACAATAACATGCAAATAGAAGGGGATATTTTGAGCATTATTACACACTAAGTAGTACATGATAAATCCCTGTTCATCTCAAATGACTCGGCGAATAGTTAGACACTAATCTCCCCGCAGGATGTTTGCTGGTCCATCGGAGGATCAGGGAAAATGGAATTATATTTTGCTGGTGTTTTATCTTCTTCCAGGCAGTCGATGTGAGAGCTGGAAGACAAAGGTCTGTATTACTGCTCTTTACCTGAAGCTGTGATCACAACATCTCCAGTTCTGTGGGATATTTTTTTTGTGGATGAAATCGTAAAATGGCAATTAGAGGCAGAAAAAGAGAACAATTATGTGAATGTTTTTGTCTTCCACTGCCGCTTCCCGCAGTAACCCACCACCCCGAGAGCTTTACAGATTTAACACATGGCGTGCCGAGAAATTATTTGTTCTTCACTTACATTTGAAATCCTAAATTTGCAGAATGTTGAAAACCTATAAAAATATTTGGTACTTATATGTTAGTTGGGCGCCCACTAAGCTATTTGCTTAGTTTTACGCGTCCACTCCCACACTTTGGGTATCGCTGTGCTCGCCACACTATATAAAGTCAACTCCATGCCAACATGGATACTGGAGGTATGAGCGTACTAACTATAGTGGGCGCCCAACTAACATATAATTACCAATAAAAAAAAAAAAAGTTAAAATCCTTTGGTATTAAATAGAGTAGAAGTGGTCTACTTGCCCCCTGTTGTGAACTACTAGTTCCAGCTTGTCCTGCCACAGTTTTGCTATTGCAGGGCATGCTGGGACATACAATTTCTCAACTGCTGAAGCGGCCCATTTTACACCTCTGCCACCTTCTGCCTTCACAACCCATACGATAATCTATGGTTAATACATTTTCAACCGATGCTGAATTGCAATGGGTAACGATAGAAAAACCTGTAACTATAACAGTCAATTATTCATTCCTTGGCATACATCAAGGTGTAGAATTGGGCTGGCTGGGTGCCGGTAAAATGGAGGGGGAGTGGTCACCAGGCAGGGGTGGGGCCCTTTGGGGGGGGGAGCCTGGTCACACCCCCGTGAAGAAAAAATAAACGAGGGGGAGAGAGGGGACAGGCTGAGCAGTGTGTGGCGGCAGTCTGTCATCTTTCTCCCCACTGCCCGGCTCCCTGCAACATTGGAGGGGGGACCGGGAACCGGGCCTCTCCAGCAGACCCGGGCCAGGAAAAAAGTACCCTGCCACCCACCCCTCTCGATGCCACTGCATACATCCCAACCAGTGGCATTTTTTACCTATGGGCTGCAGAACTATATTTAAAGTAGTAAGGAGCCATTATCATGTGGCTCCTTGCTAGTTAATTATAGACCTAGATTGGGGTAACATGGGTGTGAGGAGCGGTGCCCCTGGATTGCTGTGGCTGGATGGCTCTGAGGTAGCCTCCTATTACATTCTACAAGGCCTACTAATCTCTTCACCAACACTTTCATTATTTTATTTACGTTCGTTATTTTTGTGTCACTTTTTGTATATAGCTCTGGCTTCCGATCACTTATACTTAACACTTTATAATTTATTTCACTGGTGTGTTGTTCTGGGATTTCTGCTTTTTGGGGGTGCAGTACCTAGATATAGCAATAGAGACCCCCGATATACAGAGAAGCCTTGGCGATGGCTTGGGGCGCTTGCTCTTACATTTGCGCAAATATATGTAACCGATATCTCTGAATTCTATTATCATGTAGTGTTCAAGATTAGTTACTAATACCATTCAGTGAGCTGGGGGAACCATGGATTTTTACTTATTTATTAACAGTTTCTTATATAGCGCACACATATTCCGCAGCGCTGTACAGAGATTATTTGAACATTCACATCAGTCCCTGCCCCAGTAGAGCTTACACACTTATATTCCCTACCACATGTATTAATTTGTTGGGAGCCAATTAACCTACCAGTATATTTTCAGATTGTGGGAGGAAACTGGATTACCCAGAGGAAACCCACGCAAGTACCGGGAGCATCGGCGTAGCTACGTTTTGGGCGCCCCCCCACGCCCATTCAAACCCCCCCAATCCCCCGCAGCCTTACCTTTCGCGCTGGTCCCGGCGGCTCCGTTCTTCTGCTGAGGACCACCACAAAATGGCCGCCCCAATACAGCAGACAGTTTCAGAGAACTGTGTGCTATATGGGGGTGGCCATTTTGTGGTGGTCCTCAGCAGAAGAACGGAGCCGCCGGGACCAGCGAAATAGGTAAGCCTGCGGAGGATTGGGGGGAGGTGTAACTATAGCACTGCAGCCCCCGGCGCCCCCATATGCACAGGGGGCTGCGGTGGCGGGGGCTACGGTGCTATAGTTTTGCCAGTGACCAGGAGAATATACAAACTTCACACAGTTGGGGCCATGGTGGGAATAGAACCCATGACCTCAGTGCTGAGGCAGTAATGCTAACCATTACACCATCCGTACTGCCCAGTACTTACCCAGTATTAACCCCTCCCTCTCATGCACCTGAGTGGTAATAAACTAATTGAGCATCTCCCACTGTATATCTCTGTTGTGTGAGGCAGAAGGGAGATTGCAGAACTGCCAGTGATAATGAATAGATGGCATGCACATGGGCAGTGTAAGGAGAAGAGTCAGGGGTTTCTTAGCTTCTCAGGGAGCGCTGGATACTCCCCCAAAATGACCAAAAAAAGGGATCCAGGTGCTTGACCACACCCCCTCCACCAGAGGCCACGCCCTCCATCCCATGGCTCACCATCTCGCGTGCAGCAGGTACTGATTCGATCAAGTATAAATGTCGGGAAGTATTCTTTGGGGAACCTGACTTTTTTGGCTGGGGTATTGAAGATACCGGAAACCTAGAATCTGTTGCGCATAAAAATCTTAAAGTGTGTTTAAGAGGCTATTTTAGGGCAGGATTGGGACATACTGTATATGTGTTATAAGTCTTGTGTTAATATGAAGGTATGTGTGCAATATCCCCTATAATAAAAGGCTAACTCTGCTCCTCACCTCTATGGGGGCAGGGATCGAGTGTTGTGTGCACCAGCAGCCACTAGGTTAGAGAAATGTGTGTGTTTCACGGACTGGTAACTAGTAAACTATAATTATAGGCTCACATTAACATAATAAAATGGCTTCCTGCAGTAGCTGACCAATTTGCTTACATCGAGATTGCAGCCATTTTCTGTTCCACACTTATGCAAAAACAGTCAAAATGGCGCCTGACAACTTGCAAAATCCGAATACCGGGAAGAACGAAAGAAGCAAAATGGTGGCGACGGCTTCTCATTATTTCTGTTTATTAGTACACTGGAAGGTTTTTTAATAACTTGCAAACCAGAGGCTTAATGTGGAATCTGAGATCCCCACTTCATGAGGTAATTAAAAATGAAGTATTATAATGAACAAGCAGTTTAATGAGTTTGATAGATTGTGCTATAACAGTAATGTGAGATACAATACAAGGGAACAGAACATCGCAACAGTCTCATAAGGACTCTGTGAGAAAGCTACATGCGCACAATAAACCCTCATCCACACTACACAATATATTGTTAATATCGTCTAGTGTGCACGCTCGGTATCGTTAACAATGCATGCTCCTGCGGGTTGTTATCGATGTCCTTCATCATCTGTACATGTAGCTCAGTCTTGAGTATATCGCCAACGGCTGCATTTACGGAGAGAGACCCGATGACGTCACTGAACGGTAACAATATCATTCAGTGTGTATGCACTATATCGTATGTCTGATCGCTCCGACAATATCAATAAAGGACATAGTTTGTGAAGCATATCGTCTAGTGTGTATGGGGCTTAACACAGACTATGCCCCAATACAACATTTATTGGTGATAACATTCTATTTTGGGGGTATGTGTTGAGCGGGAGGTCTTGGTTTAGGGTAAGGGCAGTTGTTGGGTCTCCTTTACCACAGGATCCCATAAGCTGCACCCATTGTAGTTCCCATTGTAGATGATGGAAGTTTAAACATTGCCACTTATAACGGATGCGTTTGTTATACAGGAAGTGCCTCAGCAGCCATTGTTCAGCCTGACTGCGGATAGTAAAAATACACTTCTGCTGCTCTTCAAAATCCTGTGGTGATTTGGCCATTTTACACCAACCCTGCACACACATGCAATCTTTTCTCTGGAAACTTGTTATGGAAATGAAGTCCTCAAGTACCCCCAACGTGAACTGTTGGGGTTACTTGAAGAACGAGGTTGGAAACCTCTGATTTAGAGTGTTGAAGTTTAGTTCCCCCACATTCTGGGCCTTGTTTGGAGTCCTGCGTACCTATGATCGCGGCAACATCATTATAATAAAATGAGAAGATCCGCACGGCTGTACACGGATGCCGTCACCATCCTACATCAGCTCCATGTAAAAATCTGTCTGAAGCAGCTACTGTATGTACCCAACACAGAATCTAGCTTACATGCAAAACCCACAGAAGAGTTTGCGTGTGTTCATAGGGGTCTTCGCACAGTCACCACTCAGAAAAGCTCATCTCACCGAGAGTGTGGTCCATCGGTGGATGTATGGATAGTGTCTGGATACGCACTAGTTATCTCTGTCCAAGGGCATAAGCATTGGCGCATGCGCAGTAAGGTGTAAACTGCAAGACCCACCCGACTCTGAATCAGGAACCATGTGAGTGTGAGACCCTCTCCATGCTGGAGTACAAGATGAGTCCGGTGCAGTGATATTGTGGCACTTCCCATATTTGTTAACATGGTCAAAAATTCGACACAAACAAAGGGTCGACATGGAAAAAGTTAGACGTGAGAGTTTTTCATGTTTTTATTTTTATCATCCCAGTGGGCATAGAGGGAGAATCTATAAGTGTGTTGAGCGCAGTGAGGCACCGTGCCCACAGCATGGCGAGCACATCGAGCCATGAGGTGCCCATGTCGACAGAGTGGAGGTGCAGCAGGAACGTTGGTACGTTTAGTGTAGCGTGCACCTGTTCTTCGGTCCCATGGAAAGGGTGAGATCCTCTTACACCCCTGAAAAATGCAGTGTCTAGATAGAAAGTCAGTAGGTCTACCCAAACAGCCAACGTGCAATTGGTCGACGGAGTCAAATGGTCGACACTAAAGACTGTCTATCTAATAATCCGCACCCCATCGTTTAGCCCACAAATCTAGCATTTGGAAATCCTCCTCTAGAAATCCTGTACCTGCCCCTCTGCCAAGTGCAGCATGAAGACCACGTAAGACATTACTAGGAAGAGGCTTGGTTTTTTTTTTTAGGTCCTCCCGATAGGCCGCGTCTGCTGATGTCACATATTGGGATAATACAAGGACTGTGGGGTTTTTAGGAAAGTTAATATTCAACGAGAAGCAGACGGCGAAGAAAAACAAATCTCTGTTTGGCAGGAAAACAAGTTGTTATTTAAGGCTGGGGACCGGAGCGATGAGCTCACACTGAACCCGGCTCAATGTGTTTGGAGCCTGTTTTGATGTCTTGCTGTTTATTCTATAGAACATTTGTTTACATGGATGCGACGGCGTTGCTGATGCAACTTGCTGTAAGAGGCTGTTTTCTTGTTGTCGGAGCGGAGGTGCAGCTGGAACGTTGGTACGTTTAGTGTAGCGTGCACCTGTTCTTCAGTCCCATGAAAAGGGTGAGATCCTCTTACACCTATCTGTAATCTGATGAGTTAGGAAACTCATTAACCTCCGCCGGTGTTACAAATGGCTTGGAGCATTTTACAAAGCAAGCGCTGCAACCAGAAAATGTGCTGGGAAAACAGTTTACGAAGTCGAGCTTAACCCATTACTGAGGGGAAGACCAGTATACAGAACGTTACGGTAACAATGGTCGGATTGTACAGTGTTGTAGATCACTATTATATTAAAGCTTTGGGGGGAGATCAAAAGCTTTCAAAAGAGATAAAGAACCAACCAATCAGACCCTGTTATATTACAGGTTGAATTTAAAAATGCCAGTTAGGAGTTGGTGGTTGGTACTACACCTCTCACCAAAGTTTTGCTACATCCCGACCTTAAGGAGCAACATTGTTATTTTATCCTTTTTACGACTTAATTTCCATCTGCTAGAATCGGGCAGGGGCATAATTGCCTACCCTCCCGGAATCGCTAAAATGCTCTAAAAAAATCAGGTGGACCTCCCGACAGGCAAGCCTCCCAGTTTTTAAGGCTCCCCATCTGCCGGCTGCCCCGGTGGCTGATGTCACAGTTTTGGTGGAATTGCCTCATGGTAGGTAGGCACGCAATGCAAATAATGTCATCATTGTTTGGCGCTGTGGCAGGGGGAGTGTTTACAGTGAAGTGATCACAACCGCCATGCCTCCATGTTACCTCCTATCAAAAGTCTCCCCTCCAGTCTGCCCCCCTTTCTCCACATCACTCTCCCCCAACTCCGCTCCCAGATGAGCCAACCTGTCTGCTCTACCAGAAAGAGCAGACCATAAGTTGTTAGGTTTGGATCTGGGGAATACCTATGGTATGTTGTACAGGATACCCCCACCTCTGATCTGCTGTTATTGACTGACAACCCTGCTGTAGTCCTCACTCAATAGTTGTGACCACACAGTCCCCAGTCGGCAGGCCTCATCTCAACTGCATCTTATTCTAGCTGCCCCATTTTACACATGTAGCTCTCAGCTGGGAACTATAGTGATCTCAATTGGTATGGTCCAACTCATAGCCGTAAGACCTTCCACCAGGATCCCATCCGAGGTATACACTATTCAGGCATGTTCTGCTCCCTCTCAGAATATTAGTGCACAAAGTTTAATCAGCCTTAAGACTCCAAATATCTCTGAATTCCAACTTTCCACCAGCAAGTTGTAAGAACAAGAACCCTGCCCTTCATCTCATCTGCAGGTCTAGTGGTAGACAACATTCATCTTCACATTAATATCAAGGACCAAGATGCCCACAGTCCAAGTGCATTCTTTTCAAAGGGCATCCTCATCAAAGGGTATGAGTATCCCAGATAGGGATCACTTTAGCCAACCACACACTAAATTTCCATGAGGGTGGTAGGGTATTTGTACAACCGATACAGCTGGCAGAATGACTCCTATAAACTTGTTATGAAATTTGGAACCATATAGATGGTATCAAAATTGTACTTGACTGATGTTTCATAGGCAACTGTACTCTTGGTGAAATGATCTAGAATGCTTCAACGCCTGCCGATTGGTCACACACACACACATGGGTTGCTGCTGCTGATCACATAAAATTGATTAATTAAGCTATTTTCTTGATGGCCCCGCTTGATAAAACGGTCATTGGATGGAGATTTCATCTAGCATTCAGCACCATCATCTCATATCCTAATTGAAGTTCATCTTGAACTTGGATTGGGTTTTCACTTGTGAAAGGGGCACTCATAGGTCTTCATTTATGGTGATAAGACCCTCCCCCAGGGACCAGTTACCATGTTGAATTGCTTGATGCTAACCCGGTGGCTCAGCTCCCTGTCTGTCAGCATAGAGTGGATGGGTACACAACCTGTCAGACGGGGACACTAATCAGCTCCTCACTTTCCTCTCTTTTCCCCTACACTGGGGCTGGCTCCGCATCCTGCTGTACATGTTTCTGCAGCCGAGAGCAAGTCTATAAAAAAGGGAGTGGCCATTAAGAAGACAGTTCAGTTGGGAAGCACGGACGGTGTAATGGTTAGCATTACTGCCTCACAGCACTGAGGTCATGGGTTCGACTACTACCATGGCCCAAACTGTGCGGAGTTTGTATATTATCCTAATGCTTGCGTTGGTTTGTTCCGGGTGCTCCGGTTTCCTCCCACAATCCAAAAATATACTGGTAGGTCAATTGGCTTCAAACAAAAATGACTTATATAGTCACCGGCCCGTTCGCACAGACCAGTGCGGGAGGGGGGAGTAGGGCGTTCATCTAATGGTGATTCAGCCGTGACGCGGGTGCCGGGGGCAGGTAGCTGACGTCACCGAATGTCAGCTACCCGCCCTCTTCTCATACCAGGGTGCCGCAAATCTGAGTCACCAGAGAGTGACTTAGATTTGCGAGTGCTGTAGAAATCGGTGACCATCCAATGATTTCTGCCCCGCACGCAAACAACCATTTGCATGTGTGCGGCGAAAATCTGCATGCATGCGGACATTTGTGTGGGTGGCATTTAGTTGACTCACAAGCTTTGCGAGTCATCCAGAATGACCTCCTACTGTATATACTTAAAAGAAAATAAGATTTTCCCCACAGTTCAGACTTATTATGGAAAACTAATTGCTGACTAAGCACAGAGGTTACATAAACCACTGAAGGGTTCTGGAGATGCTGCCACTTTAAGTAGATAGAGTTAGTTCAATGTGAGATCTGATGAAGGAGCATTGGCCAATGGGGAGGAGCGGGCAGTTAGAAGGAGGCAGGAATGTAACAGCCCTCTTTGAGTGTTTTTCCTCCCTCCAATCCCTATGTTTTATGTTGGGCGGCGGTAAAGAACGGTCGTTTGTTTATACTGTATGTATTAGTTGAGCAGCTAGTGGGTGCGTTCCCCTGACATTGCTATATGTCATTAAACCCATCATCCTGGACTTGAGATGAGTTACACCACCTACACGTGTGGATTGCCAATTGGAGAGTTGATCTCCAGTGGCTGTTTGGTATGGGTGTGTGTTTATGTTACCCTTGACCGTTCTTTGGTGCCGCCACCACTTATAGTCAGATATAATAGTCGACTTATCAATCAATAAATTTGACATTACTTGGAAACGCCATCACTTGTGTCCGTGTCTTCTTTTAGTGGTTAAGGGTTTAAAGTGTTAAGTTATTTAGAAGCGTCATGCATGAGAGAGATCCGATGGTGAGTTTATAGATTCTAATAGTATGGATAAAAATGGAATTTTCAATAGCCCAGAGAGCTAATTAGATGCATCTCTAGGTAGATTTATCTGAATTCCACAAGTGTGTGCAAAGCCGCAGCTGCACCTCTGAATACACATCCGTACACCTGTTAATTAACAATTTGCTTAACAAGCAGGCAACTGGTTAATTAAGAGCACATGCCGATGTGACAAGCATCTATCTCGATGGTTTAAGCAGATGTAATAACGGAAGCTGATGTTTTTTTTCTCTCTCTCTCAGAGAGATGCATTTTTATAACCCTTTGAAATTCGTATTCAGCGCTGTACCTGTCCATAATCCTTCCTGTCACTCAAGGAGTGGAACAGCTTGCTATTTACATAAGGAATGGCGGAAGAAAATAAGTAACAGATTAATTCACTTGAGGGATTGTGCTGACACAAGATTGTTAAAAGTTCATTTAAAGCTACATTTGAAGAACAGATTTTTATTAGGAAAGTCATTGGTATCCGTGTGTAAAATAAGCAGTCGAATTAAACTCAATATAGATGCAATTGCATTTTTTTTTCTCCCGGGTACTGAAAATGCAACTTTATTGGTCGTGTCTATTAAGTTAAATGATCGGTAATATATTTACCCAATGCATTCTGGGTAATCTAGAATATGTCCATTATACACTTGGACCATGTCACTTCCTCTTTCTACGATATGGTAGGGGATGGTGATTATTATTATTATTATTATTATTATTATTATTATTATTATTATTATTAACATCACCATCATCTAATATTAATAAAAATAATAACTAAACTAAATAAAATAATAATATAAAATATATCTATAAAGTTATAATAAAATAAATAAATTAATAAAATAATGATAAAATACTAATGACATAATAAAATACAATACTAATAATAATAATAATAATAATAATAATAATAATAATAATAACAACAACACTATTAACCCCTTACCGACGCAGCATGTTTTTGCCTTCCTGACAGAGCCCTTTTTTATTAAAATCTGACATGTATCACTTAAGTGGGGATAACTTTTTTTTGCTTTTACTTATGCCAGTGATTTTGAGATTGTTTTCTCGTGACACATTGTACTTTAAATTAGTGGTAAATTAGTGGTAAATTTTGGTCGATACATATATATAATAACTAACATAGACCATATCTAAACTTTATTATTACATCATTATTTCAACTTTCTTTTATTTTTTTTGGACGCTAGGGGGCAGCAGAGTCTTAATTTTACACATCACACAGTAAACGCTGCTTTTGGCTGTTCACGTTTGAACAGCCAATCGCAGCGATCGCCCATGGCAGGGACAGCAGACATCGTCCCTCTGTCACCGCGTCTCTAGACGCGGTGACAGTTACAAGTCATGACGTATATTTATGCCATGTGTCGGGAAGTACATCCCGACCATGACGTAAATGTACGTCAAATGTCGGGAAGGGGTTAGCAACAATCTCTGCATATTTTTTCTGTAGCCCTTCCTATGAACAGAACTGCATTGGCTTGCCATAATATTCCTTTAACATGAGACAGATAGGTTCCAAGGCTGGCATGCGGTCATTGGTACACTTATTTGGTGTCCATGGCAACATCGACGCCAAAAAAAGTGAAACTCTTGTAGACCTTTTTCCATGTCGACCTTTTTGATGTGTCAAACTTTTGACTGTCGACCAGTAGTGCTCAACTTTTAGACTGTCAGCCTAACAACCCGTACCCCTAAGGCAGGCTAAATTCAAGCACGCATTTCCCTTGGTTTTAATCTGCCACAGACCCTGTGTAAACCACAGGTGTCCCAGATTACAGGGATGCTATGGCAAACCTAAGTATTAGAAATAGAGAAGCAAACTCTGTTGATTTATACTGAACATTAGTGCCAATATTTGCCTGCTGAAACTTGTAGTTCAACAGCTGAAAAATCACAGGCTCTAAGCCTATTGCACTATAGCATTGACCTACGTGGCAACTAATATAAAGGGAAATAAGGGTAGAATTACATACGGTGCTTAATATACAAATAATGGCTGACTTCATAAGTAATGAGATCATATATAAGTGGGCGGAGCTGGGAATGAAGCAAGATGAGGTGAGCGAATCAGCAAGTGCGTGTGAGATAGCAGTGGGCTGCCTGGATTGTATACAGTTCCAAATTAATAAACAATTCATTGATTTATTTATTAAAACCATTTTTGTGGTAAAAAAAAATGGAGACTTTACACAATATTTAAATATGGGGGGGGGGGGGGGGCAGGGGCAAACGCAGGATTTTCAGAAGGGGGTTTCCAGAGGTGCGTAGCAAAGTACGGAGATGGACACTTAGGTGACCCAGTATATGTTTTGATGTCCCGCGGGTGGTAGGGGGTATTATATCAACCGCTCAGCATGTAGGGCCTGGATCAGTAATTTCCACTAATTACCCCTTTACTGCACAGATGGTGGGAGATGAGATGGGAGAAGGGGGTATTGGGCTGAATGAAGGGGCCCTGATACATAACTTCCAGGGTGGAAGGGGATGTTTAATATGCAGAGGAGGGGTGTGTAGTGGAGTGGGCTTATTATTCATAATTTTCTGGTGGGAGGACAACTTGCTTGACTGCAGATATCTCCAGTTCCCGGAAATAGATTTCTTAGATTTTAATGGAATTAATCCCACCTACCAAATGGTACTGGGGACGAGGGGATCAGAGTTCAGGAGGCAGAGCAATCTGCCCACGAGAATATAATACTACATACCAGGTGTGTGGAGCTGGAGCAGTAACCAGCTGCTTGAAGGCTAATATCTCTGGTTCTGGGGACAGTAGAGACAAGCTTCTAGTGTTCTTCAAAGGGGGAGAGTCACAGATTTTGGAATATATCCTCAGAAAAACTCTAAGCCAGACATAACCTGAAATATCTGACTGGGAACAGCAATTAACAGGCTTGGATGGGGACCCCTGCTTTG
The DNA here is from genome assembly GCF_055691185.1 of Crinia signifera. Lineage (NCBI taxonomy): Eukaryota > Metazoa > Chordata > Amphibia > Anura > Myobatrachidae > Crinia > Crinia signifera. Next base: position 154,983,480 of record NC_139225.1, on the reverse strand, counting down.
AAGTCAGATATCTCCGGTTCCCAAGGTCCGATTTAAAAAATTCTTGTACTCTTGCAAAGAGGGGACCCTCAGCTTTCAGACAATGGTCCTTAGATTCCTGGGGGGGTTTCTGGGTACTCGTGCGTGCGCTACTGGGGGGGGGGGGGTTTCAAAAATGGGACATCACAGCAGATATAAGCTGGAGATGGCAGAAATGACCCAAGCTCGGAAAAGCTTAAGCTTAAGGTAGCATTAGCACTGGAGCATGCTTGAACCTTAAACCGTAACCCCCTTTCTTGGTGCCCGTTCCTGCTCCCCACACACTGACCGATCAGGTTACCTGCAATCGGTAATCTGACATTGGTACCCTTATCTCTTCGAGGCTCCGGTCATCTGAAGGCAGTGGCGGTATAGTGAACTCTGGCATCCTGACTTTACACCGTCCAAAGTCCCCCATTCATACGTGGTTCACATCTATCACAATACTGCCTAAAACCTAAAGCAGCCACAAAGCCTCGCTCCAAAGGTTATATAAAACATATGGGCAATGAACAGGTGATCTAGATTTCCGCCACTCCCATATGGAGTTAAAACTTCACTTGTAAATCTCTCCTACGACCGACAGCTTTTTGGACGCTCACCTTCATTTATGCCAAGATCTCAATTTTTCTTCTGAAACGCTGCTCGCTTTACTTTAATTTATGTCTTAAATAAATGATGAGAATGAGGGCGCACCGGGGCTCTGTTTATTACATGTGTCACCTTGCTCTGTTTGAAGGTTTTTATTACATGGATTCCTGTACAAAGTCTGCCTGGAAGGTGAAATGCGACCTATAATAAAGACCGTCTCCTCGATCTCATGATTCGTTTAAAATCAAAGTAAATGGCGCGGAAGTGTTGGGAGTGTGATGTAAAACTAAAACGGAAAAACATGGCCGCCTTAGGTGGCGGGAGCTGGAAACGTGGAAGTTTTGTCTGAATCCACGGAAAGTACCTTTACAAAAACTAGATCTACTCCGCCGTAGTATTGCCAAAAACGGTGACCACCCGTTGCGTTTGGGGAACCAATTTACCCTCGCACAGACACATTGTGGGGTGTGCAGATTATGCAGCTTGTATATGAGCCATGGAAACATTAATCCGAATGGAAGCAGCACCTGCTCACTGAGAGGAGCACAGGTGGAAGCTCGTTATTGTCTATGGAGTGATGCAACTTGCACAGGTTCTGGCAGCAGCAAGAGCAACACATTTTCCAAAACACACGTAGGCTGGATCATCGTTACTAATCTCATACCTACCAACGCATGATGCATGAGAAGCGGGGGCACCGTGACTTAGTCATCGGGGAGTGACACATACCTCCCAACAGTCCCGATTCCCGTGGGAACGTCCCGGTTTTCCCGCATCCCTCCCGCAGCCAGCAGTGTCCTGGGGGGGGGGCTGTGGTGAGCCCCACCTGTCAGCTACTCAGCAGCGCTATGTAGACGCACAGCATCTATTACCGCAGCCGGAGGAGCTGTTGGCATGGCTAGAGGCTCACAGAGCCTCTGGGCCATGCCCCCACAGCAGCAAAAAAGGGGGTCCCTTTCATTGGGTTGACCAAATTTCAGTTGACGTGCATTGGGTTGACACGCACACTATTTGATTCTCCCGCCACGCCATAGTGGATGGTAGGGTATGAAATACAGCCTGTCGGCACATGTCGGCTCAAAGAAGATGTGAAAAACTTTTTCTGTCGACCTTCCCATTGTTGTCCTAATGCTTTTGTCTACTTTCTGACCCTGTCGACCTTACCCTTGTTGATCTATTTCAGGTGTCGACATAAGGCCTGTCGACCTCCAGCAGTCGACCAATTGCATGTTGACCCTAATAGGGTATACCTAATGACCATATCCCTGTAATGATGGGCGCGTGGTCACCATTTGATGGGGATGTGGACTTATTGCATTGGTGAAGCCAACCCATTCCGGAGCATGCGTTGGACCACTCCTTGCTAGGGTTGACCGTCGGTAGGTAAAGCATTTGATAGAACCATTGATCATGATAATCTATGGCATTAAACTAACAACTATGAACATCAATGGTTTGGCATTACAGTTTCCATGGTAACTGTTTGCACGGATAAATGCATTCCATAGGGTTCAAAAAAGTGTCTATGATGCTGATATTCTAACGCAGTCATTCAGTTCCATGGCTCATCTTCCCATTGGGTTCTATCATGGACCCTCTGGAGCTGGAACATTAGCAGTGAGATGGATTATGCCAACATGCACCACAATTCAAACCAATGACACCAGTACCGATCACTGGCAAAGTACCCATAACATAGACTGGCAATTGGGTGTGTTATCGACATGAGAGCTGAGCTACCAGTTATCTCCAGACTGATAGGGGTAGGAGATCTGCCACTCACAGGGGTATCCGGTACATTTTAGCTCTTACAAACCATCCATATATTGAGTACGTGATTGGCTACAACCTGACCGGCGGATGAAGGTCAATCAGATTCCGTAATGGGTTCCAAACCATCTTACATCTATTACATTGCACACAGGATATGGAGAGGACATTATGAAAGCCAAAACAATGTAAAGGATGGAAAAAGCACTAACAAAAAGGACACTAAAAACTTATTTTATTAAATAAATTGAAAAAAGTATATGATAATGTGTCTGTGGGTGTAACTCCGAAAGACATTTGCACTGGCCACTAGGTTTCAGAGGAACACCAAAAATTTAAAATTAATGAGTAATGAGTCCTGTCATTTATCAAACACAGCTTGTAAATTGTAAGGCAGAAGCTGATTGGCTGGTACTTTATCTCTCACAATTGCATCTCTCTCCATGCTTTGAAGCCCCCTTGAGGCTCTAGTTGCCACAGGGTTTCCTACCCTGCCGGAATGGCCAGGAGGGTCGCAAAAATCGGGTCACCCTCTCGGTCCCCCGGAAAGGTGGCCAATCCTCCCGGTTTCTGGGGGACCCCCCTGATCGCAGCTTCCTCCCGCTTACCTCGCCGTTTAAATAACCAGATCTGCCGATCTCCGCGAAGGGGGCGGGGCTAAAGTGGCATAATTGTGCCATTTTAGCCCCGCCCCCTCCAAGGCAATCTGCATATCGGGTCAGTTTCCATCATGGGGGTGGGGCTTAATGACAGCACGCTTAGGCCCTGCCCCTGAACTCCTGCTGAGAGTCTCCTCTCCGGGCTTCTCCCGGAGAGGAGATTACAAAAGTCGCAACCCTGAGTTATCATCATTTGCAGCCAACACCTGAAAATATAGATTCCTTCTCACCACAATTAGCACAAGGAATCTTTATTCGCTCAGATGCGTCAATGGCGAGTCATTGAGATGTCCACCATGGAATTTGGGCAATGAGGACACCAAGCCCAAATTACTTCCATGGGTGTAAACCTGTTCTTTACCGCATTATTGCACTGGACAAAAAGAACAACAACAAAAAAAACAGTTTCTGCAAAATAAAACACGTTTTCATGTTATTTAGAAATACAAATGACCATATAATCTGATAATGAAGAAAACTCTTACAAGGATGCCAAACAAGTTAGAAGAATAGTCTGCTAGCTTGTGAATGAACACAAAGGAATCGGGCCTCTGGAAGGCACATTTACATGTATGCCAAGATTTCCTGGTTTTGGATGGAATGCGTCCCCCCCATTACATCTTCCTACTCTTAATACTCTCTGCAGAATCCATTCCTACTCTAAGTATGCATCTTGGCTGTGTCCAGACTCTCTTATTTCTCCTTTTGTCACTGACCATTTACTCACTAACGTGCATAGTGAGCCAAGTTCATTACTGCCAGCTGCTGTCTAGTACTGCATGAAAAATACGCTGTATTCTCTGTGCACCGAGAGAGAGGGGGGCAGCTCGGATATTTAACCCATTTTGTACAGAATTTGGTTTTTATGTGCCTCTGATGATTGGATACATTTATTAACATTTATTATATTGCTTCAGATTAGTCCATTGGGAAAACAACCGTAATGAAATAAGAACGGGTAATAATAAACACAGAGTTGAGAGGGCCCTGCTCTCATGCTTACATTTGATAGGGCAATAGACATCTGAGACATTATAGGTGCTAAATAATGCTCCAGTCAGATTGCAGAGGCTCTTGGCGGGCTGTAGGATCCAGACTCACAGCACTGTTGACCTGGGGTAAGCGGGTTGTGCAACTTAGAAAGAGAACACAAGTAAATTCTGTGTGAGCTGTATAATTGGGGATAATAGCGCATGGAGGCTATGGGAGTGGTTCCGGAATTTGATGCGTTTTCTGAAGGGGTAGGTTCAGGGAAAACGAAGGTTTGGAGACAAGAGGAATGTCTTATTGTGCATGGGAGGGCAGAGTGAATGCAGGCTGAAAATATCGCTGCAACTGCAAATAGGTGCAGGTAATGTGTGTAGATGAGAGATGCAGCCCCTGCGCAGATTGGAGGGGTGAGCTACAGTAGGATATATTTTGACAAAGGGCTGTGCAGAGGTGTCTTCATACTTAACATATTTGCTACAGTTACACCAAAAAGTTCCTCTTCAAAAGAGACACAATTCAGAGTGATAAGCAGCCAGCCAATCAGCTCCTACATACCATGTCACAGGCTGTGTTTGAAAAATGTCAGGATGAAGCTGATTGGCTGGCTTTTTATCACTCTCCATTTTATCACTATTGAAGCTTAGTGCATCTGGCCCGTGTGAGAATCTTCGAGCAGTGGGCTCCTTCTTTACCGTAAATGCATCTCAGCCACAAATGTGACTTTGGGGCTTGGGAGCGACTGCTAATTACAGAAGGACTGATAGAGCTTGCAGCAGATAAAGGGTTTCAGAGTAATCTTGCTGCACAGTAGCTGGGAATTGTCTTTTTTAAAGAAATCTGAACATAGAGTAAAGTAAACAACAATTTCCTGCACAACGCATGCATCTACTGTACCTTCCTCCTGTCACCACCAAAACAGCACAAAAAGATACAGAATCAGATATAGGAGCAGATGTCAATACCATGGTGTTGGCTTTCACAGCACTTTCCAAAATGGGGCACCACAAAATGTATCCACCAGAGCTGGAGAAACTGGGCGGTCCTAGGAAATAGGCTGGGTTGGTCCCACTTTCCTTCCGCATGCAAAGAATGGGTCTTTAAATAATCCTGGTCCCCCCTTTGCCCCCTGTACCGAAGTGGTAAGCATAGGCTGCAAAATGGATAATCCATCTGATATCCGCTAATCCTATTATTCTTATTCTTTTCCAATCCAACGCCATGTCATTTACAATAACAGATTTCTCCTTTCAAAGAACATTTTTTTTTTTTTTAACATCAAAATCTCTTTTATTCCCTCTGTCATGTGGATAATAAAACAATAGCAGCACAAGCAATGATGTTAGTGTCTCTCAAACGCCAGATACATGTCATCAGTTATCTTCCGTTTAAGAGAATCCATTGATTTTTCTATCAAAGACTTTTACCTGCATCTAATCCAACTTTTTTTTTTTCTATCTTTGATGTTTCTGAAAAGGCTTCAATCAGATTTGAATGCATTTTTTATTGACTTGTTTTGCCAGATCAATTCAGTTTTGACAGTCCCAGAAAGAGAGCAGAAGTGAAACAATTACCACAAGTAAAATCAAGAAACTATTGCTTTTCAAAGTGTTTTTACCCTTCCAATCAAAGCGGAATCAGGACTAACATGGTTTATATTGAAGGAGATAAATTGCCGGCAGATATTTGGAAACTGCGGATACTTAAGAGAAATCAATTTCAGCACATTTCTTGCACAGTTGGGTCTCGGTACTTTAGTGGCGCGGGAGAATTTCTGCATTTTGCATCTACATGATTTTCTTCCGAATCTCCAGCGCAAAGAGGCCAAACGACATTTGGTTGATGACATTTAAGGGGTTTTGGTCCCTGTGATTGTTCATTTAAAGATAATAGGTGCAATCACAAAGGTAGTGGAAGATTATCGAAACGGACGTTCTCCGAGGAATCTAGATTACTGCAATCCAGGTTCTTGGGAGGAGTTTTGTAGAAGCCACCCAGTGAAGGTCCTCTTCTGAAACATAGGACGGTACGGAAGTGGGCTGAGCTATTGATGATGGACACGCCTCCAAAGTGAGTAAAACGGGACAATGCCACAAAGCCATGCCCCCTTCTTGCAAGGTCACAACCCCATTTTGAACTTTACCATTAGAGAAAATGCTTTTCTGTCCAATGAAAATCATGGGATTACACTTACTGTGATGGATTAACAGAAGAGATATAGGAATGTTTACTATAACAATACAGCCCTCACTACAATCGATATAAGCATATGGAGCAGATGTAGTTAAGCACTGGAGAGAGATAAAGTACCAGCCAATCAGCTCCAAACTGCCATGCTACAGCTGGTGTTTCAAATTTCAAAAATGACATCTGGTTGGTTGGTACTTTGGGCAGAATGACCAACCTTGTGCCACTTATTGCACCAGTACTAAAACATGTGATAGTATCCCAAGGCGCTGCTTTACTGATACGAGCTGCTATTTGCAATGGCTGCTGGTCCCTGGATTTACTGGTTTATGACCCTGGAGTTCATCTGTACATGTGCAGAATGATGTGTGGCTGGAGGGAGGGGGGGGGGGTGCTGGAAGGGATCTGATTAGATCCTACTGAAAGCACCAGTGTCGAAACAAGGCCATCTTTTGCTGGTATTACCCCCCTGCACTGAAACCCTGCGTCTGGGTTTAGTACATAACAAGAATTGTGGTAAGACCACCAAGTAAGAGTTTTTACCACATTTTACCATCAGCACATCTCAAGGACTGGTCACAAATGCTCACACAACAGGATTGCCGCCAAGTGTTTTCATGTCATATTTTCAGCCCGTGGTTAAAACATCACACACGAGCCAAGGCCTCTAGAAGCTAAACCAGTACAATAACAGTTTGTTGGGAACTTGGGTTTGGGTGGACAAGCAGTTCCACAAGTACCCAAAGGTCAACATGTGCACCACCACACCTCAGCTGCAGTGACTTACAGTGCACCACCACACCTCAGCTCCAGTGACTTACATTGCACCACCACACCTCAGCTCCAGTGGCTTACAGTGCACCACCACACCTGAGCTGCAGTGAGTTATAGTGCACCACCACATCTCAGCTGCAGTGAGTTACAGTGCACCACCACACCTCAGCTCCAGTGGCTTACAGTGCACCACCACACCTCAGCTGCAGTGAGTTATAGTGCACCACCACATCTCAGCTGCAGTGAGTTACAGTGCACCACCACACCTCAGCTCCAGTGGCTTACAGTGCACCACCACACCTCAGCTGCAGTGACTTACAGTGCACCACCTCACCTCAGCTTCAGTGACTTACAGTGCACCACCTCAGCTGCAGTGAACGTGCACCACCTCACCTCAGCTGCAGTGACAGTGCACCACCTCACCTCAGCTCCAGTGACTTACAGTGCACCACCACACCTCAGCTGCAGTGGCTTAGAGTGCACCACCACACCTCAACTGCAGTGGCTTACAGTGCACCACCACACCTCAACTGCAGTGACTTACACTGCACCACCACACCTCAGCTGCAGTGACTTACAGTGAACCATCTCACCTCAGCTGCAGTGACTTACAGTGCACCACCTCAGCTGCAGTGAACGTGCACCACCTCAGCCCTAGTGACGTACAGTGCACCACCACACCTCAGCTGCAGTGGCTTAGAGTCCACCACCACACCTTAACTACAGTGGCTTACAGTGCACCACCACACCTGAGCTGCAGTGAGTTATAGTGCACCACCACATCTCAGCTGCAGTGGGTTACAGTGCACCCCCACACCTCAGCTGCAGTGACTTACAGTGCACCACCACACCTCAGCTGCAGTGACTTACAGTGAACCATCTCACCTCAGCTGCAGTGACTTACAGTGCACCACCTCAGCTGCAGTGAACGTGCACCACCTCACCTCAGCTCCAGTGACTTACAGTGCACCACCACACCTTAGCTGCAGTGGCTTAGAGTGCACCACCACACCTGAGCTGCAGTGAGTTATAGTGCACCACCACATCTCAGCTGCAGTGAGTTACAGTGCACCACCACACCTCAGCTCCAGTGACTTACATTGCACCACCACACCTCAGCTCCAGTGGCTTACAGTGCACCACCACACCTCAGCTGCAGTGACTTACAGTGCACCACCACACCTCAGCTGCAGTGACTTACAGTGCACCACCACACCTCAGCTGCAGTGACTTACATTGCACCACCACACCTCAGATCCAGTGGCTTACAGTGCACCACCACACCTCAGCTCCAGTGGCTTACAGTGCACCACCACACCTCAGCTGCAGTGACTTACAGTGCACCACCACACCTCAGCTGCAGTGACTTACAGTGCACCACCACACCTCAGCTGCAGTGGCTTACATTGCACCACCACACCTCAGCTGTAGTGACTTACAGTGCCCCACCACACCTCAGCTGCAGTGGCTTACAGTGCTCCACCACTGCACTCTGCAGTTGCCAAACCTTGTCCACTACTGCAGAATATCCAATATATGATCTAATTATAGTCCTACCAAGGACTCAAAGTGCTTATAAATGTTATGTTATCAGAAACTGAAAATCTACTTTCCATGAGATAAGTTTTATTTTAAAGTCACCTGTGAGTGCCTTTGTTTCTAAATACAATATTTACATCTATTTCTCCCTCCCTCTCATATATATATATATATATATATATATATATATATATATATTCTTATTTAATTGATCCGCCCCCTGACCTGGAGTTCCTGGACCTAATTTTCCAGAAAATAATACTGTATACAGATACTGAGAAGCCGGACACAGGAATGAATTGTGAATTCAGTACGTGCAGATGTTTTACGCCTCTCCTTGTAGTGTGTTCACAGACCCCACAATAACACAGAGCCGTCACAATGCATGCTGCTACTACAGTATGTGTAGCGGTGTCTGATGCACGTTGCGGGTCCTTGTGCACCTCGGAAATGTTGGGACACATCACTGTTTACACATTCAAATGGAAAAAAAGAAAATAAAATCCTTTTCTTCTATTCCCATTAGTTGCCGAGGACGATCCCATCTGCAGTTACGCTGTGAGAGGTGTCTCAGCGTTCTCCTGTCACTGGGTGCAGCTGTGAGATAGAAAGTGGTGTGTCAGTTCCACTCATTACCAGCGGGAGAACAGACGAGTGTCAGACAGCGGAATATCACCCACTACGGACCTTATTCTGGTCTGCTCGCAGTCAGAGTTTGGTCGCACAGGGACTGATGTTTGGCGAATGCTCAACCACATTTATGCGCAGCCGCATATGCCGGATCGCTGGGTGTACACACCCAAGGCTGCGGGTGGGGGGCATGGGGTGGCAGCGGATAGTCGCGCCCATGGGACCACCCAGTGTTTCAAGGATGTTCCTATGTAAATGCTGGGCGTTCACAGGGTAATCGGGCCGTGGTGTCGGGGGCGGGCAGCTGACATCACCAATTCACCCTCCCTCGCTTTGTAGTTCACCCTCGCTCGCTTTGTGGTTCACCCTCGCTCGCTTTGTGGTTCACCCTCGCTCGCTTTGTGGTTCACCCTCGCTCGCTTTGTGGTTCACCCTCGCTCGCTTTGTGGTTCACCCTCGCTCGCTTTGTGGTTCACCCTCGCTCGCTTTGTGGTTTACCCTCGCTCGCTTTGTGGCTCACCCTCACTCGCTTTGTGGTTCACCCTCACTCGCTTTGTGGTTCATCACTCAGGCGCACACAGATGTACAATTGTCGCACATCCATTTCATCAGCGCGATCTAACGCTCTAGGTTTTGTCACTCCCAGTTGTTGTATTGGGCATGTGGTCCTTATGTCGACAGTGTCTAGGTAGGTCAACCACTATTGGTCGATAATCAGAAGATGGACACATGAAACGGGTCGTCATGCATTCGGTCGACATGACAGGTTGACAGAATCAAACGTGTGATGTGGAAAAGGCCGACATGAGTTTTCCAGGATTTTATTTTTAAACCGACCCGTTCATACGTTACCATCCCAGCGGGCATAGCGGGAGAATATAACGGTGTGTTGAGCGCAGCGCGGCACCGTGCCCGCAGCATGGAGAGCGCAATGAGCCATGCGAGGGGACGCGGTACACTTATAGAGTCCATGTCGATCTTAGTCAACATAGGCACCAAAAAACCTTGAAAACTCATGTCGACCTGTTTCCATGTTGACCTTTTTGCTTGTGTCAACCTTTATACTTTGAGAGTGAGAAAGATTATTTGCACATCCTAGGCGTGGCGCGCTGAGAGGGGCTATTTGGCTCGAAATGCGAATGTACAAATACAGTGCGTCGGCGCAGTCCGAGGAACGGCGAAGTAAGAGGAAAATGCGGGAGGAACGCAAAACTCAGCTCTGATTTTACGCTCTTCTAATTCAGGATCCGGATGATACGGCAGGTCTACAGCGTTTTTGACAACAGTTCACTACGTCGACATACCCTATGTTGACATTGACTGTATTAGCCGTACAGAAGTTTCTATTAAATAAATCCCCTATTAGCAAAAGTCCATTTTATTAAAGCGAATGCATTGCACGAGGATAAATGTCACACGAGACTCCTAATGGGAATGTCACTATGGGCCTTATTTTGGTTCATTCTTTCTGACAAAATTTTTCTTAGATGGGCAAAACCATGTGCACTGCAGGTGGGGCAGATGTTACTTGTGCAGAGAGAATTAGATTTGGGTGGGGTTTTACTTCAAAGTGAGATCTATATTGCAGTGTAAAAATAAAGCAGTCAGTATTTTCCCTGCACAGAAACAAAATTACTCACCCAAATCTAATTCTCTCTGCACATGTTACATCTGCCCCCCTGCAGTGCACATGGTTTTGTCCATCTAAGAAGGATTTTGTCAGAAAGAATGAACCAAAATAAGGCCCTATGTGAGGAACGGGTGACGACGTGCGTCGAGCCGCTTAACCCCTTCCTGACAGAGCCAGTTTTTGCGTTCCTGACAGAGCCCTTTTTTTCAAATCTGACATGTCTCACTTAAGTGGGTATAACTTTTTTTTGCTTTTACTTATCCCAGTGATTTTGAGATTGTTTTCTCGTGACACATTGTACTTCAAATTAGTGGTAAATTTGGGTCGATACAGTCTGTGTTTTTTTGTGAAAAATACCAAAATATCGTGAAAAAATGGAAAATTTAGCGATTTGCAAAATGTTAAATTTTCTGCTTGTGAGACAAATAATCTTACCACTCAAAATAGTGAATAACTAACATAGGCCATATGTCTACTTTATGTTGACATCATTATTTCAACTTCCTTTTAATTTTTTGGGACACTAGGAGGCTTACAATATGAATAGCAAATTCTCAAATTTTCAAGAAAATTTCAAACACTGATTTTTTTAGGGACCAGTTCAGTTCTGATGTGACTTTGAGGGACTTGTATGTGAGACACCCCCATAAATGATGCCATTTCAAAAACTGCACCCCTCACAGTATTCAAAACAGCATTTTGGAAGTTTGTTAACCCTTTAGGTGTTTCACAGGAATTAAAACAAAGTGCAGGTGAAATTTCAAAATTTCTTTTTTTTTGCAGATTTGCAATTTTAATACATTTTTATAAGGAACACAGTACATTTTACTAGAGAAATGTGACTAAAAATTGATTCCCCCAATTCTTTTGTTTTCATAAATATCCTATATGTGGCCCTAGTGTGCACGGTGACCAAACCACAGGCTTCATAATAGAAGGAGCACCTACTTGATTTTGGAGCCTCCTTTTTATGAGATTATTTTTTAGGCACCATGTAGGTTTCAAGGCACCATAAGATGCTAAAAGTTAGGAACCCCCCCACAAGTGACCCCATTTTGCAAACTACACCCCTCAGGGAATTCATCTAGGGGTATAGTGTACATTTCAAACCCCCAGGGGTTTCACCAATTGTGGTACAACTGGGCAGTGAAAATGAAAAATTATTTTTTTTACACAAAAATGCAGTTCTGGCTCCAAATTTGTCATTTTCAGAAGGTATGAAGGAGACAAAGCACCCCAAAATCTGTGCCCCAATTTCTCCCGAGTACGGCAATGCCTCACATGTGACCAAAAAATACCAGTTGGGTGCATGGCAGGACTCAGAAGGGAAGGAGTGATTTTTGGATTTTGCAGCTCAGATTCTGGTGGAATTTTGGTGGGTGCTATGTCGCATTAGCAAGACCCCCCAAGCACCAATACAGTGGAACCCCCCCACAAGTCACCCCATTTTGAAAACTACACCCCTCAGGGAATTCATCTAGGGGTATAGTGTACATTTCAAACCCCCAGGGGTTTCACCAATTTTGATACAAGTGGGCAGTGAAAATGAAAAATTACATTTTTTTACACAAAAATGCAGTTCTGGCTCAAAATTTTTCATTTTCAGAAGGTATGAAGGAGAAAAAGCACCCCAAAATCTGTGCCCCAATTTCTCCCGAGTACGGCAATGCCTCACATGTGACCAAAAAATACCAGTTGGGTGCATGGCAGGACTCAGAAGGGAAGGAGTGATTTTTGGATTTTGCAGCACAGATTCTGGTGGAATGAATGGTGGGTGCTATGTTGCACCAATACAGTGGAACCCCCCCACAAGTCACCCCATTTTGCAAAGTACACCCCTCAGGGAATTCATCTAGGGGTATAGTGTACATTTCAAACCCCCAGGGGTTTCACCAATTTTGATACAAGTGGGCAGTGAAAATGAAAAATTACATTTTTTTACACAAAAATGCAGTTCTGGCTCAAAATTTTTCATTTTCAGAAGGTATGAAGGAGAAAAAGCACCCCAAAATATGTGCCCCAATTTCTCCCGAGTACGGCAATGCCTCACATGTGACCAAAAAATACCAGTTGGGTGCATGGCAGGACTCAGAACGGAAGGAGTGATTTTTGGATTTTGCGGCTCAGATTCTGGTGGAATTTTGGTGGGTGCTATGTCGCATTAGCAAGACCCCCCAAGCACCAATACAGTGGAACCCCCCCACAAGTCACCCCATTTTGAAAACTACACCCCTCAGGGAATTCATCTAGGGGTATAGTGTACATTTCAAACCCCCAGGGGTTTCACCAATTTTGATACAAGTGGGCAGTGAACATGAAAAATTACATTTTTTTACACAAAAATGCAGTTCTGGCTCAAAATTTTTCATTTTCAGAAGGTATGAAGGAGAAAAAGCACCCCAAAATCTGTGCCCCAATTTCTCCCGAGTACGGCAATGCCTCACATGTGACCAAAAAATACCAGTTGGGTGCATGGCAGGACTCAAAAGGGAAGGAGTGATTTTTGGATTTTGCAGCTCAGATTCTGGTGGAATTTTGGTGGGTGCTATGTCGCATTAGCAAGACCCCCCAAGCACCAATACAGTGGAACCCCCCCACAAGTCACCCCATTTTGAAAACTACACCCCTCAGGGAATTCATCTAGGGGTATAGTGTACATTTCAAACCCCCAGGGGTTTCACCAATTTTGATACAAGTGGGCAGTGAAAATGAAAAATTACATTTTTTTACACAAAAATGCAGTTCTGGCTCAAAATTTTTCATTTTCAGAAGGTATGAAGGAGAAAAAGCACCCCAAAATATGTGCCCCAATTTCTCCCGAGTACGGCAATGCCTCACATGTGACCAAAAAATACCAGTTGGGTGCATGGCAGGACTCAGAACGGAAGGAGTGATTTTTGGATTTTGCGGCTCAGATTCTGGTGGAATTTTGGTGGGTGCTATGTCGCATTAGCAAGACCCCCCAAGCACCAATACAGTGGAACCCCCCCACAAGTCACCCCATTTTGAAAACTACACCCCTCAGGGAATTCATCTAGGGGTATAGTGTACATTTCAAACCCCCAGGGGTTTCACCAATTTTGATACAAGTGGGCAGTGAACATGAAAAATTACATTTTTTACACAAAAATGCAGTTCTGGCTCAAAATTTTTCATTTTCAGAAGGTATGAAGGAGAAAAAGCACCCCAAAATATGTGCCCCAATTTCTCCCGAGTACGGCAATGCCTCACATGTGACCAAAAAATACCAGTTGGGTGCATGGCAGGACTCAAAAGGGAAGGAGTGATTTTTGGATTTTGCAGCTCAGATTCTGGTGGAATTTTGGTGGGTGCTATGTCGCATTAGCAAGACCCCCCAAGCACCAATACAGTGGAACCCCCCCACAAGTGACCCCATTTTGCAAACTACACCCCTCAGGGAATTCATCTAGGGGTATAGTGTACATTTCAAACCCCCAGGGGTTTCACCAATTTTGATACAAGTGGGCAGTGAAAATGAAAAATTACATTTTTTTACACAAAAATGCAGTTCTGGCTCAAAATTTTTCATTTTCAGAAGGTATGAAGGAGAAAAAGCACCCCAAAATCTGTGCCCCAATTTCTCCCGAGTACGGCAATGCCTCACATGTGACCAAAAAATACCAGTTGGGTGCATGGCAGGACTCAGAAGGGAAGGAGTGATTTTTGGATTTTGCAGCACATATTCTGGTGGAATGAATGGTGGGTGCTATGTTGCACCAATACAGTGGAACCCCCCCACAAGTCACCCCATTTTGCAAACTACACCCCTCAGGGAATTCATCTAGGGGTATAGTGTACATTTAAAACCCCCAGGGGTTTCACCAATTTTGATACAAGTGGGCAGTGAAAATGAAAAATTACATTTTTTTACACAAAAATGCAGTTCTGGCTCAAAATTTTTCATTTTCAGAAGGAATGAAGGAGACAAAGCACCCCAAAATCTGTGCCCCAATTTCTCCCGAGTACGGCAATGCCTCATGTGTGACCAAAAAGTGGCAGGACTCAGAAGGGAAGGAGTGATATTTGGATTTTGCAGCACAAATTCTGGTGGAATGATGGTGGGTGCTATGTCGCATTAGCAAGACCCCCAAAGCACCAATACAGTGGAACCCCCCCACAAGTGACCCCATTTTGCAAACTACACCCCTCAGGGAATTCATCTAGGGGTATAGTGTACATTTCAAACCCCCAGGGGTTTCACCAATTTTGATACAAGTGGGCAGTGAACATGAAAAATTACATTTTTTTACACAAAAATGCAGTTCTGGCTCAAAATTTTTCATTTTCACAAGGAATGAAGGAGACAAAGCACCCCAAAATATGTGCCCCAATTTCTCCCGAGTACGGCAATGCCTCACATGTGACCAAAAAATACCAGTTGGGTGCATGGCAGGACTCAGAAGGGAAGGAGTGATTTTTGGATTTTGCGGCTCAGATTCTGGTGGAATGAATGGTGGGTGCTATGTGGCATTAGCAAGACCCCCGAAGCACGGTGAAATTATGAACCTAATATTCCATAGATGTGTGGTATATTTTAAAACACTCCTTTATACATAGGCCGGGTTTGTCGGGGCAAGTGTCACACTGGAAAATAGTTTGCTTTCTTATTCCCTTTTTATAGCAAACTTTGCACCTTTTTTGTGTCCTGCCCTTTTTTCCAGTGGAGGGGATTTCATCAGGAAAATGCTGCCCTGGTACAATACGGGGGCCAGTACTAGAAGTACTGGGGCCCTCTGCCTGCTGGTTCCCAAATATTAGGCCCTTTATGACTTCCTCTTGAAAGTGCATAAATGTCCCCCTCTGGCCGGTAGAACGGAATAGCACGTAAGCGTTATACAGTGCCATCTGGATGATATACACGGCCACCTTCTTGTACCAGATTTTTGTTTTCCGCAGGGCACTGTACGGCTTCAGTACCTGATCTGAAAGATCCACTCCGCCCATGTACCTATTGTAATCCAGGATACAATTAGGTTTGGAGGTGTGGGTACTGGTACCTCGTACAGGGACGGAGGTGGTACTGTCTCCGTGAATTGTTGTCAGTATAAGGACATCCCTCTTGTCCTTATATTTGACCAACAACATATTTTCGGTGCATATTCCCCTGCTTTCACCCCTTCTCATTACTTGGGCAATGTGCGTTTTTGGGAGGCCTCTTTGGTTCTTGCGCACAGTACCGCAAGCTGCTGTACCTCTTGAACCAAGGGCCTTAAACAGGGGGATGCTGGTGTAAAAGTTATCCACATAGAGGTGATAACCTTTATCCAGGAAGGGGTGCACTAAATCCCAGACAATTTTCCCACTAACACCTATGAGGGAGGGGGGGCATTCTGGCGGTTCAATTCTTGAATCCTTCCCTTCATAAACCCTAAACCTGTGGGTGTACCCTGAGGTGCTTTCACACAGTTTGTACATTTTTATGCCATACCTTGCCCTCTTACTGGGAAGGTACTGGCGGAATTTAACCCTTCCTTTAAAATGTATAAGGGACTCGTCGATACAAATAAATTTTTCAGGGATGTACACCTCTTCAAATTTGGCACTGAAATGATCAATGACCGGCCTGACTTTGAATAGCCGGTCAAAGGTGGGATCATCTCTGGGTGGGCACTGTGCATTATCGGTGTAATGTATAAATTTAAGAATTGTCTCAAATCGAGTCCGGGGCATGGCCATACGGTAAAATGGAGTACTGTACAGAACATCTGTACTCCAATATTGCCTAATTTCTGGCTTTTTTACTATGCCCATATGAAACACCAGACCCCAAAACGTCATCATCTCTACTGCATCTACAGGGGTCCACCTAGCAAATGATGACGTGGGGTTTTGAGCAATAAACTGCTGGGCATATAAATTAGTTTGGTCCACCATTAAATTTATAAAATCATCAGAGAAAAATAATTTGAAAAAGTCAATTTCTCTGAGACCTGTGGAATCAAATTGGATTCCTGGCATGGCCAAAAACTCAGGAACCTGGGGCTCAAAATTGTCTGGTGGTGGGGTCCATACGAGATCAATTATTGGGGGGGGGGTCTCAGCTGCTCTACGGGGGCGTCTTTGAGGGGGTCCCTCATCACCAGAGGAGGAAGAGGAGCTTAAGGCGAATCCTTCAAATTCCCCGCTTGCATCACTGGCTGTGTCAGAGTCAGAAGCAAGCAGGGCATATGCCTCCTCCGCTGAATACATTCTCCTGGATGACTGGGAGGACATTTGGGAGGACATTTGGGAGGACATTTGGGATGCCATTTTTATTTTTGTGTTACTGGTAGTGAAATGTTTCAACACGTGTATAGTGTAGGGGGGGGTACAAACTTTATTTCAATCCGGGGGGTATGTAGTGTGTAGTGTGTATGTGGTGCAGAAAAAAAAAAAATACTTTATACCAATAAAAAAAAAAAAAATGAAGGGGTTAAAAATAAAAAATTTAAGGGGTTAAAAAAAAAAAAGGTCCTGCGCCAAAAATTGAGCACAGATGTTGGTCAGTAACGTCTGTCACTGAACAGCGCTCAAAGGCAACAGGAATTTGATCAAAAAAAAAAAAATATAGATCAACCCTGTACCGAAAAAGATGATCAGTGATGTACGTCACTGATCAGCGCACAGCGGCCACAGGACACCCACAAAATCACAGTGTGTGTAAAAAAAAAATTAAAAAAAGACCCCACAGCACACACACAAAAAAAAAAAAGGTGATCAGTGATGCGACACTGATTACCAGTGAGGTGCAGCAGGTGCACAACCTTTGGTGCAACTGACAGGTATATATAAAAAAAAAAAAACCTCTGTACCCCCAAAAAAGTTGCTGATCACCTCAGATATAGTGATCAGCACAAAAGGCGGGGGCAGCAGACAAAAAATTTAGCACTCTCTATCACTCTCTGTCACTATCTCTCTATCTCTCACTATCTATCACTCTATGACACTGCAGCAGCAGCACTGACAGGTATATCTATATATAAAAAAAAACCTGCGCCCCCAAAAAGTTGCTGATCAGTTAATTTATACTGATCAGCACAAAAGGAGGGGGCAGCAGTCAGTTATATCAAAAATATATAGCACAATCTGTCACTATCTCTCTCTATCTCTCTCTCTCTATCTCTCTATAACTATCACACTGCAGCAGCACAAAATATAGCACTCTGTCACTAGGCCTCTCTATCTATCTCTCTCTCTCTATCTCTCTCTATCTATAACTATATCACACTGCAGCAGCACAAAATATAGCACTCTCTGACACTATCTCTCTCTATCTCTCTCTATCTCTCTATAACTATCACACTGCAGCAGCACAAAATATAGCACTCTGTCACTAGGCCTCTCTATCTATCTCTCTCTCTCTATCTCTCTCTATCTCTCTATCTATCTCTCTATCTAGCTAGTACACTGCAGCAGCACAATTTCACAGGAAGGCACAAGTAGTAACAGGATCCAGGAAGCAGTGATGAAGCAGCGATCAGGTAAGTATGGAGCAAGCTATGGAGCAAGGTTCTGGTCAGTATGGCGGCAGGGAGGTACGGTGACCGCACTGCACGCTATTCCAGACCGGAATGGCGTCTGCAGTGCAGTCACCGTTAGTTTAAATCCCCCTCCTTGGCTGTGATTGGTCCGTCGGTCCGACGAACCAATCACGGCCTTTGGGGGCGGGCGGGGTGAGGTGGGGTGACACCAGTGTCACCCTCACACCCCGCGGTGATTGGTGCTGTACTTTACAGCACCAATCACCTCTGATCCCGTGTCACCGGCGAACGTTATTCGCCGGTGACACAGGAAAACGCTGTAATTGGCTGTTCACACTGAACAGCCAATCACAGCGATCGCCGACGGGGGGGCGGCATCGCAGCCCCCCCTGGGCATGCACGGACATGTCTGCTGTCAGGGACAGCAGACATGTTGAAACTGTCACCGCGTCTATAGACGCGGTGACAGTTAAATGCCATGACGTACATTTACGCCATGTGTCGGGAAGTACTTCCCGACCATGACGTAAATGTACGTCAAATGTCGGGAAGGGGTTAATGTTTTATGGAGTGGGAGACTACGTTCAGGAATATTTGCCCACGAGGAAGATGCGTCACGCTTTCCACAGCTGTCAGCCGAGTCCAGCGACCTACCGGCAGGGAACCTGGGAGCTACCGGCACAGACGCAATTACTGCATCGCCCATTGCAGGCCTCGGACAGCGCGCCACCATTAGCATTCAGCAAACCTAACGGAACCCGGGCTTCTATCTATGTGCATGTAAAGCAGAGCTGTGAATACACATACAAAGGCAAATTGGTTGTCTAGCTGGATTCCCTGAAGTCTTTATTACTGCTTTGGGCTGCAGGTAGCGAGCGGTTAAACACTCGCCAAGGCACACACAGATCCGTCCCAATAAATGTACTAGAGCGCAATTAGATGAATTGCCTTCAATCGAACGCTCGCAGTCATTACCCACCGATGGTGCTATGATATAAAGTGTCATTTAAACACTGATGAACACTTAAGCGTCCGAGGCGTATTATCTGCGGCTCCTCTGGTAACCTTGACATGGGGTAGTTTGTGGCGGAGAACATTTATACAATGCATGCTATTGTTCACTTGGAGCCATGGAGAAGAAGCGGCGAGTTCAGTGTCTCTAATCTGAAGGCACCGTCTAGAAGGTTCGGCTTTGTACAATACGAGGAGCTCCTACATCGTGTCTTTGTATATTTCCGTCATTGTTTGTGAAGTGCGTTCAATCTAAAACCAAGGCCGGGCGCCGAAACCGTTCCGTTATACTCCTGAGAATGTAAACTACAAGGAACCGATGACCAACAGATATAAGTGCAGCCTTATCGGAGTATTAGCCACACTCAGATCTGACTTCATAACAAGGTCTGTCCAGGGCAAAGCAATGTACTGGGACCTCTAGCCAACCAGTCACAGGAACCAATTTCACAGTCTCACTTGCTTTTATACAATGTCTGGCTTTCAGCACTCCAGCTCCTTTGCTGCATTCTCTGTTTTATTGTTTCTTTATAAGGCGCCATAAGGGATATGCAGCGCCAAACAGAATATACGCACAGGGAGACTTCAATGCAAAAATTTGTTTCACTGCGTCCAACAGCGAAAAATGCGTCCACCTGCCCTGTGTCACTGCCTTGGGGCTCATTCACAGTTGAACGCGAGCCAATTTTAAGACTCAGCGGAGCAGTAGGTGCCCCTCGGTGCTGTAATTGGTGCGCGCAGCTCTGCAGAGGTGTGTCTGTGTCACAGAAAGACGTCAGGGTTGACATAGAGCATTAGAAATTCTATTTGTGACGCAACAGGGATGTGCCACGCACTCACGCAGCGTTGCCACACCCATATAGCGTGGCACTACCGCAAACATTGTAACACGTGCCACGTTTAACACTCAGGTAATATTACTGCAGATGTGGTCAGAGTACTTAACAACCGTCATGTGCGTGTAGCAAGACCAGTGATAAACTATTCAAAATTTGATTTTTATGAGGAGAAAAATCCAACAAAAAAGTGAAATACCTCAGCCAGCTCTCCCCCGATTCTGCTCCAGCCTTCCTGGAGTAATAGGTGTAATTAGGATGCAGAGATAGTTCCTGCGAGCAGGAATCAGCAATGTAATCAGATTGCCAGCTAG
Source organism: Crinia signifera (assembly GCF_055691185.1). Taxonomy (NCBI): domain Eukaryota; kingdom Metazoa; phylum Chordata; class Amphibia; order Anura; family Myobatrachidae; genus Crinia; species Crinia signifera. Next base: position 154,963,053 of record NC_139225.1, on the reverse strand, counting down.
AATGATTCTTTGAAGGAGTGCTAGTGACCTCAGGAGGCCGCAGAGAAGACATCTCCTCCATCTCCTCCTCAGCTCAGTCCTGTGCTGCAAATTAAACGCTTGTTTGGTGCACAGGGGAGGAGAGACTCTGTCATAGAATGTGAAGAATCATTCTACAGTACATACAGTAGGCCAGACCTTCCGACGGGTCACATTTGCCCGGCTTCTCCAAACCGTTCTGCTGCTGAGAAATGATAACAGTCCTGACGTAGGCAATTATACAGTACTGTATGCCTGCATTGGGAGTATCGGTGCACAGACATATGCTTAAGAGCGCATGACGTAAGCTAGGTGTATATACTGCAGGTGCCAGAGATGTGCGGGAAGATGCCATTTAATAAAACATATCTATTGTTTTGGTCATTAAAGCCCATTGACTAACAGCTACCATCAGGGACATGTTATGAGGTAGCAAAGAAAAGATGATCATTCCAGAAGATTGTTCTTTGCCATCCACAGTATTTATAAGTCTAGTGTCTGTGTGTCTCCGAAACATCGCCATCTGTTGGCTGCGAGTGAAACTACATCTCTTTCTCTCCCACACATGCACAAACACAGAGGCAATCACAAATACAGAAACACAGAGGCAATTACAAGGTAGCAGACTAGCTTTGGAAGCATTTGCTTCAAGCGGGCTTACTACCGTAGTATACATATAAAGGGCCTGTTTCTGACAAGGTTGCAAATCCAAATGCACACTGCAGTTGTCTGCAAACTGCACGCTAGCACGGTGGGAAGCAGTGGCCTGCTGACTTGCATGCAAACAATGGACGGTGACTGCAAGAGCAGATGTCAAATTCATTCATCATGCCCTATGACACCCAGTGCTGCAGTTAGAGAACTATATCAATGCAGGAAAGGGGCGTAACTGTGTGGAGGGGCGTGGCTTCACATACTGAACCAGGCACTTTTTTGTTGCTTGTGTTCCGCCTTCGTCCATGCTGTCATCTTGCCAGTGACATTTTCCATAGTGATGGACCATCAGTGATTGCGAATCATCCATGGTTTACGGCCAATGTCCGATCATATTCATTGATGGTAGAGAGAGCAGGGACGCTGACATAGCCCCTCCCCCCTGTGTTCTGATTGGCTCACAGTCCATTCAGTGAATTGGATTGCCATGGCAGGGCCGTAACTAGGGGGGGGGGGGGCTAGGGGGTCACGCGCACCGGGCGCTGGAGGGTGGGGGCGCTAGTGTGGTGTCCCAGCAGCGTGGTCTCTGGGATGAGCAGCGGGGGTCCGGGGACTGGTGGGTTAATGCCAGGTCCTAGCGGGGTCCCGGGGACTGGTGGGTTAACTCCGGCTCCTAGCGCTGCCGGACGGTGGGCGGGAAGCAGGTTTTGAAAAGACTTGTCGGACGCTGATTGGCTGAATTCAGCCAATCAGCGTCCGGCAAGTCTTTTCAAAGTCATCAGCGCTTCCCGCCGCCAGGCAGATAGCGCTAGGAGACGGAGTGAGTGAAGGCTGCCGCTACACCAGTCCCTGGACGCTACACACAGGTATGTTGGCAGCGGGGGTCCAGGGACTGGTGTAGCGGCAGCTTTCACATACACAGCCGCTCGCTATTTGCCTGGCGGCGGGAAGCGCTGATGATTTTGAAAAGACTAGCCAATCAGCGTCCGGCAAGTCTTTTCAAAATCTGCCTCCCGCCCACCACCCGACAGCGCTAGGAGCCGGAATTAACCTTCTCCAGTCCCCGGACCCCCGCTGCCTGACCCCAAGGCAGTGATTTTATTTATTTATTTATTTTTTTTTTTTTTGGGGGGGGGGGGGACCAAATGACTGCCGACCCAGGCGCCGAAACACCTAGTTTCGGCCCTGGCCATGGTTTTGTTAAACCATCAATGATAATCTATTGCATAGTATGCAACCGTCTATAGACACATGCCGTATTACCATCAATGGTAACCCCTTATATTCTCTGCCTGGGTCTTTGCTATCTTGTGTGCATGTGAAAGGCTAAACAAGCTAGCCCCTGTGCGTGGGGCCCTGCTGGTTTCTCAGACGTCCCTTCTGCAAAAACACTGGAAAGCGAACACTAATATCATTGCTCTGTGTGTATTACCCCTGGCAGCAGGCCGCTATTGTGTCCCGGCAAGTTTACTACGTACAGTTTACAGTTTCCTTTGTTCTAATTCATTGGTGTTTTCTGCTAATAAACTGATTATATATCTGTAGCATAAACTGAGGATTCTGTGAACCCGCGGTAATTACATCATAGTCGTTCTGTTTATTCACACGATTCTCCGGCAACGGTCCCAGTCATTTCCATACAGAGCCCAAACATCTGGCTTTACAGGTACTGGAAATGAGATGGTATTAATTACACATTCAGCTTTGCATAACTATACACAAGTGTGATATAAACACACATCGTTGTGCTGATAAAGAGGGGAACCACCGCTGCCGCGCCTGGTGCGCCTCTTATTGTCGTTTGTATAATATACTGATGTGTAACATGGATTATTTCAGCAGCAAATAGCATTAGGCTAGTTATACTTGCAGTTATACTGTATTTAGGAGGCTAGAATGGACGCACGGGGGTTGCAGGCATGGTAAGGGTAAGACTGATGCCAGTCTGTGCCTTCCTCATATCTAAGTGGAACTAACTTCTGGGTATATATTTGCGTTTTCGCTATGAAATTTGCAGCCAATATTAAAGAATGAATAAAATGGCTGAAATTTGGGGAGGGGGGGGGTCCCTTCAATCCCTAAAGCATTGTGCGCTCCGCCCCTGCTGCTACTTATATTAGTAGATGCCCTCTGACCCTCATTGTGGTACTTTACGTTGGCATCACAAAAATGGCTGCACTCCCAGCCCATTACAAGGATGGCTGCTTCTGCTTCACGCCATCGCCCAAAGTTTTGTGCGGGAATTCTGCTGAGGTATTAAAAACACTGGATATTACTCATTCAGGGAAATTCCGCATTGGAAGAGATTAACTACCAGCCAATCAGCTTTAACTGCCATGTTACAGGCTGTGTTTGAAAAATAACAGTTAGGGGCTGCTTGGCTGGAACAACATCTCTCTACTTTATCTCTCTTCAAGGCTTATTACTTGTCCCTCTCAATGCTTTAGGTGACTAACTGTACAGCAGGTGCCCTAGGCAAACATCTGGTGGCAATCATTGGAATTGCCACACAGCCTTCAACCATGGTGCTATAGGAGGCTGTGTGCGGGCCAATGATTGGTCTATTATAGGACAACATGGTCTTACATGATTGGTCAGGAAAGAGCCTACTGCCAATGGACAGAGTAAGATATGTTATTCCCGACTGGAATCATAAGAATTTGGGAGCCACCACTGTATGAACCAATTTGAGGGCCATAAAGTCGAATTTTCCTGTGGTACAGTATGTTTGTACCCTGCTCGAAGAGGACCTGACTGGGAGCTTTATAAAACAAGAGGGGCAGCTGTGCGCACACACACACATTTATGACAATAGTAAGTGATTTTGCACGTTGACGATGGCGTAACTAATGTATAGTGCTCCAATAGTGACATAGGAAATATAACATTATTTTTATTTCTTAATAGATAAAAAATTTAGCTAAAATGCAGCACCTGGAGCAAAGACGGAGACATGGCAATAAATGGGGAAAGAGTGCGGTCCAAAATGGCAGTATAAAAACTGTAGACATGTAGCTAAATGGATGAATGCTACAAGTGGACTCTTCGCCAAGTGTTACTGTGTATGACTCATCAGCCACAATAACATCACGTCTGCCACCAGACTTAAAAGGACAGGCTGATTAAACTGTAGGTGCATATTGTTTACTTGGCTCTATATAAAGTCTGCATGTGCCCAAGCCTGTCACTGTGTTATTGGAGCTTCACAGTGTTGTACTGCTGTACAAAACTTAGCCCAGGAGAGATTGATACCTTATCGTATTAACTGCTGTTTATCTTTTATCACTTGTATCATGTTATCCTCAATAACAACTTAAACCAAAGAAAGATTTGCCTTTGTGAGATGTAAAGTAGCGCCAAAACTTACACCTGTATTCAGGAGTTCACGTCTTCTCAATGACACACTACTCTGTGTTACACCAATCCGGGAACAATACAAGTCATACATTTACACCTACAGTAGGTTAATCCTCATTCTAGTGTTAAAGTATATGGCGATGACTGACCTCTTTACTCTGTACCCCTCTATATTCTGGATTTAATCTTATGCAGGTATTTCTTCACATGTCCTAGGTAGAGAATTGCCATTCTTGGCAGTGCTTAATTGTACATGAAATACCGTAAGGATTATTTTATTAGGGACATTCCTGAACAGCTGAGAGATCCTGTGCTGAGAGCAGCAATAAACTGAGCATTGATTAACACTGATCAATCCGCTGTCACAGGCTAGTGATTGCCGTCCATATTACTCTAATTACTACCAAACAAGTGTCTGGTTGCATGAAGGGTCTCAGATCCAATCTATGGTATTTCAGTTTGACCATTATCAATACTGTAGCCATTTAATATCCTTCTCACAGGGGTCTAATGCTCTTGGACACTAACCAAACATTTAAAGAACATAGGGGTTATTTTGGTTCATTCTTTCTGACAAATTCCTTCTTGGATGGACAAAACCATGTGCACTGCAGGTGGGATAGATGCTACTTGTGCAGAGAGAATTAGATTTGGGTGGGGTTTTACTTCAAAGTGAGATCTATATTGCAGTGTAAAAATAAAGCAGTCCGTATTTTACCTGCACAGAAACAAAATAACTCACCCAAATCTCTCTGCACATTTTACATCTGCCCCCCCTGCAGTGCACATGGTTTTGTCCATCTAAGAAGGAATTTGCCAGAAAGAGTGAACCAAAATAACCCCCATAATGAGAAAATCATATTTGCATACTTTTGAAAACTAGATGCCATCGAGGGGGCGTGTTACAGTGCCCACAGGGTGTGGCTAGCTTAATGGCTTGTTGCGAGACATTTCTATATAACACAGCAACAATACATTTTGTGAGGTTTTTGCAAGTATTGATATTAGCATTGCTGCCTGCAAAATGTGGTTTCTTGTTTGGCACTATATATTTTCTTTGATATTTCTTTGCTTCTCACTCAGCACAAATGCAATTTTACCTTTTGTCAATTCATCCCTAAGCATTCAGGTATATTTTCGGTGTATAAAATTTTATTTTATTGTGAACAGTGGGCAGTTGTAGGCACTACCAATATTTATTGGATGCACTGTTTGCCATATCATTATAGCATTAGTCAAATCAGTCTATTTAAACAAATGTGTTCACTAAAGAAAGATTGCTAGCAAACATTTTTACCCAAAGTTGATTGCTATCAGCAGCAGCGCACTATGGATGAGTGAACACCAGCACAGCTAAGACCACCCTGTGTGATCATGTGCTGTCTTTCTATTCTGTCAGGGACTCCGGGCAAATAAGAGTTGCCAGCAGGGACTCCAAAGCAGGTGCAGAAAACCACAGTGATTACAGCAAATCACTGTTATTGCAAAGAAACTATTTGGTGGCACACCCGGCAGAATCGGAAGAATCTGGGAGATTAGGACAGTGTTATTTTGTAATAAAAATCAAGAAGAATAAATGCACTGTTTATGTGTTACCCCAAAATTGCACAACAGCTTTGAAAAAGGAAAAATTTACCCTGTCACTCTAGGACAGCTGATCCAAGCACATGGTCTTAATGACATCTGCAAGGTCTAAAAACGAAGAATGCAGTCACTTGAGCTGCTGTGCCATCATTGACTTCACCTGAGCAATCCACATCTGCATAGCAAGTTTGCATGTCAGTGCAGAATTGGGGAATTAGGGGCACACCAGGGGAAAGCAGTGACAGGAGCCCATACCTAAGGGGTGTGGCCATCCATCATAGGGGGGTGTGACCAGCTACCACAGAGGCTTGACCAAGCATTAGGGAGGATATAGCTTGCAGACAGGGATAGAGTTGGGGGAGCAGGAAGAAGCTAAGTCAGGGTTGCCGACCCTCCTGGAATTTGCGGGAGTCTCCCGAAAATCGGGTCCTTCCTCCCGGCCCCCGGAAGGGTGGGCAACCCTACCGGATTCAGGGGGACCCCCACTGAGCCCCCCGTTCGCGGCATTTATATGCCGCAATCCGCGGGTCTCAGGGGAGGGGGCGGAGCTAAAATGGCACAATTGTGTCGTTTTAGCCCCGCCCCCTCCATGGATATCAGTTATTTCTGTTAGTTGATGTAATGGGCTTCTCCCGGAGAGGAGTTTTTTAAAGTCGGCAACCCTGAGCTAAGTACAGTATTCTTCCCCCACCCCTGTCGGGATTCTCAGCATTGGGTAGCCGCCTCCAAGCTTTTCACGGTGGACAACACGGCTGCCGGCTTCCCATACGTGTTGCCAAAGGAGTACAACATTATATTTCATTGCATTTAATGACAAATCCTTAACACTTAACAAAAGCATTTAAATACTCATTACCAGAAGTCACCATATTTTCCCTGGAAATACTGCCCCCCCCCCCCCCCCTTGCCTTGCTTACCAGTTATAGCAAAACAAGCATTTGACGTGTCGGTGTGAAACGCAACACGAAGACTAAAACACGCGCATGAAAGCTTGTGTCAACAAAAAAGGTGCGACCAGTAATTGGATTTGCACCTTCAAGAATACAGAACACAATTTTCGAGACACACAAGAAAACTCCAATGGTACTAAACGTGGAAGGTTCGAAGTCTATTAATTCATTAAGAAGAGGAGCCGGCCCTATACTTTCCTGCCAGTTTTTCCCGTAATTGAGTAGTAATCAGTCTAATTTTGGTCTTAATGTCTTTCCATCAAGCAGAACTTTATACTGCCGGGGATGAGTTCGAAAAGAGAGAAGAAAAAAAAAACTCTGCTTTAAAATTCTTCCTATGGTTCCTTGAATTTCTTTTCATTAAATTGATGCAAAAATATCAGCCACGATAAGACGAGCGTTATAGATCAAGACCGCAAAAATGTATTCATATTTCATGCTAATTAGTCTCTGTACACGTAATCGCTGCGCCCGATGTGTCCGCTACATGTGTCTTTGTCCGTGATAGCTCATTAAATCTTCCATACTTCATTTGCTCTCTGTATTTTTCCCCTCGATGAATTAGACATTTTTTGGTCCATTCCCTTCCCCGATGGGCGAAAAATGAAAATGGAGTCATTCCGCATCGGTCATCGGGGCTGACGCTTTGCGGATAATGCATATGGCAGTCAATACGTATGTATGGTATCTGGCAATATAAATAAGGTTATTGCAAAGGCAGAGCGATGTCCTTGTTGCTTTGATACGGCGTGCGGGTAATGTGCCCTACATCTGACAAGCGGTGAGAAGTAGCTAGCCTAATTCTTTTTAATGGGGGCCTCTGAGACCATCCATATGAAGAAGGAAGCACTGCCTGCTGTTAAAGAGACGCCTTTCTATAAGCACCGTGCAGGCAGGAATCTCTGTGCTCATCATTCTTCCTCTTAAATTAAATAAGAGGGTCGGTGCCGCCTGGGAGTCAATGTTCTCAATTCACGTCTTCATCAGCTAAGATGAAGGAAGAGACGTTTTTGACGGCACGGAGCTGGAGGCCCAAGGACAAGGATGAGGGTAGCCGGCTCGGAAAAGCAAACATTTTGTTGATTTTATGCTACAGTGTATGTCTCGCTCACAATGTGTGAGTTACGATGGGCGGTCCATGACAACATCCTTTGCAGGACCTACATCAAACTTCACCACAAATGACATATTGTATACCAACAAATTACCTATGGTCCGGCGCATTGCAACTTTTAAACCCATTACTTTCCACGGGTCAAAAAACCTGTAGACGTTGGCCAATCCATCGTTGCCACCAGCGATGGCCATGAAGATGAATGCTTACCACCTGCTGCCTGATGGCAAATAAGATATTACTAGTGGATGTGCCCGGATTCTACCAGGCAAAGGTTTGCTGGACGTTACATTTCACCCCACCCCGTAGTATCCCTGCTTAGTGGGTGTCTGCACATAACTGTCACAGTTTCCAGACAACCTGGCAGGTCACATGACACGTCACCCGGCAGGTGCACAGGCAGACTTGAGTAACTTTTTAGCATTATTAAAGAGCTCAGTGGTGACGCATTGTGATTGGCTGGCAGACATTAAACTCCAAAATGAAGCAACCAATTGCACTGCTAATATAATTCTGCACATCCACGGAATAAAAGTATTAATGTGGTATAAATGGCATCACAGAAATAAGTCACTCAGGAAAATCGCCCTTACACTATTAATAGATAAACCCCATTTATATATATATATATATATATATATATATATATATATATATATATATATATATATACATACATACATACATACATACATACATACATACACACACACACACACACACACACACACACAGGTATATGTGGAGCACTGTTACCAGGCGATCCCAAGGCTAACTGCATGCATTTTTAAACCCTCTCTCATGTTCCGGACATCAGAGTTTTGCCGGGAGACTTTTAATGAAAAGAGCAGATTAAATAATCTCATCCTGAACAAAGAGAGAAGGAAAGGGAGAGAGAGAGAGAGAGAGAGAGAGAGAGAGAGAGAGAGGCCTCTATCATGCTACTGTAAGGTATGTATACAATATATATGTGCACTGTACATCAAAATCCTGTCTGTCTATGAAATAATGTTCTGACCAAAAATATCGCACAGAAAACACTGCAATAACTGTAATGTATGCACTAATTACCTTCTGCATGGATCATCGCAATATGGCCCCTTAACTGTTCTCCCCCTATCCAGACTTACACCCCCATAATCTATAATGAATGCAGCAGCCAGACATATCTTCCTCTCAAAATGCTCCTGCTCCGACAGTCCCTCCATTGGCTCCCGGTAGCATACGGACAGGCCAAGGGTCCAACTACTTACGCATCCTGTCTGAATCACAGTCTACATGTAACTTTACATTACATACATTATGACTTTCTTCTACAAGGACACGTCACGCTGAACCCAAACATTGAAGAGTCTCTTGTTTGGTTCTGCGAACCAGTCACGGGGTGATCTGATTAACAATTATGCAGTGTGTAGTTTTTATCCTCATGTATTAATGCTTTTTCCTCTATAGTGTGTTGTGAGGTCATACATCGGGGGGGGGGGGGGATTTAGGACAGTCCCCATTCTCCTGATTCCTGGGTTGGGAGTCTGCGGAAGTGCAACATATTGGAAATTTAGCAAATTTCAATAACAAATGACCTGGTATGACGAGTCTAGGAATTATAACTTGTAGGATCTGTCGATTCACTGACAGATCACCAACCAGAGTCAGGGAATGGCCCACATAAAACGGCGAGCAGGGCCCTCTTACCTCTCTGTTATTTCCCAGTCTTGTCTTATTACTTTTTGTTCCCAATTGGACAGTACAATGGTATATACCGGAACTATATTAGTATAGGTTTATAAATACAGGTCGGGTCTCCCTTAACCGTGTAGTCCAAAAACCGAAATATTCCGAAAACTGTGGTTTTTCATGATATTTCGTATTTTTTCCCTCGTCCCCGATGTCCACAGCAGCCTCTGGGATTCTCTTCAGCGGCATCTCTGCTCCCAGGGGTACATTGCGCTGAAAAGGATCTTGAAGGCCACCGTTGATGCCAGGGGACACCGTGGATATCGGGGTCCACCAGGGGACGAGGTGAGTATGTAAAAAAAATATATATTCCAAAATCCGAAAAAATCCCTCATCCAAAATGCTCTTGGCCCCGAGCATTTTGGATAAGGGATACTCAACCTGTAAACGTAATAATATGTGCGATTCAGATGGAGCACCTCTCATTCAGCGCTGGGAATCGCCAGAATGCCCTCACTGGCGATCTCTGGCGGAGACGCGCTCCATCTGACTGGGACGCACGTGCATACCGGTATTTCAGCGGCAGGGGACGGAATCCCTGCCCTTCTCCGCTTCAGGATGGGCAGGGTTAGGGGAGCTGCGTGGAAGCGGTGGTGGCGATTAGTGTTATCAGGGGGCGATGCTGTGTTCATTGTCCCAGCACCTTGAAAAAAAAAGAAACCGTTTATGCTGTGCCATCGATGTAGAGATACCATCTGGTTCTCCCCCATTGATGGCAAAAGTATTCAACATCGGCCATAAACCATCGATGGTTTTGAATCGCCATTGGCCATCCCTATGCCTGAATTAGCTTCACCTTACAGAGACTGACTGTTGCCTGAAACCAGCTGGAATCATGACAGATGGTGATCCAAGGCAGCATCCTCAGACGCAGCAATCGCCCCCTGGCGTAATGATGCTGAAATGCAACACCGCTTTCTTGCGCTATTGCTTCCAAACACGAGTCAGGCTCTAGAGTATGTTCCAACTGGTTACTTTCCAGAAGTCGGGAGCTAAGTCTTGGTAAACAATGGGTTAGTTTTGTAGCGCGTTCATAAATTGGGCGTCAGCACAGGACATGCGAGGAGTAAATATAAATTCATTATTCAATGTGAACATTGCTGCAAGCTCAGAGTTATATATTAATTACATTTCCAATTTGCACAGTCCTAAAAGTGATAACTAAGTATTGCTAACACTTCAGAAGCCAGGCGGTGGTGGGGAATATTCCGGTGTGATAAATATCATTACCTCTCGTAGCATTCACATGGATTTTGCGGAATGAATTATTTTTCTGTACCGCCCCACTCAGGATAATTTCCTCGATTTATCATCATCGGCACCAATTACGCCACTTGGTCCACAGATTTATCAGCCACAAGAATATTCAATGTAGGCCGTTGCATCGTAGGTTTGGATATGATTATATGGTCCAAGTGCATAATTCAGACTGGATCGCTGCTCTTCGAAATTGCAGGGCTCTAGAATGAACACTATATTCTATATACAGTAGGGTGGGCCTGATGAAGGGTTCCAGCTGCTCTAGGCTAATATAGAAATTTACTAAGATGGGATTTCTATTTCCGATGGGATGTTTCTTTGGTCAACCAATCAGAGTCTACTAATTCTGATTGGTTGCCCATAGCAACACCCAATACGGAAATAAAACTCCCATCTTACTAAGGGCCTTATTCTAGTTCACTCTGACAAAATCCTTCTTAGATGGACAAAACCATGTGCACTGCAGGTGGGGCAGATGTAACTTGTGCAGAGAGAATTAGATTTGGGTGGGGTTTTACTTCAAAGTGAGATCTATATTGCAGTGTAAAAATAAAGCAATCAGTATTTACCCTGCACAGAAACTAAATAACTCACCCAAATCGAATTATCTCTGCACGTTACATCCGCCCCCCTGCAGTGCACATGGTTTTGTCCATCTAAGGATTTTGTCAGAAAGTGTGAACTAGAATAAGGCCCTAAATTTCCCCCTATATGTCTAGCCTGACAAACCAATTTATTCCCCGCAGTCCACATAAAAGCAACTGTGACACAACAACTCTATGACCGGTTTAGTAATAGCTGGGATTGTAATTATTTCTTTAGGATTTTTAGAACATTTAATTATACAAAGATCATTATTTGACTTTCGTTTCCTAGGTAACCTTTGTCTCGAACAATTTGTACAATAAATAAATTTAAGACCATTTTTCCGTGCGAGGCTTGGTCCAAGTATGTCACACAGATGGGCATAAAGGTGAGTAACCCCCTCCGCACACATGGGCCGGGAGTCCAGCATCAAACGAGCGCCCAGTGCAAACAAGGAAGCCGGGCTTTACAGGAGAGAAGAGCTGCTGGTGCTTTCAGTGTGCGCATTTCCAAGGAACTCCATAAACAGAATAGGTAATGTTCTCTTCCCTTTATACTACACACAGACACAGCGGACTCACGCCAGTCTCCGCAATACCGAGCAGCAAACAATTCTCTGCATTGTGCTACAGGACTGAAGCTGAAAGTAAGAAGTTTGCAAAGAAAACTTTGCAGAAAGTTACCGATGTTCCGCGTGAATATTTCATGTGCGAGTTGGAGGTTCTACCACTGAGCTTGGGTAGTTTATAAACTATAATATTGTACAGCAATGGGTGACCACGCTCTTGCTCCAGGGGGATGCAGTCAATTTAGGGACAGGCAGAAATACGGACGGTCAAAATATCGAAACCAGTGACAGTCAGTCAAGATACTGACACGTTCAAAATACCGAAATTCATTATGCCGACATGGTCAACATGCCAAAAATGTCAAAATGCCAACATGTCAAAAGGTGACATGGGTTTTTCGTGATGTTTCTTTTAAAACCAACGGTGCTCTTACTTCGCTATCGAAGTTTGCATAGCGGGAGAATCTAATTGTGTGCCAAGTACAGCAGGGCACCGTGCCCGATGCATGGTGAGTGCTGCACTGTCATGCATCGGGTCGACCAATGAAGGTCGACACCTGTGCCGGCAGGTGGTGTTTCATGCCCTACCATCCACTACGGTGTGGCGGGAGAATAAAATAGTGTGCTGAGCGCAGCAGTACACTTGGACGCATGTCGACCTTCCCATTGTCGACCTAATGCTTGTGTAGACCGTCGCACCCTGTCGACCTTACCCATGTTGACCTATTTCAATGGTCAACCCAATTCATGTCTAAATCTGGTTGACCCATGCCCTTTGCAGAGTATTCTAGTTAAGTTTTTGTTTTTTATTAAAAATTTCCAGAATGGTCCTCGGTGCACTGGTCCAATTTCCTGTATTTTAACATACATTTTTGGGACGGTCCTGCCCCCCACCCGGGGCCGGCAGTGTCTCGTGGCGGGGGGGCCAGTTGGGAGTCCCCCAAGCCTGTAATGAATAGGCGCTGTGCACATGCGCACACAGCATCTATTTAACGAGGGCAAAAACCGGGGACGTGGCCCGACGGCTCCATCATTTGCATAGGATACACCCTAATTTGCATATATCACACCCCCTTTTCAGCCACGCGTGCGAGTAGGGATGGCCATCGTTGCCAATAGTGCAACTGGCCATCGATAGTGTTAAAATATGCATTGAATGACCATCAATATTTTTAGCTATCAATGGTCATCCATTGTGTTTGACTGATTAGCCTTTGGACCAATCAAAACACGGGGGCGGGGCTTCGCGGGTGTCGGGGGGAGAAACAGCTGTGGGGGACATTAGGAGAAGGAACACTGTGGGTAGGTGATTTCATCCAGCAGGCTTAACGGTGACCGGAGGTATATACTCAATATACAAGATTCATTGAAACATAAATTAAAATCTCATATGTTTCTCCTCCAGGATACATTGTGTAATTAAGGGTCTAATTAAATCAAATATAAATGTACAAATGCAATCGATGGAGGGAAACCATCGGGTTCTCCCCCATCAATGCCAAAAGTATTTGACAATAGCCATAAACCATCGATGGCCATCTCTACATGCGAGTGTCCCTCTTCATAACATGTAGAAGTTGGGAGCTATGAATATAGAACATGTACAGTACATGGCATTGCTGAATGGAAGACACTACAGCTGAATAGTGCCAGAATGCAATATTGCAGAAACTTATGTGGCGATTCAGACAGGAGACCGAAGTTACAGGCCCTTTTCCATGTGGTTCCACCTATACAGTATGGGCAGCACGACAGAGGGGATCTGAGAGTCACATTTTCTCGCTCTTCCAAGAAATTCAGGGACAGTTGGCAGATCTGTTCCCTCACACCTAGCACCAGAGGACCCAAATTAGCAACAAGCCCCATTACAGCTGACACTAATTGCAACGCCGCTGACAGCCGGAGCACCCAGGGCACCTATTAAATGGCCACGGTGATTAAATATTCCTCTCAGCCCTGATAGAGGTATTTACGAAAGAGCTGTGGGGGACATTAGGAAAAGGAACACTGTGGGCAGGTGATTTCATCCAGCAGACTTAACGGTGACCGGAGGTATATACTCATTATACAAGATTCATTGAAACAGAAATTAAAATCTCATATGTTTCTCCTCCAGGATACATTGTGTAATTAAGGGTCTAATTAAATCAAATATAAATGTACAGTCTGGAAGTGTCACACTTTAGACGGGAGGCGATGAAGAACGCGGGGGCCACCTGTTTCTGGAAGACGCTGACCTTCAAAAACACAGCGTTTGTTTATATTTAGAGTAATCGGTGCACAATGGGGTTTATTCTAGTTCATTCTTTCTGACAAAATCCTTCTTAGATGGACAAAACCATGTGCACTGCAGGGGGGCAGATGTAACATGTGCAGAGAGAATTAGATTTGGGTGAGTTATTTTGTTTCTGTGCAGGGAAAATACTGACTGCATGATTTTACACTTCAATATAGATCTCACTTTGAAGAAAAACCCCACCCAAATCTAATTCTCTCTGCACAAGTTACATCTGCCCCACCTGCAGTGCACATGGTTTTGTCCATCTAAGAAGGATTTTGTCAGAAAGAATGGACTAGAATAACCCCCAATGTGACATTATCGTAGTCCCTCGCTATAAACTGTGGGCGCCGCAAAGAGACCTGATACTATTGCACAGCCTGCCGCGATGAGGAAAGGACGGTCTCAGTCCTAAATAATTGGGGCTCGAGATTTCGGATGTCAGGGATCAGTAGAGCAGAGACATCAGTGTGTAATAAATAGATCATCATTAGCCCTTTCAAGACTTCGTGCTTCATGAATCAAGTTTCAAGGAAGACGTCCTCCGCTTAGCCGATTTTTATTAATTGTATCTCGATGTGCGCTGGATCTAATTAACTTGCTGCAGTAACTTGTGCGCACTTGTTACCCTGAAGTCTCCGTCACACTCCCGGGCTGTTAATGTACTGGAGCAACTGCGTGCCGGATAATATTTGTAGTGACCGAAATGCAAAAAAAGCATGAGGACATTACTTGTGGGGTTATAGCGGTGTTCGAGAAATGTTCAGATATAGCGAAATAGTAGAATGATCGCATGACTTAAGTTCCTTATTTAGCGCAGGTTTATTCCAATTGGGAACAAATTAGTAATAAAACAACATTAAGTGAAAACTCACAAAAGGGTTTATTTACTAAGTCTTGGATGCATTTAAAGTGATCAGAGATAAAAGTAGCAGTCATTCAACTCTCCACTGCCATGTACTGTAGCTTGTATGGCAATTTTAACTCTCCGAAATGATTCAACCCTTTATGACCCCTTGTCTACTTAAACAATCAATGGTACTTGTTTCCTAGCACGGCGCCCGTCGTAGGTGATTGCATACCTTAAGTTAAGGTATGCGATGGACGCGACTGACGCGATTTTAGGGCTATTTTTAGCCTTTTCCCCGACAATAAAAAAATCGCGTCCATCGCGTGTCTTAAGTTGCGATGGACGCAATTTTACATAGGGAACAGTGTTAAATGGGCCAATGGACCCGATTTTTCATTGTATGCCCATCCTTATGGGTATTTTACATGACAAACTACCCCCCCCCCCTCATTGTTAACGACACCCCACGATGAATGGCAACCCGAAGCGTGGCGAGTGCAGCGAGCCCACGAGGGGCGGCGGTACGCGTCCTCTGACCTTTTCATACCCCCACTATCCACGTCGGCGTGGAGTTGATTTTATATAGCGTGGCGAGCGCAGCGGGGCCGCGTAATACCTGTGAAGTAATGTGCGTAGATAGTGGGGGTATGAAAAGGTCGGAGGACGCGTAGCGCTTCGGGTTGGCGTTGATCGTGGGGTGGCGTTAACAATGGGGGGGCATTTGACCCATCAGGGTTGGGAAACAATAAAAATCGGGTCTCGGGCCATTTTACATTGATTCCAATGTAAAGATCGCGTCGATCACATCGCATGCGATTTGGTTGCATGCGATGCGATCAACGCGATTTCGGTGGGTCCCGATGGATACAATTTTTATCGCTGACGCCGTGCTAGGAAACAAGGTTCGCAAGCACCAATTGGCTCACTGGCCAGCTCTATAACACCACCGCTGCTCTGTCCTTCTGTGACTTCCTGCTGGTGCACAGCTGGGCCATACTGACCTGAGCTGCTGCTTTCTGCGCCATTTTCAGTCCAGCTAAGAGACTGTAGTCCGGACTACTCTATGGCCCTTATTCTGATTGAGTCGGATGGCTGCGCGTGCGGTCGGACGGCCGATGCATTGTGTTTGCGCATGTGCAGGGGTGTTTCTGCGCATGTGCGAACGCCGCACCTGTCCGAATACGTGAATTCCGTACAGAAAACGATTGGTCAGAACAATCTGAGCAGGGGGAGGAGAGGGGCGTGAAGGGCTGTTTGGGCTCATTACCATATGCGTTTACCCCGCGTTCCCATGAAAACGCTGGGCGTATGTATGGTAATGCGGCCGTGACGCACGTGTGGGGGATGGACAGCTGACATAGCTGGATGCCAGCTGGCCACCCCTATCCCTGCGTTCGCACAGAGAAATGTCAGAGTGGTCTGGAGCACTCGGAGCTGTCTGACCGCTCGGTCCAGCATTCAATGTTCGGCACAAATCGGAGGATGGGGGAGGTTCCCACAGATGGGGGAGTTGTTCACATGAAACATCCACTCATGGTCCGTCTGCTCGGCGTCTTACCGCATTCGGACAGTGTTAGCGGTCTGTACGGTAGGCGAGGCTAAGAACACTCAGAGGCCGTCTGAAAATATGCATCCATCCGAGTCAACTAGAATAAGGGCCTATATCCATAACGCCATCGCAGCTCCGTCCCTCTGTGACTGCACAACTGGGCTATACTGATCCAAGCTGCTGCCTTTTGCGCCCTTTTCAGTCCAGGTAATAGACTGTAGTCCGGACTATTCTATGTCCATAATAACACCACCACAGCTCTGTCCTTCTGTGACTGCCTGCTGGTGCACAGCTGGCTCATTCTGATCCAAGCTTCTGCCACCTGGGCCCTTTTCAGTCAGGGTAAAAGACTGTAATCTGGACTTCCCTTCCATGGCAGCCCTGGACGACGGTTGCCATCGAATTACAACGAATCACAATGCTTTGGTGTACAAGCTACAAAGGTAGTGTAGCAAATCATTGTCCATTAGGATGGACATGGGGGCCAAATGACCAAAACATATTTTGGGGGTGTAATGATGGTCTTACAGTAAATGTCTTAAGTGTCATCACTGTGATACACTGGAAACATTTGTTCAGTCTCATCGGCAGCTGGACAGGACTCAAGGATTTAAAAAACTGAAAATGCAAAAAAAAAAAAAGAAATCCTTCATTCTGTAGTGACAAGAAAATGCGAGTTCTAATTATTTGATGGATTTTTGGAGGAGACTTGAGAACTGTTGATTAAGAAATCATCTATTCTTAATAAAGGCCAGGGGATGCGGATTACGCTTTCAGAAGATTTCATTAATGCCGCGAATACCAGCTTCTGCTTTATCGCCCATCATTTTTATCATTTTTTGGGGACATAAAACATTTGATGTAAGATTTATAATCTGACAAGGTTATCATCAGTGCAGGCTAAAGAGCATAATTGCAGCAAAGATAGAAGAGATCAGGGGAATATGGAGGGATATGGAGTTTTGTGGCAGGGCAGCTTAATGTGTATCTATGGGGTGATAGAAGTAATTTGATGTGTGTGTGTGTGTGTGTGTGTGTGTGTGTGTGCGTGTGCATGTATTTCTCCGACATGCTGCCCATACTTGTAGGAGAAAGAGGCGATTTGGAGAGGTTGATTGTTGTCTTTACCAACCTTCCATGGAATTAACCTCTCCTTAATGTCCTGTTAATTTTATAGGCGACGATAAACGGTTTCTTTGCAGGGGCCCATTAGGTTTCTCTTTTATATCTTACGGTTTATTCGTTATTTATATCTATTCACCAAAGGACTTTATTGAACTTTTTCGGATAAAAGAAAGGGATATAACAGTTTTATTCTTTGTGAACATTTCACAGTGGCCACAAGATTAGATCATGGTACCCCTGATGAAGTCTTTGTAAAGACGAAACGCATTGGGACTTTTCTTTATACTGTACATCTGCTTGTACTATTGACTCCCCATTGAAGGACAAAATAAAAATTTATATTGGATGAAACTCTCGTTGCATCATTGAAAAAGGATTATCACTTATGGACTGTGTTTCTACATTATACTGTAGGCGCCTTTCCACTATTGGAAAACATATTGTGCGCTTTATTCCTTGAACCCTCGGGGGATTTTGTGGTCCGGCAGCCAAGTTTCGACTGTTTTACATATTTATCTTGCATAACTTGTATATCAGCATGTTCTGGTTTCTCCTGCCCCAGAAAAACCCACCACGTGAAGTTGGAAGCCCCCCCTTCACCTCTGCTCCGGCGTTAGTACGCCGGAGCTTCCCTGCAGCCACTGTCCAGTGTCCCCACTGCCTTAGCAGGCGCCTGTCACATTTAGTAGTGACGTCGGTGGCAGGCTGGGGGATGATCGTGGTGGCTCGGGAGGACTCGGGTGCCTGAGCGCTCCCGAGTCCCCCCGAGCTGCGCCAACCATACCCGAGCCTGCCGCCGACATCACTGGGAGGGAGCTCTGGCGCACCGATCGCCGGATCAAAGGCTGGGGGGGGGGGGGGACGGGGACACCTGGACACCACTGGCGCACACCTATTCTATATTAGTGGTATGCCCGAAAATTTCCGGGCATACCACTCAAGGGGTTAAGGAATATTGGGGATAATAATATATATATATATATATATATATATATATATATATATATATATATATATATATATATATATACACACACATACACACACACATTTACTAGTTAAAAGCCTGTCACAATGACGGCTTCTACAATGTATTTTCACTTTGAACTGTGACAATTTTTTAGATTCACTTGGAGATGCGACAGTTTCTACCCAACAAGCTCTCCACCCCACCCCCAGTCCCCATCTCCAGTCTCTCTCTTCACAGCTCCCTCTCTCTATATCCAGCAAGTTTGAAACAGCTCAGTGTCCCTGTAAAAATTGCTTTCAATTTCTGTTAGATCTTTTAGCACTCAAAGGAGTAATGTGGTCCGTCGAGTGGCCTCTCTATATATATATAAACATTGTTGCCTTTGTTGTAGCAGCAATCTCCCTATCTCCCTCATTAGTCTAGAAATCTCCCTCATGTCACCTAGCCCACATTACACTGTTACATCATAGTTACCTACCCTCCTGCATTCTGCAGGAGACTCCCTGAAATAACAGCAATCTCCCTCTCTTCCTGATTAGTCTAGCAATCTCCCTCATGTCACCTAGCCCACATTACACTGTTAAATCATAGTTACCTCCACGCCTGCATTCTGCAGGAGACTCCCTGACATAGCAGCAATCTCCCTCTCTCCCTCATTAGTCTAGCAATCTCCATCATGTCACCTAGCCCACATTACACTGTTATACCATAGTTACCTCCCCTCCTGCATTCTGCAGGAGACTCACTGACATAGCAGCAATCTCCCTCATTAGTCTAGCAATCTCCCTCATGTCACCTAGCCCACATTACACTGTTACATCTTAGTTACCTCCCCTTCTGCATTCTGCAGGAGACTCCCTGACATAGCAGCAATCTCCCTGTCTCCCTCATTAGTCTAGCAATCTCCCTCATCTCACCTAGCCCACATTACACTGTTACATCATAGTTACCTCCCCTTCTGCATTCTGCAGGAGACTCCCTGACATAGCAGCAATCTCCCTCTTTCCCTCATTAGTCTAGCAATCTCCCTCATTTCACCTAGCCCACATTACACAGTTACATTTTTGAGGAAAAAAGGAATGAGAATTACAGTTACATTGAACCATCAGCACCATTTCCCAGCACTTTACCAAGTACAGTAGCTCTTACTAACTGCTTTGGGGCTCATCTATATTTGTATATACTGTAAGTCATTGTAAAAGATGTAGCTGTACACACCCACGCTTCTAGGTGCCACGTTCACAATCTCTTTTCATAAGCTCTCCATAAATGGAACTAGACACACATATATATATTCCCAGTTCTACTGCACAGAATGTTCCATTCATCTCACGTTGTATGCACACAAATACATAAATATGGAAATAAACAGCTATAACATGTAGCAGTCACACAGCGTAAGAAGCCTCCGGCATTACATACTATGAAACGGTCGCTGGGAGCCGAGAGCTCTGCAGTTTGAAGAACAGATGGGATAAGCTCCTGCCATTGAGGCAGCTGCTTAAGGTGCTGGGATCTGAGGGGGGCGCCGCCGAGTCTGCCTATCACACAACTAAGGAGGTCTATGAGGAAGATATAATTGTTGTACATAATGCAGATGGGGAACATCTAAGATGCCATCTAGGGGCTGGAAAGTGGGTATTGGTGCCAGTGTGGGATTGGGGGCAGTAGGGTGAAGCAGGGGTGTAACAATGGCTTGGCAGCCCCAGCGGTGGCTTGGGGGAGCCAGTGCTGCGGGGGCGCATATGGTCTATGCAGATTCTAATGGGACTGGCTGTCCATATGGAATCTGTTGAAAATGTCCTACCAAAAATGTCTGCCACCTGGGAGGAGACTGATGCTAGAGAGGTCTTACTGGAGTGATGCTGAGAGGTTCTACTGGGTAGCATATATTGGTACCAGGAAGTTACAGATAGCGATATATATATATGGCGCTAATACAATCTTGTTTTCTTTTTTTTTCTTGGGGGGGGGGGTTAAATTGTCAGCAATTTGCATAATTTTAGCACTGCCCTCTCCCTTTTGCCATGTAGTTCCCAGTATTATCAAGCTAATTTGCCCACATCCCTAGGGGCAGGAGGAGAACATTCTGTGGGTTCAGACGCAAACCCTAAAAAAACATGAGTCTTCCTTATCCCTGGGGCATGAGGACCACCCACTCTTTTTTTTTTTTTTTTTAAAGCAGGAAGTCTCCCAGTAGATAAATAGGAGTTCAGACCTGAGCTAGCACTACACCACACCCAAATCTGACACACTCTGTGTGTGTTGCATCTGCCCCACCAGCAGCGCAGCAGCATGGCGTTACCAAGGTGCAAAGCTACTTGTACTTGTTCGCTTTGCTCGTACGTCAGAACCGGACACATTATTCACAGAGGTTATCCCCTCTCTGCCCCTTCCCGTGTCCAGTGGTGGAGGACATACATAATGCGATTTCTCGGGGTGAAGGCCGTTGCTGCATACAACGCTTGATGACAGCTTGCTCAGTGTACATTGACACTGCCTATGGTATATGCATGAGGATTCCGTCATACTCCCAACTGCCCGCTGCTTTTACCATAAACATGAATTGCTAATGTTTTAATATTGCTTTCAAATTTATCATTTTGACATATTGCTGAATATGTATCTGCTATCAGGACAGGATTCAAAACGATTACTTATAATATATTACTCACTGCTTAATAAAAAAAAAAAGTAAAAAAATAAAAATATTGAAAAAACACACGCACACACACGCGCGCACACACACACGCACACACACACACACACACACACAGTAATACATTTCTATATATTCCGCAGCGCTTTACAGAGAATATTTGACCATTCCCATCTGTTCCTGCAGCAGTACAGCTTACACTCTATATGCCCTGTTACACATACATATACTGGTGTTAATTATTGTTGAGAGGACATTAATCTAAAAGGCATAGGTGAAACTGGGGGGCGATTGAGGGTGCACCGGACTACCCATTTTCCCAAAGTCATCTACGCAGCTACTGCACATCAGAGGAGCACTGGCTTCTCCTAACTCTCCGGTGGCCCTCTCCCATTTCAAATGCGGTGCCGGCTCATGAGCCAATCGGAGCTTGCGGACCAGCAGCCGTCTAGATTGGCTGCCAGGCCCAGTGCCAGATTTCCCACTAGGCCCGTGAGGCGCTGGAGAACGAGTGCTGCTGCTGAGCACCCGGCACCGGGGAAAAGCAGCCAGTATAGTGCTTCCGGGGCTGGGGGTGGAGTTTAGCTGCCCTGCGATGGCCCCGTTCCCCACCCGTTTGCAGCCTGGGCTCCTCCCTGCCTGACCTTTACTGAGGCAGAAGTCGGTAGTCGGGACCCGTCGGCGGCCAGATAGGGACTCGCGAGCAGGCGTCCCTGCGCGGTGATGACTGTGGCTGCAGCAGCTAGATGGGGATCAGGCCCGGCCCCCGGCTTTGTGCTGCCAGGGATCGACCTGGGAACTGCAGCCCGGGGGGGGGGGGGGGATACAAAATTTGGTGCCTAGGGGCGCTATGGTACTGAAATACAGCCCTGACCAGGCCGCTAGCTACAACTGGATCATGAGCCAGCGCCATAGTTGAAATGGTGGCCAGAGCGGTAGAAGAAGCCTGCGATCTGCAGTGACTGGCGGAGGCCCAGGGCAGTGAGTGTCAGTGAGTAACTACAGGGGGCATTATGCGTAAGTGGCACTGCAGGGGGCATTATGTCTAAGGTACTACAGGGAGTACTACTACATTAGGTATAAGTGGCATAACTGGGGTTATTATGCATGTGGGGCATAATATGTAACGGTTATCACAGTGTGTGGCCTAATGTGTAATAGACATTATGGTGTGTGGCCTAATGTGTAACACACATTACAGTGTGTGGCATATTGTGTAACGCACATTACAGTGCGTGGCATAATGTGTAATGCACATGACAGGGTATTGTCAACTCGCTGTGACCATTCTCCCCCACCCCTTCTCCTTCAAATAAAACACAACTCCTCCATGTTGGATAAAATTGGCCACAGCAGCCATCTTTATTAAACAATAACAGTTTTTACAGCAATAATCAACACATTACCTGACAGAGGTGATCCTCGAGGCCCAAAACTCCAAAACCAGTATACATATCCGAGCACTCTCCCTCACGCTTTACCCCCAGCCGATGACACTGGCTCGAGGGCACCGATATGCATAAACCCAGTGCTCATTATCTATATATATATAGCCTCACCCCGAGGAGTCTAGCCCCCGCCATGGGGCCCTCCCCGCCACAAAGCCAAGCCTCCATGACCACCAACCTCGAGGATCCCCTCCGCCCTGGCCACCGTGACAGAGATTAACACATGAACCTAATGACTAACCTTATCTACTACATACAGCCCTACTAACCTTAAACTATAGGGAGGGTGGGTGGGAGCTTTCGATCCCAGACAAAATGTCTGACCAGGGCTACGTGACCCCTCAATATATAACACCCCACCACCCCGTTAAGCCCCACCCCCACCTCGTCATCACCCAGTTACACCCCACCCTATTACCCAATTACTCCTAACGCTCCTTCCATCCCCTGTCAAGAGGGCCTCCCCCTAGGCTCCGCCTCAGTCCGGCCCAATACATTATAGTGAGTGGAAAAAGGCGTCATAAGCTTTACAGTGTGTGGTATAATGTGGAAACAGCCCTATTAATCATGCAGAGCTGGCCGCGCCCAATACGCTGAGGCCATGTCCTTTAAACCAACTGGCTAGCTTTGTCTATGTCTAAAGACACAGTATGTTATTTGTATTGCGGAAGTATATACAAACTCCACACAGTTACCGCCATGGTTGGAACTGAACCCAAGACCTCGGTGGTGTGAGGCATATATGCTAACCACTACCCCAACTGTGCTGCTGCAGATTATTCATGTTGTAAAATGATACGCAGTTCTAATTGAGCCTTTACAGTTGTGTGCGTCGGTGTGTGATGCGCAGCGTTTAAGTCAACCAAATGTCACCAATGCACGAGTTGCAGACACTGTTGCTAAGCAAAGACGTGGGATTGATAAACATACTTAGATTTTTAATTTAGCACAATCGAAAAATATAATTATCTTTATCCATGTTGCGCGTGGTGTATTATCCCAGGCGTTATTAGATATGGTCTCTGTATAAAATGTATAATTTATGTGAGATTATAAATAATTATTGGTTGATCCTAAATGCAGCGACAGGAGAACACTGTACCAATGCCATCACATTTTCCAGCATCATTACAAGAAGTGGAGAAATAAGACCGCATTAACGCTGTAATCACCCCGGCACACAGTAGTTTGGGCCTCAGCAGTGACGCAGAGGAGTCTGGATAATAGCGTCGACAGTATCTAGGTCGACAATGAGGGAGTTCCATTATTGCTGCCGGCATAACTGGTCCATGGAAGTCCTGCAGTGACCTCCTCCTTGGCCAAGTCCAGCGCTCTTTTGCAGGGGCATATTGGGTGAGTAAGGGGGGGGGCTGTGTGTAGGTCTCCGAGAAAATGGCCACCGCACCATTTTCCCAGTGATATAAAAAAAAAAAACAGGAGCACAGTGTGCACTGTGGGCCATGCAGCAAAATACAAGTACAGTATATTTGTAAAATGAAATGGAGCAAAATGTAGAACCGTAACGGTAACGGTTACAATGTTGTGACATTATAATTAACAGATGTGCAATGGTCACTGTTTGGATATTCAGTGAGTGACATGGGTGCCAGGCTGATTTACTGGTCTGATCTATTGGACGTGCCGACTTTATGCTGTGCCTCGTTATACGCGCGCAGAGAGAACTCTAATTATCTGGTCACATTGTTCCTCGTGAAGGCAGATGCGTGCCTTGTAATGTAATGAGAAGGTGGCTAGGCCGGAGCCGTGTGCTGGTCCATGGACATAGCTTGGTTCCTGCGCAGGTACAGCGCCGCTATCCTGACTGGACGACGACCGGGTCTGCCTGTGGGACAGATGCACTAAGCTTCAAAAGTGATAACATGGAGATTGATAAACAACCAATCAGCTCCTACCTGACATTTTTCAAACACAGCCTGTGACATGGCAGGCAGGAGCTGATTGGCTGGCTGTTTATCACTCTCCATTTTAGTGCATCTGGCCCAGATCTGACCAGGCCATACACAATGCCCGGGACTGTTGCTAGGTAGGAATATGACCCTGCACCACACCGGAAGCGGTACATCTGTCAGAATGAACTTAGGTCTACAGTCATTAGGTCGACCCCACTAGGTCGACTGGCAGGAAGGTCGACCTGACTTAAGGTCGACATGGGCCAAGGTCGACATGACTTAAGGTCGAATTTGCATAAAGGTCGACATGAGGAAGGTCGACTGGTCATAAGGTCGACATGGGTTTTTCACTGTTTTTTGATCCGAATGTCGACACAGTCGACATGGACACAGTTGGCAATGAGAATCGGACGCTCGCTATGCTTCGGGCACGGTGCCTCGCTGTGCTCGGCACACTATTTTATTCTCCCACCACGCCCTAGTGGATGGTAGGGCATGAAATACCACCTGTCGGCACATGTCGGCTCAAAAAACAGTGAAAAACCCATGTCGACCTTATGACCAGTCGACCTTCCTCATGTCGACCTTTATGCAAATTCGACCTTGGCCCATGTCGACCTTAAGTCAGGTCGACCTTCCTGCCAGTCGACCTAGTGGGGTCGACCTAATGACTGTAGACCTAAGTTCATTCTAATAGATGACCGCTTCCCACCACACCATATACCGCCTCTAAATGCCATCAAACTGCAGAACGTGCTGCACATGTACAATCTTCCATCATCACCAAGTACAGCACAGTATATTACATTTACTTCATACATGGTCACATTGTGATAAACTATGGGCCTCCAGCTGTTGTGAAACTACAAGTCCCATCATGCCTTGCTACAGTTTTGCTATCAGGGAATGCTAAAACTACAGTATGGCAAAGCATGCTGGGATTTGTAGTTCCACAACAGCTGGAGAACCACAGTTTGGCCATGTCTGACCTAGATCTTGTTCATCAGCCAATTAGGATCCTCTAAAGTCACCTTGCACAAATACACCCCCAACACCTGTATATATTATATATACATTGTGAGAGGTAAATGACAGAGATGGGATACATTTGGGGCCTAGATTGTGTAAAACTGATAAAATTACCACTGACGGGGTTTCTTGCGGTTTCCCCTCTACGTTACCAATAGCAACCCCATCTTTACAGCATGGAAGCCGACTTAACCAGTTTACCATCTCGCAGCCTTCTCAGGTTTCCTCAGAATCACATTAAATCCCAGTCAGTGCTATAATTAGTCCCTATGGCTGGGAACGGGGAAGCACCTCACTGATTACACGTGTAATGACTGCACTGTCACCGGCAGAAACTCATCAAATATGTTTAACAACTGGACTTTATTAGCGAGCGCGTTCCCAGATTTCCATTTATCACCATTACTAAACTCTTGTTTGTATTGCTGCCACGTGTGGAGTCGTCCGTGCATGCCGGGGGTACGACAAAAGAGGCTTCACAAACCGCGTCTAGTAATGGGGACGGGGACTGGTCTCGCTGGCGGGATTTATATACACATATACAGTTACACACACATACATTTATACATATACAGTACATACATACATTTCTTTTTACCTACATGTTCATTGCTAGGGGATACTCGCTCGTTGCCAGGGGTTACATGCTCATCACCAGGAATGATGGTGTATCTATAATGGTGCACCCATTTTTCTAATACTTACCCTCTAGCGCAGGCATGTCCAAATTATGGCCCTCCAGGAGTTGTGAAACTACAATTCCCATCATGCCTTGCCACAGTTTTGCGATCAGGTAATGGTAAAACTATTGCAAGGCATGCTGGGATGTGCATTTTCACAACAGCTGGAGGGCCATAATTTGGACATGCCTGCTCTAGCGTGTCTCTGATATCCCCTGGAAAGCTGCGCGGTGGGCCATTTTTATGGCGTCCTACGCATGTACAGTGAGTGTTCTAGGTCTCGGAATCCACAACACTGCGCTGCTGCCGGCAGCGATGTGAAAATAGACGAAAAAATGGCCGACACACCATTTTTCTCTAGATTCGTGCATGTGCACTCTAGTGCTCAGCCCCTACTACACAGCGCTACTTCCAGCAGAGAGGAGAGGGCCCAGTCGGAGGAGGCTGCACACAGGCCGCCTCCTCTCTTAAACCAGCATGTAATCCCCTGGCCCGGGCCAGAGGATTAAATGCTGGCTAACTGGGGTTTCCTTCTCGTTGACATGGTGTACCTACCATGATCGTTCCTAGGGGGTAGGCGTTCACAGCGTGCCAGAATCCGGCGCAGTGGAGTGATGTACTGTACATGCTGCGTTCCCCTGTCAGATGCTAGCGGTCCAGTAGGAATTTCAGCATATGTCCCCTCCAAGGCGTCGGTCATTTTTGGAGAGTCATATTTTGCAGATTCCATTCCATGTGGTTGTACAGACCACATGGAAACTCCTGCGACCCTCCTCCTCTGCGATCGCCAGCTCCCCCACCACCACCAGGTTCTGCCGCTGAGACCATTCTAGATTTGGAGTGCAATAAGGCATAGTGCGTGTGACCACATTGTCTAAATCTGGGTCCATACTAGACAATATACATCATCCGATCCAGCGACATATGGGACACATCGTTTAGTGTGCCCCCACTATGTCCCCGCCGTCATCGCCAAGTGCGGATGCACTTGCAGATAGATGCTGGGCGGTGAGGTCGCGACTGATACGCATCGCCCAGTATTTACCCAGCTTAAAGGAAAGTCACAAAAGCTCTGCGCTCACTATAATAACTCGCCATAAAAATATAATGGGGTTTAGTTCATATATTGCTGGCAGTCATAGTGGGAGCGGATATATACATACAAATATCATCTTCGCTCAGATCGATGAAGAACGGACCATCACGGGTAAATGTAATTGCCTTGTATATTGAACAGAGACTGGAGAAGACGAGGCAATTAAAAAATCTCCCCGAAGCTAATTGCACCGGCTCCTCCGGGACCCGAACGGTTAACCAAACATGTGATACACGTATCTCCTGACAGCGAGCGGTTAGATACGAACCAGATTCTTATTTAAATTATTATTATTATTTTTTTTTTGTTCCTTTAAAAAATAAAATAACAGAAAATAATCCTGAGACATTCCGGGTGCGCGGGAACAGCGGTTCCTGCCGAGATCATCTTTGCAAAAACACATTCATTAAAACAGGAGCCTGCTGGGAGCCAGACCATAAATTACACTTTTTTTTCCAGCCCGTTTCCATATTTATTTTTTGCTGTAGAGATGGCAAAAGCTGTGATTAGGAGCTTCTAGCGCTGCTGATGTACTTTAACTATTCAGAAGATGCCAAGGATGAAACCGTACAGAACGTCTGTGTTGCTAGGTAGGGAAAGTAGAGATGAAATCACTAATTAGAGTCAGCGGGAGACAGTGACCGGAGCCTAGTGCATAGTGACCGGAGCCTTTTCTATGAGAGTCTACTGGTCCTTGAGATCTACCAGTCCATGTCTTCCAGATCACCTAGATGGTGCACAGGTGCAGTCATTCCTCACATTCTACAGATTCACAGGTCGCCTGGAAAACATGGACTGTTGGTAGATCTCATGGATCGGTTTGGCCACAATCGCTATAGACTATAGACTATGACATTAGAGCCAAGTGCCAAACAACATTGAACAGCAGCCGACGTCTAGTTAATTATATAGTTGTCAGCCTCATGCAGTGGGTGTGGCCTAGTTGTCAGCTGCAGCAACAGGAGGCGGTCCACCAGTGTGGTTGCCGTCATGCAGCTGGATGTGGGAATAATAGCCAGTATGAAAGTGATGTAGACTTCGCTGTAGGCAAGCGGTTCTCAAGGCACCCTACAGTCCTGGTGTTAAGTATATCCATGCAATATCCATAAGTACATTTAGCTTAATAAGAACCTAGGCAAATTTGATTTAGCAATCTGTACTTAAGCAAGGTTATCCTTAAAACCTGGACTGCTAGGTCAGGTAGCGTGGGGCTGGCAGGGGGTCCCTGCGGCAGCTGGGCACTACAGTCAGCAGCGGTGTCCCTGCGGTGGATGGGAAGTCAGCGGCGGGGTCCCGGCGGCAGATGGGAACTAGTAGCACTACTAGTTCCCATCCACCGTAGGGACCCCGCCGCTGACTGCCAATGGCATTTATCTTGAACTACCAAGCACCGACACTTATTTGCATGACCATGTATATGGTTTTCATGCACGCCACAGTACCCACACCGTTAAGCTTTTCAAAAATTTTAGGACTACAGCACTGATGCCCACCCCAGAATGAAGGAGGTGTCAGTGCAACAAGGTTCTGCTGAAATAAATGTCATTATATCAAGCCTACACAATCAGAGTGACACTGTTACGTATCCTTAAAAATAATGCAGCCATTGCACTTGTGTTGCATTTCCAGGTCTGTGCTGCCAACTCTGACCACCTCCGCCCCTTCCCTCCCCCAAATGCTTCAATGCCTGCAATTTACCAATACCATACCATCTGCCAATACAAGGCAATTTCTCTAATCAACTAATATTGGGCCAGTGCACAGTGGGAAAGTGATAATTGATAGGTTCTTCAATGACTGAATTGGCAACAAATCCATAATCCGGATCACCTCTTTTAATTGCAAATCCATTTGTTCGAGTCTATTAATTTAGTCTGGATTTGAGCGTGTGAAGGCGATGAGACACTTGCAGCAGAGATTAACTTGTACGTCTACATAGCAAATGGCCAAGAGATCAATTAGTGCCCCATCCTGGTATATAGACCGTAGGTTCCAGGCCTACTGTGTGGCAGAGAAGGTTACAGAGCTTCTACAGGAATAACCGACATGGGTAATGCCAACGCTTCCCATTGCTGTGTGTGTTTAATCATAAGCTCCACATGCAGGGCACTGCTGGATAGCACCGGCGTCACAGGCCTGACCCAGCGCTTGACCAGCTTAATCAGGATCTGGAAACTAAATTGGGAAACAATGTTTAGGCTGCAGCTGCAATTAACACTATTCGGAATGAAGTGGGAGATGACGGGAGGCTTCGGGTCAAAGTAATGGTTACATCAGACACCTCGACTATATTCCGCCTGTGTTAGAGGTCAGACCCGGGGCAGCCAGTCTCATCCCAGACAACACCTAATACAAAATGCAGCCGGAAATTATTAGATCATTAATATTTAACTGCACAATAAGTCTTTTTTTTTTCTTATTAAAACACTATGGGTAACACAATCGGCATGCAGTGAGTAGATCTACAGTGTCAGGTGGTTAAAAGCTCAACCGCTATTGGTCAACAGTCAAAAGGTTGACATGGTCAAAAAGGTCAACAGGCAAATTGTCAACATGGCCAAAGGGTTGGCATGGAATAGATTGACATGCAAACGGTCGACAGGAGGTGAATTTTGTTATTTTGATAGGGTGTGAGGCCTGTGGGACAGGTAGAATATTCGGTACTTGTATACTAGCACGGCGCCCACGATATCTGGTCACACAACATATAATAGCATCGGATCGCATGCCATACACCCGATGCACTGCGATGCGATTTAAAATTGTATTAGCACTCTATACGATGTTTAATTGTATAAGCACCCTAATGGGGGCTTACAATGTTAAATGCATCCCCACGCCACCCCCACTATGAACGTGAACCCGAAGCGTGGCGAGCGCAGCGAGCCCGTGAGGGGCGGCGGTATGCGTCCTCCGACCTTTTCATACCATTGCATATGCGATAGAATGGCATACAATTCGATGGTATAGCATTTAAAATTGTATAACATCGGCCGCCATCGCGTAACATCGCATCGCATGGAATGCCTTATGGTCTGCGATGCGATGGGCGCCGTGCTAGTACACAAGTACCGAATATTCACCTCCTTAGAATTTATCAGTGGAAGTGTCAGCACGTTCCTCTGGAACACAGGTTATCAAACTCGGTCCGCAGGACCCCACACAGTGCATGTTTTGCAGGTCTCCTCGCAGAATCAAGTGAAGTAATTGGCTCCACCTGTGAATCATTTAAAATGTGTCAGTGAGTAATGAGTGCACCTGTCGGGTGACCTGGAAAACGGGAACTGTGTGGGGTCCTGAGGACCGAGTTTGAGAACCAATGCACTAGCGGAAATGAACGCCAAGTCACCTGGATTGAATTCCCCAATCATTTTAATCCCACGGGAATTACATTAGCCCACACATTTTGGAGTGCATGATAAATAGAGTTTTCATTGATTTTTGTTATTGCACATTTTTCCCCGTTTTTTTGTGCAGGAAAATTCTTCAAATCACATCCGTGATAAGTTCACACATTGGCCCTTAGTCAGATCTGATTGCAGTACAAATTTGTTTGGAAAATGGGCAAAACCATGTGCACTGCAGGTGGGGCAGATGCAACATGTGCAGAGAGAGAGTTAAATTTGGGTGGGGCGTGTTGAAACTGAAATCTAAAATTGCAGTGTAAAAATAATGCAGCCAGTATTTACCCTGCACAGAAACAAAATAACTCACGCAAATCTAACTCTCTCTGCACATGTTACATCTGACCCACCTGCAGCGCACATGGTTTTGTCCATTTTGAGAACAAATTTGTACTGTCCACCTTCTGACCCATCAACCTTGGCCATGTTGACCTGTTTCATCGATCACATGTAGAGCCAGATGTATTAAGACTTGGAGAGTGATAAAGTAGAGGGAGATAGAATACCATCCCCTAACCATCATTTTTCTGGTATCCTGATGAGAGGTTCATGTCCAGGTTGATAGCCCATGTGGGACTAAGTCTACACTGACCCACAGTCGACACGTGAAAATGTCGACATGTTTTTCATGATTTTTTTTTTACTTTACCATACATGTGGGCTCTAAATGGTACAGAAAACTGTGCCGATTTTTCAAACGCTGTTAGGATCTGGTTTTCTTATGGAGGGGGTGTGCTCATGCCTCCTGGATTTGGCCACGCCTTCTCAGAATCACCCGGCCCCGCACTGTGCCTACCAGTATGTTTTGAATTATGGCCCTTATTCTAGTTGACTCGGACGGATGGATATTTTCGGACG
This sequence comes from Crinia signifera, assembly GCF_055691185.1. Classification (NCBI taxonomy): domain Eukaryota; kingdom Metazoa; phylum Chordata; class Amphibia; order Anura; family Myobatrachidae; genus Crinia; species Crinia signifera. The sequence goes on along the minus strand of NC_139225.1, from coordinate 154,931,373 downwards.
GCCACCGAGTGTTCTTAGCCCCGCCTACCGTATAGATCGCTCACACCGTCCGAATGCCGTAAGACGCCGAGCGAACGGACTGCGAGTGGATGTTTCATGTGAACACCTTGCCCATCTGTGGGAACCTCCCCCATCCTCCGATGGTCACCGACCATCGAATGATGGACCGAGCGGTTTAGACAGCACCGAGTGCTCCAGACCACTCGGACATTTCTCTGTGTGAAAGCAGGGATATGGGCGGGCAGCTGGCATCCGGCTATGTCAGCTGTCCGCCCCCCACACGTGCGTCACGGCCAGATTATCATACGTATGCCCAGCGTTTTAAAGGGAAAGCCCATGAAACGCGGGGCATACGCATATGGTAATGAGCCCAAACAGCCCTTCACGCCCAACTCCACCCCCTGCTCGGATGGTTACGACCGATCGTTTTCTGTACGGAATTCACACCGTATTCGGACGTGCGCGGCGCCTCTGAACATGCGCAAACACAATACATCGGCCGCCCGACCGAACACGCAGCCCTCCGTCTTAATCAGAATAAGGGTCTATGGGAGGAAACCAGAGGAAACTCAAAACACAACCACAACGAGAACAAACAAACTCCACAGTTAAGGCCAATAAATAAGCATAAAAAATACAGCCTATGGACTACAGCAAATCGATGCCATCCGGAGATGGCGTTCACTTCCTAGGCCAAACTGTAGAATGTATCACCCATAGAAACGGGCCTTCGGCTGCTGTAGTGAATACCTGCTGCCGTCTCTCCTTCATATTTGCCAGTATATACAATAAATATTCAATTACTAATAAGCCCAGCAGTACTATCCCAGCTAGCAAATGGGACACAATTTATTAATTAGCCTTATTGAATGATAATAATGTCTATTTGAAAAATAGATGTCCTTACATTGCCTACAAAAAAAAACCAGGGGTGCACCCAAAAATACCTGGTCACAAAGAATGGCCGCATCTGGGCATAATTTTAGGAAGGGGGAAATGATAATACAACACCCTCCCTGTGCTTAGCATGCTGGGTGGGGGTGATGTATTGGGCAAGAAATTGCCTACACCAACATGTAATGCATGTGTGGTGTAATGGTTAGCTGCACTGCCTCGCAGCACTGAGATCAAGAGTACGATCCCCACCATGGCCCTAACTGTGTGGAGTTTGTATATTCTCTCCGTGCTTGCGTGGGTTTCCTCCGGGTACTCCGGTTTCCTCCCCCAATACAAAAATATACTGGTGGGTTAATTGGCTCACAACAAAATTAACCCTAGATTGTCTGTGCGCGCGTGTACATGTGGTAGGGAATATAGATTGTAAGCTCCACTGGGGCAGGGACTGATGTGAGTGTTCAACTATTCTGTGTAAAGTGTTGCGGAATATGTGTGCGCCATATAATAAACTGGTAATAGATACATTTCATTAGATATTTTAAATAAATGTTGGTGTATGTGTGCGTAATATATATATATATATATATATATATATATATATATATATATATATATATATATATATATATTGCAGTTTTTTTGTAAGAAAAGTATGTTTCTACCAGTTCGCCCCCACTCATAGTTGTTATACACTGTAGCGGTTCTGTATGGGCCTTATCATGAACGACGCCTTCAAAATCCTGACACTGTCAGCTGCGATTCAAGCACCTAGCTAATTTCTGTCAACATTTTACTGACAATAAATGCCCTAATAGAATTCCTGACCTTCAATGGAGAGTTTAAATACAGCGAGCAGCAATCATTAAGTATCAGACCATCCTTCCTCAAACTAAACGCTACAACATCTGACATTTCACGAGGTCATTTTCTGAAAGCACAAAGAGATAACGCTCGTTTCAGTCTTGTAAGGTCACAAACACGGTTTTTCCTTGACTGCGCACCACGAAGAAAACCTCGGGGGTCAGGTGATGTCATTTTCCTCTCGTTTGTTTTCTCTTTCGTTTTGCTTAGATCATTTATATTTCCGTAATTCAGGAGGTGAAAATGGAGAGATCTAAAATAATTGCATTTCCCAGCGTATGCATCTCCGCCCGCCGGCTACGGCAGCTGGTACTTATCAAAAGGTGTAACTGGAGCTCTTACATACAGTATCCTAGAAGGCGCACAGCGATAGAGCGAAAGTGCATCTTGTCTACCTATTAATCTACTACCCTCGTGGAAAGCGGTGAGCGCTTCATGCGGATCAGCTCTGGAGCTGGCGTTCGCTAAGCTGGGCCAAGATGGGGAAGAAAGCACTGCAGTGCTTGGTAAATTCTGCAAGTAGCAGCCCAACCCCCCCTGTTGAGCAATAAGGGGACTGCAGAAAATATTTCTAATGCATGCATGCCTACCCACCCGCAACTACTGGGAGGTTCCAAAAATTGCTGCCTACCTTCCTGGAATGGCTGGGGAATGTTTCCCTCCTGAAAGATGGGCAAATTTCCTGCATCAACCACTTGCCCCCTAGAACCCCCTTGGATGCACCTTTACAAATCACAAGTTGGCGGTTCGAGTGGTCAAGCGACTCAGTGTGAACCACGTCATCGGGTTCACCTCGAACCGCCAACTTGTGATCTGTGAAGGAGCATCCAAGGGGGTTCTAGGGGGCAAGTGGTTGATGCAGGAAATTTGCCCATCTTTCAGGACAATGCCTGTTTTCTGGGCAGTATATAGCCTGGGGCGTGGCCAAGATGATTCAATTGTACAGACCCATCCCCCCAACAACCCACCAGCCACGGCCCCGATGTGCCAAACAGGCTATCCCCAGAGGAGGGGTGGGGACATATGTTTATTTAGTGGTTGATGAGGACTAAATGCTATAAAATACTCATCGGGTTAGAGCTGAGGTGGCCAAACTGGGCCAAACCGGTCCTCGAGATCTACCAACAGTTCATGTTTTCCAGGCTACCTGTGGATCTGTAGAATGTGTCAATTAGGAAGGATTGAGGACCAGTTGGGCCACTGCTTAGTTAGAGGATATGGAGCCACTGATGGGGTAGATGATGATATGGAGAATGGTTGTGGACAAGATGATGAGCGGAGGGTGAAGAGAGGACCTGAAATGAGGGTAATACTAGAGGACATTCTACGGAATGGAATGATCTGAAAATTATGAGGACCATAGGACACACCTACATGGTGGTTCTAGACCCCTCAAATCAAGCTTTGTGTAAAGATTTGGGGAACCTTCTTCATTATTAATGAAAGTGAAAGTGCCCACACTAAATAAATGCACAGTTTGCATACAAGCAGCGATTATCGTTCACAAACTTTATCATGTAAATGCGCAAACACTGTATATACATTACATGCACATACATGTGGAGTACAGAGCATACATGGGTACAGTACATACTGCGGTGGTAAACAGAAGCTGATTGTTACAGATTTCTGAGCAGACCACCGTGTCTCCGCCATGAAATGTATTTACTGAGTCACAGTTTGATACCACCAACACTTACACCCTGCATTAGCGCGCACAAAACTAGCCGACTGTTAAGATGACAAATGTGAGATGATTTACCCAAGGACCTGAGGATTTAATGGATGCAAAGATAAAAGAACAGAGTTGCAGCCAGACAGCGCATGTTATAATAAGACCTATTTTAATATTGCATTAAATAATTTCGGGACACTTAACATATATTAAGTGCACTCAGGAGCAAACCTTATGGTAGGGTACAGTGAGCACTTGTCAACTCCAACAAAGGGACAAAAGTGCTCAATGACAAGCAGTTTATTAATGGCTTAAAGCACTTACAGAGCAAAAAAATTACAAATAAAATAAATATATAATAAAGCATCACCAACTCTGTTATTGGGCCATAACCGGAAACTCACAATAACAGTATTACGTGGGTCTATTTACTAAGCATTTTCGAGAGATAAAGTGAATGGAGATAAAGTACCAGCCAATCAGCTCATAACTGCCATGTAAGACTGTGTTTGAAGAAGATCAGTTAGGAGCTGGTTGATTGGTTCTTGATCTCCTCCCTAGACTTAGGACCCAATTTATCCCTGATCACAGGGCTGCGAGTTTACAGTCCTGACAATCATAGGAGGGCAGCGCATGCTCATGGTCTACAGTGTGCATGCACGAGCCTTCTGTGTGATCACAGGCTCCGAACGTCTGTGATCGCAGGCAGCTCGCTGTGTGATTGGCAGCATGCAGCCATTTGGGGACGTGCAGTCAGGGCTTTCTCGGAGTGCCCCGCCGTTGGAAGGAAGGACCGCTGACAAAATCAGCGGCCTCCTTCTCACCACGGCCATGGCAGCGCCGAGTAAATCCATTCAACAGTGAACGCATTTCTCCCTGTGTGCAGGGCTGCAAACAAATTTTCAGCCATGCACAGGGGCGGGAACTAGCGTGTGCGGGACATTGTTCAGCTATCAAATCACTATTAAGATGTGCATGGAATAAGAACTATAATAAAATAATTAAAAAAGACACAGTAAAAACCATACTGAGAAAAAAAATATTGAGATATCGGCTGGTCCCTCTAGCCCTGTTCTAGCAAAAAAAAAAAAACATCACAGGTTCCTTAATGTCAAATATAAAAAAGACAATTGGGCAGATAAAAGATTCCCACAAGATGTAAATAAAAAAAACAATCATTGGCCATTAAACAAAAATAAAATATAAAGTAATAAGCCTGGGAATCATAGGAGGGAAATTCAGTTTTTTTTTTTTTTGGTGGGGTGCCTGTTTCAGCACGTCAATTATTGTTCCGATTGGGCACCCATTACTTTTGACTTGCCCAAAAGCTTTGTGCAGCTAAACCAGACGTAATTCCTGTCCGCAACGCCAAATGTCACTTTTGACACATTGTGTGAAATGTCACATCTGCTCATATTGAACATAACTTTGTTGAAATATAGTCATGTATAAAATATTAAACAATATATCACTTGCCTCTATCTAATCAATTTGACTACTGAATGTCAACCAATAACTTACAGAAGAGGGGGTTGTTTAGGTCTAATTAACAGAACATACAGTAGCTAATGAGTCCAATTTGTATTTGTAATAATAGAGTGAGTTTTTTTATACTATTTTATTTTACCATTTTTATGATATTGCCAGGCCTAGGGATATTTCCCCCTCCTGCCCCCTCCCCATGTCCCATTTTCTTTATCCAACTGCAGTGGGAGCTGTTTGAAAGGGGCCCCCAGACAGTCCTGACACTATCTTATGGTACATTAAACAGGTAAGAAAACAGCATGCTTTAACCATTTCCAAATGGCTGAGCGAGCCATATTCACCAAAGGATAGACTGTGACTTGGCCGACAGTCAATCGGTCGACTCCAAAAAATTGACATGAACATGGTCAATATTGACAAGAGGTCAACACAAATAAAAAGTCCACATGACTCATGAAATGGTCGACATGAGTTTTTCACTTTTTTTGTGTCAACACCTGTACCCCTAATTAGTGTAGAGCATGGGGTGGGGCATCACTTTCTAATGTACAGTTTAGGAGGCCGAATAAGTATTTTGTTTCACTACAGACGCCGCAGACTAATAATGATGCCATAAAACAGTAGCTTGCCAATCCAGCGCGGCCTCTGAAAACCTTAAAGACAAATTATTTAACAGACGACTATAGGATACAAGTACGAGTGAATTGGGCCCTGGTGGCCGCAGAGACATATTTAGACCCTCTTTGCATAATGTTTTTTAACGTCTCCTTAATATTTAATAGTAATTGTTATTGATATGGCTTTTCCCGTAACTCTAATTCAGAGATCTGCTAAGACAAGTCTGGAAGATTCCTTCTAGCGAGTTTTCAGTTTTGCGGATGATTGAGGAGTCTACAGAATGACAAGTGCTGGAAACGGAGATTAACCCCTCGAGTGCCGGTGGGGGTCTGCATCGTCTGTCCACGGTCGACTATTAATGGACATCCTGTCGTAATTCGCAAAGTGCTCTTTCATTCTGAGATTTCTTTCTCTCTGCACAATAGAGGTGCGCTGCAAATGACAAGATGAATATAGGAGAAATGTTGGGCACAGAAGCTGGAAGCTAATGCACCTACAAATTGACAGTCTATCCGAATGCCGGCGTACAGCTGCAGGGTGTCATTCTTAAGAGGCAACATTCAATGTTTTGTGGATAGAAAAAAAAATATAGCACTTTTCAGAATAAAGTTTCTGGTGATGGGAAAGTTAACAAATATGTTTCTTCGCAACTGGTGAAAAATGAAGCTTTTTCTTTTCATTTCTACATGCAAGGCTTCATTGTTCCCCAATTTTTGATGGAATTGAACATACAGTAAAGGCAAAGACATTTTGTAAAATGCAGAATTTAGAACTGTGAGGATGAAGTAGACCGGGGCTGCCAGGGGCACCTGCAGGTGTAGAATGCAGCTCCTGTGTCAGTTCCCTCCTCCCCTTTGGCAGCTGGGTGGGCAGCTTGGAGTGGCGACTGTGGCTTTTAAGCCTCCCCCTCACTCCCCTTCTGTGATCATAAGTGTAAGGGGCACTAATACTGTGGGTATTTATAGCACTGCTACAGTTGGTGTTATGTGAAAAGGGTGCTATTACTGTGAGCATTGTGTGTGGCACTACTACTGTGGCAATTATGTGTAAGGGGCACTAATACTCTGGTCGTTATGTATAGCACTAGTCTTGTTGGGGTTTTATATAAAGGGTGCTATTGCTGTGAGCATTGGGTGTGGCATTACTACTGCGGGAATTGTGTGTAAGAGGCACTACTACTGTGGGCATTATGTGTAGCACTACTACTGTTGAGGGTTTATATAAAGGGTGCTATTACTGTGAACATTGTGTGTGGCATTAGTACTGTGGGAATTGTGTGTAAGAGGCACTACTACTGTAGGATAGTATGGGCACTAATACTGTAGTTGTTATGTATAGCACTACCACTGTTGGTGCTATGTATTAGGGGTGCTACTGGACTAGGCATTATGTGTGGCACTACAACTATGTGCAATATATGTAAGGGGTGCTACTTCTCTGGGCATTAGATGTAGGACTACTACTGTGGGTGTTATTTGTATAAGAGATGCTACTGTTTGTTGTAACGTGAATAAGGGGCACTACTATGTGGTGCAATAAGAATCAAAAGGCACTATAGGCCTGATTTTGGTTTGCTCGGCACGAACATCGCAGCTTACCGAGAACCAGAGCTGCCCGCCTTCCAAACACCCGCCCCCCCTGCAGCCACTAAATATCCTTGGTAACACACGAGGGGATGTGTAATGGAAACACACCCCCTCGCATGCCTCCGCTGCAGGAGAAAACATTCAATGGTTGCTGACCATCAAATGATTTCTCCTGCCGCCGTCGGCCCCTGGCCCTTCCTCCCCACTGCGAATGGCCTGGTGGGTGTGTAACCTGTTGAGCATAGCACATGCACAAGTACAGACACCGACCATTGGGGCAGGGGCCAAATTTGGATTACAGCAAGTGATCCAGAATCGGTCCCTATGTGCATTGTAATGTGGATAAGATTGTGATACTGTGTGCTGTAATTTGAATTGGGGGTACAATTGTGTGGCCACACCCCTTCCTTGTGAGACCACACCTCTTTGTGTTGCACGCTCTGTCGGTTTATTACATGTGGGTGCAATTTCAGCATTTGCAGGTGGGCAGGTGATCAGTTTGCTTAATTGGTTCTTGAATACTTTCCATCTGAAGACGAACGTATATTTTACTTCTTCACTATCCCCTGTCTCTACTTATTCCGACTGCATCATATCACAGTAGCCACATGGAAATGTCCATCACCAGAACCTGCCCAAATGTTGCCTAATTTTTATGCTTCTGCCTAGCAGTAACCGTAGGGAAAACTGTGACCACTCAATTTACATCCTGATCAACCCCCCCCCCCCCCCAATGTCATGCGCAATGCGGCAAATCACGTGATAGTGCAGTGAGGCAGGAACGTGACTATGTAATTGGCAGAGAAAAAGGCCATTAAGGACCCACTAACTCTGCTGGGGAAGGAGTCAATATCTGAAAGGGACTCCCTGAAGGTTATCCAACAATAATGCCACTGGTGGTCAACATCAATGGCATGAAATCATTGACGGACATGTCTGCTAGTTAACATGGTGGGCCAATCAGGGAAGGAACTGAGGGGTGCAGTGGGTGGGGTAATTCTCATGTCAACTGGGTTGGGAAAATACAAAGGTCTTTGCCAGCAATGGGGTAAAAAAATATATATATTTTAGACAACGAAAAACCAACAATCATCTTTGACTTATCATCAATGGTTGCTGGCCATCGAGAGTCAACCCTATATTCTAGAGCAGGAGTGGCCAAACCTGTCCTCCATATCTAGCAAATGTTCATGTATTTCAGCAACCTGTGGATCTATAGTAGGACTGAATGCAGCATGTTTGACAATGTGACAGTTAGTAATGACTACACCTGTGCGCCAGCTAGGCGACCTGGGTCATGTGACAGTTAGCAATGACTACAGCTGTGCACCAGCTAGGTGATCTGATGAATGTGACAGTTAGCAATGACTACAGCTGTGCACCAGCTAGGTGATCTGGAGAATGTGACAGTTAGTAATGACTACAGCTGTGCACCAGCTAGGTGATTTGGAAGACGTGGACCATTGGTAGATCTGGAGGACCGGTTTAGCCACCCCTGTAGTGACTAGGTTAGTACACTATAAACAGATGCTTATTATAGTTAGTTTAAAAAACAAAAGCATCACCACTGTGACTGTCACATGTGAGAAAATAAAGTGTTGTTGCACATCTGGCTATCCAGTTATCATGCACCCCAAATAAAATCAGCCTATTTCAGATTACTACTCGTGTAAATTATCTAGAGGCAGGAAAAGTAATAGAAAACATTAACAACTTTACAAATTGACATCAAGTTCAACTGAAATTACATTGCTTTAAATATTCAAAACAGTAATTAGCATGAAGCATAACAGATGTCAACTGTAGGACTTGGAAACATAATAGGAGCAAAAAAGTTGTTTAAATGTCAAAAAGTTCTCCTCAACCGCTGTGATGCATTATTGTACAGATAACTTTAGGTTGCATAAACCAAACTTTCATCATCACAGTGAGCGTTGATTTACGATCGGGATATTTCCGGGTAACACACTTTTTTTAGGCAGCTGTTCTCTGAACTTTTAAAAGGGCAAACTTTTAGCGTCATAAGAAAGTTTGTGGTAAACAAAAATTGCCTCCGACAGAGAATTTAACTTATAGCAAATGCATATGTATGTTTTCTTTTTTTTTTTTTTAAACATCAATTTGTCAAAATGTGAAACCACCTATAAATCTTCCAAGAAGATAATGAATGGGGAATGGGGTAAAGAGCAACTTAATTCATTTTAAATGGTAATTATAACTCACCACTTGAAAATTCACGAAAACATCGCTAGATTATAATGCTAAACTGAAATGCTGTGACGAACTTTAACTTGGAGGCAAATTTTTTTTTATTGTAATTTTTTGGAAAGAAAAATTGGTCTTGCTCTGCACATTTTTGTTCTGAGGAATTATAACGGACCACACATTGTAAATTTGTAATCCCCTGACAGTCACACACCAATATCAGAGACACGCACGTGACTATGGGGTCAGCGGTTAGAGTGGCAGACAGCTTCCGGGAATGGCACGCTGTGCAGCTACCAGTGAGAGTGACTGGGAAGGCGAGCTTTGATGGATAGGTGCATGCGCACTTTCATTGCCGGTATGTTTGTGGGGGAGGGGGGAGAGTACAAAGAAGCGAATGCAGACTTCCCGGTGGTTCTGCACATATGCCGTTTTAATAGTGGCAGCCACCTTGTCAAGGGAATGAAGCCTCATCCATGGAGGAGCCATGTTGAAGAATGTGCTGTAGCACTCTCCTATTTTAACACTTTCCTGAGGCTTAGGAGTATAGTCAGTATACTCAGTAATCAACAGCATTCTTCGCCGTGATTATTTTTCAGTAATTGGATTTAACTACCTGCCAGGGTAGACTATGTGAGGCGGCCATCTTTCGCAATCATCAACAACTGCTAAACATATACTTTTAAGCAAAAGGCACTACTTGTGTGGTTCCGGCAGCGCCACACAGAGAGGGTTAGGTTTCTGAGAGATGCTTTGCTTCTCTCATCTATACAAATATATTTTGGGTGATTTCTGTGGAGGCCTGCAGGACTAATCTGTGATACCTTAGGTGTAAAAAGTTTATTTTTTAAAAGTTAAGTCAAGTCAACAGCATGTGGTGATGGGGGACCACATATAAAAGTATACATACTATCTACACAATAAGGAGAATGATAGACAATAACCTATAAATACCTAGAATTCCTTTGTATACGAATGTCAATATCTAGGTCAATAGGTCGACGTGGCTTTCTTCAAACATGAAAAGGTCAACAACAGTTGTTTTTTTCTCTCCTTAATTTCTTTGAACTTTTTAATACCATCGACATGGACTCCGATTGGGAACTGTAATGTATGGCGAGCGCAAATAACCGAAATAAGTTGAGTGAAGCAAGCCATGCGAGGTGTTGCCGTACACTAATTGGGAATCCACGGGTATACTGTAGGTGTTGAAACTAATGCCCCCCCCCCCCCAAATGATAAATTCATGTCGATTTTTTTCATGTGGTGACCTTTTGCTTGTGTAGATTTCGTCGGCTAAAACATGGTCGACGTAATATATCACACCCAAGTTCCTTAGTTGTCCGTTTGTGATCAATAGAAATAACCGAACTATGTATTTTTTAGCATAAACCTGAGCATTAAATTATTAGTTTGCACAGTTACATGAGAAAATATATGTACAGTATGCCGACGCGGAAGTAGCGATACTAGAATAAAAGCTTTCTACAGTAAGTAGAACAAACTCGAGCGTCGAAGGTTGACTCCGACAGCCCAGGCTTTGCCCTAGATAAAAAGTAATAAAGCAACAACAAAACAAAAACAAAAATAATAATGTCAACACCGAAACGAAGAGTGATTGTGCGCTTCCGAACACGACGGGCTGTCGGCTCCCAAGGAAATCTGCAATGGGCGCATCGCTAAATCATTACTGATTTACATTATGTGGCAATCAGCACAGCAGAAAACATAAATCGTGGGGGAAGTTTGGAGCCGGCGATATTGACATTTTTCACATGAGACAACCGCGTCAGATGTGGCAGAGCTGGGAGTTCTAAATTAGTGTCATCTTTGCTCTGGGGGGTGAAGAACACAGGAATCCTGCGACGAGCGCGGCTTTCTCCTGATTGCTGTGACAAGGCTTCAATGCAAAGCAGCTTCTTTATTTTAACCATAACAGATGGGTATAAAAGTTTTTCTGGATAAATAGCAGTAGTCTGCTTCCAATCTGACCCACATATTATCAGCGTGCGACCTCTATTATATTATCCGTGCACAGACTCGCCTTGTAGTCCTGGGGTTTAGACAATGCCAATAAACAAGAGAAGGAACATTATATGCACAGTGCGATGAATGATCTCCGGCAAAAAGCAGCTTTGTGTCTACAGATATCACCAACATCACACGGGACAAATATTTATAGATTTGTTTCTTTTTTTTATATGCAATCCATTTTACATCGTATGCTATACTATTATTATTATTATTAGGTCAAAAGTAAATGTAAAGGGAAACACATTGTCGCACAGTGGTAAGAATTGTTGTCTCACAATACTGGGGTCAAAGGTTTGAATTTGGTTTGTTTACAGCCCCCGGTTCTCAATCCAGCAGCGCCAGGGAACAAATTCTATTCTACCAGAGTCTCAAAATGTTTAAACTCCACACAGACATAGGCATTCATCCACACTCACCCCACTTATCTAAGAAATAAAGACGCGTACAACTGAATGGGCTTAAAGGGGACGGCTTATTTATTTTGAGCAGGGGCGGCCTATTTGAATCTAACTAAAATTTATGTCCCTGCTCTAACTAAGGTGGCGGGCAAAGAACGGCATGCAAAATAAATAACATTGCTGGAAAATAACAAAGTAATAAAAATAACAAACTCCGGATCTAAGGGCCAATTGCCCTTAATTGCCAAGGACCGGCCACCTGCCAGCGTCCAAGACAACGGCTCAATTATGAAGCGGACTTTTCAAAAGGGGCCAATTGCCCTTAAGGCCAGGGGGTTGACCTTCTGCCCCTGACCTCGCAAATAGCACTAAGGCAGAGCTCACCACTCTGCCCGAGTCATCAAAAAATTGGGCCACCTGCCCTAAACTACAAATGTCCGCCAGAATTTCCGCTATCCGAAGTAGATGATCGTTAAGGTCCAGATGTGGGCCCACCTGGGTCGGTGATGCCCAGATCCCGACATCAACCAGCATCTAAGTGTAAATACAGCTCTAATTTAATTACCGTTCTTTCCGCCAACACAAAATAAGCCGACAACAACTAAACGAATAATGCAAACGACTTCTCAACAACTAATTCTGACTAATAAATGGGGCGGGCGGGAGGGCAACGTTTCCTGAAGCAAGAGGCAGAATCTTCTGGAACCAAGAACATCACCCCATCAATCTCCACCTCTGACCTCAACCAGCCTATCCTGAACCGTCATTCAAATCAGCCAACCCGTCAATCAAGACAAGCCGAACCCTCAAGCCCAGATCAAGTGTGTGAGCTAAGGATTCCTGCCAATAGCCAGGTGAGTTTATGCTGTTTTCAGCCAGACAAGCTGGCTTCTACAGTCTGACACAAAGTTCTTCACGTTTTTTTTGGGTGTCTGTCTCACTCTATGCCCACTTGGATAGTAAAGTATGAACCATGTCAGTCTAAACAACAACAAAAACATGAAAAACCTATGTCATGTCCATCTCAACCTTAAGCTTGTGTCAACCTTTTATCAATGTCGACCAATGGTATGTCAACCATTTTTAGGTGCCAACCTAGTCACTGTCGGACAATAGTGGTGGACCTAGTGACTGTTGACATAGACATTGTCGACCCAGGGACTGGATACTCATCTGCATACAGGGCAGGATGAGGGTAAGGATGGTGTCTTGTGTACAATTGGATCCCAAACTTTTCTTCGTTTCCCAAGACAACAACTGTAATAAACAACAATGCGCAATTATATAAAGACGAGGACTGGGAAGGACCCGCCTCCTAAACAAGTAAGGCAGTTGTGGGTGTTCTCCCCAACATCCACCCCCCACCTCTCCTGTGTCAAAATACCATTGGATACATGGACTGCTCTAGATCTTTCACTCTACCCTTATCTATCTATCCACCCATTCGTCTATCCACCCATCCATCTATCTGTCACAATCCTAGGCGGCAATTCCCCAAATACGCCAATCTGAGAATACCTGCCACATGACATGATTACAAGCGTGTGCGTATTTCACCACGATTCTGCTTGCCACCAATCAAAGTACACTTTTTTTACTTCGTCCACGACAGCTTTGATTCTGCCGACACACCAAATTATGAATTACACGGTAGCGCTCTGGCGTATTCGTCAGAGGCTTGGGCTGGACAACAGCAGAAACCAAAAACTAAATTATGGCTTTTAATTTAAGTGAAAACACTACAAGGCTTATAGTATATTACAGAAAACATAGGTTACAAGATATATTGTTAATAGGTAAGGTCACACGTAAAAGACAGTTTCAAATAAACAAAATGGGAATAAAAAAAACCAAACCGATTCAGGCACACAAGGCATGAAACGGGGTTGAAGTGGGATTGCTTCGTATTGGTCAGCGAGACCAGCTAGACTCATCTCATCCCAAGCATAATGTAAAACAACAACATTTATTGTGAGCCACACACTTTTAAGATCTGCAACCCCCACACAATCACAGCCCCCACCTCAGGAATCTTCACTGTCACCTGGGGTTTCCTGAGGATATACCCAGGGGCTAGCTAATTTACTTTCCTTTTGAAGCTGAGCAATTAGCCATCAACGACCAAAGCTTTTACACTTTTGTATACAGGGCACCCCCCTGAGGTGCCTCCTAATTCTTATCACTAATAAGGTATCGTTCTAGAGTTCTAAGGAAATTACTTTCCTTGGAAGACAATTGCCAGATCTCTATGGCTTAGATCCTGGAATTCAGGACAAGGTTTATAGATGTAGAGGGGAAGGAGATAACCTCTGCTTTCCTGTTGAGTTATCAAAAGGCTGGGCAGGGGTTGTTAAAATAACCTTTTCACCCACAATTTCTTCATAACCACACAGGATAAATGCAGGTCACTTATCAATAACATTTTATACATTAGACAGTTAGGCCAGAATGGCGTGGTACAGTTACGCCCTTTCTGGTGTAAAAATGGCGGGCGCTCAACCCGTCAAAGGGTCAACCGCAACACCAAAAAAAAATAACTTGTGATTCTGTGTGGAGACCTTGAAAACGGGCACTGTTGGGGGTAAGTGAGGACCAGGGTTGGGAACCACTGGATTAATGCTCTGCATCCCTGTCTGTATACATGCAATAAATCATTATCAGTGGTTTGGGATTAAACCATGGCCTTTGCAGTAGCTTGGCTGCCAATGGTAAAGTGTAAATATGGACTCATGGGGTTTTTTCTGGTTGGTTTGCAAAAGAAAACATCTTCTTTAATGTACAAAACCATGCTGCACTGAAGGTGGGGCAGGTGTAACATGTGCGGAGAGAGTTACCTTTGGGTGAGTTATTTTGTTTCTGTGCAGGGTAAATACTGGCTGCTTTATTCTTACACTGCAATTTAGATTTCAGTTGGAACGCGCCCCACCCAAATCTAACTCTCTCTCTGCCCACCTGCAGTGCACATGGTTTTGTCCATTAAAGAAGGAGTTTGATTATGCAAACCAACCAGAATAAGGCCACATGTGTGACTAATAGGGTGAAGTTAATGCCTTTAAATTAAAAAATGTTACTCCAATAAGTTTCTGGTCTCTGTACCCACCACCGGGGGCAGTTCATAAATGTCAGCTGCCAATGTCGGCTTTATTATTGGTGGCTAATAATAGTGCTGGTCTAATGGTAGCCATACCCGCTTGTGCCACCAATATTCCACTACTTTACAGTGTTTCTAACACCACTTAAATTGTTGGCTTTGTTGGCCAGAGCCACTGCAACATTTTTATCCGTCAGTGGAATGATCTCCCAGTGTCCTTTTGAATAATGCATTCACGAAAACCTTTATTTCTCATGGCATTTCATTTGCTTATTTATAAAATAAATCAAATGAATATAAGTGAGATGGATGTATCTGTGAATATCCTCCTTCCACCTGCACTCTGTAGAAGGGGATAGTGTTGCTGGCTAGCAGGCTAACCGCACTGCAGGAACAGCAGATAACGCTCAGTCATTTTTCTAAAGACAAATCTTTGGAAATCCCATATTAAAATAGTCTTCTAAGTAATTACAGAGCCATGTCTTGAGTGCATCTACTCTCGCAGAACCCCAGAACTGCTGACAACAACCCGCGTCTTAAATAGTGATTGATTGTTAATTATTTGCCCTCATCATTTATCATCATAAGCTTTTAAAGCTCCTGTCAAATTAAAGTGAGGTCAGTAGACCGTATTTAATTGAGGATTACAAAAACTCAAAGATGCAGGGAACTGATAAACAAGAAGCCGGAATAGGATCTCGTTATCAATTAGAAAATGTTGTTATGACCATTGTTGCTGAATTAAGCTGATTAAAATGTGATTGGGCCACTTAATGCGCCATTGTACATCGGGTGTCACTGTTGTACTTGCCTGTTCTGAGCAATGCGGCAATGGAATATACTCTGTTTATATGGATTATATGCAGGGGAGGCTCCAGAGAGGGGTGCAGGACAGTTTAAAGATCAAATAAGGGCAGCACAGTAACTGCCACCAACTTCCATTCCAAACTGACTCACTGGCAGTTGGTGATGCTCCCCTATTTGAAATTTGAACTGTGCTACAGCCCCAGCTCAGGAGCCACCACTGATTATATGGATTTTCAGTATGCTCGCATACAGATTGGTCGTTCCTGCATTCTCCCCATACACTTTTTAAAAAAAAACACTGTTATAGCATCCTGTTGGTCCGCCAAGCATGCAAAAGGTTGCAAAAAATGCTGCATTATCCTATAGGGGCTGAACACAAAAAAATAATCAAAGACTTGGGGGCTCCTAGAAGCTCACCGTAGACCCTTTCCCTTACTCTTAAAACACAAAAGGAAAAAACATCACAATGCTAAGGATCATCAACTACTAATCAATGTCACAGAGGGTCAATAGTGTAATAGTATTTACATTGGTCAATATTAGAGGTAAATAAATGGTTAAGGAATGGTGTGAATTATGGATGGTCTTGTTTTTTTATGCATCAATTTATGTTGCGTGAATCCCAATTATCATTACGGTACACCAGAGTGGGTAGACGGACTGCTGGAACTCCAGTCCTGGGCCCAGGCGGTGAGGGTGCCAGGGTGCACGTTCATTGCAGCTGGCGCATGGGAAGACTGCCATGGAGAAAGAACTGGCGGCACTTTGAAGCCAATTGGAGCTTATGGACAGGCAGCCAATGAGGCTCCACCAGAAGGAGGCCCTGCCTATTTTATCAGTATTGGGCCCCACAATTTCTGATGAGAGCCCTGCCCCATATTATACATTTGTAATACTAATGGGATCCCCAAAGCAGATTTCCCAGTGTCTTATTATTGACAACAGATGATCGACCCAGGTAGAATTATAAAGCGGAGTACATACTTAGCGATAGTCCACCCTGTTGGGCGGATCGGCCCGGCATATCGCCAAGTGTGCACCGGCATTAATTGCGCTCCCAAGATTCCCATGCAATGATGTCAGGTTTGATGTGCTGCGATATCATTAGTGACACCATACATGCTAATAGAGGATTGGAACAGGGATCGCTCTGTCCTTCGTTGACATTGTTAATTGGCAATCCGGGTTGACTTGGATTCGTTCCGATGTTGCTAAAAATGCCTACCCAGGTTGGCTACAGGTAGGTTGTCCCCACTTGTGTCTGCAACATACAGTCATTTTTTACATAGCCAAATGAGTGTTCCCAAGTATATTAGAGTGCGAGCCCTTCGGTTCCCTACAAGCGCCGTCAAATTCGATGCGAGCCAAAGCGGCCAGGAAATGTTTATGTACAGATTCAAAGACTCATCAAAGTGAGTTTATTAGGCTTTACGACTGTATGTTAAACTCTTTACCGTGTCTATTCATTCAACATTTCAGCTAATTAACAACACTTTATTTGTACCGTATGTAACATTCAGACCTACAACTGCACGTTCTATAGGACGGCCCATTAATTCGCTGCCCGCGCCGTCGTTATTTCTGAAGATTTCTGTTACTTAATTACTGATAGAACCAAATGAGTGGTGCTGGATTAGTGAAGCTTGCAATCTATACGGTATTAATTGGCCTCGGCAGCGGTCATCTTGTTAGACGCCGCTGCAAAACCTTCTCTTCCGCATGCGCGTGACACCAAAAGTTGGAGTTTAAATTGGCTTTATTCACCCAAGCACATTTTTCCAACATAAAAATCGCCGGCACCCAGTGGATTAACAAAAAGGAAAAACGTCCTCGCTCGCAAGATTATTTAATTTGCATAAAAAGTGCCGATGAACTTCATATGCGAGCGTCCTACTAATAGGTAGAATTAATTGATCTCTGAAATGTTCCTGGAAATAGGTTTATGGTTATTTTCAAGGCATTAAAAACTGTAAAAGGCAAAGAGCTGTACAGAAAAATGTATCAAGTACAACACTGAGAAGCAGAGTAGACAATCAGCACCACGGACAGCGGTGGGATACATTTACATGAGCACATTACCCACGTGTTATTTTTCAGGTTAGGTGTACTGAGCCTTGAAAAGCGATACAGCGGAGAGAGATAAAGTATCAGCATATCAGCTCCTAACTGCCATTTTACAGTTTGAAAATTTACTCATGAGCTAGCTGGTTGATAATTTTTCATTCTCTACTTTATCACTTCAAGACTTAGTACATATGACTCTTTGGGAGATGGTTCTATTTCACATGGGATAGCAACCATACTATTTATTGTCTTCAAGAAGGTGCTAAATAGATAAGTACTGTTGTAGATTCTGATTGGTTACCATGGCAACATCCCATGTGAAATATGGGGGGGGGGGGGGGGTTAATCAATCGGGGGGATTTTTGACTGTCGGAACGTCCCGAAAGTCGGAATCCCAGGTTGTTTTAGCTTCTCTCGTCTGCAACTCGACAGTTGGAATTCAATGTTCCGACTGTCGAGTGTCAGTAAGTCTGAGGTTTCGCGAAAATGGATTGTCGAGAAATGGCCGAAAATTCTGCAAGCTGCGGCCCTTTCCGACAAAACAGATCCAACTATAAAAAAGTCGTATCTGTTTTGTTGGAAACTGCCTTCAATGCTGTTGAAGATGGCAGCATTGAATTGGCAACTGCCGCTATTTCCACAGGTGAAAATCCCATCTGGGATTGAATACCACCCGTTGTCTTACAAAGTACTCTGGAAGAGGAATTAGTAGATGCAAACTCTGTTCCTAATCATATACACTTGGGATAACATGTATAAAATCTGGTGCATATCAAAATGGTATTGTAATCTAAAGCTATCAACCAATTATTATATTCACTGACAAAAAACTATCATCAATTAAAGAACCCACTGAAGATCAGTAATACAGTAACTGAATAATAACCATTTCCGTTACCTTTCACGTGGGTCGCAAAAGTCTGGCACAATCTTGAAAGAAGATCCGGCTGTTCAAACTTTTCTTCTTTGGCCTTGACCCAGAAACAGGACTCCGTCAGCTCCTGTGGTTCAACCTAAACAAAAACCCCAAATAGAACTTAGTAAAAAAAAAAAACAGTACAGTAAATCATCCAAATATGCATCAATATACAGTACATACAGATAATGAAAAAATACAATCAGTTTATAGATTTCCAGCTATATATTGGGAGCAGCATGACATTAATCTTTTGATCCTACTGTATATACAGAACCATTATTATTTCTTAATTGATTTGAGTTGTGTCGGATAATATTGTGTACATACAGATAATGTTTGGTGATACTGTCTAACAGAATCTATATAATAAGTTCAAGAGTGTGTGTGCATGTCTGTCGCATTCCGGAGACACCGTGGCACTCAGAGCCGCAAAATTCGGCAACAAATTACCTCTTGACCTGCTGGTGTGCAAAGCCATTTTTGGGAAATTTCACTTAGAAATTTAAAAAACACCAAAGTTCAATATGCCTTGATTGACAAACTGGAAAATGATTGACAATCTGGGAAACAGATGACGGAGGAACAACACCACACCTGATTTCATTGCTGTCATTGAGTAGGAATGCAAACACATTCTAACATTAAGGAGGAGGCTTTATACCACACATCACACACACACACATATATGTAGCTCACCTCACACACTTACACATTGGACAAATACACACAACACACACATACATAACCCGACATATGCAATACAACACACACCCAAAAACACAGAACACAGAACACACAAACTTAAACATTGCACAGATACAGAAACACAAATAACACACACAAACATTGCACAGATATACACAGCACACACATATATATACGTAGTGCACCTCACACACTTACACATTGGACAGATACACACAACACACACATAACACACCACTCACAGTACAACACACACCCCAAAACAGTACAA
The DNA here is from genome assembly GCF_055691185.1 of Crinia signifera. Taxonomy (NCBI): domain Eukaryota; kingdom Metazoa; phylum Chordata; class Amphibia; order Anura; family Myobatrachidae; genus Crinia; species Crinia signifera. The sequence goes on along the minus strand of NC_139225.1, from coordinate 154,911,757 downwards.
CACACACAAACACACAAAAAATAAATGCATCATAGGTGTTAAAGCTCAGGAGTGGATGTGGATTTCATCAACACACACAAGCTATCAAGTCAGGAGCAGTGTGTTTCAAACAACAACACACCTGATTTCATTGCTGGCATTGAGTATCAATGTAAACACATTCTAACATTATGGTGGAGGTTTTTAACCAATGACAATCTTGGACCTTTGGCACAGCATACGATTAAATTTTACAGCAATTTTGTAAATGAAAAAAAAAACCCAATGGGTCATCTAGTGTTATATATGTTAATCTCACAACAACAATCATATAAGCATAGACACACCCATATGTGGTGCTAGATACGCCCTTTGGGCAGTGTGTCACATGCCTTCTCACCGGTGTTTCATAAGCATATCTCGATAAGCACAACATGCTCAGATATTTACTGGTCTTCAGGATGCAACTATAAGGAACAGTCTGTTTGTCACATGTGAGAAGCCATAATATAGAAATGTTCAGTAATACATTATAGAAATGTTCAGTAATACATTATCTCATAGAAATGTTCATGAAAGGAATTTGTTACTTTTGGAACCATTGTCAGTGATGTAAGTAGCGTACATTGTGTGTGTGTGCTTACTGCATGTATGGAATAATATATGCTTTACAATCCCGTTCTAACAGAGAATAACCTTGACAAGCCAGCAATAAATTTACCTATTAAAGCAGAGATTTCTGACTATTTAGCGGAATCTATGAATGCCAACGGAATGGGTCATGTTTAACTATTAACGTTAATCATTCTAACTTTCTCCAGTACTGAATTTAATAGGTCTTTCTTTAATGAATATGGGGCTGATTTGGGAGCAAAAAAAAAAAAAAAGGAAGAGCAAACCCCTTTCAGTCTGGATAACTCCACGCTGCACTGCAGGGGGCAGATGTAACATGCGCAACAGTGGAGTATCAGTGGCATATCTTCTATACTTACCCACCAGAGTCCAGAGGCAGCAGCAGTAACAATTGGAATTTTTTTTTCCATTTTTTTTCCCAGTGATATGCGCAGTGGAACCTGAGGCTCAGACTCCACAACAACGGGAGCAGCAATACTAAAATAGTCAGAAGAAAATGTCCGCTGTGCCATTTTTAAGGAGAATTATGCATGCGCAGTAGGGTCTGATCGCTCTAGAACTCAGACCCTTCAACACAGCGGCGCTGCTCCCAGAAGAGAGGACAGGGCCCGGCCGGAGGAGTCGGCACCTGATGTGCAGAGAGATTTAGATTTAGGAGGGGCATCCTCAAACTGCATTGTTGTAAGATGACCATAATCTCTGGGCTGCATGCAAGCAGGCAGTATTTACCCTGCGTGCAAGCACAAAACAGGTATAGACTCCCAGATGTGCGGATACGTGCTCTTTTCTCTACTCCCACCTTAGATTCCAGCCCTGTGTCATTGCATTTTGGTGACCGAAATTTCCTTCTATGAACCCCATATTTCACTGTCCATGAATTGGGCCAAGGTCAACGTGTCCGGAGCAGCAAACAGAAAACGCCAGTTGCTATAATGAGCTATGGCTTGTACCGTTAATATATCCCAATATATGTCACACTGCAGTATGTAACACTATTCCTGTATAAAGACAGACACTTGGTGTAACAGAAATGTCACCACTATAGAGAATACACCAGGAATCTACTGTCTGTGACTTTGGAACATGGTAGATAGAAACCAAGCAACCACTTATACAACAGTTACTTGCGAATGAAAAATAAAAGATGCTACTTTACACATGACACTGAGAATTCAATGCAAAGTAATGGGATAGCCCAACTACTGGAGGCCTTTTTGTTTGGCACCTGTACTCCATCTTGTACAGAAGCATCAGGGCCGCCATCGGAGGGGGGTCCTGTTGGGACGCCAGTCCCAGATAGTGATGGGGGCCTATTCCTGAACCAGGGATGGCCATCAACAATTCAAAATCACTGACGGTTTTTGGATGGGGAAAAGAACCATATAACCATAAAAATACTTTGTTATTGTATACCTAAATAAGTTCCTGCCTCAGAGGAGCTTGCAATCCATGTTTCCTACCACGTGGACTCCCTCTAGGGTCCAACTTTTCTTTGTCGGAATCCCATTAAACCACCATAAAGTTTTTGGGTACTTATGTAATATCTGGGCTCCCGTTTTTCTTATGAGAGCGTGTCCCCTCGCGGGGCTCGCTGCGCTCGCCACGCTTCGGGCACGGTGGCTCGCTGCGCTCGCCACACTATATAAAATCGACTCCATGCGTATTTGGATAGTAGGGGTATGAAAAAATGGGGTGCATTTACCATGGGAGTCCAGATAATACATAAGTACCAGTTTTTGGAATGTGGGAGGGATCAAAAAACCGATGCGTTGCGAGGCAGCAGCGCTGTCCACTTTGCAATCAGGCTGCGCACAAAATTGTAGCAGTGCCCCAACGCCATCAATTAAATGATCAAGTTCATGACCAGCAAATGGGGGGGGTATCAGCATCTTTACACATGAAAGTAACGTGGAGGATCCGGTCCAGGTTTTCCAGCAGCAGCAGCAGCAGGGACACTGATGTGATCAGAGTTGGGCTGATTAGCAGCACCTGTGCATTCCTGTAACCATCCTTGCCTATGCTGATTACCTGGTATGCTGTGTACCTGCCACAAAATAAAGACCAAGACTTCATCTGATCCAGTGTATGTGATTCCTTGTCCCAAAATGTATAGGGTTATTATCAAGGAGGGACGGAGTTTATGAAGGAACTAGGAGACTGTGGCGATGAGGACGCGGCGTCCTGCGTGTATTTCCCGTCCCGTATCTCATGCTGTATCTCTGTGCGCCTCATCTGCATTCGCTGCAGTGGCCGGTCTGCAATCTTCGTATTCAGGAGGGAAGCTGGAGGGGTATAAGGCAGCAGCTATATTTGCATATTATTATAACCATGACCCTTGTTTGCCCTCCATTACAGTATTCTCTTTTCCTTATTTTCTTTTCTACCTTCGGGGTCACAACAATTTTTCTTGGCAACATAAAAAAAGGAAAAAAAAAGAAAATAATAATTTCATGAGAAATTGTGAAGGGTGCGCTGGCAGCGTTCCATCATCAGACTCCTATTTATCAAGCCGTCTGAATGTACTCATTAGTGTTACTGGTCATTCGTCACTTTATAAGTGGAGGTAAGAAGAAGTCGTTGTGTAAAACTTACAGGGGCCATCGTAATTTACAGCCACTTTGTGCAACTGCCCAAGGGCCCCAATGTTCTAGGGGACTGCAAACAGGAATGGACTGGGCCGGGCTGGGGGGAAACATCTGCTCCAAGTGGTGCATCTGCAGCTTCTTCAGACTGTGAATGGCCCTCAGCATGCTGATTGGTGGGTGGCTTGAGCTATCCACCAATCAGAATTCAGTATTCTCTAGCAGACTCTCAGCCTGCAACCAGAGAAATGTATGTCTGTCAGGATGCTGATTGGTGGAGCTATCCACCAGTCAGAGCGCTAACAACCACTGAATAGAAGCACGAGGATAGAAACATATCCTAACCAACCTATCTACATGTGGGCTAGCTATACCATATGATATGGATGAAGAGTTTTATGTAGGGTACGCACCAGAACGACCATGATCGTGCAACGATCATGAACCGATTTACTTGAAATCGTACGATTGTCGCACAATGGATTGGAGTACACGATTGGCGCACGTTCAGTACCCAACAAAATGTAGATGACAAATTTTTAGTGCAGCAGGTAAAATCTCCAATCCGACAAGCAACCGGTGGGGGGCGCGCGCATCGAATCAGAATCGTACTGAAAACTGGTTCAATTCTACTCTTTTTACCTCCAATTGGCCGTACGACGAGGCGAAATCAGGCTGGTGTGCACCCAGCATTATTAGGCTGGAAGAAATTGAAGAGATTTAGGATTTAAAAACATAAAAGCAAAACATTTTTGGGGACGTTTTAATAGTGCGATGTTCTGCAGGTGGCGCAAAGGTCTGCGCAGATTGAGACGTTCAGTTCCAGATAAAGAAACAACCCTCACGCCTGTCTATTTGGAAACAAGTATGGCGCTGTATGTGTCCGGGTTACATGAAAGCCAACGCCGCCAGCCCAGAAAGGATTGGCAATCAGAATATGAAACTCCCGCTATGTATGGGGGGGGCCCTTCCTAGATCTCATTATGTTGCAGATGAATAAACGTAGTGTAGATGTTTCAGTAACATCTGACGCTCAGCGTTTACAGTAACAGGCGCATATTAATACACAACCCGGCATTAATGTTTATTTAAAAGTTGAATCATTTCATTTTCCGCCTGCCTCCGTCTAAGTCCCTGAAAGCCGTCAGTGGGCTGTAGAAAATAAAGTTTTAATGAAGCTTCATTCAGTAGGTATTCACCAAGTCAGTAACAGCAGCAGAAAGACTTCGCGTGTGAGCATCAGCTCTCCCTGTACTCTACACGCGGGTAATGAATAGGGGCCATGGCCCCTATGATCAGTGTGTCGTTTAACCCGGCCGCTGGGAGTGTAACCGGCTATTGATTTGCTGTTGTACATCAGACGGTGTTTAGTAGGAGAGCAGACTCCCGGCATGTACTAACAGCTCCAATAATTGTATCTTATAGCAACAGGCTGCCAAAAATGGGTCCGATTCTGTGTCTGGTGGACCTCGAATCGTGAGCTATCGCATAAAGCACGTGCGCAGATGTCAATTTCTTCTGAGAGGAATCTCGGTTTACAAAACAGAAGCATATAATTTGATGGCCCATCTATTTCTGCCCATGTGCACATTTAGGCAAAAAGTTTTGTCTCGAGCCAACAGTATATTTTTGTATTGTTGGAGGAAACCAGTGTGGCCGCCTCTTGCATCCTAAATAACTGTCTGCTGTAAGGCGGCGGCCATTTTGCTAGTGATATTTTAAATGTAAAAGGAGCAGCCCCTCCCCCATGTAGCAGGTGGACCCCGCACCCCCCCAGTCAGTGGCAATTTTCGGCAGGTGACGGCCGAACCCTTCCCTGTGCCGTGGAGCAGATAGGTGGCCGCGGATGCATCCCCCCCCCGTGCAGCAGGTGGACGCCGCACCCCCCCAGTCAAATGCAATCTTCCTCGGCCGTGCGCGCCATGGAGCATTTAGGCGGCCACGGCCGCACCCCAACCCTGCAGCAGGTGAACGGCGGGCGCATCCCCCCCGGACCGGGTCTGGGGGGAGGGGGAGAGGGGGGTTACCTGTCGCCTGGGACTTGCACCGGCCCTGGATTTTCCCTTGAACTCCCCGGAGCCCAGAACCATACAACCTGGACTATAGAAAACTAGAAAACGACACTGTATACAAGATTGTCAAAATTGGCTTGCCTGCAGAGTCTATTTTTTTCTTGCGATGCCGATTACACGGGGGAAATCGGCATTGGCATCGCACGCTGTATACACACTATGATTTGTGCCAACCTTTCCGATTTTTGACTAGAAAGACAAAATCAGAAGCTGCAATTCGTTATTTCTTTTTGAAAAGCCCAGGGACACTGGTAATCCTTCCCGCTGCTGCATGGTCTGATTGGTTGGAATTCGGGATTGATGTAAATTTACGCCCAGAAAATTGCTGATCTTTCTGGACAACCCAAGATGTGAATCCGGAGCAGATCCCTGCAGCAACGTAACAATGGGTTCCAAACAATCTCTCTGAATATTGATTTCGGCAGAAGAGGGAAGACGACATTACCATATGATATTTACTGTGTTCTTCTCATATTAAAATCTAGAAAGTGACAATCAATAAGGGTGTGAGCGTAGGCCCAGATATGATTAATTCAAACAGCCGACTGCGCAGCTCAATAGGTTTGACAGACAGCTGTTTTAGGCGATCCGGACGCGGCTGTTTTCTGGCGCAGACAGAGAATAAATATCTCGTTATTTATCCAAAGATATCAGTAATTCCTCAAGAATCTCTTATGGTTGGATGCACTTAATTACCATTTACTGGGGCTTAATGGAATGGTCTAGAATACAGATACAGATCGGGTGAATAAGAATGAGGGCGTTTTAACCCACCCATAGCTACTGCTTGTGCCGCGTGATAATAACATGTCAGACAAAAGGGCCAGATTAAGAGGTGCAGGCAATGGCGATGTCGGACGCAAGCGGACAATATTTTCATTCACCTGTCGGTACTTGTGTATTATCATGGCATGTGATGGGACCCGATTTGAGCCTTTCCCCGGGCGTGAGCATACAATTTTAATATTGAATCGCATGCCATTATTATAATGGCATGCAATGCGACTCGATCATGCCCGATTTGGGCTTATTCCCATGTTAAATGCCCCCACAGACCCGATTTTTAATTGTATACCTATATGTATATGTTAAATGCCCCCCCCTTGTTAATGCCATCCCACTAGCAACGCCAACCCGAAGCGTGGCGAGCGCAGCGAGCCCGCTAGGGGCGGCGGTACGCGTCCTCTGACCTTTTCATACCCCTACTATCCACGTTGGTGTGGAGTTGATTATATATAGTGTGGCGAGCGCAGCGAGCCACCAAGCCCGAAGCGTGGCGAGCCCCACGAGGGGACACGGAATATATGTGAAGTCATCCGCTCGACAAGCTTCGGGCTCGGTGGCTCGCTGCGCTCGCCACACTATATATAATCAACTCCACGCCGAGGTGGATAGTGGGGGGGTCGGAGGACGCATACCGCTGCGCTCACCATGCATCAGGTTGGTGTTGATAGTGGGATGGCGTTAACAATGGGGGGGAGGGGCATATAACAGTCATTACTCATCAGGGTGGGTATACAATTAAAAATCGGGTCTGTGGGGGCATTTAACATAGGAATCGGGTATCTGGGTGCCTGTGTGATTAAAAATCGGGTCCAATCTCGATTTTTTGGTTGTACAATGCCATACGATGGAAAAGGTGGGCGCCATGATAATAAACAAGTACCCACCTGTCCGAGCCCGACTGTGTATGTGTGTATAGTTACGGCTTTAAGATACAGATATATATCAAAATTGCAATCAGAGAGAGAGAGAGATTCCAGTGGGCGTTTCTGGCAAGGAATGGGGGTGAGGTGGTGGTGGTGGGAGTGGGGGGTGTTGGCCAGATGCAGGGCGCGTTGCCAGCAGCGACTGCAGGCACATTGACACAGGCGGCCATGTTCAGACAGCACAACACCTGCCATAATGCTGGTGCGATCTTCAATGTTGAGGCAGTTGGTGCTTCGTCATATGCGCCATGATGTAATTGCGCCACCAACAGGTGCAGTTTATGCCGACTTATCATCGGTAGTGGCATTAGCATAAAGGTCTAGCAGAGGTTTCCAATCAATTTATAGACAGTGTCTAGTTAGACAGTTAAAATGGGCGACATGAAATAGTTTGACAGGTAAATGGTTGACTGTGTAATGGTTGACCGGCTCAAAATGTTCCATGACAATGGTCGACGCCAGGTTTTTTTTTTTTATTCTTTTTTGCAACCTTTGCTTTAACGTTTATCATCCACGTGGCAACTGAAGCCAGGTCAACCGTGTCAACCTTGGACACAGTTGCCCTTTTACGGTCAACCTTTTTACTATGTCCACCTTTTGCATTAAAGATTTGTGGACCAAATGGCATGGCTTAGGTGCAAGCCAATAATAAATAGGTGTTTGTGGACACATCTGCAGTGTACCCATTAGTATACTATAACGGTGCATACATACAGAAATATTTTGTATGGAAGAATTCGTCGCCACCTGGCAGTCATAAGTGGTACTACAGATTATCTTTTTTTTTTTTTTTTCTTAGTAGCTTTGGACGGCCATTTTTGGCTTGGGTGGTTCCAGGGACTTAAAAAAAACCCCTCACAATCACCCCCTTGGTGAGGCTGAATCAACAGACATAGAAATATACGACTGTAACCCATGATTCATGGAGAGGATATGAGTGTTGTAAAAAATGGTCTGCACTGCGGCAGTTCAACTACTATCTGATACAATAGTCCTTTCTGCTGTATGTTACACAGTACGTTCCATCGGCATAGGCAAACACTCAGCAGAAGCATAAACTAGGGCAAAACAAAACAGACGTTCTACAAAATAATGTGTTAGAACATTTCAATACTTTGTCTCTATTAGTAAGCCACTTAACGTTATAGATTGGACAGGTTTCCACGGGAAATGTCAAACTAATTTACACAGTTCCTCGGTTATAAAACAGACAACAGGTTCATCAGAGAAATGCATGTTTCTTCCAACAGTATATTTGTGCTCTTTGGCTCTACTCTGCCTATCACATGATTACAGAGGACTATGAGGAAGACGTCCATTTTGTAGTTAATACGGGTGGCGGCTTTGAAACTTCTAAGGCGCCATTTTCAATTGAGGGGCTGGAAGTGGGTATTGGTGGCAGTGTGGGGTTGAGAGGGGGGGGGGTCAGCAGTTGGTTGAAGTTTTGTGTAGGGTGCCCAAAAAAATAATCCGTTTTGAAGTTACATTTATCAAATGCATTCTAAAAAACCTGATACCACACTATTGGTTTCCTTGGATAACGTTTCTACTGGCTCAGATCTCCACTCGTTTCACTGCTTCGTGAATGTGCCCTTTAATTCTGTAGCAAGAGATTAGTAGATCACTGAAATGGCCCATTTTTTGGAGCGGCTTCTCGATATATCGTACAGCTCTGTACATTCCAACCGCACTTTTTCTGTGAAACGCACTTTAAACATATTTGGTGAAATGCGTAAAGTAGCGGGGGCGTAGTCCAACCGAAACCACACCAGGCCCAGGAACTCCCTCCTTCTATCAAACGGCCACCGGACAGCAGCAGTAGCCTGGAATGCTGAATGGACGATCTGGCTCTGGTCCTTTGATGGGAAGTGGACATGTATCGTCAACGGGAAGACAAAACGTTTGTTGATGCCCCTCCAAGTCTTATATGTTACGTCATTGGACCGGAGTGCCATGCCTGGCAGAGCACCAACCGGTGCTCACCAGCCACCGCTGCGCATTCTAGACCCTCACATTTATAGCGATTAATGGAAACCTATGTAGTCTGCAGAGAAGAATATAAGAAATTAATTTGTAGGCACAATCTGACTTCATCTTTTATATTATGCCGCGTTAGAGCTGGAAGCAAATGCAGAGGACAAGTTTTCCCTTTATTTACACATATTTCATTCCCAAAGGACGAATGCCACTTGTTGTGTTTAATGTTACACTTTGTAAAATTCTGTCGAGGCGTAGACGGGCTCTTGTCTGCGTTATTATTCCACAGCTAATGGTGCAATAACCCCTCAGGGGCTAGATCTGAATAATGACAATAAACAAACCCTAGACTCCGAAGACAGAATAAAATATAATAAAAAGAAAAACAAATTGTAAAAAAAGGAGAAAATGTGATTCTGAATTCATCTCTTTTTTCTTTTTTTTTAACAGTATAAACTTTGGATGTTTGTGCTCTGTGAATTATAATGTAGGTTACACGGAGGTACTTGGTAGTGGACACTGTTGTAGTATTCATCCCATTATCCTCTCCCAGGCTGTATAATAAGTCAATTTAATATGTTTTCAAGAGGGGAATAGAGGCAGCAGGGAGCCACAGACTGAGAGATATATAGCGGGAGGAGTAGGGTCTCCAGCAGCACAGATTATATCAGGAGATGAGTGATGTGTCAGTGAGGACAGGGCTGCATGTGACGGGGCAGTGACATGATGTGAGGAGGGGAATGGAGGCAGCAGGGAGCCACAGACTCAGAGATATATAGCGGGAGGAGCAGGGTCTCCAGCAGCACAGAGTATATCAGGAGATGAGGGATGTGTCAGTGAGGACAGGGCTGCATGTGACAGGGGCAGTGACATGATGTGAGGAGGGGAATGGGGGCAGCAGGAAACCACAGACTGAGAGTTATATAGTGGGAGGTGCAGGGTCCCCAGCAGCACAGAGTATATCAGGAGATGAGTGATGTGTCAGTGAGGACAGGGCTGCATGTGACAGGGGCAGTGTTATGATGTGAGGAGGGGAATGGAGGCAGCAGGATGCCACAGACTGAGAGTTATATAGTGGGAGGAGCAGGGTCCCCAGCAGCACAGATTATATCAGGAGATGAGTGATGTGGTGTAATGGTTAGCATTACTGCCTCACAGCACTGAGGTCATGGGTTCAATACCCACCATGGCCCTAACTGTGCGGAGTTTGTATATTCTCCCCGTACTTGCGTGGGTTTCCTCCGGGTACTCCGGTTTCCTCCCACAATCCAAAAATATACTGCTAGGCTAATTTGGCTCCCAACAAAATTAACCCTAGAATGTCTGTGTGTGCGTGTACATGTGGTAGGGAATATAGATTGTAAGCTCCACTGGGGCAGGGACTGATGTGAATGGTCAAATATTCTCTGTAAAGCGCTGCGGAATCTGTGTGCGCTATATAAGAAACTGCTAATAAATAATAAATAAATAAATAATGTGTCAGTGAGGACAGGGCTGCATGTGACGGGGCAGTGACATGATGTGAGGAGGGGAATGGAGGCAGCAGGGAGCCACAGACTCAGAGATATATAGCGGGAGGAGCAGGGTCTCCAGCAGCACAGAGTATATCAGGAGATGAGGGATGTGTCAGTGAGGACAGGGCTGCATGTGACAGGGGCAGTGACATGATGTGAGGAGGGGAATGGGGGCAGCAGGAAACCACAGACTGAGAGTTATATAGTGGGAGGTGCAGGGTCCCCAGCAGCACAGAGTATATCAGGAGATGAGTGATGTGTCAGTGAGGACAGGGCTGCATGTGACAGGGGCAGTGTTATGATGTGAGGAGGGGAATGGAGGCAGCAGGAAGCCACAGACTGAGAGTTATATAGTGGGAGGTGCAGGGTCCCCAGCAGCACAGAGTATATCAGGAGATGAGTTATGTGTCAGTGAGGACAGGGCTGCATGTGACAGGGGCAGTGTTATGATGTGAGGAGGGGAATGGAGGCAGCAGGAAATCACAGACAGTTATATAGTGGGAGGAGCAGGGTCCCCAGCAGCACAGAGTATATCAGGAGATGAGGGGCAGTGACATGATGTAATGAGTGGTGGCAGCAGGAAGCCCCAATATTGTATTTTTTTGGCTTAATATACCCCAATGCAAGGCGTTATGCCATATATTCAGAGAGAAATAACAGAGTATTTTCTATAGAGCACAATGAAATGATTGCATTGCTCCTTAAACTGCAAACATAAGAGAATTATCGTCCGCTCGTCAGGATCCAGGGAAATGATCTGAGGAATGGTTTATCTATTCCAGGAACACATAAGAGAAAACTGTTACAGGGTGTTCGGTAAAAGCACAACACAAACCTCCAGTGATCATACCTCTGCCACACAATCTATCATGTCGTTAGGATGACTGGGGAGGAATAAAGGCGGCATAGAGAAGCCAGTGTATGGTGTGTGGCGTATAATTAGTACACTAATTACTGGTTACCAGCACGGCCCTGTCATAAAATGACTATGTGTAAACAGTCACGGAACGCAGAATTCCCCAGGGCCACTTGGTATCAGATTCCTCACTTCTCGCCTCAAATCGAAGATTTCAGAATGCACCTACGGGAATTCATTTCCTGGCACAGCCGCCTGTATTTAGTGTATCGGCAAATTAGACAAACATAGACACGATTTTAAGCTACTTTTACCCTTTTATTAATTTAGACCAAATTGTCTTTAGAGCGATTAGAGGAAATTGCGGGAGCAGAGAAAGACTGTAGGACAGAGACACAATCAATGGCAATCTAGAGAATTCAACTCGCGGCTGATGACTTGGCAAAAATAATTCAAATACAGTTAAGGTGCCCATACACGTGCCGATAATCACATGCGTTTTGGACTTTTAAAGTGCAAAACGCATCGCATCGGCTTTAATCGCTCCATGTACCTGCGGGGATGCGATGCAATGCGCGTCCCCACGGGTACAATATTTCAAAGCATAAAAAGTATATGCAGGCAGTACTTTTTGTGCTTCCTTGCATCGCATCAGTACAGGAGTACATGCGATACGATACGATACGATGCGATGCGATGTCCATTACAGACTGTTAACTTAAAAAAATAAATTAAAGAAAAAGGCTGAAATCGCATCGCACCCACACAGTGCAGCACATCGCATCGCATCCACTTCAAGTGCCAAAACCGCATGGCACCTTGAAGTTCAAAATGCACACTACACTGACACATTGGTGCGTGTATGGGCACCTTTATATATTAATCTAACGGACTAGGTTTTGGTGGGACTGTTTCAGTTTGCAGACCCAGAAATGCTACGGGAGCAAACATTGTTCTGATATATTACTGATACCCGCACCCTGTCTGAAAAATGCTACGATTCGACAACCGGGGGGGGGGGGGTAAAATGACACAATTCGAATGGAATCTCTTCATGTTGGCTCCACCCCATCTTTGTAACATCATGTAATATTTGTAATATAGCGCCTGGTCTCTCCTGTCGGGGGGGAGGGGGGTTGTTCTGGGTACTCAACCCCCCCCCCCTTTGTGTGCTACTGGGCTGTGGGATATATGTATTCAGGTGGGAGCAGTGTTGCCGACATTTACAGCAGACAGTTCCGGGGCGGGGTCAGCGGCTGTGCAGGAACAGGGGGTGGAGCCAGGGCAGAACTTTCTGAGTAAACATATTATGGGGTGTAGCCATTGCATTATCATAGCCACACCCCCGCTGTGTAATACAGACACACTGCACAGTGGGGCCATGATGATGCGTCCTCTGGTGCCCATGGACCCCCTGCTGAGAGGGGGGGGGGGGTGGATGGTTTACAGGAGGCTGCCCCATTGCGAAGGACTTGTCCACCTTTCCACGGACCCAATTATCAAGAGTTTCCCGGCCATTGCTGGAGGGTAGGCAGGTTGGAGAGTGATAAAATGGAGAGAGATAGTGTTATAGCTGACCAGCTCCTAACTGCCATGTTACAAAAGGATACATACGGATGACCGGCAGTCAGCATACCAATGCAGGAGGGAATTCTGATAGGGGTCAAAGAAGAATACTTAACCCCCCCAGGCCCCTAACCCTCCTTTTTAGCAGCATATCCCTAACCCCCCGCAGTCAAACCCTAACTTTCATAAGTACTTCTGATATGAAGAGAGGTATCAAGGGATATCTTGCCGCTGCCATCACAGAGCGGGGGAATCATAGTAGAATAAGGCTGAATCTCACTTAAGTTCAGAGCCATTTCTAGTCTAAATGAATCCCCGAGTTCACAGAAGCCGTTGAGTTCGCTCCGATGTGGATGAAATGCCGCACTTCAAAATCCGGTCGCCTTCAAGTGTCATCGAGCGAGGAGTCTTCAGCTCATCAATGCTGGTGCGGAGGATCTGGGGACGGCTTGTTAACAATATATTAATAATTGTTTTGGCAGGTGACTCAGCGAATTCCCATGCAGAATGTGGAAGTGACAGAATACAGTTTGATGCTTCGCGATATCCAGTTATTGATGGCAAATCCACTCGCACCAAGATAAAGGAATAAAATATATATGTAAGGCGCTGAACTCCTGGAAAATGATCTGCTTTAATTCCCGGCCCGTCTAATCCTCGTTCTGCGAGACAGGTGTTTATCTTCCGCAGCTAATGAAACTTCGTTTAAAAGTTTTACATTTTAAAGCGACAGGCGATGCCGTGGGAATCGGATTATGACTCTACTTTCAGCCTGATTCAGACTTGTTCGCTAGGCTTTGAACATGTAAACGCCACCCGACCGAAAGCCCCCCCCGCATCCGCGTAATGCGAGAGGTCAACAGCGTCAAAAAAGTCAACATGAGGTTTTCTCAATTTATTGGTGTCAATGTCGACAACTGTTGACATGGACCCCCAATTAGTGTAATGCGTGGCTTGCCATGCTTCGGGCTCGGTGCTTCGCTACACTTGGCACACTAGTATATTCTCCCTCTGTGCCCACTGGTCTGGTGAAGTAAGAACAAGCCAGTTTAAAAAATAAACCATGACAAAGTCATGTCAACCTTTTGACCTATTGCAAGTCAACTTTCATGTTGACTTTTTGACCCGGACGATATTTTTCTGTAGACCTAATGACCGCCTGTCTAGACACTGTGGCGAAATGTAATGCCGCCCGGAGTTAGTCGGCAGTGCGGGATGCCGGCTGAACATTAATTTAAAGGGGCAATCACTTACAATGCAAAACCATGCCTTGTAAGTGATTGCCCTTTTTAAAAAAAAGTCCAAGTTCAGCCGATATCCCATACTGCCGCCAAACTTGGGCGGCAATAAAGTAGATCAACCAGAACCAGGCATGATTGTGTATTAGCTGGTACCCAACTCTATCTCCACCACTTGTATATATTGTTATACTCCTATTCCTTCCTACCATTTGTACATTGCCCTATATACAGTAGTTTTCATCACAGAAATACAGTTATTACTGTATATAGAGCTACATATTATGCGGCCACAATTTGCCAGATGCGTTGTGATTCTAGTCTGGAAAAGACGTCTCACCTTTGACCAGTTTATTCTTTTCATGGTAGTTTCTGGCTTATACACTTTCTTTGGCTTCATCCCAAAAGGTAAAACCACGGGTGGTGGAGCAGCAGGAAATCCAGGAGGCCGTATACCTCCGAAAGGTGGTGGTGGAATGCCAAAAGGAGGAGGGGGAGGAGCTCCTGGAGGTCTCAGCCCAGGCGGTGGTGGAGGCGGAGGAGGAGGCGGGCATCCTCCAGGAAATGGGGGTGGTGGAGGAGGTGGAGGACCGGGAGCTATTCCTCCGGGAAGAGGCGGCGGTGGAGGTCCTCCAGGTGGCGCTGACTCGCTGGGTGGTTTAACAGCCTGGAAAGAACACAAACATAGATAAAACAAAATTGATTAACATTACAGACAACCTACTGAAATAAAAGAACAAATTTGGGTACTTATGTATTATCTGGGCTCCCATGTTAAATGCACCCCATTTTTTTCATAACCCTACTATCCAACTACGCATGGAGTTGATTTTATATAGTGTGGCGAGCACAGCCAGCCACCGTGCCCGAAGCGTGGTGAGCGCAGCGAGCCCCGCAAGGGGACGCGGTCTAATAAGAAAAACGGGAGCCCAGATATTACATAAGTACCCAAATTTGTAAGCACCAATAAGAATGACTAGATGGGCCATCTACAATTTGACTGGTCTATTTTTAAATAGGAACTCGCATCATGTGACCATGCAGCAAAATAAACCTGCAGATCTCACCGACAGTGCGAGGAACTAGAAAGAACCAAATAAAAAGTTTAGGGAGATAATTAAATGGCTCCCATGGATAATATGCAAAATAATATTCAGGAAAATATATATATTTTTTGTGACTGTTTCCTAACCCTTGTACTGTATTAACCTCTGTATTAAAAGAAGTCTGAAAGGGATATGGTCATTTGGTCTACAGCATGATGGTCGACAGTGTCAACACCAATGTCGACACCATTGGTGTCGACACCATTAGGTCGACACTGGAAAATGTTGACATGGGTCTAGGTCGACATAAGAAAAGATCGACATGGTTCTAGGTCGAAAGGTCATTAGTTCGACAGGTCGTTAGTTCGACAGGTCATTAGTTCGACAATGTCTAGGTCGACAGTCAAAAGGTTGACATGGGGTTTTTCACTGTTCCTTGAGCCGACATGTGCCGACAGGCGGTATTTCATGCCCTACCATCCACTAGGGCGTGGCGGAAGAATAAAATAGTGTGCCGAGCGCAGCGGGGCACTGTGCCCGACGCATTGCGAGCGCAGTAAGCGATGCAAGGGGATGCGGTGCATTTGAAACTGTGTCCATGACGACTGTGTTGACATTCAGGTAAAAAAACAGTGAAAAATGCCATGTTGACCTTTTGACTGTCGAGATAGACATTGTCGAACTAATGACCTGTCGAACTAACGACCTGTCGAACTAATGACCTTTCAACCTTTTCCCATGTCGACCTAATGGTGTCGACCATCATGCTGTAGACCAAATGATCCCAACCCGTCTGAAAAATGGTATGCTTTGCACAAGGGAAAATGCTGTTTGTCCCTCAGCCAGTGGCAGATCCAGGGGGGGGGGGGGGGGGAGCACTTTCCCCAGTGTGAGCACTTTCTCCCACATCGCATAGGGAGAGGTAAAATCAGTTCCACCACCTCTCCAGGACCACTTTAAGCCCTGCATAAACCACACATTGTATGGGGCAGACTATAGCTTGGTACATACTAATGCATCGTTCATTGGCTGGCATCAATCAAGCATTTGGAGACCTCCCCCCAGAAATCCTGCACTTGCCCCTGCACCATCTCCTTCTCGGTGACCCTGCCAATCAGTAGAAATCCCTTCTGAGCAAAGCACTGTCTAAAAAAAAGTCCATTCTGATGAATGAAGAAAGATTTCTATACAGTTCCAGATTCTCCCCAACGTTTCTGATTGTCCAGTATCAACAGCGCAATCGCTTGCCCTCCCTGATGAGCCCTAAGAAGGTGGAAATAGTCTCTTAAAAGTGGAAAATGCTATAGGCCCATGTCATGCTCCTAAAGCACCAAAAAAAGACAATATTTCAAGATCCGCCAGGTGCACAAATTTCTAAATGTAAAACAAAGACCCTTTTGTTTCCCTTGAACGCCCTTCATCTTCCTCCCAGTCAATAGCTCTACAGATATACGCTTACAACACCAAATGATGCACAGTTGCTATTAACTGCATTGATACGGTGTCGGGGAAATATTTGGGCTTGTAAACCGATGCAGATTACAGAGAAAATAGTCCTGGTCTGCAGAATACAGCAAACTCCACGCCGAGCGCCCTCATTTTTACATTTGGATGTTCTTGGCAATAACAGAAAGAGAATATAATTGCGTGAGCCTAAATTATCATCACAAATCTGTCATGTTCACATTATCACCACTGCAGAAAATCCATCTGCTAAAATGAATGTTTTTTGCAGCCCGGCCGAAATGCCAAAATGAAGCTAGAATCTTCCCTGCTCATCTCCGTGCGTACCGTATTTCCTCTAAGAGAAGGGGCCAGAGGCCTCTGCAGGACATGGCACTGTCACTGCATCCTATCTGGTATTAACATTTAGGATTTGAATAAAACTTTGTCTGAAGGATAAAGACAGTCACTGGATAATGTCATCGCCATATTGGTTTGTGACTCTGCTTCAGGCCGTGCACAATAATATAACTCAAATCTGGTGTCCTGACTGATTTACATTGCTAGAATGTATATGTACGCATGTATCTATGTATGTTTATATGTCTGTGTGTGTGTGTGTATTATATTATATTAAACCAGGGTTGCCGACTTTCAAATTCGGAAAGGAGACTTTTGTTACCCGTTCGGGGGGGGGGGGGGGGTATTTTAGCTCCACCCCCTCCTCTGAGACCCGCGGATTGTGGCATTTAAATGCCGCAATCGGGGGGCTCAGTGGGGGTTCTCCCGGATTCTGGGAGGGCCGGGAGAGGGACCCGATTTTTGGGAGGCCGGGAGAGGGACCCGATTTTTGGGAGACTCCCAGTAATTCCGGGAGGGTCGGCAACCCTGTATTAAACTATAGCAAGGTACTGTAAATGGCAGTAATCATAGACAATTGTGTGTGTGTGGCCTCAAAACCTTAACTTACCCAACTTTTTAACCTTCTAGCTGTCTAGACTTCCTGTGGGGGCCAATGTGTTTCATTTTTTTCCCTGTGGGGGCCAATGTGTTTCCTTTTCCCCCTGTGGGGGCCAATGTGTTTTCTTTTTTTCCCAGTGGGGGCCAATGTGTCCCACCCTGCTTTCAAAGTATGTCGCCGACTACAGAAGTCTGGCCATGCCAGCTGTAAATCACTCAAGAAATCGTAAATCCCCTGGAAATTCTGTGACCTGTATTAACCAGCTGATCATCCGCCTCCATGGTGGACGGAATAGGGCAAGAAATTGTCCCAAATCTGGTTAGTGTGATGTCCCCTCAGGTCCGATGGGTGGTCCCGTGGCTCATTGGACCAGAGTCGGAGGTCCGACATTGAACCTCCCTCCCGGCAGATGGCTGGGCAGGGAACAGGGGTTGTATGTGATCCATCACAAGTAAAGGACTGCATGGGATGGATCCAGGAAGGTCCTGGGCGGCTCGCAGGTGACCGACCGGGCACACACTGCTGTGAGAAATGTGTATGTCCAGCTTAGGTGTATGCCCAGCTTATATGTATGCCCATCTTATGTGTATGCCCAGTTTATTTGTATGCCCAGCTTAGGTGTACGGTCACCAAACTACTATTATTATTCACAATATTACAGTGGCTGCACATTATACCTGTTTGACAGCAATGTGCAATTTCTGACATATAATCTAAAACCCACTATTTCTCTGGGTTGTCGATTGTATGGTCGACATACTATAAGGTCGACATGGGGCATGGTCGACAGGTCATTGGGTTGACCCAAGCATTAGGTCGACATGGGACATGGTCGACAGTTAAAAGGTCGACATGGGGTTTTTCACTATTCTTTTACCCAAATGTTGACACAGTCAATATGGACACAGGATAAAGTGCACTGCTGCGCTCGCCATGCTTGGAGCACTATTTTGTTCTCCCTCCAAGCCCTAGTGGATGGTAGCGCATGAAATACCGCCTGTCGGCACATGTCGGCTCAAATTTTTTTTTTAAAAACCCCAAGTCGGCCTTTTGACTGTTGACCTAGACCATGTTGACCTAGACCCATGTTGACCTTTCAGTATGTCGACCCAGTGGCCTGCAGGAACCATGTATAGCACTCGCAGGAGCCCTTACAGGAAATCCTGCTGCCATAGGAACACTACTATCCATTACAGATCTATATATACCAATATACACTCATCAATAGCCAGGACCTTCAAGGAATTAACTTAATCCCTGTATTGAAACCATTTGTCGCGCTCGGCCTGATCTCCCCATCTGATCTTTATCTTCCCGGTGTCCATACAAATCAGGTCTCTCCACTGACTGTATGCCATCCACTGATAAACTGTGACAGCGCCATCTACAGGTACTGTAGTGTTACTACATGGGGAACTTTGGCTCTTAAGCTATTGTGGAACTAAAAGTCCCAGCATCATATAATATAATTCCATAAACCTCTCACATTATCCTGTATTACGCCAAGGGTTAACGCCTATTCATTAATTTGATTTCCCATTAATATCACTTGTCTATTTAACAAAGGGTGAATACAGGCGACATCAAAAGCGCAGATTAATTAAATAATAGTTCAAAATTGTTGATCAAAATTGTTGAATTACACATCCCAGCAAGCCCTGCTACGGTTTTGCTATATGGCCATGCCCCCCCCCCCCCCCCCCAACTAAAATCTACCACCCCTGCCACATACTACCATCCTGGAGTGGACAGGAGGCTCTCGGAAAAGGGTGCAAGACTTCCACACCACCTCGGACCACCTAATCGACCGCCCACCCACCAAGGGGGACCCGTATTTCGCTGAATTGAGTCATCGTAGTCCCATCGCTGCTGTACGATCGTTGGCCACAAGTGTCCGGCCTAGTGTCATTTCAAACTGAATTGATATTTATTGGCTACTGGCAAATTCTAAATACATTTCTCCATCTAGCTAAATCCTAAGTCTTAGCATATCTACTTACTATTAACTGCGGGGGGGGGGGGGGGGGGGGGGGGGTCGCAGAAATGTGCGGAATACCTATTTATCTAGTCATCTTTACGCGAAGCCCAGCAGAATGGGCCAATAACCCAAAGTTTCCACCTGGATTCTGAAAACGTCTGAATCCGATCAAAACGCTGACAGAGATCAAAAGCTATTTAATAAATAATACATATGTATTATTTAAATATCGTTACAGAGTTCCTTTGAAGACGGTTTCCTGGCAATGCCTCATTCAGGGCCGTTAGTGGGATCAATAGACTGTGGCCGTTGATTAGATATTTAGCTACATGCTCGATTTAAAGGCCCCTTGATTGTTTGCATTAAGAGAGTCTGAGATGCTAATGACAGCAATAAAAACACGAGTTTTAATCCCTTGCAGTTTTAGCCAACGCCATGTACGTCAGTGCGGTCAGCTGGGCATTGGGATGAGAGTTACAAATCAAGGCCGGCCTCTGATGGTGGGCAGCAGGGGTCGGTGAGGCTGGCAGTCTGTCGGAGGAGACGGGCGCTTCTAATGGCCTTTTGTTGCCAAATTCTGATCTGCGTTGCTCCTGGAGGAAGCTGAATATAAACGTGCCCCCAGGTATACAGTAACCTTTATATGAAACAGAAAATGCTACTTCTTTCCAATAGATGAGGATTACGACTGTGAACTATTGGGAAAATAAGCTCTTGGTAAAAGATAAAAACAATTAAGCTATTAAGGCAAAATAGTTTTTATACATTACACCCCCTGACCCCATGAAAAAAAACAAAAAAACATGGAAGGTGAAGTCTAATTGGAAGGAAGTCACAGGGATGCTCTCTGCACTGTGTGGTGGACAATGGGGTGTTCTCTGTATTGTGCAACAGACATTAAGGTGGAATATGTATAGCACACAGTCACAGGACTACTACGCTCCCCATTGTGTGGCGATCACAGCAATGCTCTCCTTATTGTGTGGCATTAACTGGGACGCTCTCTGTATTGCATGGTTACAGGGATTCTCCCTGTATGATGTGGTAAGCCCAGGGATGCAGACCATGGGTGAGATTTAATAGGATGAGAGATTCAGAAAGTGAGAGATTTGGTACGAAGTCTCCAGGTTTTTTTTAAAGCGGCAATCATTTACACTGCAAATCCAGTTTGATTTTGCAGTGTAAATGATTGCCGCTTTAAGAAACCTGGAGATTTCTCACCAAATCTCTCACTTTCTGATTCTCTCATCCTATTAAAACTCACCCTATGAGTCAGATAGGGCTGGTGGGTGCTGTATTTGATAATAGTTCTTTAGCACAATGATGATAAAGAACTATATTTTATTGTCTTGTCATAACCATGTTAACAATAAGCAAGCCGCACCTGTATGGTGTTCACCTGGCATGTCTCTGATGCGTGTACATGGGTAGAAGAGTCTGGGACTTTTTCTTGCGTCTGTCATCCCCCCCCCCCTTATGACCAAAAGTAGCAAGCCCCCGATATTCAGTACCGTGTTGCTGTTTGAGCATCTGCTTTCCTCTCTGCAGGCTGGACCCTCTGCATTATATAATCTGGATTGTGGTTAATATAAATGCACTTGAATAATTTAGTCACTGTGCTTTTTTAAATAAATTGTGCTGAGTCCTTAACGAGAAACACATTAAGATGCGCACCTCATTTCTAACAGAATTAGGCAGAATGCTCATTGCTGCTCAAGCCCTATATCCATAAGGCCAAACAGAATGGTTTTATAATCTAAAGGTGACAAGGAATGTCTGCAAAACACCTCTACAATACTATTACCAATAATAATATTAATAGTCATTTTATTATTAGGGCAGTCTGCTAACGCTATAAATAACACCCTGGGGCAGGTTGGAGGAGTGCAAATACAAGCTGACGGAGTCTCCACATTAATACAGAACATATAGGACATGTGCAGGATTCGGGCATATTATTTTGTTTATGTGCAGGATAAATGCTGTCTGCTTTATTTTTACACTGCAATATAGATATCAGTTTGAAGTACACACCCCACCCAAATCTAACTCTCTCTGCATGTTACATCTGCCCCACCTGCAGTGCAGCATGATTTTGTCCATGAGCAAACCAAATGTGCTTTGCAAACCAACCTGGAAGAGAGAAAGCGGCCCTATGTTACTTTAGAATCCAGACAGGGGCGATTCAAATCCTAAAATAACTTGAGACATCTGTATTGTTGCTCTCGTTACACAGCCGTCAGGAGAAGTGTGCGTCAGGCTGTGAGCACATCCTGTAGGACGTTACAAGTGTTCTCCAACGTACTGATTGTGTTGTGCAGACAGCTTACAGTACTCAGCTTACCGCTGACGCTCCGCAGGATGCGGCTAATTACCTGCATGTTTCCGGGGACCAGCATTTAAGTTATTAGTCTGTAAAATTACAGAATCAAAAACTGGTAAACGCTCATGGAAGCGGCTACGGACGTACAGACTCGTATACATAAACAGAACACAATACATCACCATGAACCACTGCCCTCACCTTATTAGCAGTGTTCCTATTGGCTGGAAGCAGCTGAATGCTAGATTTACTCAGGCCAGTACAAAGACACATGGCAGCCTATTGGCTAGTGCCGCTGCCTCACTGTTGCGGCATTATAGATTCTGGGGTAGATTTATTAAGCTCGGTGAAGTGATAAAGTGTCTGGTTTTTTATTATCGGCCAATCAGCTCCTACCTGTCATTTTTCAAACCAAGCCTGTAACTTAACAGATAGGAGCTGATTGGCTGGTGATAAAAAATAGAAACTTTATCACTTCACCGAGCTTAATAAATCTGCCCCTCAGTTCCAAGCTGGGCCTTATCTGTGAGGAGTTTGTATGTTCTCTCTGAGTGTTTGCATGCGTCGACATTCACCCACAGCACAAACTTTGACATTTAAAAAAATATATATTTATATATTGGTTTATGCACCAAGTGAGGCCCCGTCCCCACATTAGCTCCACCCACATTGCCAACAGCTCCATCCCCAGGGGAGTGGGAGGGGGGGGGTCTCTTCCTATTTGGTCAGCCCTAAGCCCCACAGGTCTAACGGCATTTGTGTCAACAAGCAATGGAGGTGAAGTACAGTTGTTTGGCTGACTGGGCAAAAAAGATATTTTCTCTGTCTCCAGTATATGAAACTTTGTGACATACAGCAGGTGTATTGTACATAACGCAGCGATTGTTATTTACTGCTGCTATACAAACTGTGACCGGCTCTCGCAGCCTCCTTACACACTCCCCCGGCAGTATGAGTGATTGAAGATTATATGTATTGGCAATAGAAGAACATAAAAAGTATTTTGGATGTTGTTACTGAGCCTCCTGCTAAACACCTGCGCTGAGCCCCCATTTGCAGAGGAGCATTTGTACCGGAGTTATAACCATTCGGGCTACTGTGCTGTCACCAGCTATTTCGGGTGCTCGGATACTGTATAACAGGGCACATATTATGTCTGTCATCCATTCTGCATATGGAATAAAGTGATATATATGGAATCTCTGGCCAGCTAAGCTTTCCAGGGCCACCATCAAGGGGGGACTGCTGGAACCCCAGTCCCGGACAGAAAGGCGGCCCAGGCGTGGAGTCTATCCAGTATAGACTAACCCAATGGCGGGGCTGCAGCAGGTTCTAAATTCAAATAGGAGAGCCACACCAACTGCCAGTGAGTCAGTTTGGAATGGCAGTTGATGGCAGTGGGTGTGGCTAACCTATCTGAATTTTGAACCTTGCTGCAGCAGACACCTCTGGAGGCACCAGTTCTGCGGACACAGGAGGTATCATCAGTCACGCCAGGGCCCGACCTGTTTTCTCAGTCCCAGGCCCCACGATTTCTGATGGCAGCCTGGAAGCTTACAATCTGCGGCAACTCTACATATCATTATACTGTCAGCGCCCATCGCCAGGGAGCTGTATCCTGTAACACACCCCCACCCCCCACCCCCTCTTATCATTTTGGGGCCTCTGTGTTGCACCTGTGACCCGCAGTGCAGTAAAGCGAAGCCCACTTTACAACACTGATTGTGGTAAGTATGACCAGCGGTGGGGAAGGAGGATGGGGGTGTCACAGCAAGCGCACAGGGGGTGTTACAATGATGACAGTGGCGAATTCAGCAGTGGTGCATCCGCAGCTCATGGTTGGGGTATTTTTCGTGAATGGCTCTTGGTGGTAACACAGATGCCTTTAATGTGGGTATACGGAACCCCAGCTTAACTTTAAACTATATACTTTAACATAATATGAAAGCTTTAACACAAGTAAAGTAAAAACATTTGCAGATGGCGCACAGAGTACAGGTTGGCAAGGGGAATATGTGCCACACTGTGCCATATTTAAGCTGCCCACTCACACACAGAACGCAAAGTGTTTTTGGCATTTCTTATATAACCTCACTGTATTAAATTAATTACACATTGCTCAATATTGTACATAGCATCTGGTTTGGTGGTACATAAAGTCTTAGGAAGCCCTAACTAATATACACAATTATTAAAAAATATTTCCACATATTCCGAGACACATCCTTGTCCCTCTATAAACCCCCATTCTGCAGAGTACATTTCAGTTTCTTTGGACACTGGGAAACCGGCTGCACAAAGCTCCAGATTTCCATTTCCTTAAGACTGATTCTAGATAGAGAGGCACCACCCTTGTAAGTAATTCCTAACTGGGGAGGGGTACTCCATCGGGGTTGAATCGAAAGCGAACTTATATAAGCAAAATTCAAAAATTGAGACTACATCGAACCGTGTGTACGCCCTATTACAGCGGAGGGTGATAATGCAGCAGCCAGTCAGCTCCTAACAGTCATTTTTTGTAAAAAGTCTGTAACTTAACAATTAGGAGCCGATGGGCTGGTGCATTATCACTGACCCCTCTGGCTTGCTTAATGACAACATACAGTAGCTTCCCCATACACCTTCTGGGAGAATTGTATCAAACATTTGAGTGACATAAAGTAAACTGCCCATCTGCTTCCAGTCATAGCTGGTTGGTTGCCATGGGAAACTGCTCCAATTTATCTAACTTGATTGTCTGATCCATCTCCCCTACAGCTAGTAGTCCCACCAACCCGTACTTGCTTAGATGGTCTCAATTAGGATTTGGGGATGGCAGAAATAGTGAAATTTTTTCAATGAATGCCAAAATGACAACTTAAGAACTTAACCGTTCACAGTATAAAGATACGAATGAACAGAGGTTATAGTGTACATGTGTGTATATCAGGGCTCGACAAACTCTTGGGGCCAGACTGCCATGGCGAACAGATACTGCTTCCAGGCAACCAGATTTGCCAGGAAGCAGATCGCGCCAGGCAGAGTGGTGGCTTACGTTATTGGCAACAGCCATGCAGAGCGATGGACAACCCACCCAGCTCCGGCTGAATCAGATCTGGTCCGGGGCACGGCTATTTCTATCAAAACTCAAGGCAGCTTGCGAGACAGTTGGAGCTCGCGGTTCAGCAGCCAATCAGGAGTGTGTGTGGCAACGAGCATGTAACCCTGGCAACAAGCATGTAACCCCTGGCAGAGTATGCAACCCCTGGCACAGTGTGTGTAACCCCTGGCAGAGCATACAACCCCTGGCATCAAGCATGAAACCCCTGGCACCAAGCATGACAGATAAGCACAGATCTGAAGTGGAAACGATAGCGCCAACAACAGTCATTCCGATTGTACTTGTATAATTGGGTTATCGCTGAGCACAGCCCTCCCGATAAAAGCTTCACTTCGCAATGTTGGGATTTCCAGGTTTCTGCCCTTGGGACCCCTCTGTGCATAGGCTGCTGGGAGGGATCTGATTGCATCCCTCTCCAAACAAAATGCACATATGGGTTTCTGGCAGCATTTTCCCTATAGTAGTCCCCGCCCATATGTTAATGTCTATTATTATATCATAATTGGGAACGGTCTCGATTTGTGTACGTTCCATTATGAGGGAAGTTGTGGCATATGGGCACTGTGGAGAGGATTTACAAGGCCGGTAGGCCCCAAAAGCATCCAGGCCCCCTCTAGGATAGAAAGAAGGCATAGCCCAAACTCGCGACGTAAACAGTTGGGTAATGAGGTATACATTTAATAAAGATTATAGCTGCAACTGAGGTGTGAGTGCGCGTTTCTACAGCGCACACAGACGTGCTAGAATGGGCCACTTATTGTTCTGTATAATGATTCCCAGAAACAGTAAACCATCATCTATCACTGCGTAACCACAATACTTAAGACTAGCCCACATCCTTTGCTTTATCAGCACATAAGACGCTCTGGCTAAAACGGAACATAGATACGGAACAGCCCAGGAACTAACGGGGGGATAATCGTTTCTAGAAAATAATATATATATATATATATAAATCTGTTTATCTGTAAATATGGAGACGGAACCTCATAGTGCCCATGTCTGTTGTAGGCTGATAGCCATTTGCTTTAGAGCCTTTTTACAAGCTCGTGTTACAAACCTCCGATGGCGTGTACATATTTCTGAGTCCGTGGCTCCACGATGTCCAGGGCTGCAGCTCATTAAACACTAATGCATTCAGGATAATTGTAATGTGATTTAGAAAGCAACTTTCTGATTGTTCACAAGTTCTTTAGGGGTTTATGTTACAGCGCAGAAACTTGATTAAAGGAGCTTCTCAATAGCCGGCGCATCCCGGTCGCCTCCTGATCGGGTCTTTCCTGAGGGGTCGCAGTGCGAATAACCTGATTGGTCACGTGGCTCGTGGAAGTGGGGGATCGTATGGAAGGAAAGTGGGGGTGATGGTGGGGGGGGGGGGGGGGGGGGCTGTAGAGGTGGTGCACACCTGGACACCACCACAAATTTTCCTGGACAGCCCGCCGCCGCAGCGCAGCTGAGCCTGGAAAATTTCCGGGCATGTCACCCAAGGGGTTAATGCATTTGGCATATTGTTTCTTATGTAACACAGGTGCTGCATTTAAAAAGTAAGATCCTATGAGCAGGACCCTCCGCCCTCATCTGCTTTTCCTTCTCTTACTTAAACCATCTTTGATGGCACCAAATTCCACTTTTCTGCCTCCTTGATACTTAAATCAGTGGTATCTGCGAATGCATCTGTAGTTATGTGCCCTGTGCTTGTATTCAGCTGTCACTCACTGTTTCCTGGGTTATATACTCTGTAATAGGACGCTGTGGATCCCTTGTTCTCTGCCCCAATACTTATGTCAGTGTCCTCTGCTGATGCAGCTATGGTTATGTGCCCTGTACTTGTCCTCTACTGTATTCAGCTGTAAGTCACTGTCTCCTGGGTTATATACTCTGTAATAGGACGCTGCGGATCCCTTGTTCTCTGCCCCCTGGTACTTATGTCAGTGTCCTCTGCTGATGCAGCTATGGTTATGTGCCCTGCACTTGTCCTCTACTGTATTCAGCTGTAAGTCACTGTCTCCTGGGTTATATACTGTGTAATAGGGCGCTGCGTATCCCTTGTTCTCTGCTCCCTGATACTTATGTCAGTGCCGCCTGCTGATGCAGCTATGGTTATGTGCCCTGTACTTGTCCTCTATTGTATACAGCTGTAAGTCACTGTCTCCTGGGTTATATAACTCTGTAATAGGACGCTGCAGATCCCTTGTTCTTTGTCCCTTGATACATATGTCATTGCAGCTTGCTGATGCAGCTATGGTTATGTGCCCTGTACTTGTCCTCTATTGTATTCAGCTGTCAGTCACTGTCTCCTGGGTTATGTACTCTGTAATAGGGCGCTGCGGATCCCTTGTTCTCTGCCCCATGATACTTATGTCAGTGTCCTCTGCTGATGCAGCTATGGTTATGTGCCCTGTACTTGTATTCAGCTGTCAGTCACTGTCTCCTGGGTTATATACTCTGTAATAGGGTGCTGCAGATCCCTTGTTCTCTGCCCCCTGATAGTTATGTCAGTGTCCTCTGCTGATGCAGCTATGGTTATGTGCCCTGTACCTGTCCTCTATTGTATTCATCTGTAAGTCACTGTCTGCTGGGTTATATACTGTGTAATAGGGTGCTGCGGATCCCTTGTTCTCTGCCCCCTGATATTTATGTCAGTGTCCCCTGCTGATGCAGCTATGGTTATGTGCCCTGTACTTGTCCTCTATTGTATTCAGCTGTAAGTCACCATCTCCTGGGTAATATACTTTGTAATAGGGCGCTGCGGATCCCTTGTTCTCTGCCCCCTGATACTTATGTCAGTGTCCTCTGCTGATGCAGCTATGATTATGTGCCCTGTACCTGTCCTCTATTGTATACTGCTGTCAGTCTCTGTCTCCTGGGTTATATACTCTGTAATAGGACACTGCGGATCCCTTGTTCTCTGCCCCTTGATACTTATGTCAGTGTCCTCTGCTGATGCAGCTATGATTATGTGCCCTGTACTTGGCCTCTATTGTATACAGCTGTCAGTCACTGTCTCCTGGGTTATATACTCTGTAATAGGGCACCACAGATCCCTTGTTCTCTGCCCCCTGATGCAGCTATGGTTATGTGCACTGTACTTGTCCTCTTCAACTGTACGTCACTGTTTCCGGTTTTGCTTATTCATTTATGTACATATAAAGTTCCTGTGTGCAGGGCCCTCCACCAATCACATTACATTAAATACATTCCTATTGGTGGAAGTATCTGTGCAGCCTCGCTGCACAGTTACTTCAAACAATCACAAGCTGTGCAGCCTACTTCCACCAATAGGTAGAACCCAAGTTCAATGCCACACTGTACACAACTTTCAACCAATCACAGAACATCATATACAGAATAAATCATAAGCCACACTCATCAGACCTCTGCTCCAATCACAATACAGGAGATACATCCTTAGCCGCCCTCAGCAGTCCCCTTACTACCTCTACATTATAGGAGATGCTTCCCAGCCTCGACTTCCCACTCTACATTTCCCAAGGCCTGTTGCTGCTAGTAACTCCTCCTGGCGAGGAGAGTGATACAAATAACCTACTCTCATAACACAAGGAGCTATCCTCTGCTTCCACTGACCATGTTGGTGGTAATCAAAAACTTGTTCCTATCCTCCGCAGTGGCGCATGCAGGGGGAGTTTCTGAGTACCCAGAAACCCCCCTAGGAGTCTAAGAGCCCTAGGCTGAAAGCTGAGGGCCCCCTCTTCCCATGGGAACAAGAATTTTAAAAACAGGCCCTTGGGAACCGAAAATATCTGACTTCAAAACAGTGGTCCCCATCCAAGCCTGTTAATTTCTCTTCCCAGTCAGATTTTTCAGGTTCTGTCTAACGTAGAGTTTTTCTGAGGGTATATTCCAAAAGCTGAGACTCTCCCCCTTTGATGGTATATAGTTTTATATTATCGTTGGTAGATTACTCAGCCTCCTAATCCCCTAGTCCCTAATACCATTTGGTAGGTGGGAATCTCTAGTTTTTAATTTTATTAAAATCTAAGTAATCTATTTCCGGGAACTGGAGATATCTGCAGTCAAGCAAGCTGTCCTCCCACCAGAAAATTATGAATAATAAGCCCACTCCACTATACACCCCTCCTCTGCGTATTAAACATCCTCTACCACCCTGGAAGTTATGTATCAGGGCCCCTTTATTCAGCCCAATGCCACCATCTGTGCAGTAAAGGGGTAATTAGTGAAAATTACTGGTCCAGGCCCTACATGCTGAGCAGTTGATATAATACCCCCTACCACCCGCGGGACATCAAAGCTTCCCCCACCCTATGTGTGTGTGTGTGTGTGTGTGTGTGTATATATATGTATATATATATATATATATATATATCAGAGAGTGAAATGTGGAGGGCGCTACTGAGATTTCCACCACCTTGTCAAGTGCTCCAATTAGGCAGATAGACAATTTAACATTCTTAATGACAATTTATTAAAAATATGGATAAAATATTGACAATTTTTGATCTTTGAAACCGCATATGATATACCCAACGCGTTTCGTCTCCGAAGAGACTTCTTCAGGGGTACACGAGAATGGGCGGTATGCTAAGGTCTAAGACCTTATCTGAAGAAGGTTAATAAACCGAAACGTCATGTAAATTTGTGTCTGTGCTCTTTGGAGTCAGCACCTCATTTTTGAAAGTGAGTGCCGCCGCTATCCCTGATATATATATATATATATATATATATATATATATATATATATATTTATTATTTTTTATACATTTGGTCTATCTGTAATACTTTAACTGACCCGGCATATACTGGGTCACCTAAGTGCCCATCTCTGTGCTTTGCTCCGCCCCTCTGGAAACCCCCTTCTGAAAATCCTGCGTTTGCCCCTGCTCCGCACACCCTAACACCCTACTCAAGAAAGTATTAATAGACTCCAACATATGACTGTCACCCATTCTTTAAGTTCATTGCACAAATACAGTTCAGCTAGCTTTTTAAGGACACCAGTCCCTGTCTCGGACAGAAAGAGAGTGCAGGACTTGAGTCTAAAAAGTATAACATGTGGTAAACAGAGTTTACATTTTCCTTGTAGAAACGTAGGTAACCCCCCCCCCCCCCCAAATGACTTGTTGACTTTATTTTATTCATACAAGTATATGTTGAATTTCCCAGACATAATGTCAGAGTTTTGCTTCATCACCTGTGTCCGAAGCTGTTGGATTTCCGTCTCCAGCTCTTTGATCTTCTCCTCGCGTTTCTGAAGCTCAGCCTGTGCCTCCTGTCTTGCGGTGAACTCCTCGTCGTACTGCAAAGACCAGAGCAGAGAGTCATCATTTCCAATAGACCCCGCACCCAGCGTACGAGGAGAAGGTTTATTCTTTGTACAGGTCTGAAGAAGAAGACCACTGCCTAAGCAAAGCGCAATGCTCAATAAATGACTCATTCTCGTTCGTCTCCTTAAAGCAGTGCGTTGTATATGTGAATATGGGGAATTGAGAATGGTTTAACTAGTTCCTGGGGCTGTTTCCCAGGAATTGTTACAGAAGGCGAGACCTCCGCGACACCACCACCCTACCTATGAACATAAACTAGGACAGATTGATTTATACCCTTATAAGTAGAGATGTGTGGTCCGGTTCTCCAGAAATCCGAATCCACCTGAAGTTTGTGGAATTTGCATCTCTGTTGGGTGTTCCTCCCCTGCCTGGTTGTACTATACCGTACACAGCCCCAATATCCCTTCCTCAATAATCCCCAGTTCCCTATTCAGGAGCAACCTCCACCCCACCCGACCCGACTAGAACCAAAAAGGAAATCATTCCAGTTTTTGAAAATCATTCTTTACTGTACAAGTTCTAAGCCATGCATTAAATCAATTTTTGAGGCCCACTCACCTTCCTCTGACTATTGCATTGTACCCGGACTGCTGTGGCTTTTCTCAACCCATCATGATCATACAGTACATCAACCTTTGGGATTCCCACTCTGAGTCAATCCCCCAAAACCTAAACCCACCTCCACCTATCTGACTTTCACTTCACTAACGTACCTAAGTCATGCCCATTCTGAATGGATACCTTACAGCAGGCATGTCCAACTTTGGCCTTCCAGATGTTGTGAAACTACACATCCCAGCATGCTTTGCAATAGTTTTAGCGTTCACTAATAGCAAAACTGTGGCGAAGCATGCTGGGATGTGTAGTTTCACAACATCTGGGGGCCAACGTTGGACATGCCTGCTTTACAGTATATGGATATATCAAATATAATCTTTTTGTACAGAACAATTTTTATTTGAATTTATATAACAAATGTGAGCGACGCTGGTATTTTTAGCAGATATTTTGCACATCTCTCACAGAGATGTTGGGACTTAAAGGGGTAAGCCAGCCCCCCTAACCCGAACCCCCCTTCCCCCCCCCCCCAAGCCACATGCAAAGCAAGACCAGAAGATCACCTATTTCATTTTCCTGCCCCCCCCCAAAAAATGTTGGTACTTGTGTACTTTCACGGCACCAGCATGGCACCGTGCGTCTGTGTCCCCTTGCGGGGCTCGCTACGCTCGCCACGCTATCTAAAATCAACTCCATGCCAACGTGGATAGTGGGGGTATGAATTATCCAAGTTGGCATGGAGTTTATTTAGTTTATTTTTTAAAGTGTGGCGAGCGCAGAACCCGTAAGTAGCGCGGCGCCATGCTCGCGCCGTGAAATTACACAAGTACCAAATTTTCCTTCTGTATTTTAATAATTTAATGGCAAAATCAGCTTAAGCTTCCCGCTGTAGCCTGATTCATTGGTATATTCGCTGAACTCTCCCATGTCCATTCTTTGTAACCCAGGAATAATATATAATAAAAGTGCAATATATATATATATATATATATATATATATATATATATATATATATATATATATATATATATATAATATATATATATATATATATATATATATATATATATATATATATGTGCAAAAAACTGGCGTCACTCCGAGGGCTTGTAATCAGAAAAACTTCTTTTATATATGTGCAAAAAAACGTCTACACCAACATGTCACAAAGTCGACGTTTCAATGTCACTACGACATTTTCTTCAAGACATATGTAGTAACCCCTTGGTGGCTGGCATAGTGCGGCAGCCAGCTTGAGATGGGGGAAGATTCTCCATACTGCAATCCACGGGATGTAAAGCTTGGTGGCGTGCAGAGAAACTGTGGTGGGTGCCTTGCTCCGGTTGAATCGCTTTGACAGTGATCCTGGTGAACAGTACAGTGTGCGAGCCGGCACTCCCTTAACGATATCAAAGTGCCCCAGGTGCCATATATATATACATATATAAAAGAAGTTTTTCTGATTACAAGCCCTCGGAGTGACGCCAGTTTTTTGCACATATCCAGTATTTGTTGGATGGCACCTGGGGCACTTTGATATCGTTAAGGGAGTGCCGGCTCGCACACTGTACTATATATATATATATATATATATATATATATATTCCGCTCTGCGCTATCCTGCGGGTGATGCGTTTGCGCAAAACTTTAGGCGCTGTTACGGAATGAACCGTATTGGGAGCAGGAATAAAAATACTGAAAACCATACTTAGGAATAAGACAACAAATGATTGATTCTGTTATGTTCAGGATTTGGCATTAGCAACACACACGTAAGACTATTGCCCTTAATGCGCTCCGGAATTTAGGCAGTAGATCTTAGAATAACACAACATCACCCCCAACTTAGCAGCTCCGACCTAATACATCAATATTGACCTTTGTGATCCTGACAAGGATCATGTTAAAAATGCTGCCAAACATCGATTCCAACAGCCAATCAATAGCTGTCTCCAGCCTCGGAGGGGAAAAACAGCCTTTCCTAAAGTGTCCGTATCACAGAAAACCAATTGTCTAGGATTTAAATGACCGTGATTTATGCATTCACCTTCTTGGAAAATTCGGACGCTTTCTGTTCGCTTTCTTCAACTTTCGCTTTATCCACCAAGGTGTCTGCGGAGACAGAAGGGTGACGTCACAGTGTTGGCAGTTACAATAAAGACAATGACTGTGTCGACAGTCACTAAAGTAGGTCGTCCACTAATGGTCAACAGTGACGATGTCGACACCTAAGAATGGTCGACATACCCTAGGTCAATGGGATACCGGTCCCTAGGTCTACAACAACTAAGTCGACAAGCATTAGGTTGACATCACTAGGTTGACAAGCATGGTCGGCATGACTGAAGGTCGACAGGGTTATTATGTCGACAGGGTAATTAGGTCGGCATGGGGAACGTTGACATTCAAAAGGTTGACATAGGGTTTTCACTTTTATTTGAGCGGACATGTGCCAACAGGCGATATTTCATGCCATGCCATCCACTAGGGTGTGGTGGGAGAATAAAATAGTGTGCCGAGCGCAGTGAGCTATGTAAGAGGACGCGGTGCACTTTTTTTTAGTGTCCATGTCGACATTCAGGACAAAAAAAACCTTGAAAAACCCCACAGATTCACACACACACACAGACAAGTTCCTGAACACGTTACGTTGTATTATCGCCACTTACCAAACAGATGACCGAAATCCACTTCGAGTCTTCCTTTGTATTTGAAATCCGGATCCATTCCGCAACATTGTAACACAATTTGTCCAACACATTCCTCAATTACTTTATAGTATTGTGGCCTGATGATGAATAGAACAGAGATGCTATTTGTGGTAACAGTACGGTAACAATGTGTCAAGTATTACAGTACTGTATGTACACCCACTAAGAAAAAAAACAACAACACAAATTATGAAAAGTAGATAATAAAGTAACAATCCCATTAAAAAAAAAGTGATACGCTATTTATAATCTCAGTATTTACCATTTGTCTTTATTCCATCCCTCCCATCAGGCTGCTATTACTAATGCAATATTTTCTAATGTCTTGGACTACCATGGCAACCACAGTCACACGGCAGGTGACAGAATGAGCAGAGAAGTTTCGGAACGCCCCTCTGAATTTTTACTCCCTCTGCGCAATCTTGGTAGCCATACTTGTATTTGCTCCAGAGAGATTTAGTATAGGTCATATAAAACAGGTAAGAAAAATGAATCCATGAATTCTTAAAGAGGTATTAAACTTGCGGGTCAAGGGAAGAAAAAAATAATCTGTGTGGTATTACTGCTTTAATTAAGTTCGTGTCTTAATAAATCCGAATTTCAACCAAGCTATAAATGCATAAAGGTCACAGATTTCTTCCAAGAGATGTCTTTGAAACTTGTCAGATTTCAGATTGTTTTTTATTCGATTTTAAAATATCCTGTAATGATTAATAGAGATTTTGCAAGTCCGGATAGCCGGCATCGTTTCCTCTTCTGCTTCAAAACCTAATTTGTGATATTTTTCAAACGAAGATATAGGTGGATATTCAATTCTGGATCACAACTGTTGGGCTGGCCTGATCCCTGTTCCGTTCTCGGCTGGCTCGACGGTGATTCTGCAGGCGGGATTCAATGTCCCGCCTGCCGAGTGCCGAAAAGGGGGCGTGGCCATAAGAAGCCGATGGAAATAGTCAAGCTGCGGCCAGAAGCTCGACAATTCCCAGCCGTTCTCGGCAGAACGGGCCCGACTGCTTTTAAAGTTGAGGAAGACAGCATTGAATAGGGCCACGCCGCTATTTCCCCCGTCGGGAATAGCGTTGGGAGATTGAATACCCCCCCCCATAGTGATTTTCTGGTGTCGTCCACAACAACAAATTTAATTTGTGAAGGGTTGATAAGAAAATGAAACCAAGCACCCCATTGGCTGTTGCACCTGAGAATGCAGTTTATGTTTACATGCCAGAAAATATTTTGGGGCACAACTATGTAATGGCAACAAATAGGAGATTGAGGCACTTTATTCCCTTCTGGGTAAGAGAACCCCTTGAGCTGGCAGAACCTTAGTGTGGAGCGTTCACATCTATTGTGTTATGTTTTTCTCTACAGGAAAAAAGGAGAGAAATCCAAAAATTGGTTATTATGTAAAATGAAATGACAGTCCTTCACCCATTCATCGGGATTAAATGAACTATTCAATAATGAGACAAAGCACATCCGTGTGTGCATTATAAGCAGATTTACTGTACTCTGCGCAGCAGGGCGGGGTGGGGGGGTTCTGCAATTGTAACGGGGGCTACACCCTCTCCGTCAGCTGCCGCTCTCGTTGGAAAATGAAAAATAAAATGACAATAGTCAGGAGAAGCAAACACTTCAGCTGGAAACTCATTTTATGGGAGGGAAAAAATGTGTTAATCATTGCGCACAATGCGGAATCTACAGAGGACTGTATTAGAATATTCAAAATTCACATCTGTCCCTTTTGTTACTTCGCAAACGTCTTGCAGAAACTAACGCTGCTTTACGACTGGAATTAGCCGTATGTGTGATTGGAATGTGCAACCGGATCCTGTACCGTAGCTTCGCAACACACAATAGTCTTGGCGGGGAGTTGTCTTTATTGCAGGAGAGAGTGTAAAACACTCTTGCATGCGAGTGCTTTGCTCGTTAAATATTGGGGGATTAAGTTTAATAATTATAATGCTGCTGCAATTGTCTGGTCCTAGAAGGATCAATGGCTGCCTGTACCCCAATATTGTAGTTCTAGAACAAAAACCGGTCATCTGCTCATTACATTGATTAACCCTTCGAATGCCAAGATCTCTGTGAGATCTGCTAAATTCCCGCTAAAAATGCTAGCATCGCTCACATTTGTTATATAAATTCAAATAAAAATTTCCTATGTAACATAACAGGTCACTATGGTGAATAAACGTCTTTGGCAATTTTTCAGACCTGTTTTGACGAATTCACTTGGCACTCAAAGGGTTAAGACACTTGGGTAGGTATTACCAATAATCCCCAGATACAGGCAGTTAATGCAGATCAGCAAGTAAAATGACACTAGGCTTGTTTAAAATACTTGGTTCTTTTTTTCAGAATAAAATTACTATCCAATAGTTCATGTTTTGAAATATTGTTTTATATGAACTATATCTTGTTTGTCGACCTGACCCTCTCCGTCAGGGAGAATATGCTCTGTTTCTGGACTTCCATGGTAATGAATGATTGCCATCACCTGTGGGGAGCTAGGTAATTGATAATAAAGGTGTGTTACCACAGGTCATGTCAATCATACAATACCAGGGAAGTCCAGGAACAGAGCATTTTCTCTCTCTCTATATATATATATATATTTTAAACAGCTCGTAATGTATTAATTATTAATAAATTACATGTAGTTGTTATGGCATCTTATGCATTTCTATATCAAGTATTAAATGGTTGGAGGCTGAACAACAAAAATACATTTCTAGGCCCTGTGATCTAAGCGTATTGAATGAAGGTGGGCTTATCGCTTAATACGGCTGAAGGCTGATTAAACCCGAGGGCAGATAAAGGTGCCCATACATGTTACAATTATTGTATACAATATTGTATACAATATCGCATCTCATCGCATCTCGGTTTTGCGATGAGATCAGATCAGATGAGATCTAGTACAAAAAGTATGTACTGCACATACTTTTGTACTAGATCTCATCTCATCTTATCGCAAAACCGAGATGCGATATTGTATACAATGTTGTATACAATAATTGTAACATGTATGGGCAAAGTGCCTGCCTTATCAGTGAAGGGACTGCAAATTCAATTGGTCAAGGCATTGGGGATGTGTCTTTGTGATTGACAGCCTGCTGTGTTCAGATCAGCCTATTACATGCATGGGGTGGGTGGAGCAGCAGGATAACAATGGAGAGGTCTCTCCCTCTCTCATAATTACAGTTCTCTTCCTCGCTTCCTAGTTGATTGCAGTTGGTTTTCTTGCATTGACATTATTGTAATGTTTCTTTGTTCTGTTCTAACCTCAGATTTTTAGCAGAGGGGCTCAGCCTTATGGCCACAGGGAGGAGTACACAAGCTTGTGTACTTAATGCCAACCAATTTCAAGTGTCGACCTACCGTAGACATTTTCAACCCAGGGAATGCATACCAACGGAGTTCTGGGCATTGGCGCCCAAGAGGGGGGGGGGTGTCAGAGGATTGGAGTATGAACACCCCCATCTTAACTGCCCCAGGCCCATCAAAGGCTGAATCCAGAAATTGCTTTTCAAATAATATGGGGTAAGTCAGCTCCATAACTGCAGTGTTATAGGTTTGGGTAGTGTTATAGGTATATGTAGTCTTTAAAAATGATAGGAGCTGATTGCCCGGTACTTTATCGTGCAATGTAATACAGAATGTGAACACAAGGGGGCAGATCTAGTAGACCCAACTCCCAGGGGAAATGCTGCAGGGCAGCCCGCAGACCTCAGCTAGTGGGAAAGACGTTCCCCTGCTGCTAATATAGGGCTGACACGCTTCTAAGTATTGATGCAACGTACAAGAGAGATTTGATCCATTTCACGGCTTTCATATCGCTGTCAATAACGGCTCGTCAATGTCATTACGAAACCAAGGTGATTTTTTTTGCGTTCTTTATTTTTATTAATAGAACTGGTTTATGTAAAAAAAAAAAAAAACCTAGCAGGGCCTATTGATTTCCTGGCACCTGCTAATGTAACCTTCAGCAAAATAAGACCTGGTACCATAAGGCTTGGTGAAAATGATTAATTACAAATTCAATTTGCATCTCATATCGGAGGACTACAGTAGGTTTAACTAGCACAGCACTAATGTCACGGTGAGTTTAGCGCAGGCAGAATTATTATACGGGGGGGGGGGGGGGGTGGTGGCACAGACCTGGAAGCCGTCCGGCACAGTTACAGTATCTGGGTGACATTGGGTCAGGGCAGGACTAAGCTTAGGGAGCACTTACTGTAAGTGGGGGATCCGGTAGAGGATGAAGGGTTTATGTCACCAACATGACCCATTCCAGGAGGGGCAAAATGCTCTATTACACCCCTTTCTCACCGCACTTGTTTATCGGTATATTGCCATTTTTTTTCCCATTTTAAAACGTTTAAGGCTGCAGTGGGAAAGCAGAGTCCTACACGTTTCAGAGCCGTTCTTTATGCAGTGAGAATGGCTCTGACACGGTATTTAGTAAAAACAACAGATTACAGACCTGTGATAGGCTGGCTGCCTTGAAATGTGTTCAGGGGATTAAACGGGTTGACTGATGTGAATGGTATTTAAACGGTATTTAAAACGGTAATCTGCTGCAATGTGAAGGCTCAGACCGGTTTTAAATACTGTTTCAAAATACCGCTTTTAAAACGTTTAGGCAATGTCAAAGTGGTACTACCTGGAAATCCCTCTTAATACATAAATCAATGAGTAAGGTGTTTCAGCACAGGTGAATGCAATCATAACATAAGACATAAGTCCAACTAGAGAGTACTGTCCATATTGGGAGATATGGATTGTGTATATTAAATTTAAACCAATGGCACACCTCCCAACTGTCGATTTTCACGGGAGCATCCCAATTGTTTGGGATGGTCCTGCATCCTGTGCAGGGCCGTCAGTGTCCCGTGGCGCGCAGTTGGGAGTCCCCCCGCTGCCCGGTGCTGCTTTGCGGTGAATAGACACTGTGTGCATGCCTGGAGACAGAGCTGCTGGCCATGCCCCCACAGCGGCGAAGATGGGGTGTGACCTCACTGGAGCCGCGTGAGTATAGCCCATGCCCCCTTACTGCTAGGCCATGCCCACATACAGTGTTCCTCTTCCTCCCGCTCGCATGTTGGGAGGTATGCAATGGTGTATATTAGATTTAAACTACTCATTTAATAATGCCTGGGTACTGTTTACAGCTCCATCTGATTGAATTAGAACTATTTTATAAAATGTGCTTGTAATGACAGACAACTTAAACAACCCTAAAATACACATATAAAAATAATATATATATAATTTTTTCTTGTCACATGCATGAAAAGCAGCAACCTCTGTACTACTTATACAAAGGGATAGGACAAAGAAGGACCCTGTGTCTGTGTTTCTCCATAGAACCCTCATTAGATGACAGGTTATACCCAGGTGCAGAGGAGGAAGCGCTGGGATCCCTGGGTCTCCAATAGCTCTCTCTCCCTCCTCCTGTCTCTCCTCTGGTCAGAAAGCTCCGTCCACAGCTCATGAAACCTGACACTCCAAGTTACACCACAACCCCCAGGCGTGGGAATGCCCGCCCCTGCAGAATGCCGAATATCCCCGCAGGCCTGAGAAGGGATGTTTTGCATAAACATCCATCCGCAGGCTTGCATGGGGTCCCTAAATTGTTCAACGGTCAATGACCATGGAATGATTTTTGAAGCGCTCGCACTCTGTGGTGCTCTGATTAGCGGTGCCCTACTCTGTGAACATCCGGTGAAGTCAGCTGCCCGCCCCCCGGAAGGCAAGGCGGGATCGAGCGTGCAGGAGGCGGACCCAGCATTTTCTTGCCGCCTCCTGCACACATACCCCCCTCCCCCACTGCGAAGGACGAGTAACACTATTTTTATGGTAGAATGTTGCGTTAGGAGTTAATAAAATATATCTTCACGGACAAATGTACTGTACAAAACTTTTTTTGAGGCACGCCGTTTCCCGTCTGTGTGACCTCACACGTCTCAGCGGGACCTGATGTTCCAGCTGCGGTCATTGTCACGCGATAGCGTTGTT
This sequence comes from Crinia signifera, assembly GCF_055691185.1. Lineage (NCBI taxonomy): Eukaryota > Metazoa > Chordata > Amphibia > Anura > Myobatrachidae > Crinia > Crinia signifera. Next base: position 154,872,183 of record NC_139225.1, on the reverse strand, counting down.
AGCAAGATAATAACCCAATCTGCATTTACCAGAAGCAAGGACAGGGTTGGGTTGGAATGCCTTTGTTTCTGTATTATTATTATTATTATTATTATTATTATATTGCCGCACAAACCCAGAGAACAGGGAAGGACTTAAACAATTCTTCCTACCTGATGTAATAGTCGTTGCGGATGAGGAGAAAGTGCTGCAGGATGGAGAGCAGGAACGGCTCCGCGGTCGTGTCCTTCAGCATGTTGTAGAGCAGATGATAGACTTCATTTATGTCAGTGAACAGAGAGTGAAGGAACATTGCTACACAATGCAATGGCTGCTATACAATGGTGACTGCTGTATCACATCCAGGAAATGGGGTGTGGGGGAGGGGAACATTTAGGGACATCTGCTAACTGGTCGAAGGGCCACAGAACATGAGATACATTTTATTATAGGGTACATCAAGACAGTCAGGAGACTCCCTGCCTGACGCAGCATCTATTCACAGCGACAGATGGGCTGGGGACAAGGCCAGCAGCTTACAGAGTGCTGACCATGCCGCCACATAGTGAAAAAAGGGGTGCGGCTTCGCTGGAGCATAGAAATTTGTAGGCCATTCTGGGTGCTGCATTGGCACCCACAGAGGCCCCTCCTGCAGGCAGCTACCATGATGGTGGGAGGTATGGTACTCTGGGTCTAATTCAGCACGGGTCACTAATCTGAGAAGTTGCAGACGGCTGGGAGTGGATTGTCGCCGCCCAAACCGAAAAAGAAATCACCCTTTAAAAACTTGCAAAATGGATCATGAACCGCTGAATCAGGCGGTGACTGCTACTGCCGCAATGTGTGTAGACCATGTCCTGCATTGTTCTCTGCTGTATGTTACTTTTATTTTCTTCTTACTGTTTAGGCACCGTGGACTTCCTGAGGCGCCATATAAATGAAGGAGAATAACATGGTCTTTCCTATGTATGAAGGGGCTTATTTGTACATAGAATATGAATGTCTCAGATGAGTGGGGTAAAGATAGGTGTAAAGGATGAAGTATAATATCAATACGCCTAACAACTTACTTGCACACTGTAAGCCCGGTATCACTAGTGAGCGCACCGCCCAGTGCCATTTATAGGGCTGTGGTGAGCCATGCAAATGCACAGGGTGCCTCCGCCCACTGTATTTCATACGCCATTTAGTCTGGCCATCCTCCTGGAATACGGTTAAAACTGTCCCACCTCAGAGGAATCCCTTTTGAAGGATGCTATGAGAGGTGGCGGCCATTTTGGGAGGGGAAGCTGGCACCAAATAGCTGAGCAGGCCCACGACAGCAGCAGCATAAAATCCCTGACAGAGATTTCATTAGAATGGACATTACTATGTGGGGCATAATATAGTGTCAGGGGCATTACTGTGTGGGGCATAATACAGTGTAAGGGGCTTTATTGTGTGTGGCATAATATGGTATAAGAGGCATTACTGTGTAAGTGTAGGTAGCCTTTTCCTGCAAGAACACGCCCATTACAATGAGACAACGCCCTGTTTTTGAGGCACATGCAAGTATTATTTTTTTCACAATGTCATATGAGGGGGGGGGGGGGGGGGGGGTATTTTTTGTCTACTTACAGAAAGCTCTGGCATAATTTAAAGACCTGAACAAATGTAATGTTGGGCTGAGGTCCCCTCACCACCTAAAAAGCTTTAAGTCCTCATTGTAAATATAGATAATGATGAACCCATTTATCTGCATTTTTTTCAAGAAACCGAATTGTGTCCCCTCAGATAAAATAAAACCAACCTATTTCATGGTCCTTGGGGAACATATGGGGAACTAGAGTACAATTAAAAAATAAACTATAAAATAAATATAAAATATTGACCCATTGGGTATTACAATTAGTAAATATGGATTCTCTCATTAAATATTAGGACGTTTAACATGTAAATGACTCTCATAAATAAACAATAACAAATGATACTCTTATAAATATTTTTGTTTCCTGTCTAATATTTTGGGAATTGACCTCCCCTCTGGTGTGAGCGCAACATCCCACTTTAGGCGCCCACTTTTTGCCAGTTGGTAAAATCTTATTTTTTTTTATTTCATGTTACCTCCAAATGTAAAGCGCAACGGAATATGCGGCGCTGCATAAGAAACTGTAAATAAATAAATACTCTACAGCCTCCTCCAAATCGCATTAAATAGAAGTGTTCCGTCCCCCTTAAGGTCTCCTCACCGTTAGATCAATGCTAAATTTATTCCTAGGATTACCTGTCCTGCTCTCGTCTACATCCAGAGACTCGATAGATCTTGGCTCTTCCTTCATTAAGTTAAAGTGGATAAGGCCATAGCTGTACTTCCTATCTCCCTTCCTCACCGAGCGGCTCAGATGCTAACACAATGTAATGTCGTTGGATAGATTGCCATGAGTATACCTTCATCCGTATTTATCATCTCATCCTGTTGGCACGGACAGGATGCAATGTATATGGATTCTTCTCTCCATTACATATCAGCCTGTGATTGCACATAGGAGATAATTGGCAGCACTAGGTTTTTTTTTTGCGCAGGGACTGACTGTCACATAGGTGGCAGGGGGCAGCAGTGGGGAGATGGGGTAATACCCAAAGAGTGGGGTGCATGGGATTTACCCTAACATCGTGGAAGTGGAACTTACACAAACGCATTAATGGTGTACAACTGACGCAGTCATCACGACAAGTGAGAGTCAAACTGCAGCTGTCATGTGGCTGGCGCAAATTTCGATGATTTGACCTTTGGCAAAACACTCACACACCAATAAGTATTATATTGTGCTGGGGGTGCTAAAAATGGGCGGCACAGTACTTGCAATTTCGACTGAATGGATGTACAAGATCTTATAGGGCAAATTGCATTATGGCGCAGGTTGACGCCAATGCACACTCTGACTGAGAATCAGAACCTCAGAAGTCTCAGTGATTAAGTACATGTGGGTCACAGAACCTTACAGAGATGGAGACACGGGTGTGGGGGGACACAGCAAATGTGGCTTAAGGGTGTAAATAAAAATAAGGGTATAGACATGCACATATTTAGGGCTGGATGACTTCAAAAGCCAATTGTGGAAGATTTTCTACTCAATAAGGCTGGTAAAACAAGGGAGAAGGTAAAGGGGAAGAGAAGAATATATATATATATATATATATATATATATATATATCAGATAGAGTACCCCAACCGCGCTTCAACAGACTTAAGGCAGCACCTCTGAGGGATCCCCTGTTAGACGGGACTCAGGTGTGTAGAGATGAGAAAATGAAAAGTTCAGAGTGCGCCTATATTTCCACAATACAAATAATGTGTAATCTTCCAGTAAACACAAGATAAAATTCAATATATGACAAAACGTAATTTTTTATATTAAATGTGTCTTCCAAAAGATGTTGATGGACCAACGCGTTTCGTCAATAGCTTGACTTTATCAGGGGCATTGAAGGCAGATTAGTACAGAACAAGTTCACACAAAGCAATCGATTTAGATGGAATGCCTGGCGAGTGTTCCCATATGATGAACAGAACAAAATCACTGATGATCAGTTGAAACAATTAAATATCATTTAGTGGCTGTTCTATGTTCTCCTAATCAAAGGTCAATTGATTGAAAGGGAATTATTGGCCCCAAACATCAGAACAAAAGGCACCAGGAATAAATCAGATATAGAGGTGCTAAACCGGATGTGGATTCCAGGATTCCAAATGCTTTGGGCGGTATTCAATGAGCTGAATCGTTGGTCACAGCGATTCAGTTTTTTCATTCGCCAGCCAATCGCCGGTTTTTTGCTGCCAATCGCCATGCATGGGGATTCGTGGGGAGTCGCCGAGTCACCCTATTCAACGTGGCTGAGAATCGCCGGCCCTAACGGCGATTCTCAGCCAACCCTGCGTTTCCCTAAACAGCTTCATTAATGTCATCAGTGTTTAAAAAATTGCAGTGAAATGCAAGAAAAATGCAAATTACCCTGAATAAACGCTTCCAATACAGCAGACGGCAAAATCTGGGTAATCTGCACAAAGGCCAAACGAAGGAGTGAGGTGGGGAGGAGAATCATGGGTAAGTGAGGTGCACCATGGGTAAGAACAGTGCTTTGTGGGAGAAAAAAAAAATACCTCAAAAAATTAAATATATATTTGTATAGCACTTCTACGACCATCACATCACACAAGGGCAGCAAATAATAATACATTACACTTGCACAGTTAAATAGAACACTTAAAACCAATTATTTGACATGTTCCTATAAAAGTTCACCAGAAAAAGATGACGAGGGACACTCGGTGAGGAACGGCGATATGTAACAAGAAAAAGGAATCGCCAACTTCTCATTGAATACACTTTTGGCGATTCCCCTCGACTACCGTCGATTCCCCATGCAAAATCCTATAGACTAAAAACGGCGATTTGTAGAGAATAACATTTGGCGATTGGTGCTTCATTCACCGGTCCTTATCGGCGATTATAGGTCATTGAATAGGGTGATTCGCATTAGGAGCTCCAAAAATCACCGTCAGACACGAAAAAAACACAGAATCGCCATAAAACTTGGCGATTCTGGCTCATTGAATACCGCCCTTTGTGTTAACTTGTTCTGTACCAATCTGCTTTCAATGCCCCTGATGAAGTCAAGCTACAGTATTGACGAAATGCGTTGGGTGAACAACATCTTTTGGAAGACACATTCATTAAAAATTGTTTTACGTTTTATCATATATTGAATTTTATCTTGTGTTTACTGGAAGATTACACATTATTTGTATTGTGGAAATATAGGCGCACTCTGAACTTTTCCTTTTCTCGTTCTTGTAGAACGGCTATTACAGTAACTACTATGGTGCACCGAGGACGTCTCCAACAGTGCGAATACTCAACCGACTGCTTATAACGGCGCTTCCCCCGATGAACCTTGGAAACATGACCTATTAGTTCCAAGAGAGCGCAGATCACAAAACAAATATACCGTACACTTATACTGTTATGAGAAGGATATTCCATCTCTGCGCGGATGTCCCTGAGGCGGTGAGAGAGTTCTAGGAGGTCGTCTTCCCTGTTCTCGTCAAAGACTTTTAACTGAATATCAAGCTCCTCATTTTCTTTATCCTTTAGATGCTGGAAATTTCAAGAGAGGGGAAAAAAAATTAAACTTTGCATCAGTAACAGTACAAAGACCGAAGAAAGGAGACTGAATAATACTCATCATTTCGTTAGCCTCAATCTACGGTATAAAACTCGCTGTCTTTACAAATAACTTTCTGTATACTTTACATTCTGTAATATTAAGTCGCCATTGCTCCGCTACTTCCAAAGTGCCCGATGCTACGGAGTAAACAGTGATGCAGTTTTTTTTGGAACATGAAAAAAATTGGTTAACAATATCTACTGTATCATGAAAAAAAGGTTGACAATATCTAGGTCAAACCCCATAAAAAGGGTCAATATGCACAAGGTCATAATAGATAAATGCTGCACGGGGGGGAAAAGGCGGCACAGGGGAACAAAGTAGCATGGAGGAAAAAAGGCGGCACAGGGGGGGAAAAAGGCAGCACCGGGGGAAAAAAGGCAGCACCGGGGGGAAAAAGGCGGCACCAGGGGGAAAAAAGGCAGCACCGGGGGTGAAAAAGGCGGCACCGGGGGGGATAAGTGGCACCGGGGGAAAAAGTTGATATGAATTTTTCACTTTTATTGGTCTTAATGTAAACACCTGAGTGAGTGGCCTCCCAAATAATGTACCTCTTCACTCGCCATGCTTTCAGCCAGCGGACTCACACCGCGACTAATGTACCGTTCCTATTCACATCGGTGAGAACATAAGAAAAACTGAAAAAGAAATCCACAAAAAACCATAGTCCATCTTCCCGTTGCTTGTGCTGACCTTTTAACAGCATTAACCATATGTACGTCAAGCAGTGTTCACCTACTGATTGCCGACCTATGTGTTGACTTTCAGCCGCCCAGACACTGAAATATTTTTTTTGCCTTTTTCTCAAATCTATAGGGGGGGGGGGGGGGTATTCAATCCCGCCGCTATTTGCGACAGGTAAAATAGTGGCAGGCACCTGTCCAATGCGGTCTTTCCCGTTTTGCCGAGAACAGCCGTGAACTGTCGCAATCACGGCCGGATCTCGACAATCCAGGGCCGCTTGCGCAGACACGCCCCCTTTTCGCAGATCAGCAGACGGGACATTGAATCCAGCCTGGCGATTTGCGGTCGAGCACAACAAAAACGTGCCAGGGTCACGGCTGTCGGGATGTACCGACATTCGTGACCCAAGATTGAATACCCCCCCCCCCCCATAGACTTTATATTAGATCAGGGCTGGGCAACACCGGCCCTCCAGATGTTGATGAACTACACATCCCAGCATGCCTTGCATCAGTTTCAGCATGGCCACATAGCAAAACTAATGCAAAGCATCCTGGGATGTGTAGTTCATTAACATCTGGAGGGCCGGTGTTGCCCAGCCCTGTGTTAGATGTAGCATCATCCATAAATGCTGAAAGATTTCCGCTGCTACTTATAATAATAGAGACTTGTTACTATCGTACATTATACTTGCACTTAAGCTTAATTGCATATGAATAATACAGCATATTTATAAAACATTGTGTCTCAAATATTTGTGTGTGTATCACAAGAATAACTTAAACAATCTTTATATCATCGCCTCTATTTTTTTGCTGCCGTTTGCAGCTTTCCGGACTCCTTTTATCACGCGTAGTAATTAAACACTTTGTTATGAGCGAATCGCTATTTCCATCCCGACAAACCCAGGCGAGGGCAGAATTGCTGCTGGATTCCGTCTTTTGCATATTGTTTACATACGCTGCTATTCAGCTGTCAATTACAGCGAGGAACAATGGATCCCGCATTATTGACGCTTGACAGTGGTTTCAAAATGTGGTTCAATTATTTACACGTTAATACCAGGGATATTACTGTAGGCACCAACTTTTCTGCAACGTTGGTAGAATTTTGCAATTGATTGAACATTGTAATACCGTTCATAAAAAATGGATGGGGTATCAGGGAATTAACCGCTTGGCTGCCGGGGGCTTCTTGGTAATGGGCTGAGAAGACTCAATTGAATAATGCCCCTTGAGTGTTAGCAGAGGCAAAACTACCATTGTTGCAGCAGCTGCATTGCACCGGGCCCCCTGAGGACTAAGGGGCCCAACTGCTGCCAACCACAGCTGTGCTGCATATTGTGAACTTGGGTTGGAGCAGGGTTGCCGACCCTCCCAGAATTACCGGGAGTCTCCTGAAAAATCGGGTCCCCCTCCCGGCACCCCGGAAGGGTGGGCAACCCTCCCGGAATCAGGGGGACCCCCACTGAGCCCCCCGATCGCGGCATTTAAATGCCGCAATCCGCGGGTCTCAGAGGAGGGGGCGGAGCTAAAATGACACACTCTTGTCATTTTAGCCCCGCCCCCTCCATGGAGATCAGTGATTTAGACTATTTCCCATAATGGGGGTGGGGCGTAATGACGTCACAGGCTTCTCCCGGAGAGGAGAATTTAAAGTCGGCAACCCTGGGTTGGAGTCAAGGGCCACAATGATATTTTTGCACGTGGACCACCTGCTCAGGTTCCGTCACAGGGCAGCCCAGAACCGGCCGACTAAAGGGGTATTTTTTCTGTGCCGCATTATCCAGTACTACAAGTGTTGCCCAGCGAGAGATGAATGTCATGCCTACAAATGCATCTCTGCTCAAAGCAACCAGACATGACTTTGTAGGGGTGTGGTACCTGTACTGTATATTAGATTGACAAGGTCTAGTTCATCAATGCAGGGCCGTAACTAGGGGGGGGGGGGGGGCTAGGTGGTCACGCGCACCGGGCGCTGGAGGGGGCGCTAGTGTGAGGTCCCGGCAGCGTGGTCCCAGTATATGCCAGGTCAGTAAAAGTATTATAGATAGACCAAATGTATATAAATAATAATAATAAAAACTAATATATATATATATATATATATATATATATACATACATACATACATACAGGGGCATCAACAGCAGTGTAGGCCCCTGGGCATAGCAATGTATTGGGGCCCCTACCGATCCTCCAGCGGTAGGGGTGGGGGAAGCTTTGATGTCCCCCAGATGGTAGGGGGTATTATATCAACTGCTCAGCATGTAGGGCCTGGATCAGTAAATTCCACTAATTACCCCTTTACTGCACAGATGGTGGGAGATGGGGTGGGAGAAGGGGGCATTGGGCTGAATGAAGGGGCCCTGATACATAACTTCCAGGGTGGTAGAGGATGTTTAATACACAGAGGAGGGGTGTATAGTGGAGTGCTTATTATTCATAATTTTCTGGTGGGAGGACAGCTTGCCTGACTGCAAATATCTCCAGTTCCCGGAAATAGATTTCTTAGATTTTAATGGTACTAAATGGTACTGGGGACGAGGGGATGAGAGTTCAGGAGGCAGAGCAATCTGCCAATGAGTATATAAAACTACATACCAGGTGTGTGGAGCTGGAGCAGTAACCAGCTGCTGGAAGGCTGATCTCTCTGGTTCTGGGAACAGTAGAGACAAGCTACTAGTGTCCATCAAAGGGGGACAGTCCCAGCTTTTGGAATATACCCTCAGAAAAACTCTAAGTCAGACAAAACCGGAAAGATCTGACTGGGAAGAGCAATTAACAGGCTTGGATGGGGACCACAGCTTTGAAGTCAGATATCTCCGGTTCCCAAGGGCCGATTTTAAAAATTCTTGTACCCATGGAAAGAGGGGACCCTCAGCTTTCAGAATAGGGCCCTAAAACTTCTGGCGGGGTTTCTGGGTACTCGGAACCCCCCCTGCTTGCGCTACTGCAGGGACTGGTGGGTTAACTCCGGCCCCTAGTGCTGCCGGGCGGTGGGCGGGAAGCAGGTTTTGAAAAGACTTGCCGGACGCTGATTGGCTGCGTTCAGCCTATCCCCGCTGGCTGCACACAGGTATGTTGGCAGCGGGGGTTCGGGGACTGGTGAAGCGGCAGCTTTCACATACACAGCCGCTCGCTATTTGCCTGGCGGCGGGAAGCGCTGATTATTTTGAAAAGACTTGCCCGACGCTGATTGGCTAAATTCAGCCAATCAGCGTCGGGCAAGTCTTTTCAAAATCTGCTTCCCGTCCACCGCCCGGCAGCACTAGGAGCAAGAGTTAACCTTCTCCAGTCCCTGGACCCCACTGCCTGTCCCCAAGGCAGTAATTTGGTGTGTTTTTTTTTTTTTTTTGGGGGGGGGGGGGGGGGAACAAAAGGCTGCTGCCCCGGGCGCCAAAACACCTAGTTTCGGCCCTGATCAATGTCTAGGTCAACCCCAAAATGTCAAAATGCACAAGGTTGACAATTGGAAAAAAGCCTACACTGGGGAAAAACCGCCCATCAGGGGGGGGGGGGGGGGGGGGAATAGGCCAACCCTTGGAGAAAAAGGCCCACCCTTAGGGGGGGGGGGAGGCCCACCCAGGCCCACCCTTGCGGTGGGAAAAAAGCCCACCCTGGGTTGTCCCCTGCTTCCGCCCACTACCAGCCCATCCGTGAGCAAATGCCCCAGCGAGTCTGTAACTCGCCGTGGGTGTCTGCTCCAGGGGTTTGCATATTCGCACATGCGCAAACCCCAACCTTCAGCCAGGGGGAGCCTATTCGGATCGGAGTAGCAACCTTAAATTGGGCCTCGAAGCAGCAGTTTATTCATTTCAGGAAACGTTGCCCTTTAAACCATTGTAACTGGAGAATCGGTTTGAAAATGAAAAGCGGTTACAGGTTGAGTATCCCGTATCCAAAATGCTCGGGACCAGGAGAATTTTGGATAACGGATTATTCCGTATTTCGGAATATTTTAATATTTCAATGATGTATTTTGAAGTATCTTGCATTTATGCTGTATAAACACATAATATACACACAAATATATTTTATTACCACATAAAATACACACAAACATATTTTAATTGTTCAAAAAATAAGGTTTCAAAACGTGAAACAAAATGTGTGTACTATCTCAGCACTGAATTTGAATGCCAAGCAATCATTGTCTTGCACATATATAGTGCCAGTTACATATCATGTCCCCAGTGATGCTGTTACATATGTCCCCAGTTTTTAGCAAAAAAATTTTTTTTTTTCACTTTCTGGAATGTCCGTATTTCGGAATAATTCGGATAACGGATATTCGGATACGGGATACTCGACCTGTATTATAATTCATGTGATAAGTACAATACAGAGATCGCACAGGATAAATCCAGAGCTTACTAATAACTGTAGTTCAGCAGCAACAACAGTATTAAAAGGGGGGCGAGGGAGATTTGTCTGCGCTTATTGCCGCCATTTACCGGGGGAATGCTGTGTTTTGGGACACGCCAACCACGAGCAACTTAAGTGTTCAGAGGGAAGCGCACACACGCCATTAGACAGAAGCAAAAACGTATATGACACAGAACACATTAGGCATAAATATGTCCCCAAGTTATTCAATTAAGGAAACAGAGCATTTTATGGTTAACGCCATTTAAATTGTCTGCGCCACACACACTGGTAAAACAATAAATGTTTCAGGGGAAATGTGCGGTGAACTCCGAGAGGCTGCCATGAAGATCTCAGCTGGGATCTGACCTGCGGCTGCTAACTGTCCTCGTCACGTATGTGCTTGGATGAGCTTTCATCTCTCCCCCGAGCGGTGGCTCCACCGAAAGAATTACATTAGGAGGAGACGGCTATTTTAATATTTCTTCAAAGCTGACTTCATTTAGTGCAAGGCGACGGGTGGAAATTAAATGTTTGAGCATCTGCAAAGGGGCTTTAAACACTGACTGCAGACTGGGGAAGCGACACTGACTCATTCCGCAGATTCAGTTGGTAAAATGCTGGGACTTGTGGTGTGGTGGTGTGGGGGAGGGGGAGGGGGTGCTGGAAAAATCATATAAATAGTTCTAACTATATTCTTCAGTCTCATTAACAAGGGGCATAACTACAGTACCATAGGTGCAGGGAGTGCAGCTGCTATGGGGCCCAGAGCTGAGAGGGGCCACCTTCCCTGTTACTGTTACATGTGTTATATACAGGGTGTAGCTACCATAGGTGCAGGGAGTGCAGCTGCTATGGTGACCAGAGATTAGAGGGGCCACCTTCCCTGTCACAGTTACATGTGTTATATACAGGGGTGTAGTTACCTTAGGTGCAGGGGGTGCAGCTGCTATGGGGCCCAGAGCTGAGAGGGGCCACCTTCCCTGTCACAGTTACATGTGTTATATACAGTGTGTAGCTGCCATAGGTGCAGGGAGTGCAGCTGCTATGGGGCCAGAGCTGAGAGGGGCCACCTTCCCTGTCACAGTTACATGTGTTATATACAGGGGTGTAGCTACCATAGGTGCAGGGAGTGCAGCTGCTATGGGGCCCAGAGCTGAGAGGGGCCACCTTCCCTGTCACAGTTACATGTGTTATATACAGGGGTTTAGCTACCATAGGTGCAGGGGGTGCAGCTGCTATGGGGCCCAGAGCTGCAGGGGGGCCACCTTCCCTGTCACAGTTACATGTGTTATATACAGGGTGTAGCTACCATAGGTGCAGGGAGTGCAGCTGCTATGGGGACCAGAGCTGAGAGGGGCCACCTTCCCTGTCACAGTTACATGTGTTATATACAGGGGTGTAGCTACCATAGGTGCAGGGAGTGCAGCTGCTATGGGGCCCAGAGCTGAGAGGGGCCACCTTCCCTGTCACAGTTACATGTGTTATATACAGGGGTGTAGCTACCATAGGTGCAGGGGGTGCAGCTGCTATGGGGCCCAGAGCTGAGAGGGGCCACCTTCCCTGTCACAGTTACATGTGTTATATACAGGGTAAAACTACCATAGGTGCAGGGAGTGCAGCTGCTATGGGGCCCAGAGATGAGAGGGGCCACCTTCCCTGTCACAGTTACATGTGTTATATACAGGGGTGTAGCTACCATAGGTGCAGGGAGTGCAGCTGCTATGGGGCCCAGAGATGAGAGGGGCCACCTTCCCTGTCACAGTTACATGTGTTATATACAGGGGTGTAGCTACCATAGGTGCAGGGGGTGCAGCTGCTATGGGGCCCAGAGCTGAGAGGGGCCACCTTCCCTGTCACAGTTACATGTGTTATATACAGGGTAAAACTACCATAGGTGCAGGGAGTGCAGCTGCTATGGGGCCCAGAGCTGAGAGGGGCCACCTTCCCTGTCACAGTTACATGTGTTATATACAGGGGTGTAGCTACCATAGGTGCAGGGGGTGCAGCTGCTATGGGGCCCAGAGCTGAGAGGGGCCACCTTCCCTGTCACAGTTACATGTGTTATATACAGGGTAAAACTACCATAGGTGCAGGGAGTGCAGCTGCTATGGGGCCCAGAGATGAGAGGGGCCACCTTCCCTGTCACAGTTACATGTGTTATATACAGGGGTGTAGCTACCATAGGTGCAGGGAGTGCAGCTGCTATGGGGCCCAGAGATGAGAGGGGCCACCTTCCCTGTCACAGTTACATGTGTTATATACAGGGGTGTAGCTACCATAGGTGCAGGAAGTGCAGCTGCTATGGGGCCCAGAAATGAGAGGGGCCACATCTCAGCTATTACTCAGTATGGTTGTATTTGTGCAATTGTGCCTTCTGCTGTCTGGTGATTAGGCTTCTCAGGAGGTATTCTTGGAGCTGAAATGAGCCTCGGTTCCGTACTCATGATTAAAGGAAACTATTACATTAAATGCAAACGATGGTATAAATCATGGAATCGCATGATTGTGTTTCTAACATTGACGTTAGATCAAGGACTTGTAGGAAATATACTGCAGTATTGTAACTCTCCGGCAGGTGGTGCCCTGTTTGACAATCCCGGTAAATAATTGTTGTGATCACGGGAATGATCTATAAATGAATAGTGATCTGTGAATGACTTCTTCTTAAATTCTCCAACCTACAGTAAATATTTATTTCCCTTTATGTAACAATCATCATCTAACTAAACCCCCCCCCCCCAAAAAAAATCTGTTAGAGCACCTAACATGACTGTAGACCAACCTCATCCACAACAGTCTTCCAACTAAAATGTGGTGCCCAATGACTAGGCTTGTGATGAATTGCATCATCATGGGTCCACCCCCGCTGTACAAAGAAGATTCTGCACTTCAGGGGTGGGGCATAATGATGCAGTTGATGGTGGAGAAGAGCAGACCGTACCACCCAGCGGCCCCATTTTGGACCACAGTTCTCCCCATGTATCGTACACTGAATTAGCTCTTATTTTGACGCACTCTACTGGACAGCATATCGTCATAGCAACAGTAACAAAATCACTTTAAGATACGCTTGTAGCTTTAGATTACTGATCTGCAATCGCCACATCTACAACAATAAACCTAAGATGCAGTTGGCAAAATCAATCTAAAACACTCAGGTGCAAAGCAATGCTAACCTCCTCACAACATAGGGGTCATTCATCCCTACGCATTGATACAGTAGGTCACTGATCCGGTACAGTATTGGAGGCATTCTGTGCGCTGAAACCTTTACTTACAGGTAATATGTTCTTCAATCCGCACCTCAAGAATTCATTCCTCAGATGTATCCTGAAATCCAGATCGTCCGGTGAGGTGAGCAGGGCATTTATAAACTGCATACAGGCGACCTAAAAACAGAAGGACAAATACGGTCACACACGTGTAGACATTGGAACCGGTCAGTAGAACACACATGGAAACACAGTTCAGGTATACTGTAGACTAAGAACAGAATATATTGTAATTGTTTTTTTTTACAAAAACAGGAGATTTTATTAATTTTGCCTAGAGAACTCCTTGTGCTCAGTTATCTTCATTGCCAGATGCCCAGACTGGCCATTGAAGTTACCACAGAGTATGTTTGGATCCCAAAATGTAATTATCTTGTACTATGCACTGTGTATGTAGGAATATGTGCACAACAATATTCAGGTCATCATTTTATGTTGGAACAAAAATCCATTAATTTTTAAAGGACCAAATATTCCCAGGGAGGGAAATGGTACAATCGCTCTCTAGGGAACCAAAACCATTGCAGACAGACCCTCCGGGAGGGAGAACCGGGGCACACTGACCCTCCGAAAGGGAGAACCGGGGCACACTGACCCTCCGGGAGAGAGAACCGGGGCACACTGACTCTCCGGGAGGGAAAACCGGGGCACACTGACCCTCCGGGAGTCAGAACCGGGGCACACTGATCCTCCGGGAGTCAGAACCAGGGCACACTGATCCTCCGGGAGTCAGAACCGGGGCACACTGATCCTCCGGGAGTCAGAACCGGGGCACACTGATCCTCTGGGAGTCAGAACCGGGGCACACTGATCCTCTGGGAGTCAGAACCGGGGCACACTGATCCTCCGGGAGTCAGAACCGGGGCACACTGATCCTCCGGGAGTCAGAACCGGGGCACACTGATCCTCTGGGAGTCAGAACCGGGGCACAATGATCCTCCGGGAGTCAGAACCGGGGCACACTGATCCTCCGGGAGTCAGAACCGGGGCACACTGACGGTGGAAGAACGAGGGCACACTGACCCTCCGGGAGGGAGAGCCGGCACACACTGACCCTATGGGAGGGAGAACCGTGGCACAATAACCCTCTTATGAGGGAGAAACGGTGCACACTGAGCTCCGGGAGGGAGGACCTGGGTACACTGACCCTCTTAGGAGGGAAAAATGAGGCACAATGACCCTCCGGGAGGGAAAACCGGGGCACACTGACCCTCCGGAAGGGAGAACCGGGGCACACTGACCCTGACGGCTGGAGAACCGGGGCACACTGACCCTAATGGTTGGAGAACCGGGGCACACTGACTCTCCGGGAGGGATATCCGGGGCACACTGACTCTCCGGGAGGGAGAGCTGGGGCACACTGACCCTCAGGGAGGGAGAGCTGGGGCACACTTACCCTCAGGGAGGGAGAGCCGACACACACTAACCCTACGGGAGGGAGAGCCATGGCAGAATAACCCTCTTACGAGGGAGAACCGGTGCACACTGACCTCCGGGAGGGAGGACCTGGGTACACTGACCCTCTTAGGAGGGAAAAATGGGGCACACTGACCCTGACGGTTGTAGAACCGGGGCACACTGACCCTGACGGTTGTAAAACCGGGGCACACTGGCCCTCCGGCATGGACGTGCGGTGAGGTAAATGGCTCAAGAGTCCCTGGCAAGTACCAGAGCCAGATATGCACACAATATATGAGCCATGCGGTACATACCAGCATTATACACATGGGCAGCAGTGTGTATTGCTGGAGATTCACTGAGTTTTGATAAGAGATGTGCAGAAAATGTAGCCAGGTGAGGCACTGCCTCACCTGCCATAGACTTTACTCCAGCGTTTTGACTATAAAAATGATTAGAATAATAAAAAAAAAGATTTTTTAAAATAAATTATTTGTATTTTTGACATACTTTATCAATTCAAAACGCCGGCATATGCGCTAGTATGACAGGAAAGGCTGTGCCTCACCTGCCTCACCCCACCGCACGCCACTGCCCTCCGGGAGTGACAGCCGGGACACACTGACCATCCGGGAGGGAGAGATGGGACACACTGACCCTCCGGGAGGGAGAGATGGAACACACTGACCCTCAGGGAGAGAGAAATGGGACACACTGACCCTCAGGGAGCAAGAACAATGGAGCATGGTTACTCGGGGAACACCACTTGGGCATACTTGCCTACTTTTGAAAACTAGTTTCAGGGAGATTATAGTTGGTAATTTAATTTTGTACATTGAGGGGGCGTGTCATGCTCCACCCAAAGGGCGTGTCTAGTTCCATATATGGAGAGATTGTGAAAAGAGATTGTGAACGTGGCACCTACAATTGTTAGTGTGTACTACATCTAAGGGGAATCTTTCAAAATGACTTATATCCAAATGTAGATGAGCCCCAAAGCAGTTAGTAAGAGATACTGTACTTGCTAAAGTGCTGGGAAATGATACTGATGATTCAATGTAACTGTATCGCTCATTCCATTTTTACCCAAAAATGTAACAGTGTAATGTGGGCTAGGTGAAATGAGGGAGATTGCTAGACTAATGAGGGAGAGAGGGAGATTGCTGCTATTTCAGGGAGTCTCCTGCAGAATGCAGGAGGGGAGGTAACTATGATGTAACAGTGTAATGTGGGCTAGGTGACATGAGGGAGATTGCTAGACTAATGAGGGAGAGCGGGAGATTGCTGCTATGTCAGGGAGTCTCCTGCAGAATGTAGGTGGGGAGGTAACTATGATGTAACAGTGTAATGTGGGCTAGGTGAAATGAGGGAGATTGCTAGACTAATGAGGGAGAGAGGGAGATTGCTTCTATGTCAGGAAGTCTCCTGCAGAATGCAGGAGGGGAGGTAACTATGATTTAACAGTGTAATGTGGGCTAGGTGACATGAGGGAGATTGCTAGACTTATGAGGGAGATTGCTTCTATGTCAGGAAGTCTCCTGCAGAATGCAGGAGGGGAGGTAACTATGATGTAACAGTGTAATGTGGGCTAGGTGAAATGAGGGAGATTGCTAGACTAATGAGGGTGAGAGGGAGATTGCTGCTATGTCAGGGAGTCTCCTGCAGAATGCAGGAGGGGAGGTAACTATGATTTAACAGTGTAATGTGGGCTAGGTGACATGAGGGAGATTGCTAGACTAATGAGGGAGAGAGGGAGATTGCTGCTATGTCAGGGAGTCTCCTGCAGAATGCAGGAGGGGAGGTAACTATGATTTAACAGTGTAATGTGGGCTAGGTGACATGAGGGAGATTGCTAGACTTATGAGGGAGATTGCTTCTATGTCAGGAAGTCTCCTGCAGAATGCAGGAGGGGAGGTAACTATGATGTAACAGTGTAATATGGGCTAGGTGACATGAGGGAGATTGTTAGACTAATCAGGGAGAGAGGGAGATTGCTGCTATGTCAGGGAGTCTCCTGCAGAATGCAGGAGGGGAGGTAACTATGATGTAACAGTGTAATGTGGGCTAGGTGACATGAGGGAGATTGCTAGACTAATGAGGGAGAGAGGGAGATTGCTTCTATGTCAGGAAGTCTCCTGCAGAATGCAGGAAGGGAGGTAACTATGATGTAACAGTGTAATGTGGGCTAGGTGACATGAGGGAGATTGCTAGACTAATGAGGGAGAGAGGGAGATTGCTTCTATGTCAGGGAGTCTCCTGCAGAATGCAGGAGGGGAGGTAACTATGATGTAACAGTGTAATGTGGGCTAGGTGACATGAGGGAGATTGCTAGACTAATGAGGGAGAGAGGGAGATTGCTTCTATGTCAGGAAGTCTCCTGCAGAATGCAGGAGGGGAGGTAACTATGATGTAACAGTATAATGTGGGCTAGGTGACATGAGGGAGAATGCTAGACTAATGAGGGAGAGAGGGAGATTGCTTCTATGTCAGGAAGTCTCCTGCAGAATGCAGGAGGGGAGGTAACTATGATGTAACAGTGTAATGTGGGCTAGGTGACATGAGGGAGATTGCTAGACTAATGAGGGAGAGCGGGAGATTGCTGCTATGTCAGGGAGTCTCCTGCAGAATGTAGGTGGGGAGGTAACTATGATGTAACAGTGTAATGTGGGCTAGGTGAAATGAGGGAGATTGCTAGACTAATGAGGGAGAGAGGGAGATTGCTTCTATGTCAGGAAGTCTCCTGCAGAATGCAGGAGGGGAGGTAACTATGATTTAACAGTGTAATGTGGGCTAGGTGACATGAGGGAGATTGCTAGACTTATGAGGGAGATTGCTTCTATGTCAGGAAGTCTCCTGCAGAATGCAGGAGGGGAGGTAACTATGATGTAACAGTGTAATGTGGGCTAGGTGAAATGAGGGAGATTGCTAGACTAATGAGGGTGAGAGGGAGATTGCTGCTATGTCAGGGAGTCTCCTGCAGAATGCAGGAGGGGAGGTAACTATGATTTAACAGTGTAATGTGGGCTAGGTGACATGAGGGAGATTGCTAGACTAATGAGGGAGAGAGGGAGATTGCTGCTATGTCAGGGAGTCTCCTGCAGAATGCAGGAGGGGAGGTAACTATGATTTAACAGTGTAATGTGGGCTAGGTGACATGAGGGAGATTGCTAGACTTATGAGGGAGATTGCTTCTATGTCAGGAAGTCTCCTGCAGAATGCAGGAGGGGAGGTAACTATGATGTAACAGTGTAATATGGGCTAGGTGACATGAGGGAGATTGTTAGACTAATCAGGGAGAGAGGGAGATTGCTGCTATGTCAGGGAGTCTCCTGCAGAATGCAGGAGGGGAGGTAACTATGATGTAACAGTGTAATGTGGGCTAGGTGACATGAGGGAGATTGCTAGACTAATGAGGGAGAGAGGGAGATTGCTTCTATGTCAGGAAGTCTACTGCAGAATGCAGGAAGGGAGGTAACTATGATGTAACAGTATAATGTGGGCTAGGTGACATGAGGGAGATTGCTAGACTAATGAGGGAGAGAGGGAGATTGCTTCTATGTCAGGGAGTCTCCTGCAGAATGCAGGAGGGGAGGTAACTATGATGTAACAGTGTAATGTGGGCTAGGTGACATGAGGGAGATTGCTAGACTAATGAGGGAGAGAGGGAGATTGCTTCTATGTCAGGAAGTCTCCTGCAGAATGCAGGAGGGGAGGTAACTATGATGTAACAGTATAATGTGGGCTAGGTGACATGAGGGAGATTGCTAGACTAATGAGGGAGAGAGGGAGATTGCTGCTATGTCAGGGAGTCTCCTGCAGAATGCAGGAGGGGAGGTAACTATGATGTAACAGTGTAATGTGGGCTAGGTGACATGAGGGAGATTGCTAGACTAATGAGGGAGAGAGGGAGATTGCTTCTATGTCAGGAAGTCTCCTGCAGAATGCAGGAGGGGAGGTAACTATGATGTAACAGTATAATGTGGGCTAGGTGACATGAGGGAGATTGCTAGACTAATGAGGGAGAGAGGGAGATTGCTGCTATGTCAGGAAGTCTCCTGCAGAATGCAGGAGGGGAGGTAACTATTATGTAACAGTGTAATGTGGGCTAGGTGACATGAGGGAGATTACTAGACTAATGAGGGAGATAGGGAGATTGCTGCTATGTCAGGGAGTCTCCTGCAGAATGCAGGAGGGGAGGTAACTATGATGTAACAGTGTAATGTGGGCTAGGTGACATGAGGGAGATTACTAGACTAATGAGGGAGATAGGGAGATTGCTGCTATGTCAGGGAGTCTCCTGCAGAATGCAGGAGGGTAGGTAACTATGATGTAACAGTGTAATGTGGGATAGGTGACATGAGGGAGATTGCTAGACTAATGAGGGAGAGAGGGAGATTGCTGCTATGTCAGGGAGTCTCCTGCAGAATGCAGGAGGGGAGGTAACTATGATGTAACAGTGTAATGTGGGCTAGGTGACATGAGGGAGATTGCTAGACTAATGAGGGAGAGAGGGAGATTGCTTCTATGTCAGGAAGTCTCCTGCAGAATGCAGGAGGGGAGGTAACTATGATGTAACAGTATAATGTGGGCTAGGTGACATGAGGGAGATTGCTAGACTAATGAGGGAGAGAGGGAGATTGCTGCTATGTCAGGAAGTCTCCTGCAGAATGCAGGAGGGGAGGTAACTATTATGTAACAGTGTAATGTGGGCTAGGTGACATGAGGGAGATTACTAGACTAATGAGGGAGATAGGGAGATTGCTGCTATGTCAGGGAGTCTCCTGCAGAATGCAGGAGGGGAGGTAACTATGATGTAACAGTGTAATGTGGGCTAGGTGACATGAGGGAGATTACTAGACTAATGAGGGAGATAGGGAGATTGCTGCTATGTCAGGGAGTCTCCTGCAGAATGCAGGAGGGTAGGTAACTATGATGTAACAGTGTAATGTGGGATAGGTGACATGAGGGAGATTGCTAGACTAATGAGGGAGATTGCTGCTATGT
Organism: Crinia signifera; assembly: GCF_055691185.1. Classification (NCBI taxonomy): domain Eukaryota; kingdom Metazoa; phylum Chordata; class Amphibia; order Anura; family Myobatrachidae; genus Crinia; species Crinia signifera. The sequence continues at coordinate 154,852,268 of NC_139225.1, read as the reverse complement.
CAGGGAGTCTCCTGCAGAATGCAGGAGGGGAGGTAACTATGCACTTGGGTGCAGGAACTACCAAGTGATTTGGAGATCACATCATTCCCAATGGTAACAACTAAGGTCTACAGATGAATACATTGAATATCAGACAAAGCTCTTTTTTCTCTTTGTTTGAAGTCTTGTTTCATACAATAGCAAAGTATTAGATTCCCGCTACTCTAACATGAAAGGAACGAAAACAGCAAATTAAAACAAATAAATCGTATAAGTATTATTAACAAGAACATTTTTACAGTAAATTTTAAGTGCAGCTTATTTAACTGAACAAAATGAACTGAACTCTGCATGACCGAGCAATAATGGATGCCGTGGCCCCGACGGGTCTCCTCTGACTTGAACACATTATATTATACATATAAAAAAGGATTGTGCTATTATAAACCCGACATCTGTGGAAGCGCAATAATATTCTCTTCTGTATACGCTGCATTGTACTCTGGCAGCTGTGACGGGTAGTGAGCTCTCGCTGGGCTCCTGCTGGCTGGTCTGGAACATGTGACCTGCTGGTGGCCTGGATACTGTGACCGTTATTTGCAGCGGTATCGCTCGCTAGGTCGACCCTATTTCGGATGACCACTGAAGGTCGACAGGGCTTAGGTAGGCACCTGAAATAGGTAGACAGAGTTGGAAAGTCGACACAATCATTAGGTTGACACTAATTCATATTTTGGCGGTGGTAAAAGTGCCGGGATGCCCGGCCGGCTTGTACAAAATCACAAAGGCAACTATTTTTTTTTTTTTTTTTTATTATAGCTAAAAATAATTTTAATGGCTCTTTCCTATTTTTATTGGTGAACAAGATGTCAGAAAATCATGTAATCGTATGAAGATTATTTTTAGGCTCGGACCCGTAATATACTGTAAGCGCGTCATCTCCGTATCATCTGCTGGATCAAGCTGCGTCTTCCAACAGCTCGCGGACAGGACAGAACAAGCCCAACTCCGTGTCCAATATCCGATTTACAAAGACTACAGGGGCCATAGGCTCAAATTGTCTTTTGCCAGCAGAAGTCCTGGCTTAATGGTTTGTGTTTGTATATTACCAGGGGACGGCACATTTCCATCGAACACAGGAGCCTTGTTGTTACTTTTCCCACCAATGAGCTTGAGCAGTCTTAGTAAAGGTCATTTCTTGAACCTTCTTGCCAGTGTTTGTCTTTTAAAACCAGTTACTTTGTACCCACTGGAGAGAGAAAGGTCATTTACATAATAATTGGCTTGAAATATTCTGGTACTTGTGCGGAAGTAGGAAAAAGTCCTGCTGACGGGTGCGAATTTGCACGCGGATAAATTAATAAGGGGTGCAAGGAATGGAAAAATAACCTGTGCATTGCATCTATAAGTAATGGGCAGCTCTTTCTTATATAGAGAGATAGAGAGATAGATAGATAGGATACAAAGATAGGTAGATAGGTAGTAGTAGATTGTTTATTTATAAGGCGCCACAATGTGTCCGCAGCGCCGTACATAGCAAACAAAAAAAACACTAATTACAAGGTAACGTACAGGGTGTTTTGATAAAATACAGCATAAATAGGGTATAGCTGGTAGAACTAAAATCAGCATCAGTTCTGAAGTAGGTGTCGAAATTGTCAAGGAGACTGAAGATGAAGTAGAGGAAGGGAAGAACAGGGCAGGAGCGCTGGTGAGGTAAAGAGGTAGGGTGAGTACGTGAGGAAGGAGGACCCTACTCATAAGAGTTACCAGACTAAAAGGAGGATGGTGGACGAACGAAAAAAAATATGATAAGTAGGAACGGATGAGAACAGATGGAGGGGTTCGGTAGATAGATAGATAGATAGATAGATAGATAGATAGATAGATAGATAGATAGAGATAGATAGATAGATAGATAGGGTATTTTGCCATTTGGATTGAAAATTAAAACTAATTCCTTATATTAAACCCTACAGCTACTTTCTAGGGCTGCGTAATAATGGTCTCTTGTGGACTTCTAGAACACAAATGATTCTGTGCTATATGCAGTACTGTATATACAATACTTTCTAGTGTTACAGTAACGCTACAGAAATAATGTTAATTCACAAGAATCGCATCTTAGCCGGGTTCCCTTGGTATTGCGGCAGAGCCTGGCTTGCCCTTGTATCATCACCTTCACCTCAAAATAAAGCAAATATAATCACAGGATCCCGTCCCTCTATCACTTAAACACCGCTTTTCATATTGCCTTGTAAAGATTACAAAAGCGTCTGTCAGACGGCCTTAACCTTTGAGGGAAGAGTCAGCTACTCAATCATTATCTCATTCTACAAGTGATTCTAAGACTTGACTTTTACCCCTCTGCCAACATGTGCAGCTTAAATAAATACGTGTGTGCAATTCTCTTTCCCAGATCATTTCCAGAGGACCAAGCAGCACAACACACTTATGGGAAGTGCTCGCTCTCCTTGATTTTGCGGCTTTTTATAAGTTTATTACTTGAATAAAGCAGTGCCTTAATGGGTGAGTTCTTGCATGCCCGACTACAGTCACATGCCAATCTTTGGGGAAGATTACACCGCTCCTTACAGTAGCGCACGCAGGGGGGGGGGGGGTGTTTCTGAGTACCCAGAAACCCCCGCCCCCCAGGAGTCTAAGGGCACTAGGCTGAAAGCTAAGGGTCTCCTCTTTCCATGGGTACAAGAATTTTAAAAATCGGCCCTTGGGAACCGGAGATATCGGACTTCAAAACAGTAGTCCACATCCAAGCCTGTTAATTGCTTTTCCCAGTCAGATATTTCAGGTTCTGTCCGACTTAGAGTTTTTCTGAGGGTATATTCCAAAAGCTGGGACTCTCCCCCTTTGATGGACACTAGTAGCTTGTCTCTTCTGTTCCCAGAACTAGAGATTTACTGTTTCAGCTCCACACACCTGTATGTAGTTTTATATACTCATTGGCAGATTGCTCTGCCTCCTGAATTCTGATCCCCTAGTCCCCAATATCATTTGGTAGGTGGGATTCTCTCGTTTTTAATTCCATTAAAATCTAAGAAATCTTTTTCCAGGAACTGGAGATATCTGCAGTCAAGCGAGCTGTCCTCCCACCAGAAAATTATGAATAATAAGCCCACTCCACTATACATCCCTCCTCTGCATATTAAACATCCTCTACCACGCTGGAAGTTATGTATTAGGACCCTTTCATCTTTCAGCCCAATGCCCCCTTCTACCACCCATCTCCCACCATCTGTGCAGTAAAGGGGTAATTAGTGGAAATTACTGATCCAGGCCCTACATGCTGAGCGGTTGATATAATATCCCCTACCACCCGTGGGACATCAAAGCTTCCCCCACCCTTACCGCTGGAGGATCAGTAGGGGCCCCAATACATTGCTATGCCCAGGGGTCTACACTGCTGTTATGTATGTATATGTGTGTGTGTATTATTTTAATATTATTATTATTTATATACATTTGGTCTATCTATAATACTTTAACTGACCCGGCATATACTGGGTCACCTAAGTGTCCATCTCCGTGCTTTGCTCCGCCCCTCTAGAAACCCCCTTCTGAAAATCCTGCGTTTGCCAATGCCTTACCGGGGACAAAAATGACCGTGCATGGAGATTCAGTGACTCTTAAACCAAGGAGATAATGGGCAACTCTGGTCCCCATTGAACTGGCTGCAAAGTCCTCGGTCCTCAAGTACCCCCCGATGGGTATCGTTTTCTAGCTCTCCACATAGAATTGCAAGTGAAATAATTAGCTCCACTTGTGGATCGCTTAAAATGAATCAGTGAATAATGAGTACACCTGTGCACTGCCTGGGAGACCCCAAAATCTAACTGTTTGGGGTATTTGAGGACCGAGGTGGGGACCCAATGGTCTAGTCAGATGACAATTTCAACAAATTTAAGCTACCATAAAAGTAGAGATTATCTATACCAGGGGTGGTCAAACCTGTCCTCAAGATGTACCAACAGTTCATGTGAATCAGGCAACCTGTGGATCTATAGTAGGAATGAATTCAGCAGGTTTGAACATGTGACAGTTAGTAATGACTACAGCTGTGCACCAGCTAGGTGGTCTGGGGAATGTGACAGTTAGTAATGACTACACCCGTGCACCAGCTAGGGGGTCTGGGGAATGTGACAGTTAGTAATGACTACAGATGTGCACCAGCTAGGGAGTCTGGGGAATGTGACAGTTAGTAATGAGTACACCTGTGCACAAGCTAGGTACTAATTATGTACCAGTACTGTTGAGAAGGAAGACTAACTGTCCAAGAAACGCTGCATAAAGGAACAGGACTAGGACAAAACATTTGCTTTCTTGAACAAGTCCGTTGATGCATGGTTAGCCCTAGTACAAGGAAATCTTTGGTGACCAATTGGTAACCACTGAAAGAGCCAACATCCCTTAGATTACCCGGGTTTTTGCGGCGGTGTAAAAGGGGTATATTCTACACGTGACATTCAGTCTTTACCGTCTAGACTAATTCTACTTGTCTAAGTTCATATCTAGGAACCAGATGTTATTCTGTTTAATAATAAATAAAATAAATCCCACATATAATATTATGATGGGGACAGTAATGCACGGAGGTCTAGACCGTACGGCATGTGGAATCTCAGCGTACGCTATTAACAGGAATGCCGTGTTTCAGGCCCCGTGGTATAAACCATCGCTCTTCACCATCAAGGGAAACAGCTATTTAAATTCTAGGTGACGCTGTTTTGTTACGCTACAGACTGAGGCTATAGACAATCGCTGGGTAGAATGTCAGATGGACAAATCTTTCCTTTCTCTGCATCAGGGAGTCTGCTGAGCAGCGACCGTTACTGAGATTATACTTTTATTAGAATCACCATGATATATGTGAATTAATCGCAGCAAAGTTAAGTAGCTCCATTACCATTGTGTCCGAGCTGCAATCATTCACGGTTAGAGCCGGGGACACTGGTTAATGGACCGGTACTTTAAGTGGATTTCTTCCTAAAGGTCATGACCACAGAGGTGGGAAGGTTATTGTCCCATTTCATGCTGTGGGAAAGGTTTTTATACCAAATACTGTAGATATCAGAATATAAATAGAATATTTCAGATATATTGCAACACAGCATCGCTATTTGTCCTGTGCACCTTTATGTTACAATGGAGGCTTGTGGTTACTTAGGTAAAGCAAAAAGTCCTCTCACATGTTCATTGTCTATCTCATTATAATTCCCCGCCTGGCCAGAGCCGGTAGACCGCCACTCTCCCCTCACAGCCAATAGACTGCGCCTCGTATCAGTCATACTGTCCCCACATCAGGTGTAAGATGTCGGGGTTGTGGGTACAGTGGTCACACATTGAGGTCTGTCGTATGATCAGATTTCTGTATCTTCAGGATGATTCAGCCGCTGAGATTCATCACCATCTTTTCTAGGTGCACGGAAACAGGTTTGGTGTATTGCCGTTAATACAGTAAATCTTGGCACAGTTAGTAACACTAGATTACAGCTAGGCATCCAACCACTGGGATCCTGATTCAATTAGTAATATTAGATTCTGGCTAGGCATCCAGGCAGTAGGATTCTGGCACAGTTAGTAATGTTGGATTACAGCTAGGCATCCAGCCAATGGAATTCTGTCACGGTTAGTAATGTTGGCATTTGGCTACGCATCCAGCCATTGAGTTCCTTGTGCAATTAGTGACACTAGATTCAGGATAGGCATCCAACCATTGGGATCCTGGTGCAATTAGTAACACTAGGTTCAAGCTAATCATCCAACCATTGGGATCCTGGTGCAATTATTAACACTAGATTCTGGCTAGGCATCCAGGTAGGTGGATCAAGGTGCAATTCGTAATACTAGGTTACAGCTAGTAATCCAACCATTGGGATTCTGGTGCAATTAGTAACACTAGGTTCCAGCTAGTCATCCGGCCATTGGGATCCTCGTGCAATTAGTAACATTAGATTGTGGCTAGTCATCCACCCATTGGGATCCTGGTGCAAAGAGTAACACTAGATCCTGGTTAGTCATCCAGCCATTGGGAACCTGGTGCAATTAGTAACATTACATTATGTTTAGGCATCAAACCATTGGGTACAATTAGTAACACTAGGTTCCCACTAGTCATCCAGCCATTGGGATGCTTTTGTAATTATTAACATTAGATTCTGGCTAGGCATCCAGACAGTATTATTATTATAATTTTATTCATAAGGCGCCACAAGTGTTTCGCAGCGCCGTACAAAGGAACAATACAGGGAGACAAAGCTTGGCATAACATTGAATAAATAACAAGAATACAGTACAAATAAAGAGCGCCACAGTTCAATACACATTACAGCTTAAATGTAAGTAGTGAGGACCCAATCAACATACAACTAGAGGCTTGAGGCCAATGATGGAGATGAGTATGAAGATGGTCACTGAGTGTTGGAGTAAAGGAGAGCTGTGAGTGACATGTGAAGAGAAGAGGGCTTTGACAACAGGAGGGAAGAGGGCCCTACTCGGAGGAGCTTACAATCTAGTAGGAAGGGGAGACAGACAGATTACAAGAGGTGCAAGCAAGTGGGTGGTGGTTAGATAGCAGGATGTAAACAGGCAAGGGGTCGGAGAACCAGCTGGTTTATGCAGTGGAAGGGTATGCTTTGATGAATAGGTGAGGTTTCAGTGCCCGTTTGAAGCTTTGCAAGGCCGGGGAGAGTCTAATGGAGCGAGGGAGTGCGTTCCACTGAAGGGGTGCAGCACGGGCAAAGTCCTGTACTCTAGCATGTTATGTAGTGATCAGGGTGGAGGAGAGACGACAGTCGTCAGCCGACCATAGAGGGCGGGAGGGTGTATGAATGAAGATGAGGTTAGAGATATATGGAGCAATGGAATTAGAGATGGCCCTGTATGTGAGTGTGAGGTGTTTGAAGAGGATTCTGTAGGGGAATGGAAGCCAGTGCAGATTTTGTTGAAGGGGAGTGGCTGAATTAGAGCGGCGGGAGAGGAAGATAAGCCTGGCTGCAGCATTGAGGACAGATTGAAGAGGAGCCAGTTGGGATTGAGCGAGGCCGGTGAGGAGAACATTGCAGTAGTCGAGCCGTGAGATGACCAATGAGTGGATGATCAGCTTAGTTGCACTCTGTGAGAGAAAGGGCCTGATGCGAGCAATGTTGCGTAACTGGAACCGGCAAGAATGGGCCAGGGCTTGGATGTGGGGTGCAAAGGAGAGGGAGGAGTCAAGAGTGACACCCAGGAAGCGGAGTTGGGGAACGGGGGAGATGATGGTGTTGTTAACAGTGATATTAGTAGGGGGCATAGCTCTGGGTGGGGGAAAGATAATGAGTTTGGTTTTGTCCATATTCAGCTTCAGAAATCGCTCAGACATCCAGGTGGAGATGGCAGAGAGGCAGTCAGAAACCTGAGAGAAAACAGTGGGGGACAGATCAGGAGAGGAGAGGTAGATTTGGGTGTCATCCGCATAGAGGTGATATTGGAGGCCAAAGGAGTTAATGAGTGCACCCAGAGAGGAGGTGTACAGAGAGAACAGAAGGGGGCCAAGGACAGAACCCTGAGGGACCCCGACAGGAAGGATGGAAGGTGGTGAGGTGGAGCCAGAGGCAGAGACTGAGAAGGAACGGTTGGAGAGGTAAGAGGAAAACCAGTTGAAGACTGTGCCAGAGAGGCCAATGTTTTGGAGTGTGTGGAGGAGGAGAGGGTGATCCACAGTGTCAAAGGCAGCAGATAGGTCCAAAAGGATAAGCAGGGAGAAGTGACCCTTGGATTTAGCTGACAGCAGGTCATTGGTGACTTTCACTAGGGCAGTCTCAGTGGAATGAAGTGGGCGAAAGCCAGATTAAAGGGGATCAAGGATGGAGTGGTCAGACAAGTAGCTGGGGAGACGCCTGTAAACCAGCCGTTCTAGTATTTTAGAGGCAAATGGGAGAAGAGAGATAGGGCGGTAGCTTGTGGAAGAAAAAAAGTCCAGGTTTGTTTTTTTAAGAATAGGAGAGACCAGAGCATGTTTGAAGGGTGAGGGAAAGATGCCAGTAGAAAGAGATAGGTTAAAGAGGTGAGCAAGGTGGGAGCAGCCAGTGACGGAGAGGGAACTGAGGATACGGGAGGGGAGAGGGTCCAAGGGACAGGTAGAGGGGGGAGAGGATGAGATGAGGGAGCAGACTTCCTCAGCTGTAGTAGGGCAGAAGGATGACAGAGTGGGGTAGTTGGGAGGGGAGGATGATTGGGGTGGGTGGGCAGCAGAGGGGGTATGGGAGGAGATATCATAACGGATTATCTCAATTTTAGAGAGGAAGGAGGAGGCAAAGTCAGTGGCAGTGAGGGATGAAGGGAGGAGGGGTGGTGCAGGGCGAAGTAGAGTGTTGAAAGTTTCAAAGAGATGTCGGGGATTGGAGGAATGGGAAGAGATGAGAGATTTGAAGAAAGATTGTTTGGCAGAGGAGAGAGCAGCGCTGTAGGAGGAGAGAATAAACTTGAAATGGAGGAAGTCTGCCAGAGAGTGAGATTTCCTCCAGAGGCGTTCAGCAGAGCGTGCACATTTTTGCAAGAATCGTGTTATTTTGTAAGTAGGATTCTGGCACAGTTAGTAATGGTGGATTCTGTCTAGTCATCCTGCCATTCATGCTTATATGGAATGAGTATCTGAAGATCCTCTTCAGAAGTCTTGTTGAGCGCACGAACAGTTGCGCTAGGAGCAGTGAAGTAGTTAAGCGTCCGGCAACTTATTTGCAGCAGATATTGTGCACAATTTAAAACATTTTTAACCCGGCACATGTGCTATTAAATAACGCAAGCAGTAAGTGGCTGAACACAAAGGCAATAATCTTCAGGAATACAGCCATTGCCAGTGGTTAATGTCCCTCGGCAAAGGTGGCCATTTGTAAAATTCTAACAAAACCGTCGTTAGCTGTGTTAACAACCAATTTCAGAGGCAAAGGCAGTTAGATAAAGTTCTCCACAACAGTAAAACAGAGCTACAGCAGTTGGGAAGCTAATAATAGAAGGGCTTTTAACGATTCCACACTGTGTAGAAATATGTTCCATGGTAAAATGTCCGAGAATACGGTCATTGGTCGGGAGACATTTGGCCGTGTAATGATAATAATGGTCTTACAATGGTGGAAAGGTACTTGCCTTGTCTCTGGCAGAGCGGGTGCAGAGAGGGTGCGGGGCAAAGCTTATGATTCTTATGAATCTGATGGTCAATTAGCGACGATGACCGATCTACTGCAAGTGACACAGTGAAGGGAAAATTGCAAATTGCTGTCAAATTAATCAGGGCTCTTGTGAATACAACTTATAATATTCACAAGTGACGCATGTAATAAGGGACTACGTGCGACTGTATGACCTGGATTAGTCTTCCGAAGTGATTTGTGCCTGCTATACCAGGGAACGCAGTTATGGTGAACACGGATTTAGCATTCACAAGTGATTGTGAGTGATCCAAGGGTGCAGGGGTCGGTGCATTCGTCCAATGACTCCATCACACCTGTCGTGGCATAAATAAGCCATAATACTCAGCCAGGAAAAGGTGTGTGTGTGTGTAAGGGACCCCCCATTTACCCCCCTCCATTCCCCATTTACCCCCCTCCATTGATCCACCAATGCTGTGAACACTGATTCACAAGTGATCATCATACGTGATTATTGGCAGTGATGTAGTATTCATCTCCGACTTCTTCATCACTCTGGTTTCTCTGCTTTATAGACTTGGCCACCCATGATCTAATTAAACGTCATACGGAATGGATATGGAATATATATGGATGAGGGCTCTTTGTTCCTTTTGTTTTACACTCATGAAAAGGATTGCTTGCCTCTTGTTATAAGGGTATAACCATGTTACAGCCCATTCCACACTTCTTCTGCATAATGGAAATATTCCAAAATACCGACACTTGCCTACTTTATTACAGAGGGACATTACTATATCCAGCAGAACATAATGATATATCTACTACACAAAGATAGAGTCTTTCACACATTTCGCAGCACTCTGCCCATTCAGGGGGCTGCTGCAGAGATATATACTTGCTGTGTAAGTTCTACAGACCTACCTGCACATGTAGGGCCTCATGGTTCTCCAATCCTTCCACGATTAGCGAGAAGCGCTCCTTGTTATTTATTTCCGCAGCCGTGCTGATTGCTTCCAGGAGCTTATCGAGGCTAGGAAAAAGAAGATATGAACAAAATTAATCTCACCAACGCATCTGACGTAACCGCTGAAATTTGACATCTTTGGTTTGTAGACTCTTACCAACCATTTTCTAAAAAAAAAAAGCACTAAAGGGCGGGTCCAACTCTATCATTTGGCAGTTGAGAAGGGCATCGGGATCTGGGGTGGCACTGAGTCAGCCGATCACAAAATTAAGGAGGTCTATGAAAAGACGTCCTTGTTGTACTTAATTCAGGTGGTTTCTGTAGAACAGCCAAGATACCTCCACCACACTTTCATTTGAGGGGGTGGACAGTGGGTATTGGTGGCAGTATGGGATTGGTGGGAGGGGGGGCAAGTTGAATCTTTGTGTAGGGTGCAGAGAAGCTTCACACCGCCCCTGACCGAAGACCATAATTTTTTTTTACTGACACGTTTTTCGTGCAATTGAGAAATGGATCAAAAAATTTTAAATAATAGGGTCTAGCAGAAAACTGAATCTAAGAGAACCTAAAGACTGGTGTCTGTAACCATGAGATGGCAGATTTCCACTCGTCAGCCAGTAGATCCTTCTCCAGAAGAACTTGCAAAATATAGGCTACTACAGGGTAACGCCATCTGGAGGGTCTGAAGCTTGGTATATCTGACTTCTATAGAAACCTACAGGGGATGCATTTGCTGTTGGAACTGGAGGGGCTACAGGAGATATCTGCTGTGATCCCTACATAGTACATCCTAGGGATCCCAAAAATGTACAGACTCCCAACTAAAATGCAACCTCCGTAGAAAGTTAATGTTTTGTAGTTGGATTTACAAAGCTTCAGAATGTGAAGAGGTCATCTCCGGATGAAATTGGCCAACTTTTTTTTTTCAAAGTCTCCTAGAGAGGGGTCGGACCCTGGTGAGGCAGGCGCCGGCCGCACAGGCAAATTGGCTATGAGGGACCTGAACCAGGAAGCAGTGTGTTAGGACTACACTACATGACGTCACTAGGAAAGGGATCTTATCGGTGGCGATCTCCTGGCAAGAGTCAAACGTGGAAACCATTTACCACACAAAAATGTGTATTGTGATAAATACGTCCCTTATTCTTAAATGAACGATTAGTGATCGTGTCGTATAGACAACATAGACAGAACATCTTTATCTGATCATATAGACTTACATGTTGTCTTCCCCAACTATGCAGATGGCAGATAGAACCTTCAAGATCTCCGTCATCATATTGGCTTGTTTGGGATCAATAGCCCGGGCCAATAGAAGCAGGCTTCTCTCTTCTCCCAGCATCCTCTCCAGTCCATACTGTTAGACAGAAAACAGAGTCATTCATTTAAATTGACCTAAACATACACAAAGAATATATAACTACATAAACTAGTATTGCTATACACTGAGTCGCCTCTTCAGGCAAGCCTATCATATTTAAGTTCCACATGCATAACCCTCTGAGGCACTCCGGGTCCCCACCGTCTCCCCCGCCGCCGGTCCCCCTACCGCCCACCCTAACCCTGCCCATCTCCCTGATGCAGAGACGGGCAGGGACCCGCAGCCCTGCCGTCGAGAGAGTCCAGAGGGGAGGGTCTGGTGAGCTCCGGCCAAGGATGACAGGGGCTACATCTGTATTACTGGTGCCTGTCCTTGTGTTTCCCTCCTATGTCCCTATAGATTGTAAGCTTGCAGCAGGGCCCTCCTACCTCCAAGTCTGTCTGTTGTTACCCAGTTTGTTTTATCACTGTCTACCATTGTAAAGCGCAAACGGAATCTGCTGCGCTATATAAGAAACTGTAAATAAATAAATAAATGTAATGCTATATGCGACCAATTAAACAACAGGTGGAACATGAATTGTATGACAAACAAGGGGACATAACACCGCGTGCTGGGGAGTTGTGCATCAGATAATCTTGCCATGTGTTTTAAATAAACATGATCTGCAGGAAAACAAATCTGTCAAAGTTACTCTCTTCTCTGCATATATATAAATCTGAAAAAAAAAATCTGTGTACAGCATTGATCAGTAGCAAAGAAAGAGGATAAATGACTGTCTGGTCTTCTAGGTTACACAATCTCTATAAACTTCAAACGTTGTATATAAGAGATTGTATTTTTTATTGGAATCCACTGTAAATATTTTATAAAAACAATTCATACAAAAGTAATTATAAAAATGTAGATGGATTTGTCCAAGGAGTACAAGCAGGTGAAACGGACGTGCTGCTCTTTGCCGTTTGAGCTTTTGAGCCTTCTACCCAAACCGCTGGACATAAGCTGTGGAATTGGAAGAGGGTTATTCATATTTAATTAAATTTTAACCAAGCTGTCATGGCTGATGGGTGATACCCCTTTCACATCACACCTAATTACCGCGTTCATGTTGGTTCCTTGCCGATTTGACCCGGTAATTGGTGCGATGTGAAAGGGGTAACCGGGTTCTGCAAACAGGTAGCAACACAGAAATGCTAACTAGTAAAAAAGGGTTCTTACTGGTTTGTTGCGGTGTTGCTTTAAGGTGTGAAGGGTTAATCGGGTCCAGTGACCCTTTTGTGATGCGTTGGACCATCCCTCCCAAACCACCGACTTAAGAAATCTCTGCGGCTACCACAATGTCTTCTTGCTTTCCTCAAGTGCGACTTTAGATCATATACTACTAGACCTAATGCAAATAAACTGCGTCTGATGATACAAAGACATTGCTGAAGGATGGATGACCTTAGAGTGTACGGAAATAAGCACTCCCATTATGCCAGCCACGAACATGAGCTACCCCTGCTGATCCACCTCCTGTGAATCTAGATCAATGGGAAGACATGGGGAGAGTCCTCCCAGCAGTTAAGGTGCCCATACACGTTGCTATAAGCATTGTGCAATGTAATGCGTTATCGGGTGGATCGGATCACAATGCCTGCGGGAGCGTCACATTGCATGCTGCTTATCGCAGCGTGTATGGCCACCTATAGTCCTAGGCTACCGGTCTATCAGACATTGCTGCTTCTCTCCTGGAGTATATCACTGCTCTAAGCATCCTTTACTGACCACATGGGCCTACAAGCCCAAGGCCTATACATCTAGGATCTTCATCACAACAGTACAAGATTGACCAGTTGCCTATTTGCCATGACTGCCGGCCATAAATCATACTGTAACTATTAAAATGGTCTTGTTTTTTCTTCACTATTTTAACATATTTAAGGAGACATTGGGGCTAGTAGTGTAGGGGATATAGACAGTGGCCACACCTACACAGCATTAGTCACACCCATGCGGAACTGGTTACAGTTACTCCTTTTCCCACAAACGTGCCTTGGGGCACCGATTACAAGCTTTTTCAGATCCAGAGAGGTGCCAGGACCAAACTCATTGTGGAAACAAATAGATCTGCTCATATTTGCAAGTAGAGTACTAGGCTTGCTTAAGTTCTGGAGCATTTCAGCTACTCCGTTCCTACTTTGTTACAGAATAAACCCCATTTTATATGATGACAAGGTCTCTAAGTTGTATGGCCCTCGATGGCCAATACCATAATTTATTGTTCATGTCTCCATATTCAAATCTAGTGCACTATAAATAGTTTGTAAACACCCAACGCATCTACAGTAATTGTGATCCAGTCATTTGTTTAGTAGACCGAACAAGATGGGATTCGGTGCCCTAGACGTAACCCTTGTGAGGAGAAGTTGGTCCGTCCACCTAGAAGAAAGACGAGGTGACGTGTTTCTCCAGCACCCACCTTATTGTTCATAAACGCCTTCAGGCATTGGATGAGTTTATGCTGATTCTTCTTGTCAATTTTCTCCTGCCTAGTGAGGAAAGAGAAGATGGATATAAGACTGTCTAATAAACTGTGGCTAGCTCGGGAAAAGCGGGGATGTAACGTAGGTCTTACTGTTTTTTGTCCAGCAGTTTCTCCAGAACATCCAGGAGCTGCCCAAGGCCTTCATGTCCAAAGTTGTTAACCCAGCTGTTAAAGAGAGAGAGAATAATTATTGCAGTTTTACTTCAGCCAAGAAACCTGGAAGCTTTTCCAGTGTTTGATGGTCAGATAGGTTGTTGTTTCCCGTGTGTCTATTTGGGAGGTTTTGCAGTGATGTTTCTTAATTATACCCTGCCAACCGCAAACATTTTTGAAAACAACGCACACTAATGTCGAAGGCAGAGTTTTAAGTGGTGCCGCATATAGAATAACAGTGTTATAGGTCTGTGTTCAGAGAGCGGACACCAAGTAATGGGGCACGTTAAATAAATGGGCAAACAAAGGCAGGAAATCAAAGTTAGGCGAAGCCCAGACCTTATTTTATAAAAAAAAAAAAATTTCAATAATGTTTTCAGAAGTTAATCTGTTTCTTGTAGTCCCTGCACACTGGTCCCCGTTGTTCGGGGTTAGCTGCTTCACTTGCCGGGTGACTGGCCCGGTTTAGAGTTGGACAGGTGTGCTTGGGGTTAAGTGTGTGGAGCAATCTTTATACTGTGCAGCATTATGGGATACAGAAGTCTCATGATTAGTCCTATAAGGGACATGGTTATTTACTGTTGTTCAGTACTCCAGACATCTGATTCCACTCCAATTCTATCTAGCTGTAGTACATTGAAGAAGCAGATTATCGATTCTAGCACTGTTATTTATTTGTAATACCTGCCCATCTATATATGTTGCACTATTTATGTAATTATGTATTGTCATTTGTACTGTGAAGTAAAACGCCTTTACGCATAATAACAATTGTCTACGCAGTCATTACCTTTTCATAAACCCCAACAACACAGCCCAATAAAGGGGCGGAGCGCTGCACTTAACCCCAAGCACACCTTTTCAGAAGTTAAGACAATGAGGGTTTTTATTATGATAATTATTAGGGACTAGTTAAAATCCTGTAGAATTGACGGCTTCTTCAATGTACTACAGCTAGATAGAATTGGGGTGGAATCAGATGTCTGGAGTACTGAACAACAGTAATAACCATGTCCCTTGTAGGACTAATCAGGAGACTTCTGTCTCCCATAATGCTGCACAGTATAAAGATGGCTCCACACAGCTCAGTAGAGATCATCGGCAGCCATCTTGGGATAGGGCATGAAGCCTCCCTGAAGAACAGGAGGACTGGAGTCTGCATACGCCTCTTTCAACACATTCCACCACAGATGTCTAATGAAATATTTGCCCAGAATCATAACAGTCTCTTATTATGTTTGGATACTGGCCAGATGGGCAAACAAAGCAGATAAGTGTGCATCCAAATAACACAAATGGGCTACAGTAAAGCTTCTGGAATATTGACAGGCCTAGCATGAATATTATCTTATAAAGCAGGCATGGGTAAGCTTTATCCCTCCAGCTGTTGTTGAACTACACATCCCAGTATGCTCTGCTCCCGAAAATCTCGGTCCCCCCGGGAAAGCTAGGCAAGTCTCCCACATGCCCCCCAGAGCGCCCCCCCCCCCCCCACCCCATGGCTGCTGAAAGAAATGCTGGAATTAACGGGTCCGTGGGAGTTTGGGGGTCTAAAATGATGCAAATCTTGTCATTCCGTGTCATTATAGCCCCACTCTCTACTTGAAGACTCGCGAATCGCGGCGTTTGCGTAGATTGGGGGATCAGCCCCCCCCCCCCCCCCCTTCCCCCCGGCCAGGAGATTTGGTTGACCTCTCCAGGCTTCTCCCGGAGAGGCAAATTCAAAAGGTAGGCAAGTATGTATTTGGCTATGCTATACTGTTGCAGTGCATGCTGGGATGTGAAGTTTAACAACAGCTGCAGGACCAAAGGTTCCCCCTATCCCTGCTATAGAGTGTCATAAGATCCGTAATCATTGTTCTTCTATACGCCAGCCATAAAGCTGAATGTAGAATTCCAAGAAAATGTAGGTCAACAGCACCGACAATGACATATGTATCAATACATTATGTACATAGACAGAGCGACAGTCATTTCTGCGGAGTGACAGTCACATAGCGCGCACAGACAGAAGGGTAAGCAGACATAGGCTTAGTTATGGTTCTATATTCCAGCAGTTACTCGAAAAACACAACATTAAAAAAAGGGAGATGAGCTGTTATTACACCTTTTCCCAAACTCTAAACATTCCGCACAAAAGTTTTGCAGTCGTCTATGTATGTGTTGCAGAACCTGGATAATGACATGCGGTGCGATACACACGGCAGACACAAACAAGCCGTAACTAGGAAAGCAGAAGAATTGACCCTTTCCGTGGCAGAAACCCATTGAGGTTTTGGTATATCTGGATATTAAACATAAAAACAAAATCTTACGTTGTTTTAAAACAAGACTGAATAAGTATAACAATAGTGTGATACAACCAGGGTTGTAGAGCACAACGACGGGCCGAGGTAGAGGAAGAGGCTTGGTGAAATCCTTGAGGAGTGGGTACAACTGCAAGATAACTAAAGAG
This sequence comes from Crinia signifera, assembly GCF_055691185.1. NCBI lineage: Eukaryota > Metazoa > Chordata > Amphibia > Anura > Myobatrachidae > Crinia > Crinia signifera. Next base: position 154,835,726 of record NC_139225.1, on the reverse strand, counting down.
TCAGAGGAAGGGGGCATAGTTACCCGACCCCCGCACAGCTTGCCCGATCTGGGTATTTAGTACCCGCTCTCCCCCTGGATAGATTTGGTCTCACATTGCTGTCAATTTCTAAATAAATAATTAATATATATTTACACACACACACACACACACACACATACATGTATACACACACATGTAATTCCAATGCGTGAGATATAATGGGTGTTTGGTGCAATCATTTTCAGGTCAGTCTGAGACTAGTGGGCCGTTGGGTGTCCATACCGTTTCACAATGCAATACTGGAAAATGGCTCCTGGTACATTCCCCGTGTAACCTCTGTCTTGATTGGCATTAATTACAAAAGTAACCAAAACACTGTTACCAAGCAACAACTACATTCATTTATAGTTACTGACTGTTTTTCTGAACTGTGGCTCCTCCCAACAGTGTCAGTGATGTCACTCTCACCTGAGCATTCCAGCACAGACAGTACCAAGCATGTCACAGACCAGACTTAACCAATTATTATAAAGAGTAGCAAAGTACCCTCAACCTGAGCCTATTGCCAAGAGGAAAGGTATGGGAGGGGGGTTGGGCAACTGGAAACCCTCCTTATGCTTGCCTATGCCCCCGATGGTCTTCCCGGCCTATCCGCCAACACTGCTCATTCCCATCACACAAAAGCGGTTCTTCTGGTAATTTTAAGCATGCCTGCCGCTCGCAAAGGCTGCACCCCCCCCCCCTTTTTTTGCCTGCACAACTGCAATTGGATGATTGCATAAACATCCATTTGCATGAAATGCGCATGTGCAAAATAGAAACATTGGCCCTCCGTGCCCATGGAGGACCGATTCAACCGGAATAAGGCCCAAAGTGCGGACAGGGGCATCATGGCTCAACAATAAAATGTGTTGCACATTTAAGCCAGGTATTTGCTGTAGGCCAAAAAAAAACATTTCCAACCCTTACTAACCAACATAGCCCTGGTGGGAATTTGGCCAATAATCCGTATATCTTCCTAAAATCTAACAAATCCTGTAGTCGGCAAATATTAATTACAAATGTCGAAACAAGACTTCTATATACGGTGATCCAACAATCACTGAGTATATATTTCTGTAGTTGAAGTGAAACAGGGCCGAACCTTCAAAGTTTCCGAGTGACAGAATCAGAAACGCCTTCCTTCCGGCACACAAGAAAAACAGATTTGTTTTACATCGGACGCACCTACAGATTGCCTCTAGTTAACATTCGCAGTGACAGCGATGATTTACAATCGCTTTACACTCCTACATAATTTTGTATATTTTTTTTTTCTTAAATGAATTATATGAGCAGATGTTATACCTGGAGGTGTCAAATCAAATCAGTTTATTAAAAACAATCGTAAACACTTCATCTTCCTTCCCCGGTTCTCTGACAACGCGGAGACAACAGAAACTCCAGCTGGCAAACTTCTGGAAGTTTGTCCCAAACTTTCCTGGATAGCAGATACAATCTCAGCCAATTTAGCCATTGTTGTCAATTTTCAAGAAATTCAAAACCAGACCTGAACCAAAACATTTGAGGGTGGTTTTGGCAAGACACGAAGACATAGGTTCCGCTCACATCTCTAACAAACAGCCTCCGCGAGACAATGGAATTGCTTAAGACGGCTACAAACAGGGCGGTTCAGTCAAACAGATTGCACCGGCATATCGTTCAATGCTGGGTATGTGACATCGTTAGTGACACCATGCACGTTACAAGGGGCGTTGACCGGTCGTCCGGGCCTTGGTAAAATGTAAAATGTACGGTACAGGGTCTCAAGGAAGGGGCATGGCCCCATCCCCTTGAAAAAAAAAAAAAAAAAAACAAGAGGGAGAGAGAGGACAGGCTGCCGCTGCAGCTGCCTATCTCGCCACCTCAGCACACAGCACTGAGCAGTGTGTGCTGAGCTGGGTAGAGATGCTGTCATCTCTGTCCCCATTGCCTGGCTTCCTTCAATGGAGAACGGGGGAGTGGGACCCAGGCAAAAAGTACCGCTAACCACCCCACTCTCAAGGCCACGGAAGTACGGAACACTGATTTGTCGGTCTGTCATTAACAACGCTCCAGCGCGTATGGGCAATCTGTGCTGGCAGGGTGTCGGCATGAATTCCCGTCGTTCCAGTATATACCCAGCATTAGGGAGAGTTTTTAAATGCTCCATAGGAACAACAATGGGACAGATGTATTAAGCCTGGTGAAGTGATAAAGTGGAAAGTGATAACGTACCAGCCAATGAACGCCTGGCTTTTTTAAACAGATGTATTAAGCCTGGTAAAGCGGTGATAAAGTGGATCCTGATTGGCTGGTTGCATAATCAGGATCCACTTTATCACCGCTTTACAAGGCTTAATACATCTGCCCCAATATTCTGCCCCTTCGATTTAAGACACCATATTTTAATACCTATACAGCTTCTTTTTTTGCATCAATGTGTAACTAACCTGCTGGGTATTCACAGACTTCCAGTGATGTCCAGTGATGTCACTGGGAGGAGGGGCTTAAATCTGGTGGCAGTCAGAGGTGGTTCTTAAGTCCAGCGCTGGTAGAGAACAGTGTGGCTTCTGAGGACTGCACTGGCTGCATCCCGTAGAAGCCACAAAGGGCTGATGGTATATTGGATGAGTCCATAGGTGAAATCCGCCACTGGAACACATTTCCCTAACGTGGCAAATCCTGAAAACATGCATGGCACCGAAGCAAGACCGAGAGCCTCCCTGTTGTAGCGCTATAACGATTGATATTGCAGTGGACAATCAGTTAAGGTGTGCGAATGAAAATGGACCAACTAAATCCATACTTTATATTCTGAGCTGCACCAATGTCCTCTGGAACACATATAAAATAATGTTTCATGCCAGTTCCAGTCAATGCAGACTGCTCCCATTGCACACGTCGCAGGCAGCTCCACTGATTCGCTTAGAATGAAAATGCGCAATGCCGCAGCCACTTCCCCTGGTAGCAAATTGCACTTATATTAGTGTCCTGCTGCATTCCGTTTGGATCAAGCCTCTGCATTATGGAATGTGCTCTTATTCAACGTTCTCATCTTGTGTTATTTTTACTTCCAGCTCGGTGTTCGGCTTCATTTACCAGAAATGCACAAGGTGGTTTTTTTTTTGTTTTTTTTTATTGTAGGTTTAGGAAAATACTGTATGTTCCACGTGGAATAAATTCATTTCAAATCAGCCATCAATGCCGTCCTGTATAGATGGCAGCTTTTGTTATTATTGGGAAGTGCTTCCTGAAAGGTCATATTTTAACACAATTATATTTGGATCAACAGGACAATACCTGTCTTCATAGGAACATTATTAAGGGGTCCAAAATCTCCAAACCAATATGACTTTAAAAGCATTCCTACCTTAATTTTGCCTGCTGGAAAACCTGCCATGCTGTTATTCAAGAAATGCCAAGCTGTTACCTGTTATGCTGTCTACCTTCTACAATTAAAGAACCAGGCTTTCTTTCCATCCAGTGTATGCGAGTCCTTGTCACATTTGGCGCCCGAACAGGCAGTCCCAGCTGGACATCGCAAAACTACAGGAACCCTGGTAAGACAGTTATGAACTGGCAACATTTTCTGGTTACACATTGTGCAACTGCATTTTAAGAGGACATTGTCATCTTTAGCTCTGACTGAGAGACGGGAGTCACACCTCCTGAAATTAGAGGCAGGGTTAAAGCTCTTAGCACACGTTTTTTTCCGCCAACCCTGAGAAATGTGCCATTTGTATGGTAGAAGCAAATTATTTTGGGGTACATTGTAGGCAGAGGACAAGGTCAACCTCAGAATAGTAAGGTAGAAGCTCTACTTTAAACCCAAATATACAACTTAGGACATTTCTTGGACTTGGTGGGATATTACTGCAGTTCAATCAGGATAAATGGGGAGGAGAAGCCCGTCCTCTATCTTAGCCATAAGTTATTGTCCAGAGAGCACAGGTACTCAACTGTAGAGCAGGAGAGCTTGGCAATTAAGTGGGCAGTGGAGTCCTTCAAGTATTATTTGTTGGGACAAGAGTTTTTTTTTGGTAACAGACCATGCGCCCTTGCAATGGATGAACATGAACAAAAGGGGAATGCTTGTGTGACCTGTTGGTTTTTGGCCTTATAGCCATTTAAGTTTGAGTTGCAGCATTGTCCGGGGAAACCTCAACGTAAATGCCCTTTCCAGAAGGTTTGTAGGTGCCAATCCTCCAAGCAACCCTATGGTGAAGCTAGGGCAGGAGGAAGAGGGCGAGATGGGTGATCTCTGGAAGTGTGTGGGGGGGGGCTGTGTATCTAGGTGAACGACACATGTAGGGATGGGCAAGGCAGAGAGCTCACCTAAAAATGTCATGGCTTTACCAGCATGGGGGGAGGAGTGTGGCAGGGACAGCATCATTCGTCATGAAGGGAATGTGAAATATCCAGTTCAGGGTTTAAAGCAGCAGGACTCATAAGGTCCAGTCCGGGTTCTCCTGAGATGTATTGTGATTCACTGTCTGCTAATTAACAACACCCGTTATTTCCTGTTATACGTTTGTTCAGAACAGAGGGTCAGTGTTCTCAATACATATATCGCAATTGTGTTAGGACCTGCAGAAAAGTGGGGTCCCGTGGAGGGGGCTGCAGGCTTAAATGCATTAATCAATACATTAACTAAATCTCTGCTGTTTATTCTTATTAGTTAATTTAGTGAGTGCAGAGCCCCTGCAATTTATATTTAAACAATGTGGTCACAAACCCTAGGGCACCCCAGAGTAAGTAAGCTGAGGTTTTGCCTAGGATGCCGGAAAAGCCTTGCACCAGCCCTGGTGATTTTAACATTCATATCGGGCCATCGGCAGTGATTGTTCAATGGGGTATACGTTCAGAACGTCGACACCAGAATGATGACTGTTCATAAAATACCTATTCAATGATGTCCTACTGTTCTGAATATTCTGCCAAAATTCTGAACAATAAAATCTGTTTGGCCGCATGTTTTCTATAGCGCAGAGATTCCACGGAAGGAATGTTTTTTTTTCTCTTATTGTCCTGTATCGAGGTCTCTGAGGATGGCAGACAAATCCCCGATTTATAAACACGGACAGTTAATTGCAAATTCCAGGAAATATAAAAAAACAGATGTTTGATGGAGCTGACAGGTGGAAAACCTGGATCTTACGAATCCTATGCCGATAGACGGTCTCCCGGGAATACCCGTTTACAATACAAATACGAGCCATTTATTTGGGGTTTGTGTGAGCGCTCTATACAACTGGAATAAAATGCCTTAAGAATTATTCATTTTATTTTCTAATAGCTTGGGGAGATTATTCATGTGTGCGGCTTATCCAGAATCTATTTGCACTCACTTACAGAGAGAGTCGTTATGCCGACGTATCAGTTATAGTATAACCGCTGCTGCTGGTGCTCGGGTATGGCGGCATCTGTAGCAGAGACTATAGTGATTGTAGCGGATATGATAGACGGGTAGGTGAAATGCTGTAGGTGTGGGATCCGTGCATTGTGAGGATCCCGATGTCATGTACGGATAGCCGCAAGAACCAACCCAGGTGTCCCGCTGCAAAATGCGTCTTTTTACCGGAAAATGTGCGGACAGTAATTTGGTTCTTAAATTGCACCAAGAGATCAGAAAACGGCATGCTTCATACATAGATGTAGCCCTGACCTCAGGACTTCCTGGCAGGCCATGAACTGAACTGCAGAACCATAAAAGGTGCAGATTTAACCCCATCTGCCTCTGCTCACAGTGGTCGGGTCCTTCAGTTATACACACAGCTGATCACACTGGCCGGGTCCATCAGACACACACAGCTGATGACACTGGCCGGGTCCATCGGACACACACAGCTGATGACACTGGCCGGGTCCATCGGATACACACAGCTGATGACACTGGCCGGGTCCATCAGACACACACAGCTGATGACACTGGCCGGGTCCATCGGACACACACAGCTGATGACACTGGCCGGGTCCATCGGATACACACAGCTGATGACACTGGCCGGGTCCATCAGACACACACAGCTGATGACACTGGCCGGGTCCATCGGACACACACAGCTGATGACACTGGCCGGGTCCATCGGACACACACAGCTGATGACACTGGCCGGGTCCATCGGATACACACAGCTGATGATACTGGCCGGGTCCATCAGACACACACAGCTGATGACACTGGCCGGGTCCATCGGACACACACAGCTGATGACACTGGCCGGGTCCATCGGACACACACAGCTGATCACACTGGCCAGGTCCATCGGACACACACAGCTGATCACACTGGCCGGGTCCATCAGACACACACAGCTGATTACACTGGCCGGGTCCATCGGACACACACAGCTGATCACACTGGCCAGGTCCATCGGACACACACAGCTGATCACACTGGCCGGGTCCATCATACACACACAGCTGATCACACTGGCCGGGTCAATCGGACACACACAGCTGATCACACCGGCTGGGTCCATCGGACACACACAGCTGATCACACCGGCTGGGTGCATCAGACACACACAGCTGATGACACTGGCCGGGTCCATCGGACACACACAGCTGATCACACTGGCCAGGTCCATCGGACACACACAGCTGATCACACTGGCCGGGTCCATCAGACACACACAGCTGATCACACCGGCCGGGTCAATCGGACACACACAGCTGATCACACCGGCTGGGTCCATCGGACACACACAGCTGATCACACCGGCCGGGTCCATCGGACACACACAGCTGATCACACCGGCCGGGTCCATCAGACACACACAGCTGATCACACCGGCCGGGTCCATCGGACACACAGCTGATCACACTGGCCGGGTCCATCGTACACACACACAGCTGATCACACTGGCCGGGTCCATCAGACACACAGCTGATCACACTGGCCGGGTCCATCAGACACACACAGCTGATCACACTGGCCGGGTCCATCGGACACACACAGCTGATCACACTGGCCGGGTCCATCGGACACACACACAGCTGATCACACTGGCCGGGTCCATCAGACACACACAGCTGATCACACTGGCTGGGTCCATCGGACACACACAGCTGATCACACTGGCCGGGTCCATCGGACACACACACAGCTGATCACACTGGCCGGGTCCATCGGACACACACACAGCTGATCACACTGGCCGGGTCCATCGGACACACACACAGCTGATCACACTGGCCGGGTCCATCGGACACACACACAGCTGATCACACTGGCCGGGTCCATCAGACACACACAGCTGATCACACTGGCCGGGTCCATCGGACACACACAGCTGATCACACTGGCCAGGTCCATCGGACACACACAGCTGATCACACTGGCCGGGTCCATCGGACACACACACAGCTGATCACACTGGCCGGGTCCATCAGACACACACAGCTGATCACACTGGCTGGGTCCATCGGACACACACACAGCTGATCACACTGGCCGGGTCCATCATGCACTCACAGCTGATCACACTGGCCGGGTCCATCGGACACACAGCTGATCACACTGGCCGGGTCCATCAGACACACACAGCTGATCACACTGGCCGGGTCCATCGGACACACAGCTGATCACACTGGCCGAGTCCATAATATACACACAGCTGATCACACTGGCCGGGTCAATCGGACACACACAGCTGATCACACCGGCTGGGTCCATCGGACACACACAGCTGATCACACCGGCCGGGTCCATCAGACACACACAGCTGATCACACCGGCCGGGTCCATCGGACACACAGCTGATCACACTGGCCGGGTCCATCGTACACACACACAGCTGATCACACTGGCCGGGTCCATCGGACACACAGCTGATCACACTGGCCGGGTCCATCAGACACACACAGCTGATCACACCGGCCGGGTCCATCAGACACACACAGCTGATCACACCGGCCGGGTCCATCGGACACACAGCTGATCACACTGGCCGGGTCCATCGTACACACACACAGCTGATCACACTGGCCGGGTCCATCGGACACACAGCTGATCACACTGGCCGGGTCCATCAGACACACACAGCTGATCACACTGGCTGGGTCCATCGGACACACACAGCTGATCACACTGGCCGGGTCCATCGGACACACACACAGCTGATCACACTGGCCGGGTCCATCGGACACACACACAGCTGATCACACTGGCCGGGTCCATGGGACACACACAGCTGATCACACTGGCCGGGTCCATCGGACACACACACAGCTGATCACACTGGCCGGGTCCATCGGACACACACACAGCTGATCACACTGGCCGGGTCCATCGGACACACACAGCTGATCACACTGGCCGGGTCCATCAGACACACACAGCTGATCACACTGGCTGGGTCCATCGGACACACACAGCTGATCACACTGGCCGGGTCCATCGGACACACACACAGCTGATCACACTGGCCGGGTCCATCAGCCACACACAGCTGATCACACTGGCTGGGTCCATCGGACACACACACAGCTGATCACACTGGCCGGGTCCATCATGCACTCACAGCTGATCACACTGGCCGGGTCCATCGGACACACACAGCTGATCACACTGGCCGGGTCCATCATGCACTCACAGCTGATCACACTGGCCGGGTCCATCATGCACTCACAGCTGATCACACTGGCTGGGTCCATCGGACACACACAGCTGATCACACTGGCTGGTCCATCATGCACTCACAGCTGATCACACTGGCCGGGTCCATCGGACACACACAGCTGATCACACTGGCCGGGTCCATCAGTTATACACACAGCTGATCACACTGGCCAGGTCCATCATGCATTAACAGCTGATCACACTGGCCGGGTCCATGGGACACAAACAGCTGATCACACTGGCCGGGTCCATCATGCACTCACAGCTGATCACACTGGCCGGGTCCATCGGACACACACACAGCTGATCACACTGGCCGGGTCCATCATGCACTCACAGCTGATCACACTGGCCGGGTCCATCGGACACACACAGCTGATCACACTGGCCGGGTCCATCATGCACTCACAGCTGATCACACTGGCCGGGTCCATCGGACACACAGCTGATCACACTGGCCGGGTCCATCAGACACACACAGCTGATCACACTGGCCGGGTCCATCGGACACACAGCTGATCACACTGGCCGGGTCCATCGGACACACACAGATGATCACACTGGCCGGGTCCATCATGCACTCACAGCTGATCACACTGGCCGGGTCCATCGGACACACACAGCTGATCACACTGGCTGGTCCATCATGCACTCACAGCTGATCACACTGGCCGGGTCCATCGGACACACACAGCTGATCACACTGGCCGGGTCCATCAGTTATACACACAGCTGATCACACTGGCCAGGTCCATCATGCACTCACAGCTGATCACACTGGCCGGGTCCATGGGACACAAACTGCTGATCACACTGGCCGGGTCCATCATGCACTCACAGCTGATCACACTGGCCGGGTCCATCGGACACACACTGCTGATCACACTGGCCGGGTCCATCATGCACTCACAGCTGATCACACTGGCCGGGTCCATCGGACACACACACAGCTGATCACACTGGCCGGGTCCATCGGACACACACAGCTGATCACACTGGCCGGGTCCATCATGCACTCACAGCTGATCACACTGGCCGGGTCCATCGGACACACACAGCTGATCACACTGGCCGGGTCCATCAGACACACACAGCTGATCACACTGGCCGGGTCCATCATGCACTCACAGCTGATCACACTGGCCGGGTCCATCATACGCACACAGCTGATCACACTGGCTGGTCCATCATGCACTCACAGCTGATCACACTGGCCGGGTCCATCGGACACACACAGCTGATCACACTGGCCGGGTCCATCAGTTATACACACAGCTGATCACACTGGCCAGGTCCATCATGCACTCACAGCTGATCACACTGGCCGGGTCCATGGGACACACACAGCTGATCACACTGGCCGGGTCCATCATGCACTCACAGCTGATCACACTGGCCGGGTCCATCGTACACACACACAGCTGATCACACTGGCCGGGTCCATCAGACACACACAGCTGATCACACTGGCTGGTCCATCATGCACTCACAGCTGATCACACTGGCCGGGTCCATCGGACACACACAGCTGATCACGCTGATCACACTGGCCGGGTCCATCAGTTATACACACAGCTGATCACACTGGCCGGGTCCATCATGCACTCACAGCTGATCACACTGGCCGGGTCCATCGGACACACACACAGCTGATCACACTGGCCGGGTCCATCGGACACACACAGCTGATCACACTGGCCGGGTCCATCATGCACTCACAGCTGATCACACTGGCCGGGTCCATCGGACACACACAGCTGATCACACTGGCCGGGTCCATCAGTTATACACACAGCTGATCACACTGGCCAGGTCCATCATGCATTAACAGCTGATCACACTGGCCGGGTCCATGGGACACAAACAGCTGATCACACTGGCCGGGTCCATCATGCACTCACAGCTGATCACACTGGCCGGGTCCATCGGACACACACACAGCTGATCACACTGGCCGGGTCCATCATGCACTCACAGCTGATCACACTGGCCGGGTCCATCGGACACACACAGCTGATCACACTGGCCGGGTCCATCATGCACTCACAGCTGATCACACTGGCCGGGTCCATCGGACACACAGCTGATCACACTGGCCGGGTCCATCAGACACACACAGCTGATCACACTGGCCGGGTCCATCGGACACACAGCTGATCACACTGGCCGGGTCCATCGGACACACACAGATGATCACACTGGCCGGGTCCATCGGACACACACAGCTGATCACACTGGCCGGGTCCATCGGACACACAGCTGATCACACTGGCCGGGTCCATCGGACACACACAGATGATCACACTGGCCGGGTCCATCATGCACTCACAGCTGATCACACTGGCCGGGTCCATCGGACACACACAGCTGATCACACTGGCTGGTCCATCATGCACTCACAGCTGATCACACTGGCCGGGTCCATCGGACACACACAGCTGATCACACTGGCCGGGTCCATCAGTTATACACACAGCTGATCACACTGGCCAGGTCCATCATGCACTCACAGCTGATCACACTGGCCGGGTCCATGGGACACAAACTGCTGATCACACTGGCCGGGTCCATCATGCACTCACAGCTGATCACACTGGTCGGGTCCATCGGACACACACTGCTGATCACACTGGCCGGGTCCATCATGCACTCACAGCTGATCACACTGGCCGGGTCCATCGGACACACACACAGCTGATCACACTGGCCGGGTCCATCGGACACACACAGCTGATCACACTGGCCGGGTCCATCATGCACTCACAGCTGATCACACTGGCCGGGTCCATCGGACACACACAGCTGATCACACTGGCCGGGTCCATCAGACACACACAGCTGATCACACTGGCCGGGTCCATCATGCACTCACAGCTGATCACACTGGCCGGGTCCATCATACACACACAGCTGATCACACTGGCTGGTCCATCATGCACTCACAGCTGATCACACTGGCCGGGTCCATCGGACACACACAGCTGATCACACTGGCCGGGTCCATCAGTTATACACACAGCTGATCACACTGGCCAGGTCCATCATGCACTCACAGCTGATCACACTGGCCGGGTCCATGGGACACACACAGCTGATCACACTGGCCGGGTCCATCATGCACTCACAGCTGATCACACTGGCCGGGTCCATCGGACACACACACAGCTGATCACACTGGCCGGGTCCATCATGCACTCACAGCTGATCACACTGGCCGGGTCCATCGGACACACACAGCTGATCACACTGGCCGGGTCCATCATGCACTCACAGCTGATCACACTGGCCGGGTCCATCGGACACACAGCTGATCACACTGGCCGGGTCCATCAGACACACACAGCTGATCACACTGGCCGGGTCCATCGGACACACAGCTGATCACACTGGCCGGGTCCATCGGACACACACAGATGATCACACTGGCCGGGTCCATCATGCACTCACAGCTGATCACACTGGCCGGGTCCATCGGACACACACAGCTGATCACACTGGCTGGTCCATCATGCACTCACAGCTGATCACACTGGCCGGGTCCATCGGACACACACAGCTGATCACACTGGCCGGGTCCATCAGTTATACACACAGCTGATCACACTGGCCAGGTCCATCATGCACTCACAGCTGATCACACTGGCCGGGTCCATGGGACACAAACTGCTGATCACACTGGCCGGGTCCATCATGCACTCACAGCTGATCACACTGGCCGGGTCCATCGGACACACACTGCTGATCACACTGGCCGGGTCCATCATGCACTCACAGCTGATCACACTGGCCGGGTCCATCGGACACACACAGCTGATCACACTGGCCGGGTCCATCGGACACACACAGCTGATCACACTGGCCGGGTCCATCATGCACTCACAGCTGATCACACTGGCCGGGTCCATCGGACACACACAGCTGATCACACTGGCCGGGTCCATCAGACACACACAGCTGATCACACTGGCCGGGTCCATCATGCACTCACAGCTGATCACACTGGCCGGGTCCATCATACACACACAGCTGATCACACTGGCTGGTCCATCATGCACTCACAGCTGATCACACTGGCCGGGTCCATCGGACACACACAGCTGATCACACTGGCCGGGTCCATCAGTTATACACACAGCTGATCACACTGGCCAGGTCCATCATGCACTCACAGCTGATCACACTGGCCGGGTCCATGGGACACACACAGCTGATCACACTGGCCGGGTCCATCATGCACTCACAGCTGATCACACTGGCCGGGTCCATCGTACACACACACAGCTGATCACACTGGCCGGGTCCATCAGACACACACAGCTGATCACACTGGCTGGTCCATCATGCACTCACAGCTGATCACACTGGCCGGGTCCATCGGACACACACAGCTGATCACGCTGATCACACTGGCCGGGTCCATCAGTTATACACACAGCTGATCACACTGGCCGGGTCCATCATGCACTCACAGCTGATCACACTGGCCGGGTCCATCGGACACACACACAGCTGATCACACTGGCCGGGTCCATCGGACACACACAGCTGATCACACTGGCCGGGTCCATCATGCACTCACAGCTGATCACACTGGCCGGGTCCATCGGATACACACACAGCTGATCACACTGGCCGGGTCCATCAGACACACACAGCTGATCACACTGACCGGGTCCATCAGACACACACAGCTGATCACACTGGTTGGGTCCATCAGACACACACACAGCTGATCACACTGACCGGGTCCATCAGACACACACAGCTGATCACACTGGTTGGGTCCATCAGACACACACACAGCTGATCACATTTCCGGGTCTATGGGACACACCCAGCTGATCACATTGGCCGGATCTATGGGACACACCCAACTGATCACAATGGCCGGGGCCATCGGACACACTCAGCTGATCACACTGGCCGGGGCCATCAGACACACCCAGCTGATCACACTGGCCGGGTCCATCGGACACACCCAGCTGATCACACTGGCCGGGTCCATCGGACACACCCAGCTGATCACACTGGCTGGGTCCATCGGACACACACAGCTGATCACATAGGCCAGGTCCATCGGACACACACAGCTGATCACACTGGCCGGGTCCCGACACACACAGCTGATCACACTGGCCGGGTCCATTGGGGACACACAGCTGATCACACTGGCAGAGTTCATATATAGCTTTCTCTGAATGAGGAAGCTGTGCAGGGCAGGCATCGATTCATAGGTCATTGGCAAAACAGGCAAAGAAGACTACAACGGTCCAGATTAAAGAAAATGTCTATGTTGAAAATAAGGGGTGTGGTATAGCTCAGAAACCATGGGCCTAATTCAGACCTGATTGCTGGTCTGCTAATCTTCAGAGCCGATCGATCAGTTAACCGCCTCCCTGAATAAAAACCCGCCCATGTGCACGGCTGCGAATGATATCGCAGCGGTGGGAATATTGGCAAATCCATTCGCAATCACTCACCATTGAATGATTCCCCCCCCCCCCCAGTGTGCATCGGAACCCAGCCTAAGACACTTGGCGCTTGTACCAGCTTGTGAGCCAATCAGAGCTCACGGCACCACAGCCAATCAGCGCAGATGTTGGGCCATGGCTCAGGAACCAGCCGGAGGCATGGTAGTTAAAGCACAGTAGCAACAGAGGGTCCTGGCATGGTGTTACCTATCTGAGGAGTTACACATAGGTGCGGGCCGCACCAATTGCAAGCCGCTAGTCGGCACACGGATGGCGCCATCAATTTGGGAAAAAAAAATCTAAATGACAGCAGGGTGGCAGGAGGTGGTACGGCGTATCTGCAACATATTTCCTAAAAGGTGCACTGTACCACGCTGCACCCCCTTACGTGCACCAAGGACTAGAATTATTCATGTGTGCAGTTTTTTTAGGTCAAATTTGGGGTCATTGGAGAAGGTTTAGACAACACAAATTTTGGGCCATTTTTCCCCCTAAATTTTGCTCGGCATGTATCCAATTCTTCACTGTTGGATGTTTATGTCTAGCCCAGAGCACCACACTATGATGGAGGAGGAAGTAGTCAGGGCCCATGTAACCTACTGCGGCAGCAGATACAAGAACACTGGAATGACGACAGACTGTGGCCACTTAAGGCAAAAAACCAGGCTCAAAATTTCACGGGCAAGTAGCGCAGCAAAGACCACACGCCACAGAGGCGAAGTGAACAGCGCGTAAGATTCGTGTTACATAGCGCAGCGTTGATGACAGTAAGATTTAGCTTCCATGCAGCCATCTGCAAGCTCGTCACTGACAAGTGGATATCGCTGCCATCATGTCTCCATCACCGCAGAGAAGCGTACAACAAGGGCAGTTCATTAGCGGTGCGTTGTGTTTGGTGGGTCTCACAGTGTTACGGATCTAATTATCAAAATTAAATAATGACATATTTCGTTACCATCTGCTGCAAATTAAATTTGTCAATTAAATCCCAGGCTTGCCTGATGGCGATAGATCTGTTCTCCTGGAAGCTGCGGAGAGGAAAAAAGTGATCTCTGAGCTCCGGAACACAGGTGCCATAATCGGAGTTCGCAATCTACCAAAATGATCCGTTTTTAACACCTTCGCTGATGTTTCAATGGGCGAGAGGATGAACAGCTGTCACGTTACGTTTCAGTTTGTGATTACCTTTGGTCTTGGATACATATATGTTCATCTGCTGTGTAATAACAGAGGATAACAGACTTTCCTGGTTCTGAATACAGTATTATTGATATTACATGGAAGCTATGCTTTCCAGCCATTTATTTCCATCATCAGTGTTGCTGGCTTACACTGGACTGGAATAAAGAAATTGCCAACAAACACCGGATAATGTTAATAGTCTCCATGCATGTACAGCCCAGTATCTTAACCGCTGGAGTGGTTTTATTGAATACAATACTAGTACAGCTGTACTCACTGTTATATACACTGGTAGATGGAGTGTAGTTGGGAAGGGCGTATGTGAGCGTATGTCTGTACTAGTAGGTGGTGTAGCAAAACTTGGCAAGTTTATCAGTAGGTAATGGCAGGGTCACACTAGCTCTAAGTGGAAGACTATGGCATCACATAGTTTGAAGGTGGCCATCTTGGTACAGGGAATGAAGCTTCCCTGGAGTAGCAGAAGCCATGTTGTGTTTTTTTTATTATTGGAGAAAAGTTTTTGATCACTGGGGATAGATATAAAATCTTGTCTCCAGTTTACAAAAAGACCTGGCGCTTCAATGGGGTTGTATATAAAAATAAGTGATTAATAATAGTTCATATACCCGCTGCTGCAAAACATTACCTGTGGGCCTGCCGTTATAACACACAAAGGAAAAAAACACAGTGGTGGGTGGATTGTGTCAATTTATACTCTCGAATAACACTGCTAGTACAAGATGGAATCAGACACACTGTTTGTATTTGGTAACAATTTATAAAAAAATGTAGCATAAAATCACAATGAAATACATTTGCAAGACACAAAAATAAACAGTTAAGAAAAAAGAATATATAATTAAATTATAAAGATAAGTATAAAAGACTTAATTAGCAGCAATAGACGTTTTTTGGGTCTCCTAGAATTATATAGAGCTTGGTTATTTGTATCCAATATATATTTGCATAGGTGGCTAGTAAGCGTGTCCACAGACTGTTAGTACATATGAAAAGCCAGAGTCCACAGTAAAAAAAAAAAAAATATTATTGTATATAAAATATGTTTAAGGGGTAGATTTAGCGCCGACATCCCAGTGTTGCCACATCCTGTAGCGCTACTTATTGTAGTGATACTGTATATGCACTACAGTTAGTGGTAAACAATGTTTGTTTCTTTCAGAACTGCACATACAGTATATGTCATATGTGCACATTAATTACATTGACCAATGAAGGAACATCCGGAGTCTGTTTTATCTATCAACTGTAAGTTAGGCAACGGCGCGACGATCGGATTGCTGTTTCGCTGTACTGCACATTTTCTAAAATAATGCTACTGGTGATAATCAAAGTCCAATCAAAAGTGCGCAATAAAATCTAAAGTGCTGCAAATATATCATACACAAAGTAATAATCCTAAAATATTGCTGAAAGAACAACGTGAATATGGCTACTGTCAGTTAATCTGTATAGTAAATCGTTCCCAACAGGGCAATTGACAGAAGGGCCGACGGCCTGACGAGCCAGTCCAGCCACACAGAGTTGTAATGGACTCCCAGTGCTTTGATTGGCTGTCCAGGATGCAGAGGTCCGGGACTGTGCCATGAGTTCACGCCCCTTTGAGTTGGGACCACACACCCATTTTTTTCAAGAGAGCAGGTGCCTACGGCGCACAGTCCACTCCTGGTTCCTAATAAACAGGGAAAAGCCTAGTCAAGCAAGGTGGGGGCAGATGTAACATGTGCAGAAAGTTAGATCTGTGTGAGTTATTTTGTTTCTGTGCAGGGAAAATACTGACTGCTTTATTTTTACACTGAAATTTAGATTTCAGTTTGAACACACCTCATCTGCCCCACCTGCAGTGCAGCATGGTTTTGTCCATTAAAGAAAAAGTTTGCTTTTGCAAACCAACCTGAATAAGGCCCTACTGTATATCAGAAATACATCCTACTAATCGCTGCTTTTTAACCCCTTAATGAACCAACACGATTCCCACAGTCCTAGAAAACAAATAACCTTAGAGGCTGACACTCTCCTCAGGCCGGAGATCACAGGACACAGAATCTGACTTTGGATTTCCAGAGAGACCTTATTTTTTAGCAGCAGCAGCGAGCGGTAATCAATACCCAGCTATAATGATAATCAAATATAATCCGCAATATATCAAAAGCTTGTAATGATCCACTAAAGGGAAACCTGGTCCCGGGAGATGCAGTCACGAGACGTTTAAAAGGGAAATTTACAGTAAATGCATCCAAATCTCATTATCAGCTCAGCTCCCAGAGACAGAGCTTGTCAATAACCGAGGGTGTGTGTGAGGATCTGGTTCTGTTACTGCTCTGTATATACTGTATACATGTCATAAGTGTCATCATCACAGCACCGAACGCTGCTGAATCACAGGCTCAGTATTACAGGACGCTGCGCAGCATTAACACACCGCTGTATACCTTTATTTATCCCTCAGGTGGGTGTGGTATGATTCACAGACAGTCTGGATCCCGACTGCCTGGTCTCAGACAGCGTGGCCAGCGCGACAAAGCCTCTTGTGGGCTTGCTGCGATCGCCACCTATTCTATTCTCCCTCTATGGGGGTCGTGGACCCCCACAAGGGAAAATAGCCGACGGCCGTCGGGAACCCTGCCGTCTGTGTTTTAACAGTCGGGATCCAGACGTCGGGTTAATGACTGTCAGGACCCCGTCCGGCACCCCCTCAGGTTTATGGTATACAAATGGAGAACCTCTCATTCATTCCCAGCGCCCGCCAGAAGCCAGAATGTCCCTGATGGCGTGCCCTGGCTAAGAGGTACTCCATCAGACTGGACGCACGAGTTACTCGATGGCTGGGTGGCGCAAACCATGTTAGGGTTAGGGCAGAAGGGCGCTAGGGGACTGGCGACAGCGAGCGGGGAGGTGTCGGACGGCAGCGGGGAGCTCCGTCGGAACAGGCCGCCAGCGTCTTGTGTGCGCCCCCCTCTGACGGATAAAGCCAATGCAGGCTCCATCTGTAGCTCAGTGGTTTTGAACCTCGGTCCTCAGGACCCCCCAACAGTTCATGTTTTCCAGGTCACCCCGCAGGTGCACTCATTATTCACTGACACATTTTAAGAGATCCACAGGTGAAGCTGATTACTTCATGTGATTCTGTGAGGAGATCTGGAAAACGTGAACCGTTGGGGGGTCCTGAGGACCATGGTTGAGAACCACAGCTATAGCTGATCGACCATCACGTAGTTGACCACTAAGGGTCGGATGTGTCTAGTTAAGACGTCTAAACCTAGTCGACAGCGTCTAGATCGACAGTAACAGGAGATAGACACAAGCAAAAGGTTGACAGGAACTTGGTTGACACCATTTTTCATGTTTTTTTGGGTGTCTATGTCGACATAGGTTAACATGGACACTATATGAAAAACTCAACCTTGTGTCGATCTTCTCTTACTGTCAAATATGTTTCGTCACCTAACTCATCGCATTCGACCATGTGATTGTTGACTTAAGGTGGCCATACACACGCAGATTTATCTTCAGATCTGGCTGGTTGGAACAAAAACATGGTTATGGATGAGAGCAAATGACAGTTGACCATTTGCTTGGAAATGCTGGAAAACTGACAAACTGTCACTCAGCCATAACCATGGTTTTGTTCCAACCAGCCAGATCTGAAGATAAATCTTACTTGTGTATGGGCACCTTTAGACATTGTTGATCAGTCGACCAGATACGGACCCCTGTACAAGAGAATCAGATACGGTCTATATAGATGGCTTCTCACAGCACTCGGGGAACAACTATGCAATGTTACTGACTTCCCATCATAATAATAAATAATAATAGTGTAGCGCCCTATTTTCAAACTAAACTCAGTGCTCTGAATAGGCATATAATTGTAAGAGATGCTAACAGATAGGCATACATTGCTGAAAATATAGTCATATCTGTGAAAAACATTTGTCTATAAATACATATTTCCATAGGCACAGGCTAGGATTTAAAAGTTAATCTGTAGTTCATGAGAAGGTATGTTTATGTGTATGTACATGTGTGTATGTATGTGTATATTTGTCATTTTTATTGATGGAACAGAATTAATGTATGATGTATATACTTAGATATTGCATGTGTTTACACATTTTAATGTATTTCATGTATTTACACACGGCTGGCAAGAGAATAAAGGGGCACTTGTGGAAACTTCCAGAGCCACCTTATGCTTCGTGACAAGGGAGTCACATGATGCCAGTCACATGATGCCAGTCACATGACAGTCCTAGGGAAGAGTAGGAAAACATCTCATAGTGACAGTTAGAAAAAAAAACCCGCCATTACCCCAGACAGGACTGACATCCTAGGAGCTACCTGCACTGCTGGTAAAGGAGCTGTGCTGTAACTAGAGCAAAGACTGGCACTGTGAGTGAGTGACAGCCAGAGCAGGGCATCAAGGGAGCAATGCCTGTCGTTAGGGTGGTCTTTTCGGCATCGGCAGGAGTCAGTAATAGAGTAAAGCCATACAGGGCCTTAACTATAATTGGCAGCAGCAGCAGCTTCTGTGCTAGACTTTCTTCCATGGATGCTGTAGTGGCCATAAAGTGAAGAAGGGCTGATGATTATATAGTCCACGCAGCGGTGAGTGGCATCAGTGAAGCCAGCAGCCTTGTGTACAGACACTACTTGCAGCATACACAAGCAAGCTGTAGCAAGTCAGAGATTGGGGGAGCAGCCAAGCTGTAGTACAATGACCAGGCAGCCAGTATAACCTGTGTGTGGTGCTATGTTAGAGCTGCTAGCTACGTCATATGATGTGATGATAATTCCTGTCGTTTTATGAATACATAGACTATAATTATTAACATCCTAAGTGCAGACAGCTTCTAAGATCTGTTGCAAACGTAAACTGATGAGGACACGTGGCATGTTTAAGAAGTGAGTTTAGTCTCAATATAAGCTCCCGAGGAACAGTTTCAGGAATAAAAGTAAAGCTTTATACATTTATACATTGACAGTCTGGCCTGAACTTACAAAACTGAGCTGAGGACATTGATACATGCTTTCATCTAAATGTTACATTTCAAGAGATTCCAGTGATTTGCTAGCGATTGCAACGTTGTATCATTTGCCTTCATAGCCTGTTGTACTTCTGCAGGACTGTGCTCAGATAAACAAATATGCAGCTAACACAGTTACTTTACATTAAAGAAAAGAACTTTAATTGTTCATAATTGGACCATAGAGAAGAGTTGTACAGTATACTTCTCAGGGTGGGATTCAGCACAAGTATAGTTTGGATGTCGTTGTTGCAAAGGACACAAACCTAAGATACACTTTATTAACTGGAGGTCAAACTACGTAAAAGGAGAACATAGCGGAATTTAATGCTCTACTAGCATACAGAGACTTTATCCAGTAAGTGGCTACACTGGATCTTATATGGGCCCCAACTGCGCACAACTGGGATTGACATATTAGTAATAATAATATTTTACATTTTTTATTTATACCCGGGTATATATATATATATATATATATATATATATATATATATATATATATATATATATATATATATTTAAATCTAACAAATTGGTTTTCTAAAGTTTTTCGTATTGCATGCAAGTAGTCTGTTGTACAGGTATATATATATATATATATATATATATATATATATATATATATATATATATATATATATATATATATATTTGTTTTTATTTCCACATTAATATTTGATAATTGTTATTATACTAATGTATAATAATATAGCCTAAGTGTTGTTAATTTATCATAAATAATATAAAGATGTTTTTACTTTATAATTGTATTGAATAACTAATCTGTATATTAGAATTAGAGGTTAATCCTAGCTAACCTATTTTAATTACCCATAGGGTCATTATAACAAAAGCTTGGGTGGAGGCACAAAACATTAGCTAAGCAAGTGAACTAAGCGTTACAATAATGATCATTATTATAATGGGGTCACCCCCCCCCCCCCCCCCTCCCCCTATACAGTATATCTTGAACTTCCTAATGAAATGGGCAGACCGGGGGGTCTTTATATTAGCCCCGCCTCCTCTTCACATAACCACAGTTACCAGGCACCAGGCTCCATGTTTGTGAGGTGTGATACAGAGCTTTAGGCCTCCTGCCCTCAGTCACCTGCTGTATGTCTCCAGGGGAAGTTGTAGAGAAGGCCTATGCCATAATGGGGATCCCTACTGCATATAAATCCGGGCTGGTGCAAGGTCACCGGGTGTTCGGCTCTCACTGTGACACCCAAACATAGGTAACGCACTGCCAACTGATTCCCCCCCTCCATGCCACAATCAGCCCTGCATTTACATCAATGGTGAAGGACATACTGTAATTCTCCAAGATCCTGAATCTCTTTAGTCACAAGTCCTTAGCACTGGCCCAGGATTGTGGATGGATGATCTTTATATGTAAAAGTAAATGTCACCTGACACTCAAGGCCACCAACACACAGAGCTGCCAATCATTAGCCCCATTGCCCCCACTATTGGCTCCCTTGCACAGAAATACAGCTCTGATGGCCTCCCCAAACAGAGCCACCTCCCAGAGCCCCCCCCCCCCCCACACACACACACAGAGCCACATCTCAGAGCCTCCCCCCCCCACCACACACACACACACACACACAGAGCCACCTCTCAGGGCCTCCTCACACAGAGAGACACCTCTCAGGGCCTCCACACACACAGAGCAAACTCGCAGGGCCTCCTCACACACCTAGGGCCTCCTCACACACAGAGCCACCTCTCAGGGCCTCCACACACACAGAGCCACCTCTCAGAGCCTCCACACACACAGAGCCACCTTTCAGATC
Source organism: Crinia signifera (assembly GCF_055691185.1). Taxonomy (NCBI): domain Eukaryota; kingdom Metazoa; phylum Chordata; class Amphibia; order Anura; family Myobatrachidae; genus Crinia; species Crinia signifera. Next base: position 154,813,603 of record NC_139225.1, on the reverse strand, counting down.
CCCCCCACACACACACACACACACACACACACACACACAGCCACCTCTCAGGGCCTTCCCATACACAGAGCCACCTAAAAGAGCCTCCTCACACACAGAGCCACCTCTCAGGGCCTCCTCACACACAGAGCCACCTCTCAGGGCCTCCTCACACACAGAACCACCTCTCAGGGCCTCCACACACACAGAACCACCTCTCAGGGCCTCCACACACACAGAGCCACCTCTCAGGGCCTCCTCACACACAGAACCACCTCTCAGGGCCTCCTCACACACAGAACCACCTCTCAGGGCCTCCACACACAGAACCACCTCTCAGAGCCTCCCCTCACACAAACCGAGCTGCCTCTAAGCCCACACATGTACAAAACACAATCGCAAATACATGAAATTGGTAAACAACTTTTACATATCCATTTATTTTTAATTTTCCTATAAAGTACCCCACGGTCTGTGAGCGCTTTCCCCCAATGTCACAATCTGCAACCTGCCACAGGGCAGCCCCCCGGCAGAACACACAAGGTTGATAAAAAGTCTCGTCCGAGGTGTGAGAGCAGTAACGCCAATGGGTCTCCTGCGGAGGAGTGTAACATTAGTTATGCCATCCGTTTATCATTGTTTGTGCTGTGGTAACGGCTGGCGTGGAGGGCGTGCGGCTCCTACTGCAGGAAGAATTGTATTTCTCTCTAATGGCATTTTATTCCCTACTGTAATCTCAAACTACAGCCAAAATGACTGAAACATCAAATACAATGAATGATGGTTGAAAGCAGCCCAGGGAACATAAAAGGTGGTAAAATTATAGAACACGATCCACCTTTATTCTAAGAATAAAACAAAAAAAGTATCGGGGAGGGCTCGCAGTCACTGGGACTCGGAAAATAAAAATATACTTTGTTTTGTTTTTCAGCACACGGTAAATAATCCGGCAAGACGTTCGCTTTATCCCAGACAGTACGTTAAATACAATCACATTGTCTGCTTATCAGCAATCATTAATGATTCATTAAATGCCAGGCGTCACTTATTAAATGGGATGTACAGTAACCAGTTACCGCCGCTTTCAGCTACAAAGGACCGGAGAGGTTTCAGAAAGGAATCCAACAGAAAATACGTTTATATCTTTACAGGGGAATCCAGCACGGAAATTAGACAGTACTTGGGTTTTGCACATCATAAGGGGTTGGGGGTCCCCATTAGCCCCCCAACCTCATGCTGATAGCAAAGGAAATGATAGAGCGGTCAAGCTCCACTTTGACGTTTTGTTTTTGTTGCTAAAAATAACTAATTTTGCATTGTTATTGTTATTTAAACAAATAAACGTAAAGAAATATAGGGACAGATTTATTAAGCTCGGTGAAGTGATAGAGTGTCTGGTTTTTATCACCGGCCAATCAGTTCCTAACTGTGAAGTTACAGACTGGGTTTGAAAAATGACAAGTAGGAGCTGATTGGCCGGTGATAAAAACCAAACACTGTATCACTTCACCGAGCTTAAGAAATCTGCCCCTATAGAATGTGAAACCCATTGCTAAAAGTTTTCTGCTGCCATTTAGTGAAAATTATCTATAAAATATGGATTAAGGGCGGGATGTATTAATATACATCGCCGCCCAGCCGCCGCGATGCTACCGCATATGTAACGGAGACGGAGGCCCCCGTGATACTTGTTATGTGGTGGGCAGGGGTCTCCGTCACATCCCGGCGGCTGTCAGTGTCCCCCTGCATCTCCTCCTCCCCCCTGCAGCCGGATGTCCTCCCGGCTTTGACACCTGCTGGGGGAGGAGATCGATGGGAGGCGGGGGGGGTCACGCGGACGGCAGGTAGTGATAGAAGCCCATAGGCTTCTATAAGGTATCACCACCCAGAGGGTGGCGATACACTGCCCAGCGGAGATGGGTCTGACGGGTAATGGTAAATAGGAAAATGCGGTAAAACCCCCGTTTTACTACATTTTCCCTTTAGTACATCCCACTGTAAGTCTCAAAAACAGGGAGGCAAAAATGAGTGTCTAGTCCTTGGCCCATGGCACCGGTCACTAAGAGTCCATTATTGCGTCCAGGGCAGGGTTGCCTACCCTCCCAGGGGGGGCAACCCTCCCGCATAACCCCCCCCCCCCCCATCTCCCGCGAACTGCACCTCGGCGGGAGGGGGGGTCCGCAGGTAAAATGCAGCGATTGCGACATTTTAGCCCCGCCCCCGCATTGCAATTCCCGAAATACCGGCATTGCACTATGGGGGGGGGGCTAAAATGACGCGATCACTATAGACACGCCACCAACAGGATAGTACTTACGTGGCTCCGCCCCCAAACCGCCTCTTTTTTACTCCCGTAGATGGCCCCACCCCCCTGCCTAAGAGAGCTGGCTGCCCTTTCCCGGAGAGGGCAGCTCAAAAGTTGGTAAGTATGGTCCAGGGGCATTGTAATGTATAGATTGTGAATTACAACCAGACAGTGAATGGCAATCTGCCTGCTGATTGGTTGATTGCTGGAGCTATCCCCATTCAGAGTGCAGGCAGCCATTCACTGTATGGAACAGCTAGAGAGACAGCACAGGAGGGGAAGTTATATTTCTTTAACTATCCATTTTATTCCTGTGTATGGGTGAGCAGGGGCCGCAGTGCATTATAGCAGCACCTGTGATCAGGAGGGATATCATGGTTCCCCTTGATGGCAAACACAGGTTACTGCCATCTCCTATACGTGACTTACGGGCAGCATGATTGGTGTGTTCATCACCAGCAGTAACACACCTTTACCAGGTATACAATTATTCCTGCAAAAAGAGCAACAGTCATTTAAAAAAAAAAGTAAAACCGGAAAAGGGGAGAAGTAGCCGCGGCCACGGGCGCATCTGTGGCCGCGTCTCAGACTCGCGAGCAACCGAACCGTCTAACCATAATTACAAACATACATTTTTAATACCCAGCCTGTGTTTTATAGAGTGCTACTGAGTATTTACTGTATAAGCGGAAATGTTACAGTAAATCAGCGGTAAATCTCAGCCGCGCAGAAATAGCTGCCACTTAAAATCTCTGCCCCTCCATAATGATGATGTCTCGTGGCGTATTATTTAATGCATTTACCCAATTCTAATTATAAATTTAATGATTAATGGTGCAATTCAATGATCAATTATTAATGATCGACTTCTTTGCCATGAGATAGAGGTTTTCAGCTTTTATATCTCTATACATACACACACTATAGCAAATAATATATACATACACACAGTCGCACCCCACTCAAGATGTAAGTGTAAACCTAATATTTATTTGTTACCGTTGGACAATGAGACAATGATAAATAGCCTCTGGCTGTGATTGTAATTAGGAGATTGATTGCAGGCTGCTGAGCACAGGACCAGTTCCGGGGTTGTGTCAGGTACAGTACAATATACAATGCTAAGAGCATTTTACTGTCCTATTTGGAATCTCTGGCTCAGTGTGGGCTCCAGGCTGTCTGGAGTCACCCCCAGGTGATAAAGGCCTTGGACGTGTGCACGGCCAGGAAGAGGAGACAGCCAGCTGTATACTGTATATCCTGCATCTCATCCCCTGCTGCAAGGCCGTGAAACCATCTCTGTTCTGTGTGCAGAGGACACTCACAGACTCTCCAATACCGATCGTTTCCCAAATCAGGCTTCTAACAATGATCTGTCGCTTCTGAACTCATATTCATATTCATTTGCTTCACCAGGATGTACAGTACCAAAATCAAAGCGTGGAGGACCCCTGACTGGCGTAAGCCAAGCCCAGAATAATCCGCAGCACAAGCGCATTATATAGAATAAAACATGGCTGACAATCCAAGGTTAGCGGACAGGAAACTTGTAATTATTCTTCTTTGTTTTTTTTATTTCCTAAAAACAAAGGATTGGCGCAATCATGATCCTTCTGCTTCCCGAGCGCTGGATTTTACAATTCAAGCTTTTTTCGCTTGAATATTTTACACAGAAATAAATATATAAAAGGCAACTTGCGAGCGTGTGAAAGCTGGAACGCACATAATGTATACATAGAGCGAGGCGCGGAACAGATGGGAGAAACGTCGGTTTATTTTGTTTTGCTGCGTTCTGTATGTCAACTCCAAAAAAATGTTAAGACATTTACGTGTAGAAATTAAATCAAGAGAAGCGATTCCCTTAACTCATTATGGTTGTCCTGAAGGAAAGCGTCTCTACACGTGATCGAGTCCAAATAAAGGACGTGCGGTGGTCCCGAGACCCCTCAAAGCAGGTTAGGTGCAAGGTAACTCTGCGAAGATATGATTGTATTGCGTTATGATGCCAGTAACTGAATAAAGCCGTGTACATAGCATGTTGTGTCCCGTACATTAGTAGGATGGGGAATGGGCCTTGGCTCGGCAGTACGGGCAGCTAAAATAATCTGTTTGAGCACTGCCTAACACAGCTAAGCCGTCCTCTATGGGGAAGTTGGTACCTAAACCACACTGGCCTACTGTCCTGATTATGAGGTGGCTCTCCTGGCCCCACAGGAGAGTGGGCAAGTCATTAAGTCAAACACCCCCCCCCCCCCCCCCCCTCCCCTCCACCAACATAACTCGGTTCATGCCGAATCGCGTCAACAGTCATATATGCATTATATAGTGGGGCGGAACCACAATGATGCAATTTGGTGGACCCTCCCCATGCTCAGCCCTTTTAAGTCAACGCAACCACCGCCAAGTCCACCATATGATGCTCCCGCCATGCATTGCCCACCTGGTTGCCTGAAAGTCAGCAAATGTGACCTAAACCAATCAATGTGCATAGCACCAAGTCATTTCTGATTACCTTTTATCAGGGTCTATGTATATAGCCTTAGAGCAGGCATGTCTAAACTATGGCCCTCAAACTTTTGGACATGCCAGTTAGGACACAGTTTGGACATTGCACCACAACACAGGCCGTCCCCTCTGTTACTGTCCTTTGTCCCATCATTCCTTGCTACAGTCCCATCATGCCTGGCTAGTTCCACAACAGCTTGGAGGTCCACAGTTTGGACATGCCTGCCTTACAGAGAGAAATAAAGTACCACAGAATCAGGTACTAACAGCAACATTACAGGACAGGAGCTTTTCGGTTGCTAGCTCATTTCTCTCCACAGCTTAGTACATTGTCTTGTTTGGGCTAACTTACAGTAGGTCGTGTTCATCTTAGCATCCTGCATCTTCCCATGCAGTTCCTCATCCCTGCCTGGGGTGTCAATTTCTTCTGAATTGCTTCTAGCATAGTGTGGTCTGTATTTCAGCACGGATAAGCAGACCATACTTGTGCTTGGGAAGAGGAACTGCACTGGTTTTGGAAGATGCAAGGTGCTAAAGTGAACACTATACAGTATATGGATCTTTGTACATCAACAGATCCTTGTATTTGCAGCCATTGGAAAAGCATCAGAGGATGTGTTCGACTTCGAATCAGCCCCTAGAAATCTTGTAGTGAACCCTTCAGTCAGCCGTGCTACTGCAAGTTCCTGTGAATTCCAACTTCATTTTCATTGGCCGAAAAGTAGCTTCCGGAGACTGCCGGCTGAAGGGAATGTGGGTAAACCAGGAACACTGCTAATTTTCCCTTGTGATGTCTGGTTACTGTGATACTGTACATGGTGATGTACAGAATGGTGTTACCAGGCTCTGGAAATGTCCGCAGTAATCTAGATGGTTTTATCTCACTCTCTGGTCTATGAACTACTACTAAGCAGTGGCGGATCCAGAGGGGGGGCTGCAGCACAGTTAAAAATTCAAATAGGGGAGCCGCCCCAACTTCCATCAATTGCTATTCCAAACAGACTCACTGGCAGTTTGTGGGCCTCCTCTATTTAAATCTAAAATTGTGCTGCAGCCCCCACCCCTGGAGCCTCCACTGGTACTATGCCTTGGTGGAGATAGAGCGGCGAGAGATAAAATACCAACCACAAAGCCCCTGTCACTTTCAAACAGCCTGTAACATGACAGTTAGGAGCTGATGGCTAGTACTGTATCTCTGTGCAAGGGCTTAGCACATAGACCCGTCAGTTTGATCATCATCCATATCTCGGGCGGAATCGGACATGAATTCTAAACCTCCACACAATCACATTCCGCTTTATCTCCTTGTCAAACTATGGAAAACGTTGAATACAATCCTATCATAACGGGTTTGTGGGGTAAATGAGCGGAATAACAACATACAACGAGATGTGCGCTCAGACTAATATGTTCCCGAATAATATTACTAATTACTATTCTGTCTGAGGTGTCCAAAAAATAAATAAAAAAAAGAGTAGACTTGTTTTAAAAGTTTGGGAATAAAACGTAATGACCCCTGTGGAACAAAAACTCAGCTCTTTTCCTTTTCCGTCTTTAATTAGACTAGGTACGCTTTCATTTACAGCTCTGAACTACAGGGTTTTGTAGTTTAACGACTTTTATGATAACAAATAAGCTGGTCGTTTCATCGCGCCGGCAGAGGTACACATCCCCCCCCCCCCCGCATCAATATCTCTGTCTAACCGCATTAATCAAATAAAAATCAAAAGCTTGATCGTCTAATTAATTGATACAATAAATACAGGATTTCTTTTTTTTGCAGAGCCTGAGGGCACCCAAATTAGCATGTCTGGTCCCCGCTCACAGGGAAGATGCTTCCTCCCAGCCCGTGTACCAGGCTGGCTTAGCATTGCACCACAACACAAGCCGTCCCCTTCTGCTAATGTCCTTTGTAGATGAGGCCTTAGTCGTACATGATGTGATTGGTATCAGGCCTCCAATTACCAAGTGAAGAGGGGGCACGTTAAATATGCAATTGAAGAAAGTAGTGTAAATAGACGTGGCAAAGGCGACTCATTAGAGGCTCAAGGAAACACTTGGTAGACTTAATAAAGGCTCCATTACTCCGGGGAAGCTTGCAGAGGAAGGTCGTCTAATTACGATGTTGCTGATTGGACAACTGGTGTAGATTGCCAATTTTTGTGCACCATGGTGATGTCACTATTTCTTAGTGCAACAGTGTCCGTGAGCTGGGGATTTGTGCACAAAGGGGGTTATTGTAATTAATTTGGTCCCCCTGTGACCGATGTTGCACGTCTGCGCAAGCGCGTTTCGGTGGATTTGTAAGGCTGCGATTTCAGAGCCTTGCGAATCACCTGACACCAGCCACACTGTGTGCAGCCACTACTAGTGCACGTGGCAATATATTGCTTTATTTGTAGGGTGAGGGTGGAAATGTCTACAGTGTCTAGGTCCTTGGTGGCTAACCTTGACACTCCAGCTGTTGCTGAACTACACATCCCAGCCTGCTCTGCTTCAGAATTAACATGGCCAAAATAGCAAAACTGAAGCAGTGCATGCTGGGATGTGCAGTTCAACAACAGCTGCAGTGTCAAGGTTAGCCATCAAGGGTCTAGGTAGACAACCAATAGGTCAACAACAAAAAGGTGGACATTGTCAAAATGTTGACATGCGAAAGGTCGACAAGGTCAAAAGATGGACATGCAAAATGATGACATTGACAAAATGGCGACACGAGCAAAAGGCCGACATGAAAAGGCAGACATGTTGACCACGGGGAAGATCTATCAAACCTGCAAGTGATTAGAGAAGTAACCAGTGGCGGATCCAGGGGTGGGGTGCAGCACAGTTCAGAATGCAGATAGGGGAGCCACCCCCACAGTCAGTGAGTCAGTTAGGAATGGCAGTTGGGGCAGATCCCCTATTTGAATTTTGAACTGTGCTGCAGACCCTCCTCTGGAGCCACCACTGGAACTAACCAATAGCAACCAGTCATCTACCTATAATTTGTTGAATGTCAGTGCTCGATTAAGTGAGCAGATGTGTCATTCGTCCCACACATCACCGGCATGGGGGGGGGGGGGCACGTGAACTGGCGTTTCTGCGTGGCATAAAGTAAACTGGCGGTTGAACACAATTGTGATGTTGGGAGTTACGATCTTTAATAACAGGGTATGCTGGGATTTATAGTTCCCCAACAGATGCAACGCTGGAGGCTGCTTCAGTGTGATGTGTGTCTCCATGCTTTAACCCTGCTGCCTTATCGTTGTCCCCACCCTGTTGTAAGTGAAGCAGCCTGAACGCTGCAGAGTGCATTAATGCATTTCCACAGTGGACTGAAGACTCCCCCGGGGCTTGTTACGGTCACGTTAAAGAGATGTTTCTCATTGAAGTGCACAATGTAGGATTTAAATGGGTCACCTGATTCTAGAGGAGAGAGTTAAGGAAGCTTCAGCAACACTGAGTATACAATATAAGAACAATGTATACATTCTGTCAGCGGCTCGGATAGAGGAGTGCACACATTGTAGGAACAGTGTGGTATACACGTTTTTTGACCCAGCCGATGTGGATCCGTAGAAAGGCCACTCCTAGGTTTATGACCAGAACCAATTATAGAGGCTTTTATGGAAACTTTTATTTTTGTTATTTATTTTTTGGGACTAAGTAAAAAACGGACAAGACTATGAAACGCTGGACCGGACAATACAGCTCCGGAATGCAGAGTTTGATGTTCCGTCTGGAGGGGTGTCTTGTCCGGGGGGGTGCCTATTCATAGCTTTCACCAGGGACATGGAGAAGGGGAGGTTACAGCCTCCCAGCGTGGGCCATACCGGGAGACTTTATTCTCACCCTCCTCCTCTCCCTGGTGACAGGTGCCTCAGGCAGCCCCCCCGGACAGGACACCCCCAGAAAGGCACCCCCCCAGACTGGACACTACAAGTTCCGGAATGACAGAAATTGATGAATGGAGCCTGTCCGGTCTGGCGTTCCCACACCCTTAGTTCTTTAAAGTATACGTTTTTTGTAGGCAGTTGGCTTCTATTCCTATCAGCATATGGGCCAATATCTGCATTTAGGCATAAAATATCTGCATTTAGGCCCCGAATCGGGCACAGTGAAGGGTTTATACCTTCTACACATGGGTCTATGTTTTGCCGCACATGTCCAGATTACGTGCGCACAGACATTAAATTAATATCGGGAGACGCACAGTTTCCTGAAAGGTTTGGAAAATCTGCTGGGAGTTCCGCGATGGTGACAGTGAGGGGGCTTAGCGTGTACATGGAGATGGCGTGCTCCAGAATTGTGCACAGGGCAACCTAAACCTGCCAAAGGGCATAGGGCAAGTTGTAACGGTGCAGCGAAACAGTTACAAATGTGTATTTCCGCATAGCCCAACGCTGACTGAGGGTATTCAGATGTACCCTGCACCAGGTAGAAGTCTTGTTGGGGCATTCGCCTGAGTTGCAGACATTTTGTGGATCTTTACAGAGAGTAGTTCAGTCCCTCATATCAGTCCCTGCCCTAGAGGGCCAATCTCGGCACATATACTCACATACAGTATACACTAGAGGTAATTTGCTGTCAGTATGCTTTTTGATTGCTGGAATAAACCAAAGCACTCAGAGGAAACCCAACAATCTTCAGTAGAACATACAAACTCTACACGAAGACCTCAAGGCTTTGAGGAACTAAATGCTTTGCACAATGCCAACCGTTGCGCGTATGGACCAGCAAATTGGCACCCTTTGATACCACCCACCCCATTAAAAAAATCCCACACTATGCAATGTTCCCAAAATACTCTTTACCACGAAGACACTGTGGCAAAAACTTGCATTAACCAGGATTCCGATCACCGGGACATCTCTCGCCTATAGCGTCACTGTTAATGAAAGTAACTGCAAGCTCTTTTGTCAAATACCAGCTGCGTGAACGTGCTCTATAGAATGTAATACGCAATGGAATTATCCAACCACCACAGGAAACTGTAACGTCTATAAACGGGTTTATTTTTTGCGTTCTTGCTGAAGTTCATTTAAAGACAAATCTCAACAGGTCTTAACCATTTTAATTGATACAATCCGATCATCTGGAGCCTTGCTGTCTAGAGACGTCTCTGATGAGTTCTTTGAAAGCTTCTTGCTCCGTCCATCCCGAGTGGTGTTTAAGTCTTATGGCTGCAGTCAATACTGGTAAAACACGTGGGTAATTTATCAGGATGCTGCATAGCGATATAGGTTACAGCGCCTGCAGGCGTTGCTGTTGGCCCAGAATGGAATGTTGGTTTTTATGGAGGGAAAGTAAATAACGTATTCTACATTTTTTTTAAATTATCTACATGTTATATAAAAAGAACTGCTCAATATCCGGCATTTATGGAAAGTGGATGCAGTGAATGTGTAGTTATTAATATTCACTGAATATTCCGGCTGGTTCAGGCATTAACATTGCAGTGCGTATTAGGACACAACTTAGTTTTACCGATTTAGTTATTATTTGATTGCGCAATAAAAAAAAACTATGTTCCCTACATTCCAGGGTAAAAATGGGGACAAGTAAGAAAAGTTCCGACCACTCCGATTTCAGAACATACAACATTACAGAAACAGCCCAGAATATGGTTGTTATTCAGACCTGGTCGCTGGGCTGGGATTTTGCAGGTCGGGTGATTATCGCATGATTATGCATGCAAGAGGCCATTCGCTGATAAAATCCAGCTTTCTAATCACAAGTTGATTGACGGGAAGCAACGCTTGTGGGTGTCAAGCAGCCATATTCCGGGAGTGTCAGGGAAAATGCAGGCGCGCACAGGTGTTTTCAGGGAAGGGATGTGACGTCAGCTCCGGCCTCCTACAGCCTGTCAATAACAACCTACTTACTAAGCCTTTGAGAGAGAGAAAATACTGTACCAACCGACCAGCTGCTACCGGACATGTTAAAGGCAGAATACTGAATCCCAACTGTCAGTTTTCAAACACAAACTCATGACCCAAAAGATCAAGGGGGTAGACGTATTCTCCTCTGTTATGGGGGAACGGAATTTGATCAGCTAACTATGAGCTGGTGTCCTCCTGATAACCGCCAGTATGGCAGATCCAATGTAGTGTGGTGTATGGCGGCACTCGTGGAGCCAGAGGCAGGTATTGCCAATGCTTCAAAACATATATATATATATATATATATATATATATATATATATATATATATATATATATATATATATATATATATATATATATATATAAATAAATACATACATACACACACACACACACACACACACAAACACATATATACACACACACATACACAAGATTATACAACAGAACAGTACACAATGTACAGAAAGAATAATGATCTCTAATGGCAACTTTCATTATTTGTTATCCAACGCGGAACCGCAGATGAGGAGAGGATTAAGCATTGGCAGCTCTAGAAGACGCCACTGTCCCAGGTGCGGACACACATTATATAATACCCCATGTATGGATTATGCCAGAGAATGATGCAGCGAATTATAAAGTATTCCTACCTTTAAATTCACATTAAGCAGCGTAATTCGATTACGTTCGGAAACCAATTTATCATCCTCGCATAAGGAGACAGAGGAGAATTACAGCTGCATTTAATCATGGGGAAGGAACATACCGCGCTCTCCTCCTCTTACCCTCACCTGGTAACCTCGGGTGACCTGCGTACAAAACAAACGTGGCTACAAAACCGCTGCCACTGGGCCAATTCGGGGCAAGCTGTGGGGAAATTTTACTAAAGCTTCTAAAAATGAAAAAAAGATGTTTCCCATAGCAACCAAATTCTGTCTGTGATTTTCTAGGATGCTAAAGAGAAATAGACTGAATTCGATTGGTTGCCATTGGCGACATCGCCTCTTCATTTTTAGCTTTAGTAAATTTACCATTGTGTGTCAATGTCTAAAAATATATATCATGGATTTTAATTCAAAGCATAATTACATTGAGGTTTGCTATAACCATTGGGCTAGTTGCATGTATGCAGATAGACAAAGCAGCCTGCCCCCTAGTGGTCACAATAGTGTCCTGCATTGTCTGTAACCGTGAGGGAGTTCACTGCATTAACTGGCCGCATAGCAAAGGGAGGGTGTGGATTGCAAATTGGACACAGTATATACTGTAGGTAGACCATCAATAGCTCAATAACACCAGATGGGTTGATAGTCAACAGGTCAATCGTACATCTGGAAACCAGTCTTGTTGGCGGAGGGCATGTGTTTCGAAGGATAGTGCAGACACAATAGTGCGTCTAGTTTTGATTAATTCAAAATGCTGGAAATAATTCTCCCCCGGCGCACAATGATGCGTAGCAAATTTACATATTAATTGTAAAATAGAGAAATCCCAGCCCAGCTACATTTCAATTCTCTTACACATCGGTGTCCTTAGAAATGCTTCGGAACAATTATAAGATTTCAGCATTTTGCTGGGAAATGTTATAAATTACAACCAGCCCTTGAAAACCAATCACTAAAGTACATGCTCAAGCAAATAATAATTGTGATAAAACATGTACTTATTAGAAGTGACCAGACCGTACGCCGCCGAATGGTAATTGTTTTCTTTATCCCTTAAAGGATCTACGCGTCCTTACGCTGAAGACATCATAAATAAATTACTCTTTTTTGGGGAATAGATTGACTGTATTTCTGCAGGGTTGTGATGTGGATTTAAATGATGCAGCATTTACAGAGGATTCACTACACCCAAACTTATTTTCATATGTAAAACGCATCATTTAGTGTCTTTCTGTTGAGCTGCTGTGATGTCACTGGCCCCGCCCCTGGTTATTAATCAACCAATCTGCAGAGTGTGTTTCTGCAGCATGCGCCTTCTTAGATCTCAGCCACTCTGCTTGTTTAGAAAGAGAAGCACCACCATGCTCTTAACTCATCATCTAAGTTAGACAGGTATGCTTTCTGCTATGTTTACATGTATTTTGTATGTTCACATAGTAACTTGTAGCCCTAGATCCCCCCTCTTTTTATATCCGTTTACTTGTCCTCCTGAACCTTACCCTGCAGCACATGACTGATGGGGCCAATCACAAGGGAGCAGTACATGTAGGGCAATCGCTGCTCTATCGTCTGTAATTAACCCACCAAGGGAGAGCCAGAAAACATGTTCTGCTCATGACGCTGATCATCACAGCTTTGATTTCTGTGTTTTAGCCACTGGACGCACAGGTACTTACTCGTTATCGTTCTTTTCTCTAGAAGATTGAAATTTAAAGAAGCAAAGAAAATGCAATAAAATCATAACACACGCAAGGGTATACTGAACCAAAGAATGTGTGTGTCGTGTGCCACAGAATCGCATGGTTTGCACCATGTTTGCCCAGGGCCACAAACGAATGTGCTCTCCCACTTATTTCAACAGACAGAGATCATGAAAACATGACCTGTTGAGAGTACTTAGGCGTCCTAAACCAATATTTTAAGCGTGTTTGCGCAATGGCGGACTTAAGGAGGGAATGGCCACCTGTATAAATCTCTCCAGTGTTTAAATTAAGAAATTAAGAGCAAAACAAAAAATGATTGGTTAGACCAGTGATAGCATTGACCACTGGCCTGACAGGGATGGCTGTCACATGGATAATGCAGATCTGGAGAATCGCGCAGGTCACACCTCCCCAAATGCCGTACAGATCTACGTACAAATAGAACTTTTCTGTTGTCTTTGTTAAATAAAGCAATGCGTACAATAAGCATAATTGTAATGTACCGCAACATTTTTCATTCAAACCCACTCCGTTCCTAAATTGACAAGACAAATATGTTTTTCAGTATAAAATGCCTTTTATCCTGCTACTTTATAAGCGAGCTCTCCGCCTGTCTTAGGATAAAATTAAATTAGAAGAATCAATGTATTCTGGGCTCGGAAGTTAGTAACAAAGGAGAGAAAGGAAAAAAAAAACACATCTGCAGTTAAGGTGGAACGAACGCCGTGAATCGTACAGTAGGTCTTGTGAGGGGAGGTTTGCTGCCTTGTGAGGGCAGGTTTGCCGTCTGGTCTTACATTTCCATTTGCAGAACATTGTCAAAACCGCTCTAGTGTATGGAAAAAGACGTTGCTCGAGCCATGCGGCCATATTTGCGCAACAGATTCGCACATCTCTTTTCTATGAGATATTACGGTAGCTACAGTCCACCTCCGTCACCCGTTTACTTGTTACACCTGCAGCCGGTTGCAGCCTATTCCATTGTTGGATAGTTGACCCTACGAGTGCCAAGTGAAGTTGTCAAAATAGGTGCAGAAATGGCCAAGCAAACATTTGTATTCATCATACGACCTGTGGTGTTACCTTATGTAGATAATATCATATATTTTTACACAACATTTTTAATTTGAATTTATATAACAAAAAGTGACGCTGGTATTTATCCTGATATTTTGCACAGCTCACACAGAGATGTTGGCACTCGAAGGGTTAAACATACATTTGTGTAATACGACGGGATTCCCCGGGCAGAGGGAGGTTCCAATGAGATTTTGTAGCGATCCACCTTGGGCAAAAGTCCTTTGATGCTGGGAGTACATTATGAACCAATCACACAAGCTCCTACCAGCCCAGCACTCAATACCGAAAGACCCGGTAATTGTTAATGTGCTCTAACGATAATACATTAACATGTGAGATCTAGGGCATTGTTTCCTGAAATGGCTTTCTTCTTCCACAGGAGAGAGAAGAGAGAAATACATACAACAGTAAAGTACACAACAATACACTGTGGGTTCCAAGCAGGGCTGCAGAGAGCCTGGTGGGGCCCAGTTACTTTTCAGGAGGTGTGGCCTAATTGTGGGAGGTGTGGCTATGCACCCTTAGAATAAAATACAGAACAAAATAGCACTTTAAGAACCTCCCTGGCCACACTGCAACCCAGCACACAGCAGGAGGGGCTGGGTGGAGAAGAGCTGCTGCTAGGTAACCGTGGCCCCTACATCAGACCTGGGCCCCGGGAATTAGTACTCACTTGTCCCCTCTCTTGGCGCCTATGCTTCCAGGCACCGAGAATGTATCCAACTTTGAGATCATGTATCCAGCTATGACAACATATCCAACTATGAGAAAAATGACGCAACTATGAAATCGTGTATCCAACTATGAGATCGTGTATCCAACTATGAGCCCGTGTATCCAACTATGAGCCCGTGTATCCAACTATGAGACCATGTATCCAACTATGAGACCATGTATCCAACTATGAGACCATGTATCCAACTATGAGACCATGTATCCAACTATGAGACCATGTATCCAACTTTGAGATCACGTATCAAACTATGACGTAACGTATCGAACTACGAGAAAAATTACCCAACTACGAAATAACATACCTAACTATGAGATAATGTATCGACCTATGAGATAATGTATACAACAGAGGGGATACATCACCAAATGAAAGTCATAGAACCCCCAGATGACTTGCAGTATCTGTACTAATTAGGTACCGAAGCTTCAATGTAAGTGACACCCACACCAAACTCACAGGTCCTTGGGGCTGGGTGGGAGAGTGAACGAGGGGGAATCAGAGAGAGGTGGTCATCGTCTGCCGGCAGCACAATTACTACCCTGCGCCACGTGCAGGTGGCTTACAGAAGACCTGGAGCATCCAAGGGACATGCCCAACCTCCTACAGCCAGCAGTCCCACCCTCTAGACAGGACATCATGGTGTCACAGGTTTAGTGGTGCGCTGATGGCAGAGGATGGAATAGCGCCCTCTTCTGGCCCTGTACTGGACTGTAGAAAGGTTGTAACATACAGTATATTCAAAATGTATTTTTATTTTATAAATTGACAAAAATAATATCTTCCATGCATTTATGGCATTATAAAACTGCAGATTATACTGGTAGGGTAGGATTTATTGCTGTGGTCCGGACACCATTAAAAAAAAAAAAAAAAAAAAAAAAAAAGAATAGCATTGCATTGCTAATCCAGGCTACAGTGTGACGGTAGTTCAGGTAGGATTAGCTTGGTATTTAAGGTTATTTTATATAGGGTGCCATTGTTTGCCATTTATTTACTGGACACTTATAGTCAGTGCTACAGTAATGCCGACAAAGGGCATGTACGCAGGGTTGCCGACAAGTCATCCGGGATCCGGTAAAATGGAGGGTTCGTAACCATGCCCCGTAAAAACAAATAAAGAGGGAGAGAGAGGACAGGCTGCCGCTGCAGCTGTGTCTCTCCGCAGCTCAGCACATGCCACTGAGCAGCGGGTGCTGGGCTGGGGAGAGAGGCTGTGATACGCTGACAGCCTGTGATCTCTCTCCCCTGTGCCCTTCTCCCTGCTACAAGGAGGGGGAGTGGGACCCTGGCCCCCGTCCAGCAGAGCCCGGGCCCGGATAAAAAGTCTATCTATTATCTTCTAGAAGATACTCAACAAGAAGTAGAATCTGATTGGTTGCTAAGGACAACATCCCATCTTCAATAGAACCCCACAGAGTCAGAGCACAGTTACAGCACCAGACCACTCACCTGACCGGATTGCTGGTTAGGGAGACCCTCAGAGACTCCAGGCAGTTCAGGAGTTTGTCGTCGGTGATGCCGGATCGCAGTTCGTGGACGTATTCTTGCGACGAAAGTGTGCACTCGTGCTTATTGTTCTTCAGGCCGCCCTGTTAGAGACATACAGGACAGAGGGTGAGGTTGCATTGCCGGCACACGGCATAACCAGATCTGATTTACAGGCGACAATCTGCATGATGAGGTTATTTCTGACACAGTTGTACAATCTGCAATGGTAATTTGGAGTAATGCATTTGTACAGCGGCTTCTACTCTTCAGAAGAATGGACTACAGGGAAAGGGCTACGGCAACAATAGTTTGCAAATTCTGAATGTTATAGGATTATGCTATGGTGTTATAGCACAGGTCTGGTCTGCATATCAGTGCTAAAATACAGACCACACTGTGCTATAAGCATGACAGAAGAGAGCGACAACCCAGAAAGGGAGGATTAACTGCATGGGTTTTGAAAAATTTAGGGTGCTAGAATGAAAACCAGGGGCGGGGCTGCAGCACAGTTCAAAATTAAAATCGGTGAATGACACCCACTCCCCCCCCCCCAACTGCCATTCCAAACTGACTCATTGGCAGTTGGTGCACTTCCCCTATTTGAATTTTGAACTGTGCTGCAGCCTCCACTGATAAATTTGAATATTCGGCTGAAAAATGCTGTAAATAATTAGTCATCCATCGTTCTGTCGCTGTCGGACATATTGATCAATTTAGCAATTCGATATTATTTTTAGGATCGATTGAAGGGAAATGAGCACAAAATGCGGAATAAAGCAGTTTTCAGTGGCAGCGACATTATGAAGCCAGGACGAAGCTCCGAGCTCCAATCTGCTATAAACCTTCTGCGCTAATACAAAAATTTACTCTACAGACTTCAGGATCCGCATCACGTCAGCTCCTGAGACCTCGCTAATTCCTCCGCCTTACACTAAATCCTTCTATATCAAACCCAACCATCCATGAACAACGGGGAAAAAATAAAATAAATCCACCATGAATTAAGAATCTGTGAGCAACCCACAACCATTACCCGCTGCATTCCTCTATGAACTGGTCAGACCCCCGACACTAGGAATATAAAACAGGTTATATTATATACAACACAAAGTATCAACCAGCTGCAGAGGAAATAAGTGCTGCCACATATACTGTAGGTCCCTAACATAGGCCTTGTCAGTGGCGTAACTACGTTTTGCCCCCCCCCCCCCCGCCAAGCACCCCCAATCCCCCGCCGCCCATGCAAACTCCACCCCCCCCCCCCCCAATCCCCTGCAGCCTTACCTATCGTGCTGGTCCCGGCGGCTCCGTTCTTCTTCTGCTGAGGACCACCACAAAATGGCCACCCCCATACAGCAGACAGTTTCAGAGAACTGTGTGCTATATGGGGGCGGCCATTTTGTGGTGGTCCTCAGCAGAAGAACGGAGCCGCCGGGACCAGCGAGATAGGTAAGTCTGCGGGGGATTGGGGGGGGGGGTGTATCTATAGCACCGCAGCCCCCGGCGACCCACATGCACAGCGCCCCCCCGTGGTGGCGGGGGCTGCGATGCTTTAGTTACGCTGCTGGGCCTTGTAGTCTCCCAGAACAGGGTGAATTGGGCAGTGGTGGCGCTTATTCAGATGCCATGTCTACGGTGCAGTTTGCTTTGATGTCCCCCTTGGGATCACTTGGAGGACAAACCGATGTAACCACTCTCGTACGAATATTCCGGAAATCACGTTACTATAATATTCAAACATTTCTTACTTTTGTCAGGGAATTTCTTTAGCTTTAAAAAGTCCTGTGAGTGCCCCCAGCTATTCCCATACATTATAGAAGTACTAGTTAAAAGCCCGTCAAAATTACGAGTTCTGCAAGTAAGTTTTTAGCCCCCAAGCTCTCCACCTCACCCCCAAGTCCCAATCTCATCCTACCTCCAATATCTGTCTTTACAGATCCCTCTCTCCATATGCAGCAAGTTCGAAACAGAACAGTGTCCCTGCAGAAATTGTTTTCACTTTCTTTTATGATGTCTTTTAACACACAAAGGAGTAATTTGGTCCATTGAGTGGCCTCTAGTGGTCAGTGACGGCGGGGCGGCGCTAAGCAAGGAGGTGGTGGACAGCAGTGGGGAGCTCCATCGGAACGGGGCGTGCAAGCGTCTTGTGCATGCGTGCCCCCTTCTGACGGATGGTGGGGGCTGGCGATTCTATCGCCAGCCTCTGCAAGAACCAGGTCGGATCCATCTGCAATCAAGGTTGGGCTGATTAAGCAGCACCTGTGGCTCCATAAGAAAAGTGTTTCCATGGCAAAAAGTCATTGTTCCTGATGGCAGATCAGCTGCCCAAGTGATAGGCTGGGGGGTGTGTAGGGACCACTGACATTATCAGCTGAACAGAATTATTTGCATTTCATAATTTAATGTTATCTTTATTTTTCATTTATAATTGAGTCAAAACATATCGGTGGGATATGTACACGCATGAATTGTGATTTTTATGTTCTGAATAAATAAGAAATTGCTTAAGATATGCATTGCATAATTTTCACAAAGTTCACCAATCTTTGTAAGGTAGAGTGCAGCACAAACCACCCAGAAATTGTATGAACTAAAACGGAGACAGTCATCCGTTAAGTGCGGCTGCTAATCTAACACAAGGTGATTCAGTGCGCAGGTTACCAACCAAAATTAATTTCTGAAGAGTTTGCACCATGCTGTGACACCTGTATGCTGCAATGCTGTAACCATCCCTGCCTGTGTACCTGGTAAGCAGAGAGAGAGAGAGAGAGAGAGAGAGAGAGAGAGAGAGAGAGAGAGAGAGAGAGAGAGAGAAAGAAAGAAAGAAAGAGATCGAGAGAGAGATTGCTAAAATGTACTTTAATGTAAAATGCTGCATTCTACAACGGGAAATATTTCCAGCACTACAGCAATCTTGGGTGATCATAAGATACAACATAGACACCAGCTCCCTGGCACACACTAGGTGGGACACAGTGTTCCCCTTTTCCAGTCTGGTGTCCCAATGCAGAGCATTCATATGTAATGTAGGCAGAGTAACTAGTGATCTTGGCCACCATGTGCTCAGACATAACGAGCAGTTGTCAGAATGCTGGTTGGTGGATGACTGGAGCTATCCACCAATTCATGTCCAGCAATCTCTACCTGCCTCCAGCCAGACAGTGAATGGCTGTCAGCATGCTGATTGGTAGATGGCTGGACCAATCCCCCAATCAGAGTGTTGGCAGCCATTCACTGTATAGAGCTAATGGAGAGATTGCATGGGATCTCAGGAGGGGCATTTGCTTCCTGTGAATGGGTGTGGAGTGGCCCCAATACTGTTAAGAAGGCCCTGGGTTGTTCTACTATAGTACCAATAAAAAGCTCTGTCTGTGGTCTACAGTGAAAACGGCCAATGGTATTTATATGAAAACAAATAATGGTTTTCCCAATAGCAGCTGGGAGAAAAGGTGAAAAATGATGGCACCCCTTTAGTAGATTTAGGACACAGGGACAAACTTCCATAGAAACATAGAAATATAGAATGTGACGGCAGATAAGAACCACTTGACCCATCTAGTCTGCCCCTTTTTTTAAACATGTTACCTCAAACCATATTTAATCCTTATTTCTTTGTAAGGATATCAATATGCCTATCCCAAGCATGCTTAAATTGTACTACTGTATTTGCCTCCACCACCTCTGATGGGAGGCTATTCCACTTATCTACTACTCTTTCTGTGAAGTAATTCTTCCTCACGTTTCCGGAATCTTCCTCCCTCTAGTTTCAGCACATGTCCTTGTGTTCTGTTGCTCCTCTTCCTGTGAAGAATGTCTCACACCTGTACCTTGTTAAAACCCTTGATATATTTGAAAGTTTCTATCATGTCCCCCCTTTCCCTTCTCTGCTCTAAAGTATACATATTAAGATCTTTTAGTCTTTCCTGGTATGTTTTGTAATGTAGGCCATGCACCATTTTAGTTGCCCTTCTTTGTACAGTCTCTAATGTATTTATATCCTTCTGGAGATATGGCCTCCAGAACTGAACACAATACTCTAGGTGAGTTCGTACCAATGACCTATACAGTGGCATTATTACTTCTTTCTTTCTACTGCTGATACCTCTCCCTATGCAACCAAGCATCTGACTTGCCTTCTTCATTGCTTTGTTACATTGCCTACCTGCCTTTAAGTCCCCTGAAATCGTGACACCTAGATCCCTCTCTTCCTCTGTAGTTTCCATTATAGTGCCATTTATACTTAATTTAGTCTTTGGATTCTTGAGACCCAAGTGCATGATTTTACATTTTTGGGCATTAAACTGTTGCCATGCTCTTGACCATTCCTCTAATCTACCTAGATCATCAATCATTTGTTTTACCCCTCCTGGTGTGTCTACCAGGTAACCTACCTTCCAGCAGCCAACGAGTTCAAGATTTCTACAGAAAAAGCACTGTTGGAAAAATTAGGAGTAACACTTTTTACTTCTAGGATTTTGGAAATATTGGAAAAGTTTTGAAGAACTGGCAAAACTATAAACTCGCTGTCCCCCTGCAGTACCCAAGGTCCTAGATGGCAAGTCGCAGATATATATGTTATTGAAATCTAACTACGCAGACCTTTTCGTGATTCATCTCTCCCAAATGAGCGCGTTTCTGTTCAACATCTTTGTATCAAAAAGACCGGGGGTTTATTTATTTATTTATTTCCAAAGAGATGAAAGAGAACATTATTAATGTGTCTCCTTAGCTGTTTTTGTTGTCTTATAAAACATGCAGCGGGTATTCACATATTGCGCCATAAATTATGCAGGTCATTTGCATGTTATCCAGAATCCGATGTTAAACTTTACCAAAGTGCGAGCGTCTTTTATTAATAACATCTGAGCAGATGACTGACAATGCAATAAAGATTTAATAGTGTCTGTCATCCTAAAAATGAATATTATATGTTGTGGTTTGCAATTACCTTCTGCAGCGCAAGGAGAGGATTCCAGACAATGACAAGCGAACGTTAATATTGGAGGGATTTAATGAAGAGAGGTGTACGGGTGTAGGGAGCGGAGGGGTTCACTCGGATATGTACCGGGGGGTGATTTTATATTGAATATATAGCATACCGCAGAACCCAATGTAACATATGGGGAACAGCAGAAAGACCACGGTAGACTGACCCAAGTCTGCAGAGGCTTTGGAATAAGAACGCAAGTTTGGGCTGAAGGGTCATTTTTTTCAGGCAAATGGATATTATTTCTAAATAGCGGTTGGACATCTAGCAATAGGTCGGCAAGTAAAAAAGGTCGACATGGTCAGAATGTCAACATTTGCAAAGGCCGACATGGAAATTGACGACATAAGTTTTTAATGGTTTTTGGGGTCTATGGACATCGTATTAGTGCACAGCTGCGTTCACTACAGGTTGAGTATCTTTTCCGATATGCTAGGGATTGAGAGCATTTTGGATAAGGAATTTTAGAATATTTTTATCCTCACCTGGTTCAGAGGCGTCCACGGCATCCCCCAGCGTCCATCTCCATCTCCTGAGCATCCCTGGTCCCAAAGATGCATTGCGCGGGTGACATCATGACGTCACCAGCGCACCACTTTATTGGGACTGGGAAATGCTCATAAGATGGTTCCGGGATTCCGGAGGACGCCTCTGAACCGGGTGAGCGAGGCGACAAGTGGACGAGTATCGTGTGAGGGGAGCGAGCCGGTGATGTACAAGCCCCTGCGACTTGCTGATTGTAAGTTCCACTGGGGCAGGGACTGATGTGAATGATCAAATATTCTCTGTACAGCGTTGCGGAATGTGTGTGCGCTATATAACTAACAGGTAATAATACTAAAAATTAAATGTATAGATTGTACTTGTGTGCGATCCGTTTCTGCTGCGCTGTACAACTGCAGACTAGAATGGTTTTAAATCTAATTGTATTTTTGGGAAGAATTAACTGAAATTATATATAGTATGAATGACCAAAGCGTTACCAATGTCACAATAACACTATACAGGATTCCTCATTGCTAAATTGTGCGTTTTTTTAACAATGAGGTTAACAGCAATGTTCCACATTGGAACACAGAGTTAGTCTAGCGTTGTAGCACCTGTTTCTTTATAAATATATTAAATAACATGCCGTTTGAATTGTGATTTGATCATTTGATCCTATGAGATTTTGAACAGAGCGGTGCAATAAAGTAAGACTTGTATTCAGAGCTGGCGCTGCTGGGAACATCATAAATGGCTATACCCTGAATGAGTGATAGGCCAGGCGGAGGGCCGCCATCTGCTAGGGACCGTGCGAGTCCCGCCCGGGCTCCCCCGGCGGCCTCTGTTCTGCATGCGGCACTAAGAGGTTAAATGTGTTTTCTTTGTATTGTTGACGATGTGACACAACGATCAAAATAATTACATTTGCTTTTATCAGAAATAAGACAGCGCCATGTATAATGCATCGTATTCTTTTTCTGACAAAAATGATTTCATAAACACATTTAAATTAGAAATACACTAACAATGATACAATCAGTCCTATCCGAGAGCCAACTTTTCCGAGGTCTCTCTCAGATCTTCTGTTTGGAAACTTCCGCCGACAGATAAATAAAACAAATGAAAAGTTTTTGAAGTGTCTGAGCTAGATTTCAGCTACTTCAAGTTTTCCCAACTAAATATCGAAATGGAAACGTTAGAAGTTGAACTCTCATTGCGAAGAACGTTCCTACTCTTGCGCACGAATCTTTGAGAGGTTTGAATTATGGGCAGACTCTTTAGGAGATTATGGGACTCTCATACTGTATATGAATCACAGGGAGAGCAGTAATTAGAGTTGACCATGCCTACAGTAGGTCATCTACAAAAGGTCAACATGCTCAAGGTCTTAAAGAAGAGAGTGCGACTGCGCTTGAATATATAAACCAATTTAATATAAAATTCAAATAAAAATTAAAATACAATACTACAATCTACAACAACAAATGGCCACTGCTGAGACCGTAATATCAGCACCGATGATGAAGTTAGTCAGTTAGTTACGACGACGTAACTTGCAGAATTGTGCACTGAAATAGTGTAACTGGGTTAGTAAAGTCCTAGGACTAGAGATTAGTTTAGGGAAAAGAAAACCGTCCTATTGTGACAATTATTATCTTCCATTAGTAGGAGTTAGTAAAGCGGCATCATGATGATCGATGAATATTAGTGCAGTGAATATTAGTGCAGTCTATTACCGTTAGAAGACAGAAGTAGCACCTCTCATTCAGCTAGCGATAGAATCGCCAGCCCTCACCATCCGCCAGAATGGGGTGCGCACGAGATGCTTGCGCGCCCAATTCCAATGGAGATCTCCGCCGCCTTCCTGCCACTCCCCGCTGGTACCACCACTTCCCTGTACCCCGCCCCCCCCTAACCCTGCCCATCAAGAGATGGGGACACGCGTGCAGATTGAGCACCTCTCTGCCAGCTCTTACCAGCGGAGGGGATCTGGCGAGGGCTGGAGCTGTATGAGAGGTGCTCCATCTGTAGTTACCACTCCTGCTTTAATCGGCCATGGTTGCTGGCTCGAGCCAGGTATTATAAACTGCGTACGAGGTGGCCACCCAGATTGTGATTAAAAGGTTAACGGCTCCTGGCTTGGTTAGCGCTCCAATTCTGCCTGGTCTGGATCCACCCACAGGTTGATAGCGAACACTGATACCAAAGAACAAAACTCCCCTTATGCATTTCTCCGCCTAAGGTTATCTTATCTTAGGCGGCGAAACGCTGGTCTCCGATAACCTTAGGCACAGAAACGTGAGAAAAGTGGAGTTTGGCTCTTTGGTAACAGTGTTCGCTATCAACCCTATGGTAACTATTATAAAGGCGGATCCAGACCAGGCAGCATTTAAAATTGTTTCTGATCTCTACTTTTTTTTTATCTTTTGTATTTAACACACTGTGGTGAACGAGTGCACAGCCATCATATTCCCTCCTGTTGTCCTCCGAGCAGGGCCCTCTTCCCTCCTGTTGTCATAGCCCTCTTCTCTTCACATGTCACTCTCAGCTCTCCTATACTCACTCAGTGTCCATCTTTGTCCACATACTCATCTCCATCATTGGCCTCAAGCCTATTCTAGTATGTTGATTGAGTCCTCACTACTTGCATTTAAGCTGTAATGTGGATTGAACTGTGGCGCTCTTTATTTGTACTGTATTTTTGTTATTTATTTATTATTGATCCAAGGTCCGAATCCCCTCGGTACAGTTCTCTAGTGCAGTTGTTAAGAGCAGGATGATTCAAATAAATTTTTATTGCATCATTATGGCCCGCACTCACCATGGGGGGGCCCCACTTGATCATGACCACACCCACCAATGAACTAATTCTTCCAATTACCAATCCCCCCCCCCCTTCCTCCTCATGTAGTCATTGGAAGAATGAGTTCATGGGTGAGTTCATGATCACGTGAATTACTGCATTAGCCTGTTTTTGCCATTTAAAAATATAACCGGCAGCAAAAAGTTACATTGTGTGTTCCTAAACCATGGTCCATTTGACCCATTAGTAAAGGAGAAATCACTCAAATCCTGGGGCATGTATACAGTCAGAAAGGATCCCAAGGGACCAGGCAAAAAAGCCTTTAAATCACCATGTTCCATGTTCATGCTGCACAACTGGTTGACAATGTGCGTTGGGGCCACTAATTACACCGGATATTAGGATTATTATCATTATTTACTGTAAATGTCACCACAAGGCAATTCAGGACAAGTACTTTGTAAATAAGGATGCGTAAGGGGATTGAAATAATTATTAGGGTAACAGAGACCTATGGTTAGATGCTGGAAGGGAGTGGAAAACACATGAGGAGAGAGGGCCCAGCTTACGAGAGCTTACGTTCTAAAAAGGAGGGGTAGACAGACAGGAGTGATGCAAAGTTCATCCCTCATCTCCTCACATTACTTCTGTGGAGTGCGGAATCAGAAGTCATTGGTGAGTGAAATAAGCGGGACTTTTTTTAATTTGGTAGATTGGACAAATGATAGAGTCTCTGTCATTTATAGAAGTCTTACAAGAAAGTAAAAAAAAACAAACCTTCTTATATGGGTAAATTATCTCAATTTGCATTTCCTGAGAAGGCACTACACTACAGTATCAGCGCCACTTCCTTTTTCTTTTGTATTAAGGCACTACACTACACCTGAAAACACGGATACACAAAACTCAGACTAATCCAGCATCCTTAGTCTTCTCTATGTGAGGTTTCCATCCCGCCAATTGCTAAAATTTGTGACGTCGTCCATTGTGGCTCTGGAAAACATCTCCTACCCAACATCTTTATAAGAACGTCAACTATATCTTTGAGCCGTGACTACTTTATACCCATTGAATCAGCCTGCAAACACTTCTGTACAGTAGGTTAAAATAATTTGAGCTATATTTAATAGGGCTGTAACACAATAATAGCTTAATTAATATTAACATCCTGCTCTGATACGGAACAAAGGAAGCAACTAGAAAATGGATGGTTAATAATGGAAATTTTAATTAGCTTCCCTGCGTGAGATTAATGAAAATTACCAGTGTGCCCATTTGATCTTTAAAAAAAAAAATAATGCAGAGACAAAAGTTAGCAATTAGTATAATATGCTATAGCAAAAAGGTAAGTAAAAAAAAAAAGAAGCTTTATCCCTTAATTTGATGCTCGTTAGGATAGGAATTATTGTTCTGGCAATGCTTTCAGATTTCAATATTGTTCAACAGTACAAAGGGTCAGGGGTAGATCGGGTTAGTAATTTCAGAAAGCTTCTGCTTGCATCCTTCTGCAATAAAACTCAGCATTAAACTCCGAGAGACACCCCCTATTGCCAGGAAATTAGGTTTTAAATCTTGGATAGGTCCATTTTGGCATCTTAGTGTGCAGAAGTCAGAGCTGTGCATTTCCCTTCTCTCTCGTGTATATGCATGTTTACAATTGCACAGAGGCTGGAAAACTAATTTTATCTAAAATCAAATTTAAACCACTCGTGCGCTTCCCTCCAATAAAGTGCGGCATATGACAGCTAAGATGTAAAACAACAGCCTTCCCTGCCTATGCGTACACCTATTTTTATCCTATATTATATTAAAAAGTCAGAGTATTTACATTTATTGTCACTACAACATTACAAAAAAATGCATAAGTGAAATGACAGAGTAGCAGAACAATATTCACAAATTACACAATGATTACAAAAATTCAAACTTAAAATAACAAAGGGGAAGAAAGAAAAAGTTATGCAATCGGCCCATGCGGCATCCTAAGTACTTGTAATATTAACTAAAAGACAGCAAGGATGACTAGGATCTGAAATTATCTTATTAGCCTTAGCTTTAAACCTCCTAGCAAAAATGTCAACCATCCTTAGCAAGTATTGACCAATATTTTTCTCTGCTGCCTTAACTACCTTAATCCTGGGATTTAGCCTGCACATGTGCAGTTCATGCCACTCAGGGCTTAGTGGCTGCAGTAGATGGCTCAGATTCTGCCTGGCTTCCTGGGCTGTGCACAGTGTGACATCAGAAATCAGGCTGTGCAATCGACACCAGAACATTAATCTGCTACGTGCCCATGCAACAACAGAGGTAGCATACATGGAGAGAGGCGCTCACAAGTGGTACCGGTACTCGGGAGGATAGGGTAGGAGACGAGAAAGAGATAAGGACTTGGCAGAAATGTGAGAAAGATAGAAGGACTTCAGGGTGGGGGAGAGATAAGGATGGGGGGGGGGTGGCGAGAGAAAAGAAAAGATGAAGATTGTGGAATGAGGTGGGAAAGGGATCAGGTGGATTCAGATTTCTCGGGAATCAAACCCTATAGGGTTTACTTATTAAGATGGGAGTTCCATTGAAAAAGAGATGTTGCCCATAGCAACCATATTCTATCTATTATCTTCTAGAGGGTGCTAAATAAATTAGTAGATTCTGGTTGGTTGCTAGTGAAATCTGTTGCGATCAACGTTCATTCTAGCTCCTAGCACACTCTGGTCTGTATCTCCTCACTGATGTACAGGCCAGAGTGTGCTATGAGCACCAGAGGATAGAGCAACACCCCAGGCAGGAAAGAGGAACTGCTCGGCTTGTGAAGAGTAACTTTTTGGAGTTTCTCTAAAAGAAGTTGCAGACTACATTTTATAATGACAGCCAAATTTTATTTAACGCACGTATCTTATGCTAATGTCGTTTTTACTTTTGTTATGCAAAAAACAGGCTTTGGAAATGCGCTGACATATGGCCCGAACAGGGAACATGTAAAAAACAGATATTTAAAGTAACATTTAATTTTTTTTTTTTTTTTAAAGTAGTAAAATAAGGAGAGATAATTGAAAATTCATGACAGGAGACATGGAAACAAAACCAGAAAATTGATTTTCGATGGTAAACATCTACTCCTTGCATCTGAGCAGCTGCTGCCTCATCAAATCGCTGAAAATGACAAGTTCATTATCATAAGATTTTTTAATAGCAATTATGTATATATTGGTATAGAGAAATTGAATAAGAAAATGACAGCGAAAACATCGTGTTTATTTTTAGAATGAAGCGTGGTCCGATGTGCATCGATACACACGTGGCCAGCTCAGATGGGCAATTCTGTCTGTTCCAGTCTCTTCTATGGGATGGGATCATTGGGTCTACAGCATGATGGTCGACAGTCATTAGGTTGACACCATTAGGTCGACATGGTAAAAGGTCGACATGGATGTAGGTCAACATGAGAAAAGGTCAACATGGTTCTAGGTCGAAAGGTCATTAGTTTGGCAGGTCATTAGTGCGACAATGTCTATGTCGACAGTCAAAAGGTCGACATGGGGTTTTCCTTTTTTTCCCCTGAATGTCAACACCGTCGACATGGACACAGTTTCAAGTGCACCGCATCCCCTCGCATTGCTCGCGTGCGTTCGGCACACTATTTTATTCTCCCACCACGCCCTAGTGGATGGTAGGGCACGAAATACCGCCTGTTGGCACATGTCGGCTCAAAAAACAGTGAAAAACCCCATGTCGACCTTTAGACTGTCGACATAGACATTGTCGAACTGATGGCCTGTCGAACTAATGACTTTTTGACCTAGAGCCATGTCAACCTTTTCTCATGTCGACCTACACCCATGTCGACCTTTTACCATGTCGACCTAATGGTGTCGACCTAATGACTGTCGACCATCATGCTGTAGACCAAATGACCGCATCCCCTCTTCTATGATCATTTTGGGGGTTGTTTCTTTACACATATTACACAACCCCCATTGTTTTTTGGGTGCAGAAAACCATGTGCTGCCATGGTGTAACCGGCCACTCTCACATATGCTAAATTCACTGAAGGGGTCAACTAAATCGCAGGCTACTCACAGCGGTGCATCGGCGTAAATACGCCCATTTTTAGATGTATTGCTTGCACCAAGGATGGAACCGGCACACGTGTGCATGGTAAGGGTTGGTAAGTTGTGGAGATTAGTGCCACTGCACAATGGCAAAATACCCGTTTAGCTCCATTCATGCAATGTGGCTGGATTTAGGGTGCACTTGCATTCAGTGTTGACTCAGAATGTAATTTTCTCCAGTGGCAGATCCAGGGGAGGGGCTGCAGCACAGTTCAAAATTCAAATACGGGAGAAACACCTGCTGCCAGTGAGTCACTTTGGAATGGCAGTTGGTGAGGTTTCCCTGTTTGAATTTTGAATGGTGGTGCCGCCACCAATGGTGACTATAAAGGACTACAATTCCCTGCATGTCCAGTCAGCCAGAGGTATGCTGGTACTTCTGGTTCTACAGAAGATGGAAGTTGACTAGCCATCTAATTCTATTCAAAGCTCTATAAGTAGTTTTACCATGTATAGTGCCCAGGGCCGGTGCAAGGCACCGGAGCGCCCCAGGCGAGTCGGGGTGGGGGCGCCCCGGTGCCGGGGGGGTGGTACCTGTGTAAAAAACTTGCGTCCCCGCTAGGACGCCGGGGACGCAAGTTTTTTACACAGGTAACACAGTTCGGTAACCCTCCATGCTGGAGGTGAGGGGCGAACTGCCGCCCTCCAGGTGCCGGCGCCATAGGCAAATGCCTAGAGCTGCCTAGTGGTGGCGCCGGCCCTGATAGTGCCACAGAATAGGATGGAACCAGTATACAGTACAAGAGAGCCACAAAGTTAAACCTCTTTCAGTAATGTAGTTTTGGGTCTTGTAGCGATGACCCCCGGCATCTAATATTCTGTATCTCCTTTAGATTACAAGCATAGGACTTTAGACTGTCGACATAGACATTGTCGAACTGATGGCCTGTCGAACTAATGACTTTTTGACCTAGAGCCATGTCAACCTTTTCTCATGTCGACCTACACCCATGTCGACTTTTACCATGTCGACCTAATGGTGTCGACCTAATGACTGTCGACCATCATGCTGTAGACCAAATGACCGCATCCCCTCTTCTATGATCATTTTGGGGGTTGTTTCTTTACACATATTACACAACCCCCATTGTTTTTTGGGTGCAGAAAACCATGTGCTGCCATGGTGTAACCGGCCACTCTCACATATGCTAAATTCACTGAAGGGGTCAACTAAATCGCAGGCTACTCACAGCGGTGCATCGGCGTAAATACGCCCATTTTTAGATGTATTGCTTGCACCAAGGATGGAACCGGCACACGTGTGCATGGTAAGGGTTGGTAAGTTGTGGAGATTAGTGCCACTGCACAATGGCAAAATACCCGTTTAGCTCCATTCATGCAATGTGGCTGGATTTAGGGTGCACTTGCATTCAGTGTTGACTCCAGTGGCAGATCCAGGGGAGGGGCTGCAGCACAGTTCAAAATTCAAATAAGGGAGAAACACCTGCTGCCAGTGAGTCACTTTGGAATGGCAGTTGGTGAGGTTTCCCTGTTTGAATTTTGAACGGTGGTGCCGACTCCAATGGTGACTATAAAGGACTACAATTCCCTGCATGTCCTGTCAGCCAGAGGTATGCTGGTACTTCTGGTTCTCCAGAAGATGGAAATTGACTAGCCATCTACTTCTATTTAAAGCTCTATAAGTAGTTTTACCATGTATAGTGCCCAGGGCCGGAGCAAGGCACCGGAGCGCCCCAGGCGAGTCGGGGTGGGGGCGCCCCGGTGCCAGGGGGGGGGGGGGGGGTGGTACCTGTGTAAAAA
The DNA here is from genome assembly GCF_055691185.1 of Crinia signifera. Classification (NCBI taxonomy): domain Eukaryota; kingdom Metazoa; phylum Chordata; class Amphibia; order Anura; family Myobatrachidae; genus Crinia; species Crinia signifera. The sequence goes on along the minus strand of NC_139225.1, from coordinate 154,783,129 downwards.
ACTTGCGTCCCCGCTGAGTGCTGGTGTGTGCAGGGGTGTCCGTGCCGCCGGGGGAACCTGCGGCGCTGTTATTGTGTATAAGCTGGCCGCGGCCGGCGGGGTCCCTACAGTGAATAGAAAATAACTAGCGCTTCCCGCGCCGCCGCGCGCATAGCGCTAGTTATTTTCTATTCACTGTAGGGACCCCGCCGGCCGCGGCCAGCTTATACACAATAACAGCGCCGCAGGTTCCCCTGGCGGCCCGGACACCCCTGCACGCACCAGCACTCAGCAGGGACGCCGGGGACGCAAGTTTTTTACACAGGTACCACAGTTCGCTAACCCTCCATGCTGGTGGTGAAGGGCGAACTGCCGCCCTCCAGGTTCCGGCGCCCTAGGCAAATACCTAGAGCTGCCTAGTGGTGGCGCCGGCCCTGATAGTGCCACAGAATAGGATGGAACTGAGTATACAGTACAAGAGAGCCGCAAAGTTAAACCTCTTTCAGTAATGTAGTTTTGGGTCTTGTAGCGATGACCCTCCGGCATCTAATATTCTGTATCTCCTTTAGATTACAAGCATAGGACGTGCGATAATACGAGACTAGCCACCTATTATCCCGTAATGATGTGATCCGGTGCACAGACTTCTCCACTTTTATCTCGTATTTGTAAACATGCAGTTTTGTTAATGTACAAATTGTTTAACTGCCAAGAGAGCTTAAACAAAAAGCTGTTTTTTAAAGTGGGAAACGAAGGCGATGGGACGCATATTCACACAGACGGAGATTTGTTATTCGGAGTCGTATAAAGCAGGGTTGTTGCTCCCAATGATACAGGAATGTAGGAAGCTGGATTTGCCGCAGCTGCACCAAGGTCTGTGCAGAACTGAGAGATAAACAGATTATGACGCGGGTGTTACAGCAGCGACACGGAGGCTTTAATGCAATGCTTTCTCAGCTTCGACACAGCCGCGGTTACCTTCTGCATGCAGCTGCAGAGACTTGCACCCACCAAATGTTTTTATCATTATTTAAATAAAGTTGACTTTAAACCGATGGTCAGTGCCAGACTGGAGATAGGGATAAGGATTCAAAATTATCGATGGTTTATAGCCATATGTCGAATATTTTTTTACATTGATGGGGGAGAACCAGATGGCACAGTAAAACCGGTTTGGCTTTTGTGGTTTTTGGATCCATGGATCCATGTAGCCCCGCGTTTTGACTGGCCCACAAACCAATCAGTAAAAAAAAAAAAAAAAAATGGTTGACCATCTATAGGTAAAAACATTGATGGTCACCCATTGCATAGTTTAACACTATCTATGGCCAGCTGCCCTATAGCCATCAATGGCATTCACAACGATGACCATCCATAGCTGGGGGGCACCGGGGAGAATGCAATGGCAGGGGCCTATGTTAAGGGGCGTGGCCAGTCTCTAGAGGGGGCACCTCTCTGGAGCAAAGCATACCTTCCTTCAGCTGCATCACACTCAGCGGCGTAACTATAGCACCGCAGCCCCCACAACCGCGGGGGGGGGGGGCGCTGTGCATGTGGGGGCGCCGGGGGCTGCGGTGCTATAGTTACACCCCCCCCCCCCCAATCCCCCGCAGACTTACCTATCTCGCTGGTCCTGGCGGCTCCGTTCTTCTGCTGAGGACCACCACAAAATGGCCACCCCCATATAGCACACAGTTCTCTGAAACTGTCTGCTGTATGGGGGCGGCCATTTTGTGGTGGTCCTCAGCAGAAGAAGAACGGAGTCGCCGGGACCAGCGTGATAGGTAAGGCTGCAGGGGATTCGGGGGGGGGGGGGGGGGGTTTGCATGGGCGGCGGGGGATTGGGAGCGCTTGGCGGGGAGGCGGGGGGGGCGCCCCCCCTAACGGCGGGGGGGGGGGGGCACCCAAAACTTAGTTACGCCACTGATCACACTGAGTGACTCACTGAGTCTGGGCATGCTCAGTGCAGAGAATTGCTTCTGGGCTGCACAGACAGCAGCCCATAGAAGCACTGTAGCTCTAGCGATTTGCACAGAATGGCTTCCTGTTGGAAGCTATTGGTGTCATTGCTCCATGTACTGGCAGCCCAAGAGGGGGAGGAGTTCCCAGCTCTGTTTATGGTAAGTAGTAGCAGCTTCCAATAGGAATCTACTACATGCTGAACTCCTCCCCACAGGGTTGGGCTGTTGCTGTGTCTGTCCTGCTGCTTCATGAAGCCTGGCGAGAGGAGGTTACCAGCGTGTCAGGGACACAGACAGCCAGCACCAGAGCTCTGGAGGTAGGTGGCGTGCCCGAGGGGGGAAGCACCGGAGCTCTGGTGCTGCCTGCGTCTCTGGTGTTGTGGTTTTAACTGGAGGGGCTGCAGTCCTGCAGCCCTCTAGCAGGAGCCTCCACTGGTAGGATAGAAAAAAACTGAATTAGACAATAACAGAAAATAGAATAAAGTCTCACATCCGGCTGCATATTAATTACTATTATTAAATGCAACCAGCCCCTGATAATTAGGATTAATTATTGTAGCAAATTAGTGGCAATATACGGTGGTGTCGTCGTCGTCCCCCCCCCCCCCCCCCCATGTTACATTGGGGAGATAGTTATCCTTTGCGGCTATCTCTTCGAAACGTATTAATAGGTAAATCGGTCCCTTTATCTGAGCAAGTCTAAAAATACAGAATTATTCTTGTATAATAGTTGCACAAGTCGCCCTCCCAGTCAGAAGGTCACTAAGATAATGATTTTCTCTTACACATAGAAAGAACTTTCTCTCAATTACCGACCTCAGCTGGAACTGTGTGGGGGAAAGTTATATTTATCTTACTGGAGAACGAAGGACAATAGGCAATAAAAAAAATACTTTGTGATCTACTATGTTAAGCGGACTGGCAACAATAAAAAATAAATCAGTACATGATCTACCGCAATGTACGCGGCTATCCGTTTCGAATGTATGTGGAAAAGTCTTTATAGCTGCAATATGTGGCGATAACGACCGTTTTGCGATTTGAGAAAACCCATTGAGCACAGTACTGACCCGCCATAGTGGGGCGTTCACAAATCTGAGGCTTCATTAAGAAAATAAAACGCAATCTGTTCTTATGCAAATACACCCAAAGAAAGTGTCTGGTTTGCAGGTGAGCGGGAAAACTGCCGAACCTGCACCTCATGAATACTGTATGACGGTGAGGTGCAGCTGTCTGACCACCGAGGCAGCAGACAAAACAGAAACAGGAGACGTAGCACCTGAGAATTAATGGAAATTTAAACACGCAAGCTGCTGCAACGAGAAGTATTAACTCGTTTTTAAAAAGGCGCTGAGACAAAAAACAAAAGTGACATGTTTGCTTTGTAAAGCTCTTTGTCAACTTTTTCCAGCGGTGCTTATCGAAGAAATCAGATCATAATTGTACAGAGATGGAATAAGGAGACGCGATCGGGATCAGCATGTCTGGAGGGATTGCAGCCCAGATGAAAGGTGAATCCACCTTGTGTAGTTCCTGTAACGATTCTCCTATCTGTAGCAGGACATCTTACCCCTACTCATGGGGTTCATTCGATCAATACCAAAAAATTATTTTTTAGTCATCGTTGCCTACTTTTGAAAACTAGAATACGGCAGATTACAGTAGGATGAGGGAAGGGGGGTGTCACACTCTACCCAAAGGGCGTGTCCAGCTCCACTTGTGGGCGTGTCTATGCATAAATGCTTGTTATTGCAAGATATTTCTTTATAACATAAGTAACAATATAGTTTGGGAAGTTTTGAAAGTACTGATACCAACATTGCTGCCTGCAGTATTGGGTTTCTTGTTTGCAACTATAGATTATTTTAATATATTATATATTATTTTACAACTATAGTTCTTTTCTTCTCATTCAACATTATACATGAGTAATATGATGCCTATGCAATAAATTTCAAATTCATTGTGTGAATTCATCCCTAAGCATACACGTGTCCTGAGTATTAAATATTATTTTACTGTGAACACTGGACTTTCTACAAGTAGGCCCTACAGTACCTATATGTATTGGATGTGTCGATTTCCATACCATTATAGCATTAGCCAAATCAATATGCTGTAGACAACAGATACTCTAAACCAGGGCTGGGCAACACTGGCTCTCCAGATGTTGATGAACTAAACATCCCAGCATGCCTTGCATCAGTTTCAGCATGGCCACATAGCAAAACTAATGCAAAGCATCCTGGGATGTGTAGTTCATTAACATCCGGAGGGCCGGTGTTGCCCAGCCCTGCTCTAAACAAATGTTTTTAACAACAGAAACCTTAGTAACAATAATTCTTATCCTAAATCACAATTTACTAGCAGCAGCAGCATGCTATGGATGAGTGCACACCAGCACAAATGAGGAGACCCTGTATGTGATCATGTGTTGCAGTCTCTCTCCTGTAAGGGGTTTCACCAAGGGGGTTAATAAGAGTCAGTAAATATGGGGGAAAGGGGGGGGGGGAGGAAGTAGAGGTCCGCACACACTTTTTTTGGAAATGTATCCCTTGTACATTAATTGGGGATTAACCTTCGTTCGCCTTTATTAGCATAGTTCGTCGACGGGTGCTATCCGGGCAATATAGTCAAGACAATAGCTAGCAAGATAAAGAATTGCATGGTGGATAAGAGTCACCCGCATGGACTTTTGAGCAGTTAATGCAAATCAAAGTGATTACAGGAAATAATCTGGCAGAATCGGAAACATCTGGGTGATTAGGATTACAATGTAGGGCAGCAGGATATTTATAATTTAAACAGAAGCCTCCTGCAGGATGCGGGAGGGTAGGCAACTATGATTATGTAACTATGTACTGGCCTCTCTACCTTTACACAGCAGGCGTATCAGACATTTTATTAATCCTGTAAAATAATTAAGGTATTCTACAGTTCCATGAAGGATGCACAAATTTGCTAGTAAAAGCATTTTTAAAATGAAATGTTTTTTTTTTCTGCCATTGAAATAAAGAGAAAAAAAAATTCCCAATGATATTGGAAAACAGCCCTGGGGAAACACAGAAGGGGGGTGTTCAATTAGTGAATTATTTTTCTGACAATTGTAGCTTGAATTTACAGTTGACCTATTCAATTAAAATGCAGATTTTTCAAACGACGGAAAAAAATTCGGCATAGCCGTTCAATGTGTGGATTGGCAGATTACTCGCCACCTGTTTTGTTCAAAATTGAGACTGTTTGACTTTTTTTTTTTCGATGCAGATTCTACTTTTGAAAAAAAAAAGTAAATCAGTGGAAAAACTGGGCAAAAACAGGCGCATTTGAATAGGTCAGTCCGTTTTTTCTGGCTAGCCCGGGAAAAAAAAAAAAACAGACTTACTGTACTTGAAAACCCCCCCAGAGTCGCCAAGCATTAGCTAGACAGAGTCGTCTGCACATGTGCTAGACATGTGATCATAGAAACCACAAAAGGCACGGCATTCACATGGTCCGGAGAACCGGTGATTGGAATAACATTAATAAGACATCGCTCATCTCGGAATATTATACAGACTTTTTATTTACCGATTACAGAATTTAAGAGCTTTGTTCTCTTGCCAAAATGAGAGGTTCCAGAGCTCCCAGTGTAAGCCATCGAGGGTAAGGATTGCACCTGTGTGCCAAAATGATTAGCCTCTTCTTTTTTGGAAAACAATCCTCTTTATCCTGGAACAAAATATAGTTCTGCACCCGGTGGCATGCCCGGGAAAGCTGCAGTTTCTAACAAACACACTAAATCATCTTTAGAATCGAAATTACCATAATTCTCATTTATGATCTTTAATTTCTCCCTCTGTAGAACTGAGCGAGCAAGAATCGCAATTAACAGACCATTCTGCAAGACGGAGCAGGACACAGAAATTGCTCTCTGCATTCAAGCTGCAATCAGCGCGCTAATAACATCTTCAGCCTCAATTTTCCACCAACATATTGCACAGAATGGTGGCAAATGGGGAAAGAAATAACATATAAAAAGGGACATAAATGGTTTCTGGATTGTTAGACGCATTGATCAGCCAAGACCTAATACTTCAACTTGTGTTTCAGTAAACGTGTTATTTTGTGCACAATGAAATACAGAACAGTTAAGATCTTTATTGTAACCGATACAAGTGACATCAAAGACTTTGGGCCTGATTCAGGGTTGGACGTAGTTTCCATTCTAATGGCCGATGGTCTGTGGCCTTGCAGTTGCAGTGAGATATAGATGCAGTTTGATCGATGGATTGCAACCCGCTGGGCGCCATAACGAGGCGTGGCAATCAAATACATTGGACCGATAGCACACTTGCCAGGGAACTATTAGATTGTTGTTTTACTGGTGCACGTAGCTAATAAACAAGGATGCATTATATCATTTTGTTACTTCACATGCACACAGCCAACAAGGGCTCCTCCTAATATACAGGGCAGCATTTACCCTCTATTGGTGCACAATGGTGTCTGCAAAATGTTTTTTTTTTGGGTGACAAAAACAGGAGAAAGTTAATCACACTGGATAATATTATTATGGTGTAGACGGTGACCCCTAAGTACTGATGATGTAACTTGATGACCGTTAACTCAATCAGGGGTGTGCTACCACTGGACATAAAGTTTAAGCAAAAAGGTCCTGAAGAAGCTCACTGGCGAAGCGTACGCTGACTGTACACTTCGTGTGTGTGTGCCCCACTTCCCTCTCTCCCATTGAATGTATTTTCTGATCTGTTTTTTTTTTTTTATTTTCAAATATTTCTTAAAGTGCCCTCTGACGGTCTTGACACCCATGAGTCTGTCCGGCCACAGGCACGGTGTGTTACGTACCAAACACCGTGACCTCTGAAGCTCCGACTTGGAAGCTGGCCCAGCGGTACTTCCATACGGTGTGTTCCACCATTACTATAATATCAACATAGTGATTCACAGCAGTGTATAACAATTTATATATATATATATATATATATATATATATATATATATATATATATATATAAAAATAAAAGGTACTTGTGTAATATCTGGGCGCCCGATTTTTTTCATTGTATTGCATCGCATCGCACTACTTAAGGCATGCAATGCAATGCAATGCGATTTTTTATTGTAAAGACCCGATTTCTAATTGTATAGTCACCCATGGGTGATTTCATACCCCCACTATCCAACAACGCATGGAGTTGATTTTATATAGCGTGGCGAGCGCAGCGAGCCACCAAGCCCGCAGCGTGGCGAGCGCAGCGCGCCCTGCGAGGGGACGCAGAATACATGTAAAGTAATCCGCGTCCCCTCGCCTCGCTTCGGGCTCGCCACACTATATAAAATCAACTCCATGCGTAGTTGGATAGTGGGGGTATGAAATCACCCATGGGTGACTATACAATTAGAAATCGGGCCTTTACAATGAAAAATCACATTGCATTGCATCGCATTGCATGTCTTAAGTAGTGGCATGCAATGAAAAAATCGGGCGCCCAGATAATACACAAATACCTATATAAAAATAAATGAATAAACCGTGTGTGTTCAGAGTCAAAGTGTTAACAATAGAAGCGATGTAAGTCAGAGTGTGAGGTTGTTAATTGTGAAAGAATTAAACAGAAAAAAGTTGGGGTGTTTTTGTATCACTTGTGTTTTCAGAGCCAGGTCCTGCAACCACAGTAAGCACGGTATGAATTGCATTTGTTAAAAAAAAATATTTAAAAAAAAATGGCATGGTGTTACAATAATGCTAAGTACGGTAGATGGTCCGCCACCTTAATATAAAGGCTGTGAGAATCCGTAAGGTCATTTAAAAAAAAAAAAATCATGTCGTGCAACCCCTGCTTTATTCAAGCTGCCCCCCAACAGGGGTGTACTCAAAGAGTTTTCAACATGGCCAGGAACTTTGTGAGTGATCAGCATAGGAGGCAATTATGTAAATTACCAAGACTTCTGCAATGGTGAATTCCGCCATGGATGAGTTATTATTGGGATGAAGAAGTAAACACTGATCAGGATGACAACATCTCCCCACTGTAGTAAATGGATCATTAACAAAGCAACTGTTGGTTGCCTTAAGTCCACTGGTGTTTTTTTTTTTTTTTTTGTGGGGGCCCAAACAAATCAAGTACTTTCGCCATAAAAGTAGCAGTCCCTGTCGCTGAAGTGTTTATTAAACGGTGTATGCCATTTTAATATCAAATATAAAGGTGGGTGTTAGGGCCCAAGGACAATACCATCTTGCATCTCTTTCATTTTCTACCACTGCTGTGTGGCAACGTTTCAACATGGAAATGGTCAACACATGAAAATTATGGCAGGAGTTTCAAAAATAAATTTGGTCTCAATTTGCAGATTTCACAAATTAGTGCACCGCTTCACTTTACAAGTCCCAGTCACAGTCTATATGTAGGGTTAAGTATGAAAAACATAAAACCCCATTTCGACATTTTGAGTGTTGACCTATCACGTGGATACTGTAACCATAGCCAGTAAGAAGATTAAGAAGATTCACCACTAGAGATCTTTATCACGCACAAAATGCATTCCGGTTTGAACAATGCAATTTATTTATTCAGCTACAGATTTAAATTATTTATATATAATTTACTATTATTATATATATGTTATTAGTGAAAGTAATCAAAAACAATAGCTGCATGTGAGGTAAATGAGGCCCGATAAGATTTTCCATTTACAAAAACTCTACTTTTCTGAGAGTGACACCAATAGACTTACAAGATGGATCCAGAAGAATTCCTCATTTTGTAAAGTGGTCGTATTGACCACCCTTAGTTACTGAGCATGTGTCGGAAGAGAAGATCGCTTGGTCGATAAAACGGGACGGGATGATAAACACTGGACCAAAGAAAATCTGTGCGATGACCGAAGCGTGGCCAATAAGTCAACTTAAAGTTAAAGACTTTGCTGTCTTCAACACAAACGCAATTTCCCCGGCTAGTTAAGATCGGCCATTATCCGCCAACTGTATCGTTTTCTCTTTTTACACTACGGTAACAACTAGAAATTAATCATTTTGTTGTAACAAGTTCAGATTTCAAAGTAAACATTTAGCAATAAAAACATGAAGGATCGGTTAAAATAAAGCGGATAATTTAGTCAAATGTATTGTTGGTCTCATTTGGAGAATGAATAATCACCTTACATCTGCAACCTGGCTGTGAAGTCAATAGTCTATTTAGCAAAGTTCCCTTTACTCTTATTCAGTAAATACTGTACTTTTTGTTCCGATGAGGCTTTCAGCATCACTTTTAAAGGATCTATTTACTAAGTCTTGGCGAAAGATAAAGTAAAGGCCAACCAGCTCCTGTCATCTGTCAAACACAGCCTGTAACATGGCAGTTTGGAATTGATTGGTGGGTAGTTGGAAGTGCTCATGTGCATTAGAACTTTTGGGAAAAACTATTTATTCAAATAAAATGCACATTATAAAGGGAGAAAAACTCTTGGCATGGCACAGTCGTCTGGGGTGCCAAAAGAATCTATTTGGCATGACTGAAACCATTGTATAAAAGGGCACAACTGGAAAAACAAAGGATGTAGACTTTAGTGGTTTGAATAACCAGCGGCTATCTGAGGTTTTCAATAATGGTGATTTTGGGTTCGACAAAGTACTTATTTGGTGCTCGTGTGTCATGGAGGTCCTGCCTTCAAGGCTGAATGAGTATTTTTATATTTATGGAAATAGGTAAGGGCAGGAGACTTACGGGAGAACCTGGGATGTTTAAGTAGAGAGGAGACAGAAGGCTTCTGGAATGCTGGTGACCTGTAAGCTTCTACAATACAGTTAATGCTTTGTCTATTTGTAATATGTAATATGTTGAAATTGTTCATAAGCCGGGACTTCTTTCTTGTTTAATCCTCTCCTTGCTAGGGACAAGTGGCTCATTCTGCCAGGAGATCAAAGGTGGTACTTTAGGTCTTATATCTATACATATATATATATCTGTACATTCCTTCTTGAGGTCCGGCACTGCCTCTGTGTGTATATACAAATAAACCTGCCCGGTTGCTCGCCCACCTATCAGCTTGAATGGCTGACCACATGCAGAACTCCCCAATAAAGAACGTCCTTCCGGGTCTCTTTACGATCAAAAGTGAGGTTTACTGATGCCTACAGCGTTTCGGGCCAAGCCCGTCTTCAGGACATACTCGAGTATGTCCTGAAGACGGGCTTGGCCCGAAACGCCGTAGGCATTAGTAAACCGCACTTTTAATCGTAAAGAGACCCGGAGTGACGTTCTTTATTGGGGAGTTCTGCATATATATATCTGTATATATACGTTGGGGACCACCTGGTCCCCAACGTAACAGTTGGCTAACCAGGTGACATTTTAAGCCCAGCTCCCGCATGATTCTGCAGAGATTCCAGAAAGCAAGAAAATGAGGGATAGAGCATAGTTCTCCAATAATATTCTAGATGCCAACACATGGCTAAAAGAGTGAGAGGGGGGGTAGATTTCGACTATAAATTTTTGAACTCTACAATAATACTGAAAACTATGTGTTTCAAATAGTAATCAAATCTATTATGATTAAACTGGTCTCTTTTTTTATTTAAGTATTTTGAGTATAGAACCCCGCTCATAACCATAGTTCTATACTGTATATATTTATATAATGCACACACATGGAACCCTCTTATCGGGAAAACAATTATTCAAAAAGTACAGATGGAGCCCCTCTCATTCAATCCCGGTACCCGTCAGAACGTCCCCTCTGGCGAGTGCCGGTGGAGAGGGACTCCATTAAACTGGGAAGCACGTGCGTCTCTCGGCGGCTGGGTAGTTGGGACCCTGCCCAGCTCTTCTTCAGGGAGATGGGCAGGGTTGGGGGGGGGGTGGCGGTGGTGGGGGAAGCGGTGGATGCGGTAGGGAGCTCCATCGCCACATGGGCACACAAACGTCTCCTGCGCATGTGCCCCCTGGTGGGAGCTGGCAGCTAGTGGGGGCTGGCGATAGTTTTGCCAGCCCCTGCAATAACAAGACGGACTCCATCTGTATCAACAACCAGAAAGAAAACAAATGGTGTCTTCATGGGGATAATATCATACACAGATAGTTATTGATTCTGAACTGACTGCAACTCCAACTGCGGGCTGTTTCTCACGATTATCAGGAGACATACAGTATGTGCATATGCCACAAGAAGTGACCGTAGATGGCGTATACCATGAACCTTCATGGTGCTCACCATGCATGGTGCACTTTACAAGCCATCAACTAGGAGAGCAGATGGTTGGTAAAATCCATCATTGATGAAGACCGATGGATACGCACAAAGCATAAGGTTGTGAATTGGGCAGCTACGGACCTCTACAGTACATGTCCATTATTATGCGTCTGTTCCAGAATCAGCCCCTGAGCATTTACATCTAAAGTAACTGTGAGGAGCGCTGCTCATTCAGAATATGGAGGAAAATGCCATTCCGCGCTTTATTTGTAAGTTTGCGGAACTAAAGGTGCATGCACAATGTACAATTTTTTTGACCAACTTTTTGGACGAATTTCGTTCATCTTGGCCATTGGTCAAAATATCTTTCAGTGCGAAAGACGAATGATGATGCGCATACTCGCCAGTTGTTCATCAAGATTGTTCGTCAACTGTGCATGCAGCTCAATTTGGATAGCTTTCAAAAAGAGCCTATCTTTTTGTAGCAAGATCTTTCGTTAACATCTTTCACCCAGGACACTGGGTGCAAGGGAAATGTCTTTCAATGAAATTGGTCAGAAAAATTGTACAGTGTGTATGCACCTTTAGCAGCAAAGAAAAGATCTGAGTAAACGACTGCCAATTAATTCTGCTGTATAACTCTGTTAAGCAACGCGTAATTAGAATTACTGGCAAACTGTAGATTTTCTTGCTTTTTAAGCAGCAAAGTTCTAAGACTTCAAGAAAAGGTGTGACTTTGCTTCACTGCCACCAACGAGGGCAAAATGCATTTATTTAGTAAGATGTTCCTATTCTAGATAGGACTCCGGCCTTATAACTGCTAAATGAAGATTGCAGCCCCAATACACCGGAGAAAGATTCAATGAATATTAATTATGCCAGCTGGGAACTGGTTAATGTCTGTATTTCCCAAGAGTTGACATATACTGTATGCAGTCTTCACGAGCCAAGCTTGGAAGATTATACAATTGAAGAGTAAGCAAAATCCAGTATTAGATAATAATGAATAAGTCTGTATAACAGAGCAATAAATGTAATATTTCTGAAAGAACATCTTCTATAGCTTTAGATCTTAAAAGTTGATAAATCCTAGTTACGATGAACCCTACAAATGAAGAACCCACTCAAAATTTTGTGACTTGCCCTAGACGCAGTGTCATTTTTAGTTGTGCCAAGGATTTGGCTAGAAAAGGTTAATGCACATACATGATTCTTATTGAGGAAATGTTCACAGTGAAACCAATCAGATACTATCTATTATCTTTTAAATAAATAATTAGAATCTGCTTGGTTCCGATGGGCAACATCCTAATCTTCAATAGAACTCCCAGCATCATAAATCTACGCCACTGATTCTTATGTAAGAAAAAAAAAAGTGAAAAAAAAAAAACACTCACGTCAACTTTTTCATGAAAAATTAAATTATAATTGTAATTATACTCTTTGTTGTAAACATCTCATGAAGAGATCAAAATAACTAGTATCAAAGTTTGAGCCCATTACGGTGCCTAGAAATCTACTAAAGTATTAATTACTGAATATTAAATAATTAATGAATAAATTGAATAGACAATAACCTACATCTTTAAGCAATAATACTCTTATCACAATAATAAGGCTCCATAGCCAACATGCCGGTAGAGCTCTGCTTTACAAAACTTTGTTATAAAATTCTTCAGAGATTATTAAACACATAAAGCAAAACTTGAAATCACTGGGGTTATGATCAAGATTTAATACCCAATTTGGTTTCACTTACTAAAAACCCAAACCCCCCCCACCCCCACCCCCCCGTTAACCAAAAAATACAAACATTGAACTAAAAAAGGCTGAAGAGTGGTCACACCTTGACCTTGATGAGGTTATCTTAATGACCACCCCAATTGCATCTTTTTTTGCTTTATAATTAAAATTTAAATCTAGTTTGTCTACTTTGGTTTCACAGTTTGTTAGGCCAAGTAACGCTTCATTGATGTTTTTCTCTCTATTGGTGTAAACTTATTCGGTCCCTGTTTTTGGCATTGACCCGGTAACAAATTATTAACATGGTCAGAGGTTCGGTGGTCTCCGCAGACCAGGCTGCACAACTTAACCTGTGGGAAAAAAAATCTAACGTAGTGCAGGTGTTCACCAAAGACCTCTACAAGGGGAAATGAACATTTCTTCTCTGCAGGTTGTGGGCCTCAGTTAAGTACAATATAGGACTGTTATATGGTTGTTTTGGGAAGGATCACAATGTACAATACATTTATATCAGATGGGTTGACCTGTTTATCATTTTATTAACTGCACCCATCACCTGCACAGAGTGAAGGCGGCCATTTTATGGATTTATTTTTTTGCTGTTCATCAATTAGGCAGGAACCAGTAAGGACACAGCAGCAGCCATTTTGTGGACTGAAGTAATCTATAAATCAATAGAAACGACTTATCCAGTATTATCATTATTTGTAGTGAATATTTTCTAAACATTCTTTGGTTAAGACATAACATGGCTGTCATCTCAGTGTATAATTGATGGGCACTCTTTAAGATGTATGCATCCCCAGGCTGATAAACAAATGCTGAAGGACTCTATAGTCCCAACAAAGGGTCATTGCCATTGTTGTAGAAGTGGAAAATTGTATTAGCAATTGCGTTGAAAATTATAATTTTGTAGCTTGCGGGGTTCATGGCCAAAGTGTGATGAAGGTCTTTCTGTAGACAGTAAATGCAACAGTGACACCTGTTGATGATGGAGAAGAAAGTAGTCCTCATACTCTATTAAAAATTGAAGAGAACCGTAACAATACTTTAATCAGAACGGAACTTTTTCTAATGAAATAAATTGCAAGTGCTCGCACAACCTGTAAAATAAAATCTTGTTTTGGGTAATGACACCTCTTCAACTAAAGCAATGCTAAGATTAGATCCGTATAATGTATCTCAATGACAATCTTCTGCCAACGCACAAGCCTCCAAAATAGAACGCACGTAATTCAGAATAATTTTCAGTCATTGATATTCTATGGCCCCAACAACAATTCCAAGCCCTTTGACCAGACTTCACCAAAACCTGACGGGTGCATTTGTATCATGCACACAGCAGTAAGGGTCACTTACAAACACACTGCATTTTAATCTATACCCATAGAACCTCAACAATGGCCTGGGTCAGTGTCAATGACCTCATCTACTGTCCATTGGCTGTTTGTTTTACAGTGTGCATGCATTTGCATGGCATAGGTCATCAATGAGGACGATTGTGTCCATATGATTCATTTGACCACCTTTGTAACACATTGGGGGTTATTCTGGTCCGTTCAGACAGAACAGTCGCACGGGGGCCGATGGTGGGTGTATGCTCATGCGCAGGGTCATTTCTGCACATGTGCATATTCTGGGTGAGTGCAGCCAAAGCAAAAAGACTGTTCGCCGGGGGCAAGGGGGGGGGAGCATTGGGCGGTGGTGTATATTCACGCCCATGGGAACCCCAGCGTTCATGGGCATTCCCATAGTAATCTGCTTGTGATGTTGGTGCTGGGGGGGGGGGGGCAGCTCCTACTTCCTCCCGAGGGTGCACGCAAATCTAGGTGACCTGAGAGTCCCTTAAATATGCGTGCACATTCCTCAACATTCGATGGTCAGCGTTTACCCACAGGCTGCGAATGGACGTTTATCTAAGACATCCATTCGCAGCCAGTGTATGTGAGCAGATGCTGCGAATTGCCCCCATTATACACAAGTCAATGGATTTACAGATTGACAAGTGAGGTCACTGCAAGTCTGAAGCCTCTTTACATCAACATGCGGGAAAGATTGCAGGATAAGATAAAAGGATTTCTAGAAGCCAAGGTAGGGTAAACCCCAAGGCTGAGGGCTGGCTTGTGCAAATCAGGTGTAATCTGATAGCCAATATGGTTGTGGTGGATGTGTTTTGATTAGAGATGACATAAACTGAGATTTCAAGGCCCAAGTCCCCTTGGTTGGCGAGATTTGCCCACCCGTCCTCTGCTTTATTTTTGGCTTACTGTTGGCTATTTTATGCAAGAAAAAAAAAATCAGCCCAGATGTAATAGTTTCACTTTGGGTACAATCAGCTTTGTTGAGCAGTTTAATTGGCTCTACCACCCAAAACAGGCCAGCACCATTCTACTGCATGGGTAGTTATGTTTAAAACTGGAGTTGGATACCCTAATTTTGTGTCGTAGTTCATTGAATGGCATCTTAGTGGGTAGAATGCAGGAGTGCTGTACACTCTTGCTGGGGACTACCCAAGAAACCAAGTGTCTTCCGCAGGACCAGGACCGTAATCAAGTATGTAACAGGGTGTCCACTCAGTGATAGCTTATGACACAGAGCTACCTACTGTAGTGTCCATTTAGTATACCATGCAAGTAACGCTGAGCCTGTAGCTGTTGCTATACTTCAATAGTAGGGATAGAACATTGACATTCTTCATGCCACCGTAAAAAAAAAAAAACGTTTAGTTGGGAGGATTACAAAGTTTGTGTGACTGCTTTAAAGTCATTTCATTTGACCAAGCCCATGACCTCAAATGTGTTTGATCCAATAGCCATAGCCAGATTAAGGGGGGCATACTGTATCCCCCACGGAATTAGCAAAATCACATCACTAGCTGTCCCTCTTACGCAGCAGCAAAACCAGGCAGTCAGAATGTTCACAGGGCAATATGTAGTGCAGGCATAGAGTATCAGGCTGCATGAGCTACGGACAGAGATCTACCTCCAAACATGGCCCATTCCAGAAGGGACCAAATGCTCTCTACATGGACTTCCTTCCACCAGTCCCTGCTTTAAGTGCCCCAGGCACCCCCAAGGCATAATCCAGTCCTGCCAACAGCAGAGTGCGCCACATCACACAGTCATGCAGTTCATCATCAATGTATTAAAAGGATGAGAGGGAGATCTATCAAAACTTGGAGAGAGATAAAGTACCAACCAATTAGCTTCTATCAATGTACAGACTATAGGTGAAATGTACTAAGACTTGGATGGGCAGATGTACTAAGCTTGCAGAGTGGAAAGCGGAAAGAGATAAACTATCAGCCAATCAGCTCCCAATAAAACTGGCACTTTTTAAACCAAGCCTGTAACATGGCAGGCAGGAGCCGATTGGCTGGTACTTTATTTCTCTACACTTTTTCACTCTCCAAGGTTTAGTTAATTTCCCCTGGAGAGTGATACACAGTAGAGAGATAATACACCAGTACAATACTGCCATGTTAGGAGCTTATTAGCCGGTACTCTACTTTATCTCTCTCTCCAAGCTTCGAATATTGGTTTGGCCCACAGAAGGGCTGCCTCCATGGTTAAGTACCAGGTAAGTCTTAATAGATCTCTTCATTATTCAAAAGAAAGGCAAGGAGCATGTCACAGCGTCGCACTGTACTTATACATTCGCTGCCGTAGAGTAGACAGGATGATGAGAACCAGCGATATAACCTCAATCACAGAACCGCGCGTCAGGCAGACGCTGCAGACAGAATGATGTTTAGCAGCAGAGGAAATGGATTTAAGTGCCTCGGTGGAGGGAACAAGAGAAAGTTTTATTTAATTTCTCTGTCAACACGCTCAGAGAAAATCATTATATTTATATCAGCAACAACATAAAAAAAGCCCTTCATCTTCCCTGTGACATCACAACAGCGGTCTATCATTCTGCGCCAGTTCTCCCCACGCTCAGACACCTCACAGCTAATCAACAGTTTTTGTTGCCGATATATCACCGTGTTAAAAGGTTATTAAAAGATCAGAGATAACTGTATGTAGGGGGATGGCGCGAGGCAAAAATCATCATTTTACATGTACATAGTTGTATAAAAAAAAAAACTATTTTTAAAATGTTTCAATGTTTAGAAAATGAAATAACACAATATATCACATTTTCTTTGTGTATATACTGTACAGTAGTTCTAAAATACTTGAATACACTTTAATTTGCGGGTGTAGCAATTATAACAAATTTCATTTTTGAACTTTGATTTATATTAAAAGGTGCATTTAAAACTACAATTTTCTACCATCAGTTTAATTGTAGACTAATTAGTATAATTTGTGTTCTATAAGCCTGTGGCTTCCTGCTGCCTCCATTCCCCTCCTCACATCGCGTTACTGTCCCTGTCACATGCAGCCATGTCCTCACTGACACATCCCCTCCTGATATACTCTGTGCTGCTGGGGACCCTGCTCCTCCCACTATACAACTCTCAGTCTGTGGCCTCCTGCTGCCTCCATTCCCCTCCTCACATCATGTCACTGCCCCTGTCACATGCTGCCCTGTCCTCACTGACACATCACTCATCTCCTGATATACTCTGTGCTGCTGCTGCTGACCCTGCTCCTCCCACTATCGAACTCTCAGTCTGTGGCTTCCTGCTGCCTCCATTCCCCTCCTCACATCATGTCACTGCCCCTGTCACATGCAGCCCTGTCCTCACTGTCACATCACTCATCTACTGATATACTCTGTGCTGCTGGGGCACCCTGCTCCTCCCACTATATAACTCTCAGTCTGTGGCTTCCTGCTGCCCCCATTCCCCTCCTCACATCATGTCACTGCTCCTGTCACATGCAGCCCTGTCCTCACTGTCACATCACTCATCTCCTGATATACTCTGTGCTGCTGGGACCCCGCTCCTCTCACTATATAACTCTCAGTCTGTGGCTTCCTGCTGCCCCCATTCCCTCCTCACATCATGTCACTGCTCCTGTCACATGCAGCCCTGTCCTCACTGTCACATCACTCATCTCCTAATATACTCTGTGCTGCTGGGACCCCGCTCCTCTCACTATATAACTCTCAGTCTGTGGCTTCCTGCTGCCCCCATTCCCCTCCTCACATCATGTCACTGCCTCTGTCACATGCAGCCCTGTCCTCACTGACACATCACTCATCTCCTGATATACTCTGTGCTGCTGGGGACCTTGCTCCTCCCACTATATAACTCTCAGCATGTGGCGTCCTGCTGCCTTCAATCCCTCCTCACATCATGTCACTGCCCCTGTCACATGCTGCCCTGTCCTCACTGACACATCACTCATCTCCTGATATACTCTGTGCTGCTGCTGCTGACCCTGCTCCTCCCACTATATAACTCTCAGTCTGTGGCTTCCTGCTGCCCCCATTCCCCTCCTCACATCATGTCACTGCCCCTGTCACATGCAGCCCTGTCCTCACTGACACATCACTCATCTACTGATATACTCTGTGCTGCTGGGGACCCTGCTCCTCCCACTATATAACTCCCAGTCTGTGGCTTCCTGCTGCCTCCATTCCCCTCCTCACATCGCGTTACGGTCCCTGTCACATGCAGCCCTGTCCTCACTGACACATCACTCCTCTCCTGATATACTCTGTGCTGCTGGGGACCCTGCTCCTCCCACTATATAACTCCCAGTCTGTGGCTTCCCGCTGCCTCCATTCCCCTCCTCACATCGCGTTACGGTCCCTGTCACATGCAGCTCTGTCCTCACTGACACATCACTCCTCTCCTGATATACTCTGTTCTCCTGGGGACCCTGCTCCTCCCACTATATAACTCTCAGTCTGTGGCTTCCTGCTGCCTCCCGTCACATGCTGCCCTGCTAACACAACACTGGATCAATCACTACTCCCATGAAATCATCACCCTCATATATAATAAATAAATAGATAATTATCTCACTGGATACAAGTTGATTCTCACCATCTGCTAATTTGTAAATTGATCTGCTGAAAAACAAACTATTGTCCCGAAATGTTAAACTTGGCAACCGACCGCACTTGGTAGAGATTAGTTTCTTTTCAGTAGCGACGCTCAGTTCCCAGACACACTTATGTGCCCAGTGATTGTGAAAATTAATTATAATAATCCTAATGGGATTTAATGAAAAGTATTAGTCCAATAGAACTTGTGTATAATCTTTTTTAAAGTAATAACATTTTTTTGAAAATGTATAAAACCTCTTTTCTGGTCTCGTCTGTAATACAGCGTTGTGCTCGTCATTTGCTGGAGAAGAGAACGCCAATAAATCTGTGATCTATAACTGGATTATAATAGGCCTCCAGGATTAAGGCGTACGAAGCTATATCTAAAGGAATCTAGAGTGTCCGTCTGTAGTGATCATCGCTGGAGATGTAATATAGTGTTAGTTTGCCACCTTGCACACTTCCTGCGGTGCAGATAGAGTAACCTTTATTGTAGCATTTAGCACCAATTTCATTAGCAACAGATATGAGCACCATCTGCTCCAACAAATATTGTCCGTAGGTTACCATTTCTCTACCGCAGCGATGGCTAACCTTGACACTCCAGCTGTTGTTGAACTACACATCCCAGTACGCCCTGCTACAGTTTTACTATTTGGCCATGCTAAAACTGATGCAGGGAATGCTGGGATGTGTAGTTCAGTAGCTAGAGTGTCAAGGTTAGCCATCACTGCTCTACCGGAATATGAGCGTAAATGTGCAGCGATTAGTTGCAGGATACTGTACATACGGATGGCCAGCTGTCAGAATACAGATACTGGCATCCTGAAAGAGGGAATCCCAACAGGGGCCAGATAAGTATACATTCCATCCCCCCTGCCCCCTAACCCTCCCCTGCAGCACCCTTACTCTCCTCCGCTGCCCCGCATCCTCGCCCTAACCCTCCCATATCTCCTAACATCCTCACCCTAACCCATAATTACCTATTCTCCCGAAATGGCCGGCAGAGAATCAGGTCCCCCTCCTCCCCCCCTCCGCAGAAGGATGGGCAAGCCTCCCACATTTAGGGAAGCACCCCCACCAGCCACCACACCCCATTCCAATTCTGTTGAATGAAATAAAAAAATGACTAATGGCAAATGCATCTCTGTGACTGAGATCAATGTGATGTTGTGAGACCCCTGTGTCATGTAGGGTCCCCAACTGCCCCAGCTTTTTGCCACTGGAAAACTAAATGAGGTCTCCTGCATAATATTAGCGGGAGGGGGGACGTCAAACGCTCGGCCGGTGATCCGCTTCCTAGAATCGTCTTATTTACGGTTTTCTGCAAATAGTCTGTAGAAATAACTGCGTGGCATCGACACCTTACAGTTTATATTAAGCCCTTTTGATTGACAGGAATATATTGGATGGTCACACTTTCTCTAGATTGCGATGCCGGCGGACTAATAATGAGGAGCCTGACAGAATAAAAATAGAAAAAAAAAAATACACAATTAAATTTTATCAAAGGCCTCACACACAAACACACACACACACACACACACACACACACTCACACACACAAACGGGATTCTTCTCAGGATTTTTTTTTTTTTATCAGAGTATGTTTTTAAAATAAAATATCATAACAGCTATATCAAAGTGTAAAGTGATACAGTAGCAGCCAATCAGCTCCTCACTGCCACATAAGCGTCTGTCTTAAAGTGACATTTAGGGGCTGGTTGGCAGGCACTTTACCTCCTTCCTAAATGTTGAGGTCGGAACATTTCAGCATGCGCAATATGGGGTTTTTAAAGTAAAAGATGCCTAGAAGGCTAAGGGTGGGATGTATTAATATACCTCGCTGCCCTTCGCCACGCTCCCGCCGCGATGCCAGCACATATGTATTAACATATGCAGCTGGCATCGCGGTACGGTGACAGAGCCAGAGGCACCCTGCGATACCTGTACTGTGGTGTGCGGGGGGTCTCCGTTACCTCCCAGCTGCCTACTGCTCCCCTGCAGCCGGGACAGCTCAGCATGGCTGACTCCGGCACCGCCTCCTCCTCCCCCTGCAACCGGAAGGACGTCCGGCTGCCTTGCTAGGGGTAGGAGTGGTTAACCTTCCGGGGTCCAGGAGGACCTGCAATAAGGTAAGATGGAGGGAGGGGAAGAGGGGATTTGCATTGCGGCAGAGGCGGCGGGCGGCAAAAAGAAGCACATAGGCTTCTATAGGGTATAGGCTTCTTTGGGTGGCGATACCCTACTATGTGATATCGGTGCGGCCGGGTTTTAATACGTAGGAAAATGCGGTAAAATTGGGGTTTTACCGCATTTTCAGCTTAATACATCTCGCCCCATAACTGTTGCAGGGCATGCATGGATTTGTAGTTCAACAACAGCTGGAGTGCCAAGGTTCTCAATCAGTGCTATAGACCCAGAGCGCAGCACAGAAGTGTTCTCTAGGACTACTTAGAAATGGGATGGTATTGGGAACCCAATGGTCAGGCCCCATACACTTTTTAGGTAGGTATAGTAACCCCTCTAATCCTAATGATATATTCTGGTCTATATGGAGTGGGTGGGTCTAAAACATTTGCTTCACGCAGCTCCGCCCTCATAATAGATACGTGCGAATCCCAGTACCATCTCAGACCCTTCCCTTCCCACGTCACCAGGAAATGGGTGGGAAATCTGGCTACTCTTCTGGGGGTACTGGGCTCTACCCCAAAAAATCATGAATCTCCGGGAACTTCCTGGGAGAGTAGGCATGTATTATATAAGCCATATACAAGACTGCACTGTGATCTCTGCTCTGGCCTCATCTCCCACTCTGCACAAGATCTGCAACTCTCATATACCAAGATATGATGTATAGATTGAGAATACATACAAACTGGACGATGTAGGCACTGAAAGACAGTGGTGACCAATTTCTCTTGAACTTCCTCAGTGTCCTGGGTAAAATATGTTGTGCATACACACTATGCGATGTGACGAAAGACGAGCAAATTATCTAGTTACGGTCTATAGGATTTTTCTGAAAGAAATCTGAAATTGACCCGCTTGTCGATGAACAACCTTGGACGACCACCCGCGGGTACAAGCATCTTCGCTCGTCGTTCCTAGCATACACACAATTATATTTTGACCAATATCTTTCGGAGGGGCCAAAATAATTGATATTAGTCCAAAAAATCGTAGAGTGTGTATGCACCTTAAAACTGAGCCTTGCGGTACTCCAACTGATAGAGGTAGGGAAGAGGAGGCAGAATCAGAGAAGCGAACAGTGAAGGAGCAATTAGATAGGTAGGAACAGAACCAAGAAAGGGCTGTGTCCTGAAGACCTAGGGATTGAAGTGTTTGTATGAGAAGAGAGTGGCCAACATTGTCAAAGGCAGCAGAAAGATCTAGGAGAATAATTAGTGAGTATACTCCTCCTAAGGTCCATTAACTAACACAGTGCAAATTTGCAGCTACTCCAATCAACCAATCCGGTTTTATTATGTAACATGCACTAGGGGGAAAGCTACTTGCTGATTGGCTGCTGCAGTATTGGGAACTTCCTGTTTTAACCTCCTGTTTTTGAGTAAATTAACTTCTAAGTTAAATGCTGCCATCAAGTTACCATTGTACATACATTTGTTAACAGCCTTAAACCTATTGAGGATAAGAAGGAATCGGATTCTATTCAATGGTCTACTTCTATATGGCCCCATCCATGGTCCACCCCCTTGTGAACAAAGCCACCATCTTGTTCAGTTGATTGCCCCAACTTGGTCATTGGCACGGAAGATCCAAATTAAACCAGTTGCATTTCTTTGTATTCTCACCTCTGAATACATCACAATTTCACTTACACTCCCTCATTACCCCTTAGTCTACACATGGAGATGAATAGATTCTCAAATGTACTAACCACAGACACGTGCGCTATGAAAAAAATAAACATCCAACTAATATAGTTTAATGGGAATCCCTCATGGTCCTAGGGGAGGAGAGGTTTTTCCCATTCCTCCGCTGTGATGAAACCGGGGAAATGTTGGGCAGTGGACCATGGCAGCTCATGCACTGCCCGATGCGGCTGATTTAATAAATATTGCAGCAGATGTACAGTATATGCTGGATGTTTCGGAATGTCTGACTGCTCACTATTTTCAGACCGGTTGTGCGCTCACAAAGTACAATTATCTGGGCAATATCAGGTGGTCTGTCCAGGTAAATGTGTAAAGTATGTCCAGCCTTACTTTCGTTTGAGTAAAACTTGAAATTGCTACATTTATGCCAAGTTTAAATACTTCTATACCGTTCTGATTGTAGAAAGTGCAGATAGCAGACTGCTTCTTCAGCAATGTTGTAGATGTGCAAAAAAAAAAGTTCCAAAACATTATTATTGAGATCAAAAGGGAAGTGGTAGGAATTAAATTACTGTGTTCCCAGCCCTGTCCCAGATTCTTCTCTAAGCTTTTTTCTATATTAAAGCTGAACTTTCAGGATTTTTAGATTTCCTCTGCCTTCATTAAATGTGTTAAACACTTGGAAGATAAATTATATGTTCTGTTGTAGAGTTGTGTTGGTAATTGGCAGCAGACAAATCATAACTCTATATTACGTTGCTGCTGATGGGGGCAGCAGGTGCACCACAGAATTATTACCTGAGCGCCAATGTGAGCCGATGGAAGTTTTGTCATAGCAAAAGAATGAAATATCGCTGCGCACTTTTAAAAAGCAGAAAACTATAAAAATTTAGACACAAGGTGTCAGTCAGGATGGAAAATGAAGGCGTTCGAACTCGGCGCGGCACAGGCCTTTGGAACGCTTTTAAATGGAAATGTAAAATCCTCTGCTATTCACAATTGAAGAAAAGACGACTTGGCGAATCTAGAGCATTTACATAGCTAACGACGCCATTATTCTTATTCTGCCGACTGCCCGAACCGTAATCCTAACAGCGGGGGGGGTGAGGTCACACTGTGACGACACCACAAAGCTCGGCATTAAATAGCGGGGGATAGTTATGTAACTTGTTGCTGACAAATGACAATGTTTTGCTCGTCGCCGTGTGCGCTATTGTAGTTTATAACTATTGTCTGCGTTTAGCACATTTATTGAGAGCAGAGGAAATGTGATAATCCTGAGTGTGCAGATGTAACTCATATAAAACACAGACGCGAGAAAGGGAGGAAAGTTTATAGCAATAGTTTGACTTTTACAGTCACGTTGGTCTAATCGAACACAACAAAGTATCGAACTTAAACACAGTATGTGATGTTTTTTTTTTTTTACTTACACTTATAACCAGGGCCAGCGCTAACATTAGGCAGCTGCCTAGGGCGCCAGGCTCTGGGGGGTTCCACCAAGTCTGTCTATCAAAAAATCAAGGCCGTCTATGAGGATCCTTGTTGTACTTATTGCAGTTCTCTGCTCTGGAACTTCTAAAGGTGCCCATACACTAGTAAGATTTATCTTCAGATCTGGCTGGTTGGAACAAAAACATGGTTATGGATGAGTGACAGTTTGGCAGTTTTCCAGCATTTCCAAGCAAATGGTCAACTGTCATTTGCTCTCATCCATAACCAGGATTTTGTTCCAACCAGACAGATCTGCAGATAAATCTGCGTGTGTATGGCCACCTTAAGACCTCTGCTTCCATACTTTCCCTTGAGACATACTTCCCTACTTTGCTGCCCAGTCCTTACTTCTTGTACTCTGTTGTGGGTGGCAAAGGGGGGCCTGCAGGGAAAGCAGGGGACCTACCCACCGTTCCTGGGGTGGGGCTGTGAGGACCCCTCAATATTTTTGGGAGCCTCCCTTCCATTCTGGAATGTTAATCAAGTATGCTTTTAGGGGTTGGAAAGTGGTTATTGGTGACAGTATGGGGGGGGGGGGGGGCGCTGCAGTAGGTTGAAGTTTTGCCTAGGGCGTGGAGAAGCCTTACACCGGCCCTGCTTATATCCCATTCTGACACTGCGAGTAACCCGTTTTTTATAAAGGGGCTTGTCCAAACTACTAAGATTGGTTATGCCTGAAAGGACTCCATACAGATGAACAGCGGCACCCCGCACGCCAAAAACGTCCTGGTCTGTAGCCTATCCCTACCCCCCCCCCCCTTCTAAGTGACTAGCTCTACTTCCTCTCTACTCTACCGTTAAGTACCTACCTATTTCCCCACTCTTACCCTACTAGTTCCTAAACCAAACCTTAACCAATGCCGGCAGCTGGGTTTCTAGGATCTCCATCACCATCGATGTCGGCATTACAGTGCTGGCCTTTTGTTGTGAGTTTGGCGTTTGTTTCAGAATGTCAGCACCCTGACCTTAACTATCCCACCTGAAAGGCACCAACCTTGTGTTGGCGCTCCCGCTGTAGACCAGGGATTTTTGTCCCAGGTCGACAAGGTGGGTTGTGTTTGACCGGTTCGTCATGGGATTTTACTTCCAGGTCACATCTAGGAGCCTCTGACTGTCTCTCCGGGGCGGTCTGGAGGGGTATGGGTCATAAGGTCAGCAGAATTAGGTCAACAGTCATATAGGTCTACCACTATTGGTCAACAGTCAAAAGGTTGACACATGAAAAAAGTCAACATGGTTAAAAGGTCAACACAAGCAATGGTCAACATGAAAAAAGTCAACTTGACTTTTTCATGGTTTTTGGTGTCTATGTCAACATAAATAGTCATGGACACTGTATATGTGTACCACTATGCTCACCATGCTTCGGGTGCCTCTATGTGCTCGGCACTATTATATTCTCCCTCTATGTCCACGTGAATAGGGAAATATAAAAAAAAACATGAAAAACTCAGTCAACCTCTTTCATGGTGTCAATGTACGGCTAACCGAGCATGCCGCCACCTACAGGCTGGTAGATGTTACTGCACCAACATTACCAGCGAGACGTGTAACGTACTGTACTTCCCGTGTGTGCAATGTGTATAAGGTACAGAATGTACTCACAGTGCACTAAACGTGCTGGGCTGTAACTTGCTGCATAGGATTTGGGTTATACCACACATACAGAGTCACGGACTGAGCACAGCAGAAATCGACTTGACAGATAACGCCACGGACGCTGCCAATTTTTACACAGGTTTAGATGCAGCCGCACACAGATGCACAAACGTCGCACATGAAATCGATCAGCGCATTCCAGCAATGCCGTTTTATTGTTATCAGAAGTTTATGCCTGAAAATAAGCTGCATATTTTGAGCGAGAAGGGCGCTCAACAAGGCTGAGTTACCCGGGACCTGGCATGTCCATGTCATAGGTGATATAAAAGTAAGATCCACTATGACAGGGTCCTATTGGAAGGACTAAACATTTTATATAATGTGCTATGGAATATATACGGACCAGTGGCCGATCCAAAGGTGGGGGCCGCAGACAAGTTCTTAATTCAAACAGGGAGCTGTACAAACTGCCACTCCAAACTGACTCACTGGCAGTGGGTGTGGCTCCCCTATTGGAATGTTTGCACTGCCCTCTGCATCGGCCATTGGTGTGCGCTATTTAAATTGTTCCAAAATAATTATTTCATTAAATTTGAGCTTCCATACAATTCCCTCTACTGTCTTTGTGCTCAAATAAGCAAGTAAACCGTACCGTAAAAAAATTGTTCCGCTCACGATACGCGATAAATAAAGGTGATTAGAGTTGCAGCTTTTTGACATCGAAATAAACTTAGTATCGACCTCTCAGGAACCGTATTTATCCAAATCTAGTTTAAGCAGCAGCAGCACCACCAAGAATGTGGCGGCGGCTGTTCCCAGCGTGCTGCAGTAACCCAGATTGCTGAATCACTTGCACATAATCTAGGCTATCAATCTTGCAATGCTTGGAATATAGAAGGGACAGCAACGACAGTGCACTTGTTAAATAAAATAGGATATTGCCGCTTGCTACAGAAGATATTCTTTAATACAACAAGGCACATATTGAATAACACAGTGTCTGACTGCGGCTAAATCAAGTTTGTTCTCATTTTAGCAATTCAGCTGCAAGAGCAAACGTGATTTGTCAAAGCGGCGGCGATGGATACACAGTGTTCTGCCTCTCGCCGCAAGACAGCGGACTGTAGGAGACGCCAAATTCGCAAAGGCTGTACACAGGACATACATGCTACTGTATGTGTGTAGAAACTAGTTTCAGGGAGATTATACAGGTAGTTGGTAGTAGAATTTTGCACAGCGTCCCACTGAGGGGGCGTGTCATGCTCCCCACAAAGGGCGTGTCTAGTTCCATATATGGAGAGATTGTGAAAAGAGATTGTGAACGTGGCACCTAGAAGCGTGGGTGTGTACTGCTACATCTGAGAGGAATCTTGTAAAATTACTTATATAAGAATGTAGATGAGCCCCAAAGCAGTTAGTAAGAGATACTATGCTGTAATGTAAATGTATCTGTCTCTCATTCCTTTTTTTCTCTTTTTTATCCCAAAAATGAAACAGTGTGATGTGGGCTAGGTGAAATGAGGGAGATTGCTAGACTAATGAGGGAGAGAGGGAGATTGCTCTTATTTCAGGGAGTCTCCTGCAGAATCCAGGAGGGTAGGCAACTATGAGAATATATGTGCTTTGTGTGTGTATCAGGTGTGTGTACAGGGCTTCAATTCATTTTTGATATCTGGAAAGTGACAGTTTAGAATTAGGGCAGTATTCAATGAGAAAAATTTGCCGTGTTTT
The DNA here is from genome assembly GCF_055691185.1 of Crinia signifera. Lineage (NCBI taxonomy): Eukaryota > Metazoa > Chordata > Amphibia > Anura > Myobatrachidae > Crinia > Crinia signifera. Next base: position 154,755,648 of record NC_139225.1, on the reverse strand, counting down.
ATGGCGAGTTTGGGCTATTTTCGATTGGAAGGAGCATTTTGCGCTCCAAAAGTGAACCACCCTATTCAATGTGATATTTTCGCCGTCTTTTTAAGTGATTTTTGCCGTGTCTCTCCGTGTAGCAATTCTCCATCTTTTCATGGAGAACTGGAATGTGAACTTTTAAACTAAAAGGTTTTTGTTTGTTTTTTTTGGTGTAAAAAAAAAATCAGGATTTTTTTTCTGTGAATGGGCATGTTATTTTTATTCATGTGCTTATAGCACATGAATATATATTTAATTTAAAAAACAAAATTTTTTTTTTTACACAGAGCAGCCAGCAGGGGGCCGTAGCTATAGAGCCGCTCATTAGATATTCATATATTCACTGCACCCGATCATTACATATGCACGATCGGGTGCAGTGAATACTGGGTCCCCCGCTGGCTATAGGGGGGGGGGGGGGGCAGCTTGTGCTGCCTGGGTCCCGGGGAGCCCTCCTCCCCTCCACATATGTTCTGGGGCAGCCAGGGAGACTTTAATCTCCCTGGCTGCCACCGTCCCCCAGCTCCCTGCCAGCTCTCTGCCGCGGACGCTCATCCGCTGCAGGGGTTAAGACTCGCCGCGAGTGGCGGCGAGTCTTAACCACATTGAGTAGTGGGAGCAGGAGTGGCAGCGAGCCCTCTGGAACAGGGCGAGTGCATGGTGAGAGAAAAAATCTCTCGCCATGCACGGAGAATTTTTCTCATTGAATACTGCCCTTAGTCTTTTGTTATAAGAGGTTTACAGTGTCCTGTATAAATGAATGTAACGTACAAACTTTGTTTTCTTCCTAGGACCAATCTTGGGTGCTTCATGCAGATTGTGGGACATGTCACCTGGCGCTGTCCTGCTCCAAGGCTCTGACCACCAAAACTGTGCTGCGCTGATCAGAAACCCCTCCCCCCAACTTTCAGAGGTAGGGCGCTTATTGGAAGGCGGAAACATTGTAGAGAACATAAGAAGAGGGGTACAGTATGGGTCATTGGGTGGACCACTGAAAGTGGACAGGCCTTAAATGGACACATGAAACTGTCGACATGCCTAAGGCCGACAGGTTCAAATGGTCGACACAACCATTAGTTCAACAGTCAATAGGTCAATATGGGTTTTTCACTTTTTTGTCCTAAATGGGCACTGCTGTGCTCTTCGTGTTTCGGGCTTGGTGCATCGCTGCGCTTGGCACTCTATTATGTTCTCCCACCACGCCCTAATGCATTGGTCCTCAAACTGCGGCCCTCCAGATGTTGTGAAACAACAACTCCCAGCATGCCTTGCCACAGTTTTAACACTCCCTTATAGCAAAACTGTGGAAAGGCATGCTGGGATTTGTAGTTTCACAACATCTGGAGGGCCACAGTTTGAGGACCCATGCCCTAGTGGATGGGAGGGCATGAGATACCGCCTATCGGCACATGTCGGCTCAAAAAAACCCAGTGAAAATCATCTGCGGCTGCAAATTATTATGGCTAATGGAAGCCGACTGGAATTTTTGCAATTACTATGTAGTAATATTCCTTTATATTGCCATAAAACTAATGACAGAATATTGTACCACACACATAAGAGATCCGACAGGCAATTCCTCCAAAACCTTCAACCTCGAGTACCCGGCTTAGAAAGGTCACAGCCTTTTATTCCAATGGTAATTACCCTAAACGAGATAAAGGTGGGTAGGAGACGCTGCATTCCTGCTCTAGCTTTACGTACTTCAGGCCATGCCGTGGAGGGCGACTAAGACGTCCTCCCCATCACCGGGGGCTCACCTAACCCTTGTGGACCAGACCAGACATTAACTGCACACGTAACGTCCGAGTCCTCTCACACAGATTAGGACAAACTTGCCAATGATTCGAGGGTAGGTACCCCGGAATGATCATCTGCGGCGTTCCCTCGCTCCGCTGCGCTTCACCACAAACAAAGCCCTGACAATATAATAATAAAAAAAAAAAATAGCGGGTTTTGGGCTGGTGGGTGGCACTTCCCAAGAGGCCTTGTGCCTCTGGGGACACCAATATATACCCTAACTGGAAGGCTACCTTCCCTGTCTGGGATTGGCTAACCCCACTGACAGGCAGCTAAACCTAACCAGTTCTATCCCAGTGACAGTGGATTGGGCTACCCGTAGAACTGAGCACTTCCTGTTGGGCCGGAACTACTCTCACCAATGTAGTGTCAGATTTAAAGAGTCACTGCAGCAAGGGACAGACTATCCATTGTTTGAGCACAGACTAATACATCAAAATGTCTGAAATACCAATGTGCTCAAAACAGAAGACGGGTGAATGTGTGTTTTTAAAAAAAATATATATATATGCGTGTGTTTGTGTAACACTGTACCTACAGTTGTATCCTTTTAAGTCACTGCTGCGACACATACAATACAGAATATGACTTGTTGCATAGCGGAGGCACACGTGCGCACTCTCCTGCTATGCCTTCGCAGTAAATGGGGGGCTGGTGGCTGCTTGAGCACATGGCATCCTGCGACATCTATGTATTGGGGCGCCTATGTCTGCGAATGTTACTATGTCTCTTTTCATGTTGGAGGATTTTGTATTTTAGGATAAATGGACCTTTAAAAGTGAATTAAATTATTGATGAACCTTCCTATGATTCTTGCTTACTGGGATCATTACGGTTTCCCGTCTGTCGGCTTTCTGCCATAGATCAAGTAAGTAATACAGACTCCTACACGGTGACTGTGGGTTTGGTGCCTAACACAGCGTCTAAGACGCACATTTGAGTAATAAAAAAAAAAAAAAGACGATAATGATGGTTGAGGTGTGGTGCGGTCTGCCGCAACTACAACAGTAAATGTATGAGCAGCGTCTCTATGTACCTGGCCTAATCCAGATGCCTATACTGTTGTTGAGGGGAACGCATCTCAAGTTATGCAAACAAGTGGAAAGATCCACCATTTTTAAATGTTAAAAATCTTGCCGCATCACTATCAAGTAGTAAACGAGATTGAAATATATCTCTAGTAACGGGGAGCTAAGGGGTGCAAACTTAGTTAGCATGGATGTGCTGCCCACTTCCTGTCAAAGAAAAAAAGCCCACTTCCTGTCAAAGAAGAAAAAATGACACAAAGAGATATGATTTCCAGGACACCCACCGTTTTGCATCCACTAAGCCATCTTAAGTTTTTAGTAGATCATTACATCAAGAACTATTTGAAGAAGATACTAAAGTAAGTTAATGAAAAAAAGAAGTTAATAACAAAAAAAGTGCAGTACCAGTGACCCCCAGCTGAGGTCATACTGAGATCTTCCATTCAACCAGTAGGGCAGGGATGGGGGCCCTCCAGCTGTTGTTGAACTACACATCCCAGCATGCCCTGCCACAGTTTTGCTTTTTGACCATGCTAAAACTGTTGTAGTGCATGCTGGGATGTGTAGTTCAAAAATAGCTGGAGGGCCAAAGGTTCCCAATCACTGCTGTAGGGAAATGTATTTAGCCCCCTTAGACTAGTGGATAAATTGCCCCTAGCAACCAATTGGCTACCAGTTTTCAAGTACATTTTATATAAAGATTGGCAGAAGCTAATAGGGTTCCTAAGGGCAACTTTTCCACGCAAAAGGTGCCCATACATGGTACAATGAGATGCACACTCCCATCACACAGCTCAAAAAGTATGTGCTGCACAGCTCTCATCTCATCGCAAAATGCAATGCGATGCGATCTAGTCCAAATTGTATACAATAATTGTACCGTGTATGGGCACCTTTAAAAGGTGCCATTTCCCCAAAGTACTATACAGTATAATCTAGTTTGAAACATATATGTATATACATCAAGCATACTTCTGTGAATATTATATGTGTGCTCTGAATATTTTAAATAAATGTTTTTGCAATTATTAATGCAGGTAGGATGGTTCTCATTTCAAGTTCCCATTCTACTATACTTCATCCCCCAGCAAAATCCCGATCCCAAATATTGTAAAAATAAAATCACATTGTCCACTTCCTGTGCAGACAGGAAGTGGGGTTCACCCGCTTTATATAGTAATGCCAACCTCATTATTTATTTGCATTTCCAGGCTTTAAACCAAATAAAACTAATTACAAAAAGACAATGTTGTTCCTTTCTCCTATCTGGGTCTTGTCATGGCTTAAAGGGGCAGATTACTCTACCGGCATCCAGCATACTGAGTACACTGCATAAGTAACACAAGCAAGTCCCACATGTCATTGCGTTTCCTACATAAAATATGATATACTCGTGTAATTTATGTGCCCCCAGCACAATTAATATGACTGCTTGCAATCTCATGCATTATGGATAGCAAATCAAACATCCGTATATCATCCAGAAGCCTCATTATTCCCAAAAACACATACATGAACATCATAATCTGCTTGTGTACATCATAATTATTTTACGGAGTCGGATTCAAAATACCCACAGGTTTACAGATTGGTCAAATAGATGCGGGAAACGTTTATACCTAGTAAATCGCATTCTGGATTAAGGATGGTTAGTTTTTACTTTTAATAATACACAATTACAGTTACCTTCTTTATATAGATTATCTAGGATAACTCCTATCTGGGGAAAAAATGAATCCAGCCACATTTGTGTTGATTGTCCCACAGATACTGGCTGCACCTAACGAGGAACTTGGGTGATGGATTAGCAGGTTTGCTTCCTAATAATTGGCAGAATATTATTTATTTATTCACAGTATCTTATATAGCGCACACATATTCCGCAGCACTGTACAGAGTATAGTTGAACACTCACATCAGTCCCTGCCCCTGTGCAGTTTACGATCTATATTCCCTTCCACATGTACATGCACACAGACATTCAAGGGTTACTTTTGTTGGAAGCCAATTAACCTACCAGTATATTTTTGGAATGTGGGAGGAAACCGGAGTACCCGGAGGAAACCCACGCAAGTACGGGGAGAATATACTGGGCCCACCATGGCCCAGTTAGGGCCATGGTGGGAATCGAACCCATGACCTCCACGCTGTGAGGCAGCAATACTAACCATTACACCATCCGTACTAACAGTTTACTAATCTCTAGAGAACAAATGAGCATCAGGGTTTACAGACTAACACCCCCCCCCCCCCCAAAAAAAACAAAAAAAAAAACACAGATATAGAAGTAGTGACATTTGCAGAATGACTGAATCACACTTCTATAGAATCCCCAGTTGTGGAAATACAGGGTGTGGTTAGTCTGGCAGAGGTGTGGCATTTGGGACTCTGAAACAATGCAGCATTTTTATAATTAACGTTTCAGTATGTCACCTGTCATCAGAATACTGATACCCTGTTGCTAATTATTACACTAAAATGTTGATTGCACAATTGTTTTTATTGAGATGGCCATCCAGAAAACCTGGACTGTTAGTATACTGTATCTTGAGGATAGAGTTTTAGAAGCACTGGTCTGTAGGGTGGATACCAGGCACCTGTAGGGTATGGTATGACTGCACGACAATTGGGATCCTGACAGTCGGTATACGACATCGGAATCCCGACTGCCTGTGTTCTGACAGGGGGGGCAAGAGCAAAGAAGCCCCTTGCATGCTCGGTGGGTCACTTCATTTGCCACAGGTTCTATTCTCCATTCTCCAATGGAGGATAGGCCCTGTCAGTTGGGATACCCTCTTCGGAGCACCAGCAGTCGGGATTCCGATGTCGGTATACTGACTGTCGGGACCCCTGTTTCATGGCGAATTTGTGCTATTTTCGCGTTGGGAGGTGATTTTTTGGGGTCAGAAAGGGAATCACCCTATTCAACGTGCACTTTTCGCCGTCTTTCTAAGTGATTTTCGCCGTCTGTCGCCGTGTAGCAAATCGCCATTCTTTTCATGGTGAAGTGGAAAGTGAACTTTTAAAATAAAATTCTGTGAAGGTTCATGCTATTTAATATATATGAATATATATTTAATTAAAAATATATATATATTTTTTACACATAGCAGCCAGCAGGGGGCCGGGAGCAGAAAGCCGCTCATTAGATATTCATATATTCACTGATCCCGATCGGGAGCAGTGAATACCCGATCCCCTGCTGGCTCTCCCTGTGCTGCCTGGCTCCCGGGGAGCCCACCTTCCCCCCACATACGTTCTGGGGCAGGCAGGGAGACTTCCATCTCCCTGCCTGCCGCCATCCTCAGGCACCCTGCGGCGTCCGCCGCAGGGGTTCACATTCGCGGTCAGGGGCAGCAAGCCCCTGCCTCATTGAATACTGTGTCAGCGAGGGCTCCAGCCCTCCGGAACACGGCGAATGTGCAGCGAACCCTAAACAGGAGTCGCTGCACATCGCGATTAGGGACATTGAATACTGCCCTATGAATTGAAGTATTGCCAGTAACCGCTAGAGTTCACTTAATGGACCTAATTACACCTTTGTGTGCTCAAAGCTGTCATAACCGAAAGTGAAAGCAAATGTTGCAGGGACACTGATCTGTTATAAACTTGCTGGATAAGGAGAAAGGAAGTTGGGAAGACCGCGACTGGAGGTAGGAGCAGATAGGGACTGGGGGTGGGCTGAAACCAGTCCACACAGGTGCTGGCAATCATACATTAAGAGGGAAGTCCAGGAGCAGCGTATTGTGCACCGAACGCAATGGGTCATGTTGGAGGGTATGCAATGCAGAAGCTGTCATTTTGCTGGGCATTAAACTAGTATATAATAAAGTTTCAGAAAAGTTTTTGAACAGCAAGCGGGTTACAAAATTTAAGACAAGAGAGACTAAGATGCGATGCCAAGATGGAAGGAGAGGAGCAGAAGACGAACCTGACAGCTTGTATAAGACAGCTTTGTTTGGTAAGTAAATGGAACAATAAATTAGTAATGTTAATTTAAATTCATTGCATGTTTATATTCAGATCCGGTTTGCCCCAGGGCTCCTTCCCTTGCACATCCCACAGAACGAACACCACTTTCTCCATATTTGAATTAGCAGGTAACAATAGTTACTGCTTTGTAATGAGTGCACATTAGCATAATTACTTCTCATTCCATCTAACATGAGGCCGGCAGACTTCTTCATTTCCATGCGTTTCAATCATCGCCACCGCTCCACGTTCACCCGGCAAAGATCTCATCAAATGCACAAAAACAAGATGAGATTTCCTCTGTGCCGTTACCGGTGATCATTGTGTTCTGTAATTCATTTTGTGACAGGCAGCGGTATCATGTGGGCGCTAAAGAGAAATGTTGGTGCTACAGAACACCCAGACGGGCAATGATTAAACAGCAGTCGTGTTAAATAGATCCAGGACTGGATGACGGATATACAACTGCCCCCCCCCCCCCCGTGACAAGCCCAAACTCAGGACTTGTCACGAGCATAGGCAAATGTATTAATGCATTCGTTATAGAAGCGCAGCAACGGCTTTCATCAGCAGCGGTCATCATCGTTCTACCGATGTTATTAATGAGTGGGACCACCCGCCGGGCAGCTGCTTAGATGGAAAGTTGATATTTAGAACGAAAGCTCTCACAAGCAGGGCCCTCTTCCCTCGTGTGCTTTTCCTTCTTAACCAATCCTGCGGTTTTCTGCCATCCTGATACCTATTTCAGTGTTGTCTGTAGCTATGTTTATGTGGGGTGTGGCTAGTATCCTGGTGGGCAGGATGCCAGGCTTCAAAATACAAACTAGGGATGCCAATCCTGGGGCATTTTTTTTCAGTACTGGGATTCGCCCACTCCCCCCAAAAACCAGCCGCCTTGCACATTTAATCAGGGGGCGGGGTAAGTGGTGCAGCGGTGCGTGAGTGCGGCAGTGTGGCCAGGAGCAGTGCGGTAGGAAATGCGGAGGTTCGGGGTGCAGCCGGCTGGACTGCACAGCGTAACCTCTGACCACGTGACGTTGAGCAGAGCCGGAGACAGTGGCAGCGTCTGAGCACCCGGATCAGCTTTCTAATCTCAAAATCTCGGGATTGGAAAACTAAACCCCGGGATTCAAATCCTGGCAATTATAAGGCCAAACCTGGGATCCTGCCAATCCCGGGAATGACCAAGGCAATACCGATGATGGCATACAGACTGGTGTTGGAAGACCGGTGCCAGAACCTTGAACAGAATCAGGATGCAGGAAAACAGACAGCCAACATCCTAATCAGGAAGTATGCGGGCGGGCTAGCATGCGACTGGGAAGAAGGGGACTAGGGAGGGACTGAGTGGAAGTGGGGATACTGAGACCACAGGTATTCTGCAATAATGCGTTGTTATTTCAAAAGCCGTGTACACACGGGGGTGATTTTTGCTAATATCGCGGGCAATATGGTCGCTGAGTGACCATATTGCCCGCGATGGGAGTGTGCACCGGCGATATATCGCTGGGTACGCGCTCCCGTTTTCTCCACCATAGTGATCGCTGGTCGCAGGAACATGCTCCTGCAACCAGTTAATTTCCACTGTCGGGCTCCCCCGGCAGTTTCTTTTTCATCAGCGACCATCTCTGGTCGCTGATGCAAACGGGATACAGAGCCAACCAACCACACCGCTACACGGAACCAGAGAAGATTTTCGCTGTATTGACATTCAATAAATTGAAGGATCTGTTCTGTATCAGGGGCTGCAGTCGGACCGGCTGAGTGTATCTGGCATAATGATTAATGATATGTACAATACACAAAGAAAAGTGGCTTTTCCATAGAACCATCTATACTGTGCACGGAGCCAATTCCAACACATTGTCTGACCTTGCTTTATCCTATTGGAAATAACTGGAAACCTCTAAATAAAGCACATAAGTCATATTAATCGTGTGCGTACAAATATCCACAATGTCGGGAAATGATCTGAAGTTCTATAAATCAAAACCAAGGAAGGGAAAATAACAAACAGGGACAAAGCAGGTGTGTAAAGAAAAGGTTCTAAAATAAATAAAACTAAATCTAAAACTAGAATAGGTCCACCAAGGTGAGCTGCAGCCTACAGCACTCAGAACTCAAGGCATGGGTGCTAGACAGGCCCTGTCCTCACTGACACATCACTCATCTCCTGATATACTCTGTGCTGCTGGGGACCCTGCTCCCCCCACTATATAACGCTCAGTCTGTGGCTTCCTGCTGCCTCCATTCCCCTCCTCACATCATGTCACTGCCCCTGTCACATGCAGCCCTGTTCTCACTGACACATCCCTCATCTCCTGATATACTCTGTGCTGCTGGGGACCCTGCTCCTCCCACTATATAACTCTCAGTCTGTGGCTTACGGTTATCAAACACAAATCATTTACACCTCAAATAACAAATATTTGTAATCCAACACAAATGCACCAAATACAAGGGAATTAGATGTGCAATGTCTTATATGGGTAATAGTAATATTTGGATCTAGTTTTAAGGTCCCATAAATACAGAGAACAATGCAACATAAGTGAAAGATATTAGGCAAAACCCACTCCCAGTACCACTATAATCCCCCCCCCCCCAATATACACAGTATGTCTGTACAACAGTATACCATATCTTGAAAAGTAAACAATAACCACTGTACCAAAAAAACATTATATTACAGTAAGTCGTAATTAGCTTCTTGTTATTGACCGGGTCAGGAATCTGGAAGAGACGGCGCCGTTAGATGAAGTGTTGAATAATAAACATCATACGAGATAATTAGCGATGTTCTGTGATTAATTTAGGAGTTATTACAGCCAACAAATATAAGAGGAGTAACTCTGAAAACCGGGATAGGTGACCCTTCCGCGCCCCAAACATCCCGTACGGGCCCAACACTCAAGAGCAGCAGTAAAAATTCATATTCAACCAATTAAAAATGACTTGGTGGAATACTCATTACTCTGTAATGAGTCTAATGATTCCCAACCATGGCAAAATACAGAGATGTATAAATTCCTGCACTAAGGCGAAGACAATTATTGTGTTACTTTCTTGGTTAGTTAAGAAGGGGAAAAGGGAGGTGAATCCTACACTGAATTCATTCTTCAATGTTATTTTGCAATCTGTATAAAGCAGTTGATGGGGCCTAGCAGCATAAAATCGGTCTGAGCGCCATCATCTTTTGTGCACAGCAAACTCCTCCCCCCTCTCCAGTCACATGACATGCTGAAAGTCGACATGTGTGGCTGGCCGCCACATTTTGCCTCCTCCACAGAAAGATTTTAAAAAGGAGACTATTTCTAAAATGTCAGCTAATAAAATCCAGAGTTAATAAAGTACGTAACATGCTGTTTAAACCCTTCAGTGGCAATCCAGAGAATTTTCCGGCCTGTGCCTCAGAGCCCAGACTGGCAAGCCCGGGATTGAACTGCTGAGTTCAATCACTGAACTGAAGCAGCTCCGGCGGCTGCCCGGCTTCCTCCCCTCTGCCGTGCTTCCTCCTCCCTGCTCCTCCCCCCTCCCCTCTGGGTTTTCTATTGAGGTCCACAGCGCCGGCTTATGACAATCCGGCTGCCGGGGACAGGGACGGACGGGGTGCGGGTGCGCAGGTCCGGGCAGCCGCTGATTGACAGTTCGGCGGCGCTGCCCAGACCCAGCAAGGCAGTGGTGGTTTTTTTTAAGGGTGCGCTCCCCATAAAAAAACTCACCCAGTGGGGAGCACAAAATAGGTGTGAAAATTGCCAAATAATTATTGGTATTGATCATAATGACCTGTAGTGTTACCTTATATAGGAAATATAATCTTTTTTGACACAACATTTTTTATTTGAATTTATATAACAAATGTGAGCGACGCTGGTATTTTTAGTGGATATTTTGCACATCGCTCAAAGAGATGTTGGCACTGAAAGGGTTAATAGCTGTGGTTAAGAGCCCTTAAAAACGATATTCAATATAATGCCAGCATACAACGCTTCGCAACTAGGACATAATATACGATCATAAATATAATAGGTTTCCCTTGAAAATGATTTGAATGTAATTGATTAATAGTGATGTATTTCAAATTAAAACCTCGAATAGTTTCCCAGATATTAGACCTTAAATATTCTTCCCACACCTTCAAACTAAAATATATAAAAAATGATATATAATAAATTAATAACGTTTTATTATTATGATTTTTTATTATAATAATTTATTATTTAATATAATATATTATTATTATTATTATTATTATTATTATTTGAAATTCCCTTTAACTCGACAATAAATTATACACTTCTGTTTTGCTAAAAAATAAATATCTGGTGTTTGAAGAACCTTTTCCGGAATATGATGTTTGTGACATTCCGTCGATTCTAAATGCCACTCACGCATATTTATTTATTTTTTATATATTTCCTCGCTTTGCGTGAGCCCCACACAACCACTTTTGTAAATTAAATTGCTGCTATTCTGTGGGAATATTAGCTAGGGAAATACATCTTCCTGACACCAGCGGGGAGTATTTTAACGGTATTTCATTTAAAAGAATAGAAAACAGCGTATGCCAGATTTATAATGGTTGCCCTATTTTATTACAAGGAGCTGCTTTTGAAAATCTTAGTGTTAAAATGTAATAAGATCAGCGCCTTCGTGTTGTGCCAACTGGGACGGCGAGGAGAGGCTGCTCCAGCGCTCTGTGAATCCAGGCACGCAATTTGCAGTAATAAAGAAGAGAATTATATTGTAAAATAGAAACTGCAGCTAATAAGTAGTTCGTCGCCGTATATCTTACGGTTCTCGCAGCCAGAGTGGAGGAGAAAATATCACTTTTGTCACAAGCTAGAAGCGATGACCTGCCAAAATAAAAAGGCATTCCTTCACATCCGGGGAAATAGACCGGGAACCAAAATATGATTTATTTCATTTATGTTGTTGACACGTGGAAATAAACAAAATAAGTTGAAAAGGTTCTTTCTAAAAGGGATGGGAGTTGTGTTCCCATATATAACGTATAGTTGCTACACTTGACTTTGTATACAAATATAAATCTCCTTCTCTGTGTTCCATTGGCTTCTAGAATTCTTGACAAAAGAAGTCCAACAACAGATACTAGTACAGAATAGGTACCGGATGATGCTCCGACAGTTGGGATTCCGGTACATTTGCCGGATATTGGATATCTTGACTGTTAAATGCCCGACAGTCGGGACCCTGACTGACTGGGGCTATTCTCCCTCATGGGGGTCCACAACCCCCATAGATGGAGAGCAGAACCTGTGGCGAGCCACCGAGCCCACAAGGGGCTTCCTAGTGTTCGCCCCCCCCCCCTCCCCATCGGAGTCGTGGTAGTTGGGATTCTGACCTTTGGAATCCCGACTGTCTTAGCGGCATAACACACCCGTACCCAAGTAGAATCCTTAGGCTTGGTAGGCAAAAAGTACATGCTCCAAGGGTACAGTATAAATGTACAGAAGAGGTGTGCATAAGGTCTGCAGAAATTATTTATCATGAATGGGCTTAAAGAAAAAATAGATTATTAAATTAATAGATTTCACATGCAAATGTGAACGAACGCTATTGAAATGATGAACCTGATTTCTGATGTATCCGTGGATCAGCGCGGGATCTACCATCATTACAGCAGGTGTATTAGACTGGGGCCCTAGAGGTCCAAGGGGCCCTTTCTTGCTAGACCCAGGGCCAGTGCTGCCACTAGGCAGCTGCCTAGGGCGGCGGCCACTGGAGGGCGCCTCTTCAGCCCAACATTTAAATCAAATATAATTGTGGCAGCAGCAGGTGCTGGGAATAGCTATCTGTTTCCCAGCACCATTCTGAAAACCGTCCCTGGTCCCTGCTGCTGGCAATGGCTGCCTAGCGCTGCTACCGGTGGTGAGACACTGGTCCCTGCTGTCGCCCGCCCCTCACTATTGGCGTCAGCGGGGAACAGTGCAGCAGCTCTAGGCAGTCAGCGGCTGCCGCAGTGACTAGGGACGGGTCTCCCCACCAGCCGCAGAAGAAGGAACCAGCGCAGCGGTGAGTGGCACCTCCTATACCCCCGCCACCCCCGGGAAATGACGCGGCGAGTGAGCACCGCAGCGTGTGTCCCCCCCCATCCCCCGGAGTGTCCGCCACCCCCCTCCCTCCCCTCCTGTACAGCGGCCGGGGGGGGCGGGTGAGCACCGGAGCGTCACCCCCCCCCGCATGGGGCGCTCCGGTGCCTTGCACCGGCACCGGCTAGACCACTAGGGTTGGGATAGAGGAGGGGCCCAAATTATATTTTTGCACCTAGACCACCCACTTACAACTTAGTTCCACCACTGCTGTAGATGGATATACTGTAGACAGTCAGGGATTTTGAAATACAGATGGAGCCCACCTCATTCAGGCTGGGGCTGGTGTTGGAATCACCAGCTGCCAGCCTCCTCCAGCTGCAGGAAGGAGCTCCCCGTTGGTCCCCACCACCTTGCCATCGGTCCCTGACAGTGGGAGCCACTGAAGCGGAGATGGGCAGGGTTTCCAGTCCCCGATGCCGAGTAACTGGGACATGCGTCCCAGTCAGATGGAGTCCTTCTCAGCCAGCGCTCGCCAGGGGAGGACATACTGGCGAGCGCTGGAGCTGAATAAGAGGGACGCCATCTGTATAGTATTTATTGAACTTAGGGGGTTTTCCTCCTCATATTAGCTAAAGCAGCGCCACAGGACCTTCCAGCGGGTGAGGCTATAAACAATGAACACAGTGTTATGGTAAATATTCAGCTCTGGGCACCAAGTGAAGGGCTGTCCCACTCTGCCTTGGCCGACCTAGGCATACAGACAATATGGAGGGCACAGAGGTTTTATTTACCATATATACGGCCTAATTCAGATTGCACATTTTTTCTCTAATTGACAAAACCATGCAGGTGGGGCAGATGTAAGAAGTGCAGAGAGAGTTTGATTTGGGTAAGTTAAATTGTTTATGTGCAGGATATACGGTATACTGGCTGATCTATTCTTACAATGCAATTCAGATTTCAGTTTTTTTTTACACACCCCACCCAAATCTAACTCTCTCTGCACATGTTACATCTGCCCCACCTGCAGCCCAGCACGGTTTTGTCCATGTAAGAAAAAAAGGTACTTATGTATTATCTGGGCTCCCATGTTAAATGCACCCCATTTTTTCATACCCCTACTATCCAACTACGCATGGAGTTGATTTTATATAGTGTGGCGAGCGCAGCGAGCCACCGTGCCCGAAGCGTGGCGAGCGCAGCGAGCCCCGCAAGGGTACGCCTGTCTCATAAGAAAAATGGGAGCTCAGATATTACATACGTACCGAAAAAAATGTGCTTTGCAATCATCTGAATCAGGCCGATAATGCTGAGTTGCTGAGCGCCTTTGTCTTTGTACAGGAAAACGCAGCCTCTGATTTCTTGAAAGCTCATTCTCTCCATTACACCGGCCTCTAGACCCAGAGAAGAGAAGCTACCGGCCCATGTAACATTTTAGTATTCAGAGCAGAACTGTGACTGGTTACATGTATCCGTCATCAGGGAACGTCGCCCCTCGGTGGCTGGGTGAGGTCAGGGGGTGCAGCGACAGGCTGGGAAGTGAGAGAGGAAGAATAGACAGAACATGTTCTTATAGTCTGGGTCAGAGTGAGGTGAATGCAGGATTTATACACGCTGGCAAGTCTGTGCGATGCAGTCTCCCTGGCATCTCTGCCCAATTGGCTGCGCTTTGCCTTTTAATTCAGAAAGCTGGCACTGGCTTCTCCAATATTTGCTAACTTACATTAAAAAAAACCCTTCTTGGCTTCATGTACATTCCTAGTAACGTTAAAAGGGGGATACAGGACTGCAGAGGTGCAATGAGCATGGCTCCGGATTTATTTTAAGATGGTTTGCCCATTGTTGCTGTCATCTTTTCTCTTCAAGCCTGTTTTTAAACAACCGTTTTTTGATTTTAAAATATCTATATCTGACTTCAAATGAGCCGGAGAAGTTAGTAAAAGTCTGGGCGATTGTATACACTACACATCCTTTCCTTATCAATATCATTCATTTATAAAGCACCAATGTATTACTTAATGCGTTACGCTAAATGTGCGTACACACTGGCGCAGTGTGGCGTTACCTGCTCGGGTCACACTCACATAACATCACCTGCCTACCCCGTATTTGGAGAACAGCTGAGGAAATTAAAGTCAGTTTAGACTTATTACCGAAGGGGAGAAAAATCATTTGAAGGTAAGCGAACATCACATGTTTCTCTCCCCTTCATCTGCATGTGAGGGGACGTGTATGAGTACACAGCCGCATGAATGCTAGTGAGGGGATTCGTTAGGGGGGGGGTTACAGATGCAAGTAGTTATTAATAAGAAGTGATCTCTTAGCAAGGAGTAAACTTAACTTTTGGAATGGTGTAGGAGCGACCCAAATCTCTTTGCTGCCCAATGTACTAGGACGGGAAGGCTGGTGTGCTCCATCCATGTGTGTGTGCTGTGCGTGTTCTCCTTGCGTGTGCTAGGGCGGGAAGGCTGGTGTGATCCATCCATGTGTGTGTGTGCTGTGCGTGTTCTCCTTGCGTGTGCTAGGGCGGGAAGGCTGGTGTGATCCATCCATGTGTGTGTGCTGTGCGTGTTCTCCTTGCGTGTGCTAGAGCGTGAAGGCTGGTGTGATCCATCCATGTGTGTCTGCTGTGTTTCTTCTCCCTGCGTGTGCTAGGGCAGTAAGGCTGGTGTGCTCCATCCATGTGTGTCTGCTGTGTATGTTCTCCTTGCGTGTGCTAGAGCGTGAAGGCTGGTGTGATCCATTCATGTGTGTCTGCTGTGTGTGTTCTCCTTGCGTGTGCTAGAGCGTGAAGGCTGGTGTGATCCATCCATGTGTGTGCACTGTGTGTGTTCTCCTTGGGATCGTCCATGCTTCCAAAGAAAAGCACGGCCCATGCTGCCAAGTAGATATGGTTCTCTGTGTGACGGAACATGGACAGTGGATGGAATCCAACTCCCGGTTGCCCATATTTACCTAAAGAATAAGCACTCACTCATCTATAATACACATGTTATCCCCATAGCCTCCAGCTTTCTCATGTGTGTACCAACCAAATACAACCAGGGTCATTAACGTATTCCCAATCCCAAACCTTGTGTGTGACATTTGGCACATGGTGTTCAAAGTAAATGCATTTTCTCACTGAGGGGTAGATGTATGAAGCAGTGATAAGGGAGGAGAAGTGATAAAGTGCCTGATACTTTATCGCCAGCCAATCAGCTCCTGAGAGCCAGATCGAATAAGCCTCATAAAGCAACAAAGTTCCAGCCAATCAGCTCCTGTCTTTCATTTTCAAACCCATTCTGTAGCATGGCAGTTTGGAGCGGATCGACTGGTACTTTAACGGTGTCCACTTAATTTCTCTCAGAGGTGAAAATACCATGGGTGCAGTGGTCCGGTGCCCCTGAGTATTAAGGGTCTCACTGCTGCCCCAGTCACCCGCTTACCATCACCCCCTGATTTTTCCATATAACACTCAGCCTCTCTCCGTCACCCACTGCCCTGTTGTATATTGAGAACTTGGGTTGGGGGTGGAGGAGAGGGGCTCAAACTATATTTTTGGTTTCTTCACCAACTTGTTTCACCATTGATCTCTCTCCAGGACAAGTAAATAGACCCTGTAATCTTTCTACAGCTTACTACATGTGCCCTTAAGTGTAGGATATCCAGTGATGTCATTAGGGGTGTGACTGTGTGTGACCTGGCATCTACGAGAGAGAGATCCTGTTCCGGGTCTAGTGGTTAGTGCCACCACTGTCACTGACCAATGGAAATTAACTTGTATCTAAAAATCCAGATCCGGGTAACACTGAATCTATCACTGTTGGCAATGGAGGGGACCGGAGACCGGCGCCTTGATTTTTTGTTTTTTAAACAGTAAACTAAAAATCATAAGCAAAAAAAAAACACCACAATATAGGCCCACATAATTCTGTCATACCTTATATTGTATCACATACACATAAACATATCGATTGTAAGCTTGCAAGCAGGGCCCTCCTACCTCTAGGATTGTCTATTAGGTATACGGTCATTAGGTTGAACATATTTAGGTTGAAATGCAATAGATCATCCACTGAAGGTAGATAAGGTTTAGGTCGACACAAGCATTAGACAAGGTCGACATGAGTTTTTCACATTTTTTTTAGCCTACAGGCAGTTTTTCATGCCCTACCATCCACTAGGGAGTGGAGGGAGAATAAAATAGTTTGCAGAGCGCAGTGATCCGTGTGAGGGGACGCAGTACACTTTGACGGGGTCCATGTTGACTATGTCGACATTCAATAAAAAAACTAATGTTGAACTTTTTACTGCCGACCTTCCCATTGTCGACCTTCTAACCCTGTCGACTTATGTCGTAAATCAATCAATAAATAAAAAAGGATTCTTCTGCTGCACAAATAACTTTTGGAAACGTTTCAGGTTTGTAGCAACGGTGTAAACCAGGACGGTGGAGAAGCGCATTTAGCCGTTTCCATTGTTTATCAGTATGCGAAAGAAAAACAATTATTTCACTACGCCGACACAGCAAAAGGCGCCATTTATACTGCGACACAAAATAAAAATAATAGATGTAAAATTTCCTAAGTTGGGTAAAGTATTTATTAATGGTTTATCTAGCACACAGCGATGGTGCCAAAGGTGGCCTGGTAACGAAAAGGTAGAACGTAAAAGGGGTCAATGACGACTGAACGTGGAATTTATATTGAAAATCTGCATAGAATCCCAGGGCCCTGCGGTTCATTGATTAACAACAGATGAGAACACGGCCTCATTTCATCGCTGCTAATTGCGAACCGCTGTTTAGCCCTTTACTGTAGTCTTCTGCGGGATGAATTAAGCACAGCACCCACGCACATGGAAATATTCCCAGGCACGGAACGACGCGCCGCGTCATCCTCTGTAAATATCATCCTAGCGGTGGCTTCCTCCTAATTCAACCACCTCGCTATAAGTGGGAACGATCAACCGTGCGAATCTAAGCGCCCATAAATTCCTGATCATTCTATATATAAAATATGAAAGCCTGTGATGAACTTCGCAGCTTTTAGACGTGATAAATAAATGCAGCGCAGTCAAAGGAGCTGAAGAATCGTCGTCTTTATGCTTTTAGATACTATTAAAACTGGAGTTGGGAGAGAGAGTTGCATTAAATGATAATTATGTTAGTGGATAAAATAGGCCGCGGCTTCTTAGAACCGCTATACCTGGGTGCGCGGAGAGAGCTTACGCTTCAGTAATGACCGCTTATTATAAAGATCTTTTTTTTAAAAATAGACAAATTTCTGCCGTAAAAACCATTAAAATAGAGCGGGTTTTCGATTTATTGTCGGTTATTGATTTCATTTTAAGGCTTTACGGTGATTCTCTCATTAATCTTTAAAGCCTCGCTGGGTATATATGGAGAGAGTTTATAACCGCCGTATTCAAAGGGAAATGTAAGACTTATACTGTAACTGCAAACATTTACATATATATTACATTATATAAATTGCTGGATGACCTGCTTCCGCCTCTACAACTGCTGCAGTACTGCTTGTGGCCAGCTGGTGGCAGGCACGTAACTTTCCCCCACTAATTACAGTATATAGATGTAGCACATTAATTATGTGCAAAATATACTATATTATATAATAAATGATAGATTTTGGGGGGCGGTTACCCTTTGTGGGCAACATTTTACAGAAATATACAGACAACACATAATGTTAACAGGCTGATGCGCAGAGTCTAATGTATTTGCAGGGTGTCATTTGCATTTTTGCACTGCCTGTAGAGCCGCTACTAGAGTTCAGGCTACTGGTGCATTGTACTTTTGTCACATTAGTAGTGCAAAACCGATTTCAATGGAATGCATGCTGCAGAATTGTTGCATTTTCATGGTGCACCGAATGGGGCTATTTGGTGCAATATGAGGATAGGTTATTGAGAACATTGCGGTGGGTTACGGTCATTTGATTGACCACTGAAAGATCGACAGGCCTTATGTAAACACCTGAAATAGGTCGACATGTCTAAGGTGAACAGGGTTGGAAGGTTGACACAAGCATTATGTCAACAATGGCCAGGTCGACAGTCAAAAGGTCGACATGGAATTTTTATTTTATTTTTTTGAGCAGACATGTGCCAATGGGCAGTACACTAGGCCCCATTGCTGTATGGTTGGCAAGATACCAAACTAAGATCTGACATGTCCATTGTTGGAATATGCGGCACATGCACTGTCGGTGCTGTTATTGTAGCAGCCCCCCCCCTCGCAGCTGCACCACCCCGGACATAGCACCTTATTACTGAACATTGTAAAACTGCCGCACTTGCAGCCAATCCCAAGAGGAGCTGTGTGAGCAAACAGCCAACCTCATAGGTCAGTGGCATGGCAGCGAAGGGGTTACCCAACTTCTGCCAGAACGCTCCCCTCCGCAGACGTATCAGCTAAATGGAATGCAAATCAGAGGAGACTGGCTGCTGTCCCACGTGTAATTGGCAGGTGAGGATGGATTAGGTGGATGCATGAAATCTCTTTCCAAATCTTGAATAATACAGCTAATATATCATTCTGATGGCGAAAGAGAAAACATTCGGCGACGATTATTAACCAATTACTGCGATAAGAGTGGCTCGTCCTGTTCCAGCCCAGGAGGCATTTGTGAGGTTCCCAAATTACAGGACATAAAAACTACATTTGAAAGTTCACTTTAGATTAAAAAGAAACTACAGTATATGGAAAGAAATAGATAGATAGACAGACAGACAGACAGACAGAGACATGCATCTTCCATATCCCATGCAGCCTGGAGTGCTTCTCTTCTGTGGTGCTACTAGCACAGTGTGGTCTGTATTTCAGCAATGATATGCAGACCAGTGTTAGCAGAGCCACAGGAGAGAGCAAAATATTCAAAACAGAGCAACGCATAAATTGCTCCGTTTGGGCCCAACATAGTGGCTGCCGCATGTAAAAGACTTGAATCCCTCCCATAGAGGTAAGGAGCAGTGTTAGCCTTTCATTATATAGGAAATACATACAGTGTGTGTATCTAAGTTTATACAAATCGCACTTTTTCAAACTCCATGACGAACTTCGTGGTCTAATTTAAAAAAAAAAAAAAAATTGTATCTGCTTGCAGGCGGGTCTGACCTCCAACTCCTATCCGATGCAGACGGGACCTGAACGGTGGGTTGATTTCACCCTCTTTTCCGGATCCAACGGAATCGGGTGAAATCGTCCCAAATCACTGAGTTTCTACTGTAAAATAACACTGGTATACAGTGTATAAATATACCAATGTACACATGGCTAGGTTGGCATGCGCTGTGCCGTCAGTGAGGAAATTAATACGCATCATTTCTAGTTAGCAGAAGAGAAATATTCATTAGACAGTGAACGCGAGGAGAGTAATCCTATTTGTACTTGAAGATGAATTTAACAACGAGCATTTTAAGAATTAGTGATATGATTAGGATTCTTCCCCACAGCCTTCAGTCTTATTTCCCCATGGATTACACGCTGTTTATATCATTATTCTTATCCACATATCCCGTCAGATCCAGAAAAATCCCCCGTGGAGATCACAGCTTCCAAGACTGGTAGGAAAAGGAAACAGAGAAACGCTTCCATTGTGGTATATTTAATCTGGTGAAGGTACTATTTCATTGATCCGACACTGGAATCCTGGATGTAGCGGCTCAGCGCCATGTGTCGCCATGTTGGACTTCCACCTTCATGTATGCTGTATGGTTGTTTCTCTACCGATGAGACAATGACTCCTATGAGACTCTGTAGGTGCTGATAATTGCAATTTCCTATACGGTTGTTCCAGGATTTGGGCTACTCCGCACTTTTGACTCTGTCACCTTTAGGTGATCATGTAGAGTCCTAGAGGGCTGGTGGACTTTGATCTAGAACCTCAAAGCTGTGCACTGGCTAGTGTAACGTCACAAGTTCTAGGGTGTATCTCATCCTAATACTTATGGTACCAAGGCCAAATTCTGCCCTTGCCATGCCCACTACCCGGAACTTGTGATGTCATGAAAGGGGGCTGGGTCATTAGAACCAGGAAGGAGACTAGCCTCTGGAATAGTTCCCTAGTTTGATGGGCGTCATTCCTTGCACCCTACAACCCAAATGCTGGTGCCACCGGGGAGCAACAGTACTTCCCCCTAGGCCTAGCTTTTACAGATGCTGGTGTTCCTTCCCTCCCTTCTCAGAGTCCCTCTGGTAGTGGGTGCCCAGAAGTCAATGCTTCCATTACCTCTGGGAGTTGAGCCACTGAATGGCCAAGCGTCCTAAACCTAAAGATTGGCGGTCAACTGGGTTCCCCTAGCAGTAGCTCTAATCACAAATAAGAGGTCGATGTGCAACTGTTCCAAGCTAGAACCATCTCTTGCATCATGGAAATGCAAAATTGACCAGATTCTTCCAAACAGTCACGGCAGATAAATGTGTCATAAGTCAGGTCCTTGAATTAGTTTGGTTTATGTTGTCACTTATAGAATAAGCCCCAGTCAATGATTTAAGAATATACTGTATTATACACAGGGCAGGGCCGGTGTAAGTCTTCTTGGTTCCATGGTCAAAATTCTACCTACACCCCCCCCCCCCCTAACCCAACACTGCCACCAACTTTCCAGCTCCTCAAGTGAAAATGTTGAGGATACGTCTTAGAGGTTCCCCAACTGCCACCGGCATTAAGTACAATAAAGAAGTCTTCCTCATAGGCCACAGGTTCTCAAAGGTGGTCCTCAGGACCCCACACAGTGCACGTTTTCCAGGTCCCCCCACAGAATAACAAGTGAAATAATTAGCTCCAACTGTGGATCTTTTAAAATGTGTCAGTCATTAATGAGCGCATCTGTCGGGTGACCTGGAAAACGTGAACTGTGTGGGGTCCTGAGGACCAAGTTTGAGAACCACTGTCATAGACCATCCTTCATTTTGTGATAGGCAGACTCCGTGGCGGCCCACCCCTTCATGACACCCTAGACTGCTGCCTACAGCTGGCTAGTGGTAGTGCCAGCTCTAGTCTGGGCAATGGGGAACAGATGACTTATAAGGGCACCAAACATGATTTTGCAATGTCATCATGATACAACCATGCCTTATAATCCAATCATCTCCAAATGCACCAAACTGCCACTCGCTGACACCTATCCAGTGGCGGCTCTTCCCCATTTGGAGGAGGGACGCTGCCGCAATGTGGGCACCCCCCTCTGCTGAAGCAGCCGCCGCCAGCTCCCTGCAGCTCTTGGTCCCGGCCGCCGGTCCCCTGCATGGGGCCAGGACATGCGCAGTAACTTCATACATACTGCAGATGCGCTGGCCCAGGCCTCTATGGGCTGCCTTTGCTGCAGCAGCCCTCGGAGGCTTAATCAGGTTCCCGGATCCGGCACTGTATCATCTGCGGTGCTGCGCATGTGCAGAACCCGTTTTGGGGGCTGCCCCGCATTTGCGCACAGAGAAGCATCCTGGAAAAAGGGAACACCTCCCAATGGGACTGCCTTGAGTGACTGGCAGGTCAGACCTCCAATAGGAAGTCACATTGAAGCCAGTGCAGTCTCACAGACTGCATCTGGCTTCACTTTAGGCAGAGACAGTGGTGGATTTTACCTGTGGGCGGGCTGCAGCCCATAGGTAAAAACCACCACTTCACCTATCTACTTGTGCGCAGTGTCAGGAGGGTTAATGTGTTAGCACTTGCCTATACAATGCACGGGGCAGACGCGTGCGTCTTGAGTCTCTCAGACATATGGAAGAAATATGCTCGTAATCAAATTTACCTTTTATGTCACAAGTCTGGAGAGAATGTAATATTGTTAAAGTTGCATTATAACCTAAACAATCACTTTGTGACATTATACCGGCGGCTGCAGTTTATACAGTAAATCCCCTGGATGGGCATTTTGCAGCTAAATTTAATTTGTTCTCAGGGTAAGGTTATACGGTGGGGGATTGTTGTGGACGTATTATCGCATGTTGCTATCCCAGAAGTAATGTTGTTACGTTGTGGTTGACAGTTTGGGATAATTATTGGTGCGGGACTAATGTCCGTAATCCTGTCCCCAGAAAAGTTATGTCGCTCTGCGCTGCCGGAGTTCTGGTCGTCATTAGTCCTGGACTTAGAGAGTATAATTCACCCCTAGGTCCATAGTGGGGAAATAAAACTAGCAATGAGATTTCCCCAGAGTAACGCTTCAAAATCCCATGAATAAGGCATTATTTGAACAAATATATATTTATTTATGAAAACATTTTTTTTTTTTTGCATTATTATCGGATATTTTGATGATCGCTAACAGCAACGTTGGCACTTAAAGGGTTAACAGTCATTCGAGTACCCTGCATGGGTTTTGAATGAACACTAATTAACTAGCACTTGCGGTATGTACTAGGCCACTCTAGAGTCTCAAATGTTATTAGCTCAAAATCAGATGAAATTAAGGTTTTACCAAAATCCAAAATACGTCAACTCATATAACACTGGAGAACGGGAACGTACCATGTGGCAATGGTTCTCAAATTCAGTCCACAAGACCCACAACAGCTCACGTCTTCCAGGTGACCCAGCAGGTGCACAGGTGTAGTCATTATTTGGTGACATTTTCCGGGTGACCCAGCAGGTACACATGTGTAATCATTACTTGCTGACACATTTCCAAGGTGACCCAGCAGATGCACTGGTGTACTCATTACTCAACAACACCTTTCCCAGGGAACCTGGAAGGTGCACAGGTATAGTCATTACTCGGTGGTCCTTATTTTTAAAGATCCAAAAGGCGAAGCCAGGTCCAGTATTTCACTTATGGTTCTGTGAGGAGAACTAGAAAACATGCACCGGTAGGGTCCCAAGGACTTTGTTTGAGAAACTGGCCATTCCGGCATTTCAGGGTTATATGTAAGAAGTTCTGGGCAGAGTTTGCTTCCATGGAGGCTTGACACTAATTACAGATCTATGAAGTTCCAGCCGAGTGGTCTGATGGAGCAGGTCATCAGCACAGGCCAATAGAATGAGGAGGTCCACAATACCAGCAGCTTCTGTCATCCTCCCACCTCACATCTGCCGTACACGGGGTTCAAGTACCCTCGCCACCACATACAAGCTTTCAGTGAAAGGCGGTAGCTTGTGTGTAAATTAGAGCATAGGACCTTCTTAAAGCACCAGCAATGCAGAAGTAGTCAATGTCAGTGACAGGGTGGTACAAAGAAGACACATTTACCAAGCTTCCAAGGGGAACATGGCCCTCAGGGGCCAGTTATTGGCCTAACATGGACACTCCACCATTGAGTGGCAAAAGCTGGGTAAAAGATGATCTTGTGACCCGCCAAGGTGCCAGCAAATAGGCCAATTAGTAACTATACACAGTACCAATCAGCCGTTCAGTATGTTGGGTCAATGGTGGATACTGGGCGGACATTTAAATTTGCCCACCAAACTGTCTATATCGGTGGTCCCGGTGGACAATGTTTGGCAGTGTGGTTTATCCCCACATTCACAGATCTATCTTTGACTTGATAACGACGTTTTACACAGACCTATCGAGTGTACACCCCCTCTGACCCATTCCATCTAGAGGCGAAGAACACATTGATCAGTGAAACTTCTTCCAAAAAGGAAACGCAAGAGGAAGGATGTTGGGAGTGTGTCCTTTATATTACCTGACCTCCGCTGATCCATGACCGGTCTTATGTTTGATGTATATTCATGTTCTCCAGCAGTGTGGGAGCGACTGAGCAGGACACTGCTAAGATGAGCACCATCGGAACCTCAGCGCTGCAACAGATCGGCACGCTCCTGTACAGTCACATTAATTAGGAACTAATCAGTTCTGCAGCTAGCTTACCTCCTCTGAGGCTTCATTCTGAAACTACCAATTACAAAAACTATAAGTAATAGAATAAGAGGACAAGAGCCGCCGTCTCCCATCTGAGGTGGCTTTGCGGCAGGAGGAGAGGTCTACACTCTAAAACTGATTAACTGATATTAGATGATGGAAAAATCTGATTGAATTATGAAGGTGTTCAAAGCCCAGAACAATATGTAAAACAAGCCGATAGAATATGGAAGGCATTTAATCTTCTGCCGAGCTTTGATAGGTACCACAGAACGTGTTTATCTCGCCAGGCTGGCAGTGATTGATAGGCCATTGTGGGATCTCCTAAGTGGCTTATGGGCTAACGCAATGTAATAACGATAGACCAGGCATCTCTATGCATTCGGTGTAATCTTTGCTATTCCTTGGTTAAGGTTTCAGTATTGTGTACAAAACAATCAATCTATAAATATCTTAGAGTAACGGGTCGTTCACACTTTTACGTAAAGGAACAAAAAAAAAAAAAAAAAATTCAGAACAATGTTGAAAATTGGTTTAACGGGATGCAGTCAATATACCAACAGTCAAAATACACACGGTCAAAATTCTGGCCTGTTCAAAATGTGGATACAGTCCAAAAGTCGCCACGGGTTTGTCATGATTTTTTTTTCTTAGAATTCTAACTCTGCGATCCTGTTTCGAATAGTGTGCCCGAAGCATGGCGAGCACACGTATAAGATGTATAGGTCGACCTATGTTGACATAGAGACAATAAAAACGACTTTTCAACAGGTCAACTTTTTAAACCCCCAAGAATAGGGTCTGCTTAGCTAGGACAAATCTATCGCCATTTCAAAGATTTGCTACAGTCACGGCAGACTAACAACCCCCCTTTGCAGCACACTTCAGCTGAAGAGTCTCAGAATGTGAGAATGTGAGACACCAGCTCTGCTGCTGTGTCTTAAAATAGTTTGGGTGGTAGCCCCTCTCCCCTAGCATCATGTGATGGTGGTACTTAATTTTGTTGCCCTGTTGTGGGGCAATGACAATAAAGTGAATCTGAATCTTGTCACTTAGCCCTACTGTTTGTATTCCCTTTATGGCAGCTTGATCAGATTCAAAGATCTTACATTGAATATGCTGTCTGCTTCAGTCTAGATTTATTGAGTGCCAACCTACTGATGAGCCTGGGATGGCCATCAGTTGGCTACCTATCCATTGGTTACCATCAATGGTACCATTGATGGATAACCTTGATGGTGTAAAACCATTTGTCAGGGAATCCTCACACCCATCGATGGTCGCTTCTACTTTAATGTTCAGTTAATACTAGGCCAATCAGTGTCCGAGGGTATGGTCTAACAGGTGTCAGCAGGCTATGCTATTTTCAGTGTCCCAACACCCAGAAAACTAAAATATTCAATAGTTCTGTATCCTTGATGGCGGGAAACCATCTGGTCCTCCGCCATCAATGGTAAACAGTTATTATTTTAAAATCAAACCCTACAGAGCACTTTGGGCAGCAGCTGCAGTCATGATTATTATTAAACTGCCCCCCAAAAAGAAAAGTCTAGGGGTTGGATGCATTAAAGTGAAAATGCGGTAAAAAAAAAAAAAAAACTACTGTTTTTTGGAATTTTAATCACATTGCTTTCTCAAATACACCTGCATCTGCTGGGGCTTCGGTGCAGAGGGTAACACCAGCGAAAGCTGGCATTACTGTATAGAAGCCTATGGGTTTCTCTTATAGTTGCTGTCAGAGGGATCCTTCAAGATCCCTCCCAGCTTATTTGCGGCCAGCATGCAGACCCAGATGTCCAGCGATGGAGAAGCATCACATAGGACAGGTCTTATCGCAATAAATCACATATGTTGGCGGCCTTTGGCGCATCCCGCCCTAGGTCTTACCCTGGTTACATAGGTTATGTATTGGTACGCCTCACTTGTAACATAAGCTAACAATAGGTATTAGATCTGTAGGCGAGTGCAGGTTTATGCTTTCTAAGAGTGACCCTTAATGTATTACTGTATTTAGAGAGGAGAACTTTACATTTCACAGCAGAACCGAACACAGTGATAAATTGGAGCAACATTTATGTCAACAGCACAAGAAGAAAAATATGAGAGGACTTAATGCAAGAAGGGATTGTGCACACAGATGTCAAGTATTTACATGGCTGAGAGACGTAATAATGGGCTACATTGACTATTTCCATGAAGGGTTATTTCTCGTGTCCTCTTTGATGGTAAAAGCATACCACTTACAGTTCTGTCTATTTACACAAAAAGGGAACAGGAAGAAACTCCTCATCTGCATTCACAATGGACGGATAATTGAACCCGACCCATTCTTTTACTAAGTGTGCCTTACTAGTGCAGCTATACCACCATCTACTGCGGTCCTCTCCGGCATCGAGACTTTATTTTATTCAGCCCGATTGCTTTGGAGTATTTGAAGTGTTTGTTTTCTGGCACAAATTGCACTTGAAGGAAAACAAAATCTTAGGTAGAGTTATGCGAAATTTGTCCCTGGGCGGAAAAGAAAAACATCCTATGATGCACATTTAGGCTTTCTCACCATACTTGGAGGGTCAAATGCTGGTCACCAGAAGAACCTTTGGGGCTTTATTCTGGTTGACTCGCTCCGACGTGAATTCATACCCTTATGAGTCAACCATAGCCCGCCCTGCGAATGGTGGTACGTCCGCCGCCCTTCGCACACCGGGTTCGTTCACCCAGCATGTTTAACAAACATCCATCTGCATGCCAGTGGGAACCTCCTCCATGTTCCGATGGTCGACGACCATCGAATGATGTTGAAGGTGCACGCATATGTAAGGGTGGTCCAGATCACTCGTACATATGCGTGTAGAAATCCAGGGAATTAAGCGGGCAGCAGACATCCGGTTATGCCAGCTGTCTGCCCCCCGCATGTGCATCACAAATGCATTAGCATGTGTACACCCAGCGGCGTAACTATAGCACCGCAGCCCCCGCCACCGCGGGGGGGGGGGGGCGCTGTGCATGTGGGGGCGCAGGGGGCTGCGGTGCTATAGTTAAACCCCCCTCAATCCCCCGCAGACTTACCTATCGCGCTGGTCCCGGCGGCTCCGTTCTTCTGCTGAGGACCACCACAAAATGGCCGCCCCCCATATAGCACACAGTTCTCTGAAACTGTCTGCTGTATGGGGGCGGCCATTTTCTGGTGGTCCTCAGCAGAAGAACGGAGCCGCTGGGACCAGCGCGATAGGTAAGGCTGTGGGGGATTGAGGGGGGGGGGGGGGTTTGCATGGGCGGCGGGGTAGGGGTGCTTGGTGGGGCGGCGACGGTGGGGCGCCCCCCCCCTAACGGCGACGGGGGTGCCCAAAACGTAGCTACGCCACTGTGTACACCCAGCCTTTTCATGGGAACGCCCATTAAACACATGTGCTAATGGGCCTTCCCGGCACCCCACACCCCTCTCCACACCCTGCTCGAAAGGCAGGGAGCGTTTCGCCAAGTTCACATGCACCCAGAAATGCTACTGCTCATGTGCATACACAAAACACCGGTCTACTTTGCAACAGTAATTCCTGCAAGAGCGAGTCAACCAGAATAAGAGCCTTGGTTTGGCCAATGTGAAGCTGAAAGGTCTACAACTTGAAAGAAAGGATTTAATCTATCAATGACAACCTTCCCAGTTTGATGGGAGTTTGTCGTGATGCCCAACTTGTAGGTTATTAAATGGAGGAACCAACAGCTACAGTATCAAGAAAATAGGTAGAGGCCAGGGGTTAAAGTGGGGCAGTGACGTGCGGTGAGGACATTGCCTGGGGAGGCACTCACCTCACCGCGGGCACCGGCAGCAGGGGGTACTTGCGTCAGCCTCCCCCCCCCTGTCCCCGCACTGCCGCGGTCGGGCACAGGCAGCAGGGGGTACATGCGGGAGCCTACTCCCTTCCCCCCCCCCGCACTGCCGCTGTCAGGCACAGGCAGCAGGGGGTACATGCGGGATCCCCCCCCCCGTACTGCCGCGAGCGGGCACAAGCAGCAGCGCAGCGGGTACATGCGGCAGTCTCTTCCCCCCCGCGCAATGCCGCCGTCAGGCACAGCACAGGCCTCTCCCCCCCCCCCTCCCCTGCCGGGCAGACTAACCTGTCCTCTCCTCGGCTGTGGCTTTCTCCCAGCAGCGCAGGACTCACCGCTGGTCGCGCTGCTGCATCCTCTGCCCTGCATGTGTGTGATAGGACAGCGGATCCAGCACTGGATCCGCTGGCCCAATCACATCTGGGGGCGTGCATTCATACTGGTGCCCCTGTCATTGCGGCACCAGTCTAAGTGCCGCTTCCCCATTCATTTTCAATGGGCTTTTACAGCCCATTGCTGCACCCTGCCTCCTGCCCTCCCCTACCCGCCCCCCGCTGCCCGGTGTTTTAATGTTAACAGCGGGAGGCACCTCTCCCGCTGCCTCCCACCCTCACATGCAGCAGTGTAAGAGGGTGGGAGGCAGCCGGAGAGGTAGAAATTATGAAAATAATAAAAGAAGATATATAAATATATCTTCTTTTTATTATTTTCATCATTATGACAGGGGAGGCTCTGCCTCCCCTGCCTCCCCTGACTGCACGTCCCTGAAGTGGGGTGAACAGGGTGGAAAAGAGTTCCACCATCCGTAGTTGTAGGAAAAAAACTAGTTTCACCTCCACCATAGCCCTGCACAGTAATTCCAACAGAAAAGTATTTCCCTGGGGCTTCCTTTTCTGGCACATCATATCTGATGTCATGCTGTCACCACTGGTGACATGAAGAGGAGCCACTAAGAGGACCAGGGCATGGAGCTTTTGGATGGGACACAGGCGGTGATCTTCTGTACTGAAAGACAGATGTGTATAAGGGGCACTGCTGTGGTCATTAGGTGTATAAGGGCCTAAGGGGCACTATTATGAGCATCTTGTTTTGGGCATTAAGTAGTAGTTTACCTTTAGCGAGTATGATCTATTATCTTCATCCCTTGTTATACGTAGTGTAATCTGATATCTCTAAAGACAGATTATGATTATTGTTTGTAGCCCTGGATGTTTTTAACCAATAGATGTTTGTCCAACCTTATTTTAAACGTATTTACTGTGTCAGCCGACACCACCTCACCAGGAAGAGAGTTCCGTAGTTTGGCTGCCATGACTGTACAAAAAGGTTTCCTTTTTAGGGAACAAAAACTTTTTTCCTCTAATCTAAACTCATGCCCTCGTGTCCTAGATTCCTTCCTTACAGAAATAAGGGCGCCTGACAGTTCCATATATTGACCCCTGATATATTTGTACATGTTAAGCATGTCCCCCTTAAATGTCTCTTCTCTAGCGTAAATAATCCCAATTTGTTCAATTTGTCCTCGTAGCTTAAATTCTCCATTCCTGTTATTAGCTTTTTCGCTCTTCTCTGGATTTTTTCCAGTTTTATGATGTCCTTTTTATAGTGCGGTGCCAAGAATTGAACTCTGTATTTTAGATGTGGTCTAACCAACGCTTTGTACAGAGGCATAATTACATTTGAGTCCCTAGTCTCCATACCCCTTCTTATACCTGCTAGTATTCTGTTGGCCTTATTTGTTGCTATATGACATTGAACATTGCACCCCAATTTTTTATCTATTTGGACTCCTAGATCCTTTTCAAGTTCTGAATTACCCAATTCATCCCCGCTTAGGTTATAACTAGCACATTGGTTATGCATTTATCCACATTGTACCTCATTTTCCAATATTGCTGTGGGCATTGTGGGTAAGGGACACGACTATTGTGGGCATTGTGTATAAGCAACATTTCTGTGTATTGTAATATGAAAATGGAGTACTACTGTGCAGCACAATGTATAAGGGGAACTACTGTGTGTCATAACATGAATAAGGGGCATGAATATGTTGTGTAATATAATTTTCCTTGCTAGTGCTGGGGAAGGAATTGCAAGCTTTTGTTGGCGATACCCTATAGGCTTCTCTCTCCAGCGCTGTGTGAGGAATCGGTCACAAATCCCTCCCAGCATGCTCTGCGGCTGGCGCCGTCACTCTGCGCATGCACAGATGAACTAATCACATATGTTAGCACATAAGCAATTAGTATGGATGCGATAAATGGCGGAGAGGGGCGTTGGATGTTAGAGCATCCCGCCTGTACTCTGCCGATGCACGTGTAATGCATTCACAGCCATTATCGGTCTCGACTGTGAGGATGCACATGATGTATGATGATGTTTAAATTATTTCAGAGAAAACAGTACAGGGAAAACACAGAGGCTTTTCCTCCCCTTCCCAGGGACTCACACGCAGGGGGCGGTGTACCAGTCTGTATCAGCAGGGTGACCTCAGACAGCCGCCTGTTGTGTCACTTCCTGTCTCACCGCTGTGTGACTACATCTCCTGCTGGCTGTGTCCTGCCGCCCTGGAGGATTAATTACCCAGCACCCCAGGAACACGGACATTATATATGCGGCACACAGTGACAATGCAAGCCGGCTCGGACCAAGGGACAGATTGACCATTCTCTGCTTCCAAATAGTGCAATAACAGGAGAGGTTTCTGTTCCCCTGGCTCCCACGCAAAATAACTCAGCCTGGTCTACGGACGCCCGCTCTGTGCGATCTTATGCAGATGGAACGCAAACCCTGTCCCATATGTACAACCGGGCAGCCAAATGCGCAAGAGCTGAGATACCCAGCACACTTTGTTATACCGGTTGATGCGTCTCTAATACGCTGCACTGTCAAAGATTACACCAGCACTATTGCATGCACAGTGTCTGCATCTGACCGCAGCCTTTAATGCAGCTGAACGCAGTTGATTGCAGGCTCCCATCACTACCATGACACGCTCAGGGAGTGACCCATTTTTGCGCGCACTACCAGCCACCGTCCATCACTTGTCCACTAAACTATCAACATTGGTGCGCACACAATTTCCAGGTCCACTGTACACACTAAGCAAACATTGATTAAACTGTTGTGATGGGGGCAATGCTGAACGATTCGATGGCTGCCTTGCAGTGACCATGCCTGATGCTTTTTAATGGGTAGCAGCGCCTTTTTATCAGCATTGTATGCCCTGTGGCAAGCAATGCATGGGATCCCTCCACACCTATTCACAGAGACAATTTAAAAAAAGAAATCATAACATGTCCCTCCTTTGGTTCTGTACTATCTCTCCACTTGGTTTCATACAGTGAATGACTGTCAGCACTCAGGGCCGGCGCCACCACTAGGCAGCTCTAGGCATTTGCCTAGGGCGCCGGCACCTGGAGGGCGGCAGTTCGCCCCTCACCCCCAGCGAACTGTGTAAAAAAATTGCTGCCCCGGGGTCCATGCAGTGCTGGTGCTGGGCCGGTCAGGGGTGTCCGTGCCGTAGGGGTACCTGCGGCGCCGTCATGTGTATAAAGTTGGCTGCGGCCGGCAGGGTCCCTGTAGTGAACAGCAAATAACTAGCGATATGCGCGCGGCGGCGCGGGAAGCGCTAGTTATTTGCTATTCACTACAGGGACCCCGCCGACCGCAGCCAGCTTTATACACATGACGGCGCCGCAGGTACCCCTACGGCACGGACACCCCTGAACGCCCCAGCACTGCAGGGACGCCGGGGCAGCAATTTTTTTGCACAGGTACCACCCCCCCCTCCCTCCCCCCGGCACCGGGGCACCCCCACCCCGTCTCGCCTGGGGCGCTCCGGTGCCTTGCACCAGCCCTGTCAGCACTCTGATTGGTGGCTAGATCCAGCCATCCACCAGATTGGTGGATAGATCCCTGTTTAGATGTTTGAATGTTGCCAGGCAGTTTTCTCTATTGCCTCCCTCAAGAAGCTTAGGAGGCTGATTCCCATAACCCAATCTGCCCCAGCTGGAACCCCCCTAGAATTGGGGGGCACTTGAGCAGCTGCCCATTGAGTCCATACATTAAGTTGACCCTAATGGGTAGCCTGCCAAGGAGCTGCTGATATGGTCCACAATGGTGCGGTCAGGCAACCTCCAGTGGAGCACTAACCGCATTATTTGCATAGGGTTTGAAATTCACCTTAGCTGATGCCCACCCACCAACTTTAGGCCACCCGCCTGAAAAAGTACAAGTAGACAAAATCGGTTGTTCATGGGGTCAGCATATGTATATACCAGATAGAATTGTCCTTTTTCTTTTAAATATCTCAACCTCTTCACTAGAGATAAGGGGATTGGATGCAAAACCTCACATGTAAAGTTTGATGGTTTAATACGCCTTCCAGCTGCAGCGCTAGACTTGCACTAGTTTCATAATAAAAGGGAAATAGATTTTTGTTTTCCATTTCCAACCAGTGGCGGATCCAGAGGTGGGGCACAGCGCAACCCAAAAATACAAGTAGGGGAGCAACACCTATTTACTCCCCATACGCTGCCAAACATCGCCATCTGGGACTCGCTGGCAGTTGGTGTGGATCCACCAGTTGAATTTTGGACTGTGCTGCAGCCACCCCTCTGGAGTCCCAACTATTCTCCACCTAGAAGGCAATCTGGAGGATGGTTATCAATATACAGTAGCAAGGAAATCAATCTAGACCGACTAGCATTGAGGTTAATGGTCATATTCTGTCTGCTTTTTTTTTACATAATATAGGATGTACTTTTTTTTCGGGGCGGAATATAAAGTCGGAATGAAATGCGAAACGCGTAAATTCTAGATTGAGTTTAGAAAAAAAGTCACCTCTCACAGGCTTAACCTTAGAAATGTCAGAGCCATCACTGCTCTGCTGTGATTGGCCACTCAATGAGCATTGAAAAGATATAATTTCCATGTACTCTAGTATGCCATTACATTGTATACTAATAGGGTTGTATGACATCAGCAAGACTGACACTGAATCTACACTACTGTAACTAAATCCATCTCGACTTCTGATATACTCCTACTGGTTATAAGAGAGACGCTTAACTCAACATTATAGGTTTCTTTGCCTGCCTTTTATTACATGGGTTGCAGGGATGGGGAACCTTTGGCCCTCCAGATGTTGTTGAACTAAACATCCCAGAATGCTTTGCTACAGTTTTAGCATGACCAAATATCAAAACAGTAGCAGTGCATGCTGGGATGTGTAGTTCAGCAACAGCTGGAGGGCCAAAAGTTCCCCATCCCTGGGTTAAAGCCTATTTTTGAATGAGCCCCCTTAGGAATCACTGAATTGCAACCAGCCGTAAAGCCAGTCAGACACACTTGGTCGCCCAACTTTCTATAGGTGGAAGGTTTGGCACGCTCGGATAGCGTGTCAGTAAATAGACAAAGCGGAATATTGGGATAGATGAGGTTACATCTGGCAGTATATAGCTGTAGTCCAGCCACGGCTAATAGTATAGTCCATCACAGGCTGTGGCTGCTGCTGACAGACTGCGCTCTATCATCTTCCAGAGAGCGGGAACCTTCTGCAGCTATCGGGTTCCTCTGAATATCAATGCCGACAGATCAATAAATCCATTTGTGAAGGTCGCACAACCCCTGTAGAACAGTCCTACAGAATTAATGGTGGGGCTAACCCAACCCATGGGGAATCCATACATACGGTAGGTCCTCAGAACCCCAAGCAAGTCATGCTGCCTTCCAGGACTCAGAATAATAATGAGCTACACCTGTAGATCTATTAAAGTGCATCAGAGAGTAATAACTACACCTGTGCTCCTGCTGGGTTGTCTTCAAAAATGTAGAAACTTTTCAGGGGCCACAGGGACAGAGTTTTAGAACCACAACCATGATCAATACTCTGATGTACAGGAGAAATAAGACTGGGGGCGGGACGTTGTAACATCCGCAGCCCTCTATAGCCCCCCTTCGCCGGACACCGCATTATTAATAACGGCATAGGCTGTAACATATGCGGTTATTAACGCAAGGGACAGCGCTTGCGATAAGAGCTGTCCCTTGCGATGCGGTGTCGGCACTGGACTTCCGGGTCTGTGACCCCCGAGTCTATCTGCGCATGCGCAGAGTGACGCGCCGGCCGCAGGGCATGCTGGGACTGATCCGTGACTGATCCCTCAAACAGCGCTGCGGTAAGAAGAGCATAGGCTTCTGCAGGGAATCGCCAGCTTTTGCCGGCGATTCCCTCCGCAGCGCTGCCACTGCGGAGGGAGGTAAGAGCATACAGAAATGCTGTAAAAACCCTGATAACTGGGTTTTTACCGCATTTCTGTGTTAGAGACCCCTGGTTATCAATGATCTCAAAGTCAGGAATACACATACAGTCTGTTGTCTAATAAAATGGCCAATAGTTCTCTACATCAGTGGGGAAAATCCAGAACAGCAATGCTACAAACTAGAGGGGGAGGATCGTAGAAAAATAATTTATCGGCATTGTGGCGTCGTGGTTAGTACTACTGCCCGACAGCCTGACAGTCATAAGTTCAATTCCCACCACAGCCATAACGGTGTGGAGTTTATATGTTCTTCCCGCGTTTGCATGGGTAATTTCCAGAAAGTAAAACCAGATAAAAGTCAATGCATCCAGGCACTAAGAGTGTTAACCCTTTGCGTGCCCAGTGGTATTTCATGCCCTACCATCCACTACAGTGTCGTCAGAGAATAACATAGTATGTCGAGTGTAGCGAGGTGCCGCGCCCAGAGCACGGAGAGCGCATCGAGACATTTAAAGGGACGCGGCACACATTGATGGGACAAAAAAATGTGAAAAACTAATGTCAACCTTCTGTCGACCTTCCCATTGTTGACCAAGTGCTTGTGTTGACCTTCCACCCATGTCAATCTTAGCCATGTCGACCTATTTTAGGTGTCACCCTAAGCCTTGTCGACTTTCTGTGGTCAACCCAAATTTGGTTGATCCAATGACCCATGCCCATATTTACTGTACTAAGCCTTGAAGAGTGATACAGCTGACAGGTTACTAGCTGTGTTTGAAAAATGACAATTAGGAGCTGATTAGCTGGAACTTTATCTCTGTCTACTTTATCTCTCTAAGGATTAGTACATAGACACCTAAGTCAATGCATTAACAATGTGCTGCACAAAACATCAGTTACTGGAATTGTTACATATACATATAGCCAGACGTTCATCAACTGCAAAGATACTCTGTCAGTCACTTCATTGGTTACCTGTATTCTACCGTATTCCATACGAAATACTATTACTTACTGTACACACAAAGCCATAAACCAAACTACACCAACATACATCGCTTCTCTGATCTCAAAATATCATCCAACACAACCTCTACGCTCCTCCCAAGATCTGCGTCTCTCATCCACACTCATTACTCGCTCCCATTCCCGACTGCAGGACTTTCTTCGAGCTGCACCCACTCTGTGGAATGCCCTCCCAAGCACAATAAGACTCTTCTCCAGTCTCCAAATCTAAAAGCGTTCCCTGAAAACTGACCTCTTCCGGCAGCTTATCAAATTCCAGAACCAGCCACAGAACCTTCATATACCGTTCCTATCTAATCACATCCCCACTGTACAATCCACACTGATCCACTCTTTTTTGCCCCACATTTTCCATCCTCCTGACCCCTGGCCAAACTGCTGGGTCACCGTATCATACAGCACACCAGGAACCTTTGCATTCTGGTGGAATGAATGCAATAAAGAAATGAAAAGAATACAGTATCTATCCTTATGTATCAATGCCTATTTCCCTATAGATTGTAAGCTTGCGAGCAGGGCCCTAATACATTTTGACGGTCTGTAAATACCGTTTGTTGTATCCTATTGTAAAGCGCAACGGAATCTGCTGCGCTATATAAGAAACTGTTAATAAATAAATAAATAAATAAATATACACGCTACAATGATACACAAGCCTTACAACGATAGAGATTATTGGTGGGATGTTCCATCCTATTGCAGTACATCCTGCCATCCATAGTGACAATGCTAATCACATACAGTACGCACTAACATATGCAATTAGTAAAGGATTACCTCTACCTACAAGAGCTGCCCCTTGTTATTCCAGGTCATCCAGGTGTCCCTCTCCGCATGCACAGTGTGACGCATGCGGACGAGCATCAGAGGTACGGTGTTGGGGATTTAGTACATCCGGAAATGCAGTAATAACCACACAAGACTTTGTTAGTACACGGTGCATACATCAGGTATGTGGGGACTCAGTTTATTTTAAGCCTGCTTTTAGTTGTCATATACAACGGCTTTCAAAGGACATTCAACAATTTGCAGACACTTATCTCACCCTGTTTTGCCCACACACCCCAATCACTACCCAGCTTCCTGCTCTCATGCACCCTAACTCCCACCCAGTAGGAGGAGACACTGACTCAGGGGCACCGTCCTGTACTCCTGTGCTGCCACGCTGGACCCTCACCCACTGGCAGAAGCTGCACAGTGTCCCCCACCCTCCTCTTTAGTACCCCGTATGCCCACACACCCCTATCACTACCCAGCTTCCTGCTCTCCTGAACCGTAACTTCCACCACTGGGGAGTCGCTGACGCTGTGTTGCCCACATACCCCTATCATGCCTCATAGCCCAGCCTCCTGCTCTCATGCACCCTAACTCCCACCCAGTAGGAGGAGACACTGACTCAGGGGCACCATCCTGTACTCCTGTGCTGCCACGCTGGACCCTCACCCACTGGCAGAAACTGCAGTGCCCCTCCCCTCCTCTTTAGTCCCCCGTATGCCCACACACCCCTATCACTACCCAGCTTCCTGCTCTCCTGAACCGTAACTTCCACCACTGGGGAGTCGCTGACGCTGTGTTGCCCACATACCCCTATCATGCCTCATAGCCCAGCCTCCTGCTCTCACGCACCCTAACTCCCACCCAGTTGAGGAGACACTGACTCAGGGCCACCGTCCTGTACTCCTGTGCTGCCACGCTGGACCCTCACCCACTGGCAGAGGCTGCACAGTGTCCCCCACCCTCCTCTTTAGTCCCCCTTATACCCACACACCCCTATCACTACCCAGCCTTCTGTTTTCCTGTGTCGTGACCTCCGCCAGTGGGGAGCCGCTGACTCAAAAACACCGTACTATACTATTGCTCACACACACACACACACACACACCTCAACAACATGCACGCACACGCCCCCCCACACCCACAAATGTCACTGTACCATCCACACTATCAATGTACATCTTACTCTGTAACCGCTTTTTAATTAAACAAAACAATACACCCCCCCTTCCACATCATATGCTCTCTATTTAACACATTTCACCTATAACCCAAGTTGCAATACAGGGCATCTTACATACAATTCTAACCATATTTCTCACAATACAAACGTTCACAAATTAAGGGGGCGCAGCCCCTTACGACAGTGTGAAGAGCGCCCGTAGGCCGCGATGAATCACCTAATATATATATATATAGCTAACTACTCTCATTTATGGAGGCTAAGTACCGCTAGCAACCACTAGACGCCACTCGATGGACCAAATTACTCCTTTGTTCGCTAAAAGATGTCATAACAGAAAGTAAAAGCAATTTTTGCAGGGACACTGATCTATTTCAAACTAGCTGGATATGGAGAGAGGGAGCTGTGAAGACAGAGATTGGAGGTAGGAGCAGATAGGGACTGGGGGTGGGGTGGGCTAAAAACTGTCACAGCTCAAAGTGAAGATAA
Source organism: Crinia signifera (assembly GCF_055691185.1). NCBI lineage: Eukaryota > Metazoa > Chordata > Amphibia > Anura > Myobatrachidae > Crinia > Crinia signifera. The sequence goes on along the minus strand of NC_139225.1, from coordinate 154,717,397 downwards.
ACACTGTCACAACTCAAAGTGGAAATACATTGTAGAAGCTGTCATTTTGACGGGCTCTTAACTAGTGGTTTAATGAAATCCGGGCACACGCTTATGTAGAGAAAAATGTTTAAAATTGCGCAAAATAATAATAATAGATAAGTAAAAGGTAACTTTCCCTTTTATTGCAGTGATTTGTGATAAATGAAACAACATCTACAGAGGAAAAGGAAATGTCATTTACCCTAATTTGACAAACTCATGAAGCCATCAGCCTTAGGAGTGGAGTGGATAAAAGAAACACAAGAGTAAAATTTGGTAAAAAGGGGACAATCAGGGTGATCAGTGGCGTAACTACTGTAAGGCAGCCCCAGCAGCCGCTTGGGGGAGCAAGCAGCAGTGGGGTCTGTGTGGGCGCCGGCACCCACTCAACGCTCTGACATGCTGCTGCCTGCCGCTGCCCACCGCTGCCCACTGACTGTGCACTGAAGGCAAGTCATCCACAGCACGGGTGCGGCCATGGCAGAGATGACAAATCCCCCCACTGATTCAATTGACTGTACACAGAGACAGCTATTGGCTACTGTGTACAGGATGGGCGGACGGATGGGCGTGCTGGGGCGGCCTGGGATATGTCAGAGCCAAGGGAAGCAGCAGTGTATGTTGGTCTCTCTGCCTGTCTCCTGCTTCTCTGTTATGTGTGTGACGTCATTACTTCACACACTGGGGAAACACGCTGGAGAGGAGCCTGGGGGGGGGGGGGGGGGCACCACAAACTTTTTGGCAGGGGGGGGGGCAAAATTTATAGTTACGCCACTGATACAATGTTACCACAATGTGACAATCAATATAAGATTAATTTCCATTGATGTGTGCTGTGTTTGCAGCCAGGAGTAACTCCTTTGTGCGCTTGTTTCATCATGTATGTGTTTATTAAATTCTGCATACACGCAAGGCGCGCGCTGACCTGGGGCGAAGCACAATACAAAGGGAAATCAAAACAAGCGCGGTACAAAGAGACCCCATTCCCTTATGGAATCTGTTTGATCTACGAGACGTTAGATCTCTGCATGCTTCCTCCATCTCTCCAATGGATTCATCCCCAGCCAAGGTTGCCTTGTTTGTGCCTCTGCCCACAGTGGCGCAGACCGGCACATTAATGTACCAGCAGGGCGACTCTCCAGCAACCTCGCTGTAGCATATTCTGCTACCTCTATCCCCTGAAGGGTCTTTCGCTTGTTGACAGAACATATGCAAGTCGCCGTTTCAAGTAGACACCTGTGTGCTGTGATGGGAAATAAAAAAGAATACAGTACTGTATATTCACTTTGGTATTGTATCAAGTTAAGCCTTGGAGAGCGAATACGTGGAGAGAGATAAAGTACCATTGGGCTCCTGCCATGTTACATGCTGCTTTTATAAATGATGGTTAGGGACCGATTGGCTGCGTTCAGTAGGATTTCCAGACAGCCCAATTACTAACGGTCAAAATACAGACCACCATTGGCCAAGGTCAATATACCGACACGTTCAAAATGACAACATTATGTCGCCACAGCCAAAATGCCACAATATGCGATTGCATTTTCCAATAACATAGTGGAGGCATTTATCCAAACAGATTGCACGAGAATACAGAATACAAATTCACGTTGTCCTGTAATGAAGTCAGGAACTGCGAACAAATGAACAGGAAGCAATTGCAAGAACCGTGATCAGCCGCCAAAACGGGTCCAGTAGACTCGCGTACTAACGGTTCATACTTACACACTAGACAATATTGTCAATGCAAACGATATAGGGTCTGATTCAGAGTTGATCACTGTTGTGCATAATTGAAATCCGTCCAATTACCGTATGTCTGTGCATGCGTCTGCATCCTAGCACCGCAAGTACCAGAAATAGTGTATGGATCTTATTGCGATACCCTTGTAGTTTGTGGGGTGGTAACCGGACGTTTCCTGGGAGTGCCAGAAAAAATGCAGGCATGCCCATCTGTTTTAAAGGGAGGCTCTGACCTCAATCAGCCGGTCTGTGTCGCAGATTAGCAGAAGCCTTACCCACATTTGCACAGACTGGAAAAATCATTCGATGAATTGCGTATTGATGTACAGCAAATAACGATCCATTTGCAGACTGGCACGGGGCATTTTCTTGACCATAGCGTATACGAACTACACAATATCGTTCACTGATGTCGCGTGCCCCCGCTTCAACATACAGTCAGCGGCAGTGGCGTAACTATGAAATACCCCCCCCACACACACACACACACAATCACTTCGACCCCCCCAAAACCTCCCCCCCAACCCCCTTACCCGTCCACACATAGTGGCGTCTGCCCTGGGGCCTTCCGCCAGCGCATCAGTCTGCGGTCTGGCTCTCCTGGCTTCTGCTGCCATAAAAAATGTGTCACTCAGAAAATGGCTGCCCCCTTACAGCAGACCATTTTTAAGGATGCTCCGCCTCAGGCCCTTGGCAGACGCAGCAGGACCCGGGCAGACGCAGCGGGTAACAATAGCCCCGCAGCCACCCCCCCTTCTAAGCGCCTCCCCGCCACCGCAGGGAGATAGTTACGCCACTGGTCAGCGGCGATGTAGACATTATTAACCTGCATGTTCAGATGTCCGTAGACCAGCGAAAGCGTGCATCGTTAACGATATGGAGCATACACACTGGGCGATATGAACTATAGGCCATCTAGATGGTATGGTGCTTTATAAACTGACTCCAATGTATAGGTAGACAGTATCTAGTTAGACATTCAACTTATCGACCTCATTGACACATGGTCAAAAGGTCGACATAACATGGTTTTAAAAGTTTTTTATTATTATTTTTTTCAACTTGTGCTTCATTTGGACACCCACGTGGACTATGATTGAGAATAGAAACATTTGCCAAGCGCAGCGAGTCACCTTGCCCAAATCGTTGCAAACTAAGAAAGCCCGCAAGGTTTGTACTAGTCGTTGCCAGTCTGAAATCAACTAATTTCGGCCAAAAAAAAACTTTGCGTTGACCATTTCTATGCCGACCTCAGACAGTCGACCTTTCTATGGTCTAATATGTGTAACACTATTATACCACGCCAAGCAATGTCAAGTTTTTTATTAATAAAACCTGAAATTTAGTTGTTTTTTTTTGCTCTGAATCAGCTTAAAAACCCAAGAAAGGTCGTGCCCCAATGGGTCATTGTTTGTATTGGTCCACGTATGATACATGGAGTCTTCATGCGGTAACTGCAGATTAGCAGAGAACCTTCAGCGTCAAATCATCAATACCGACGGCTAATGCTTCATGCGGGTCTCTCAGCGGTGACAGGATGAACCCGGAATTAATTGTCGAGGTGGTGCGATTCCAATCTCTAACTGTCATTTCTTCCACAATTATGTGAATAGCAACAATAGGACGCTAATGAACTATAAGAGTCCAAAAAACATAAATCTCGGTGGAGCGAGATAATCGATACAGAGCTGGAAGGTGCGGACTCGTCCTGCAAATCCAATCAATCCGATCACTTTCTAAGTTTACGGAGCTATTGTCATTACCAGAGGACAAAGGAGGGGTGTGACTGCGGCAGAGGTTTGCCAGAGATAAATGCTGTAAGAAACAGGCACTAGAGAACTTTTAATTATCGTTCCCCTCAATAATAATGTCCTCAGTATAAATGTAGAAGACGCTGATGTGACATTACATTAATCACCACTGTGGCTTCGGACAGGGATCTTGTAGGGTTGGACGCAGTTCAAAACCCGTGCAGTTCCTCTTCCCTGCCTTGGGTGTCGCGCTCTCTGCTGTGGTGCATCTAGCACAGTGTGGTCTGTATTTCAGCACTGATATACGGACCAGACCTGTCCGTCTGTTGGCGGTATTAGAATGTACAATCTGCTTCCACTAGGCAAATCCAGTAGTTTAATTCTGCCTCATACTGTACATGCAGTGGCCACTGGCCCGACTGTGGGGAATGGAGGTTTCGGGGCAACTACTGAAAATTAATTTGCGATTAACGTCTGGAACACGCCCATAAATCCTTTGTGTCATGTCTGTGTTTTTGCGGCCACCATGTTTTGTCGCACAAATAGCCTCTACCTACCTGTTACACTCTTTGTAGCCAAATCCGCACTGCACCCATAAATCACAGCACAAAAATATATTACAAAATGATCAGAACAAAAATAAAATGGTACGGATGGTGTAATGGTCAGCATTACTGTCTCACAGCGCTAAGGTCATGGGTTCTATCCCCACCATGTGTTATATATACGGGGCAGTACGGATGGTGTAATGGTTACATTACTGTCTCACAGCGCTGAGATCATGGGTTCTATCCCCACCATGTGTTATATATACCGGGCAGTACGGATGGTGTAATGGTTACTTTACTGCCTCACAACACTGAGGTCATGGGTTCTATCCCCACCATGTGTTATATATACGGGGCAGTACGAATGGTGGAATGGTTACATTACTGCCTCACAGCGCTGAGGTCATGGGTTCTATCTCCACCATGTGTTATATATACGGGGCAGTACAGATGGTGTAATGGTTACATTACTGCCTCACAGCGCTGAGGTCATGGGTTCTATCCCCACCATGTGTTATATATACTGGGCAGTACGGATGGTGTAATGGTTACATTACTGCCTCACAGCGCTGAGGTCATGGGTTCTATCCCCACCATGTGTTATATATACGGGGCAGCACGGACGGTGTAATGGTTAGCATTACTGCCTCACAGCGCTGAGGTCATAGGTTCTATCCCCACCATGTGTTATATATACGGGGCAGTACGGATGGTGTAATGGTTAGCATTACTGTCTCACAGCGCTGAGGTCATGGGTTCTATCCCCACCATGTGTTATATATACGGGGCAGTACAGATGGTGTAATGGTTACATTACTGCCTCACAGCGCTGAGGTCATGGGTTCTATCCCCACCATGTGTTATATATACTGGGCAGTATGGATGGTGTAATGGTTAGCATTACTGTGTCACAGCGCTGAGGTCATGGGTTCTATCCCCACCATGTGTTATATATACGGGGCAGTACGGATGGTGTAATGGTTACATTACTGCCTCACAGCGCTGAGGTCATGGGTTCTATCCCCACCATGTGTTATATATACGGGGCAGTACGGACGGTGGAATGGTTAGCATTACTGTGTCACAGCGCTGAGGTCATGGGTTCTATCCCCACCATGTGTTATATATACGGGGCAGTACGGACGGTGTACTGGTTAGTATTACTGCCTCACAGCACTGAGGTCATGGGTTCTATTCCTACCATGTGTTATATATACGGTGCAGTACGGACGGTGTAATGGTTAGCATTACTGCCTCACAGCACTGAGGTCATGGGTTCTATCCCCACCATGTGTTATATATACGGGGCAGTACGGACGGTGTAATGGTTACATTACTACGTCACAGCACTGAGGTCATAGGTTCTATCCCACCATGTGTTATATATACGGGGCAGTACGGATGGTGTAATGGTTAGCATTACTGCCTCACAGCGCTGAGGTCATGGGTTCAATTCCCACCCTGGCTCTAACTGTGCGGAGTTTGTATATTCTCCCTGTACTTGCGTGGGTTTCCTCCGGGTACTCCGGCTTCCTCCCACAATCCAAACATATTCTGGTAGGCTAATTGGCTCCCAACAAAATTAACCCTAGAATATCTGTGTGCATGTGGTAGGGAATATAGATTGTAAGCTCTACTGGGGCAGGGACTGATGTGAGTGTTCAAATATTCCCTGTACAGCGCTGCAGAATATGTGTGCCCTATATACGAAACCGTTAAATAATAAATAAAAATAAATAAATGTTTAGAAACAAATTCTGCATCTAATTTTGCAAATCATATGAACTTATTTGAACAGCGACTCCTTGTTCTGCAAGTCTGTAGATTTCATTACAGCTGGACACATAGGGGCATATGTAAAAGAGATAATGGAGGAGAGAGATAAAGTACAGATACGCTCCTGTCACTTTACAGGTTGTGACCCTGGAACATGTTGTATAAGTGGCCCGATATGGGCAGCACCAGCTGTATAACATGCTGTGTCGACATGCCAGCATAACGGGATGTCTGGACTGCAGAGATGGTATAACAGAATGAATGGGCCCACGAATGCAGCGTAATGAGTGCTGAGGGTTGTCGGTCATCTAGGGGGTGGGGCCATATGTCAAACAAGGACTGAGTATAGGCCAGCCCTCTGGGAGTTTTCCCTGTTCACCCTTTGGCCAATCCACCACTGCAGCTGCGGCGGAAGCAGGCTCAGGACCTGCGGGGGGTATGAGCGAGAGCATTAATCTCATAGAAGCTACAAATGTAATCGCCTACAGGAAAGGGGAACCTGGCAATTGGGGGAATTAGCATGTATGTGATTTACACAATAGGAATACATTTGGGATAATTGATTTACGTTGCATTTGGTCTTCAGGGTGAAATACTGTATTTTCCAGGAAAATGAAGAATAGACTCAGCAGGTTGTGTCGGGAAGGCGATGGATTGCTGGCTGGGGAGCGGAGACTTTCGCAGATACTGTAACTTACTTGCAGAACTTTACAGCGGCTCTATTGTGTACGCAGCGCTATGGATTATCGACGGAAAGACGTCCGTTTAGACCAGGGAGGGGGAAACTTTCGCCCTCTAGCTGTTGTTAAACTACACATCCCAGCATACCTGGCTACAGTTTTGCTACTTAGCCATGCTAAAACGGTTGCAAGGCATGCTGGGATGTGTAGTTCAACAACAACTGGAGGGGCAAAGGTTCTCCATTCCTGGTTTAGACTGACTTATTTCCAAAGGGTTTCTCTCCCCTTCAGCTGCATGAGAGGGATCTGTTCATGTACATCCCCTTGCATGCGATGGTACAGAGGGGATTCAGTGGCAGATGGTGGGGGGACATTTTGCTGGGTGGCGTTTTTTGCTGCTTAGCGAGCCAACATTAATTAGCAGTGTGCAAAATGAGCTGCTTGGGTCCTTCCAGAGGCCGGAGCCCGGGACAGCTGTACCCAAAGCGGGATGCAGTTAAGATCCCGGCGGTCGGGATCCCGGCGTTCAGAATCCCGACGCCGGAATCCCGACCGCCGAAATGCCGACACTTTCTCCCTCCTGGGGTGTCCACGACACCCCTGGAGGGAGAATAAATTAGTGTGCCGAGCGTAGCGAGGCACCGGGCCCGCTGCGTGGCGAGCGCAGCGAGCCCGCAAGGGGGGGCGATCCACGTCCCCCCCTTGTCGCCATTTCGGCTGTCGGGATTCCGGCGTCGGGATTCTGAACGCCGGGATCCCGACCGCCGGGATTCAATACTGAATCCACCCAAAGCACCCCCCTATCAGCAGCCCTGACTATGAGAATGATTGACACATGAAAAAGTTGACATGAGTTAAAAAAAATTTGGTACTCTTTACCTAGAAGGGCGCCCATCGCGGGCATCGCATGCACTAAAAATTGCATGCGATGCGACCGACGCGATGCCTGCGATTTCCCATAGGGAACAATGTTAAATGTCCCAATTGACCCGATTTTCCTGTTCAATGTCTCAATTGACCCGATTTTTCCATAGGAAACAATGTTAAATGGCCCACAGAGGCCAAATAGGCACCCTGAAGTGTGAAATGGCCCCCACAATAGAGAATAGAAAGTGTGGCGAGCGCAGCGCGCCCGAAGCGTGGCGAGCGGCCGCGGACACCTTCACTGGTATATGCGTCCCCTCGCGGGCTTCACAGCTGTCCGCGTGCGCTCGCCGCGCTTCGGGCGCGGTGGCTCGCTGCGCTCACCACACTTTCTATTCTCAACTCCACGCCGACGTGGATAGTGGGGGTAAGAAAAAGGACGCGTACCGCCGCCGCCCGCCACGCTTCGGGTTCACGTTGATCGTGGGGTGGCGTTAACAATTGTGGGGGCCATTTCACACTTCAGGGTGCCTATTTGGCCTCTGTGGCCCATTTAACATTGTTTCCTATGGAAAATCGGGTCAATTGAGACATTGAACAGGAAAATTGGGTCAATTGGGACATTTAACATTGTTCCCTATGGGAAATCACGGGCATCGCGTTGGTCGCATCGCATGCGATTTTTTGGTCGCATGCGATGCGACCGACGCGATTTCTTTTTACCAACGATGCCCACGATCAAAATCGTGGGTGCCCTTCTAGGTAAAGAGTACCAAAATTTTTTATAATTTTCAACTTTTTCAAAGTTGAACTTCTACATGAACGCCGATTGGGAATTGTAAATTGTGTGTCAAGGGAGGGTGCGCACTACCCTAATGGACATTGCAGGTCGACAGTAACACAAAAAACATGACAACCTTTCTTGCATCCATCTTTCTCACACCGCCATTTTGCTTGCGTCGACCTTTTGTCGATGTCGACTGTAGACCCTTCAATCCACAACCCCAAGGAGACACGAATGGTAGCTGGCATCACAAAATTGCAGTCCCTGAATGAGTGCTAAAAGTTACTGGCTGATATTGGGTTGATGGTAATGAGGCACGAGGCACAAGGTACTGATGGCTGGATTGTGAGGCACAGGAGTATCCGACTTGAAAGGCTGATAATAAAGAGCCACGAAGCACAGGAGTACAAACAACGGAAATGACATAAAATGGAGACAAAAAAGAACCACATACTGAAATGACTGGAGACAAGACAACCCAACTGCCACCCTGTGGGACACTGCTGGCCCCAGACATGATGCAGGACCGCCCCAAAAAAATAGGGCAGTCCCACGAAAATCAGAACAGGTGGGAGGGATGCTATATTCTCAATCCCGGGCCCAACTCTTTCTAATGACATCCAGTCCTGATAAGAAAGTACAGAGATCTAAGGAAGGTAATTCTACTCTTAAAATATGTAAATTGTCGTGGAGACACATCAGATATTTCAGCCTCATATCTCACATTTAAACCACCTAGTTACCCGTCTTCTGTGATCAGCAATATTCCTCGGAGCTGGCAGCTAATTCCAACACTCTGCATATTTATCCAACATTATCGGACATTTCAAATGCAAAATGATGCAGGCTTTGGCAGCCCACATCTTGTGCCCTATATTTCACCTTATTAATATTTGGAGAATCTAGCAGATAATGACAGCCCGCGACACAGACTACTAGCACAACGCACAGCGGTGGGATATCTGCTCTGTGAGAAATTCCAGCAAGGTTACACAAGGATTTGGCCGTGTTCTCTATTATTTTTTCAGAGCAATTAGATCCGGCGCTGGCCGAGACCAATTCACGTGGTCCTATATCCTACGCCGGCCACAGGTATCGGTCTTGTACTCTGAACCAATGTTTGGCTTTGTACGTCACGCCGACAGTGAGGCCAGCAGATCCCAAGGAATCATGGGCACCTGTAAGCCACGGAAGATCCTAGAAAAGTCTTCATGAGGACAACACATGAATGGCATTGCCAACAAGGACTTAATTCAGGGAATGCGTCATAATGTGGATCCAAGTAAGGTCAACAGTCAATTGGTCGACAGGCCAGAGGTCGACACAAAAAGGTTGACATGGCTAAGGTTGATAGAGTCAAAAAGGTGGACAAAACAATAGGTCAACATGGAAAAGTTTGACATGAAAAATGTTGACATGAGTTTTTCAAAAAAATGTTGGTGTCTATGTTGACTCACGTTGAACGTGGACACAATATAAGTGTACCGATTCGCTCACCATGCTCCGGGCACTTTGCCTTGCTACGATCGGCACACTATTATATTCTCTCTATGGCCACTTGGAGAGTTAAGTATGAAAAAAAAACAGTTTTTGAAAAAAAAAAACGTTTTTGAAAAAAGAAAAAAAAAAACGTTTTTGGAAGGAAAAAAAACAGTTTTTGGAAAAATATAAAGTTTTTGAAAAAAAAAAAACGTGAAAAATAGCCTATTTCATATCGACCTTTCCATTTAGACCTATTGTATGTGTCGACCGGTTGACCATGTCAATTTAAGGTATGTTGAACTTTTTAATGTGTTACCCTATGGCCCGTTGACCTATTGACCGTCGATCTATTTATTGTCAAACTGCCGACTGCATCCCCTCATTTCCATGCATAGATTATTTGCATTTATTAACATGGAACCAGGCAGAAGAACTGCGACACAGCCGTAGAGACCGCTACGAGATCTAGCATCATAAGATTCCAAGACCTTGAGTTAGAGTTAATTGTCCAGATAAACCCATGGGTAATTAGCTCAAGGCTATCGGAATGGATACTTTATACTGGGGTGTCTACGATGGGGGTTGGGCTATAGATATTAAACACAAGATATTATCGTATATGGCTCATCAACCACATTTAAGTCATGTTTGTTTTATTATGCATGACTCAATAGCTTCAATATCATCACACGATGGAGTCACCAGACTTAAAAGACCAGGCTGATTAGACTGCAGGTGCATATTGTTTACTTGGCTCTATAAATGGATCTGTATTTGCCCAAGCCCATGACTGTGTTATTGGCGCATCTCAGTGGATTTTTCAAAAATTCACTTGGCACTCAGGGTGTTAAGTTTATTAAGATGAACAATTGCCCAGTTATATTATTGTCAGCTTCGTACATCAGACATTGCTGATTGGAACAATAAGAACTGCCTAATTGTACAAGCCAGCACCTTGGTGGGATAATGAATATTTCCCGCGCCTATCTCGATCTGAGATTGCCACATCTTAAGTACAGAGTAATCCTTGCGAGCGCACTGTGATAGCCTTACGCTGTATTTGTTAATGTGTCTCGCTTCTGTACCCTCTCTCTGTATTATCAAGGTAACACGTTTGTCACTCCCCTGCTACAATAGGCTTGCGGTTCTATCTGCTGAGAATCATTCTGCAAGATTGCATCCTGCGCCACTGGTAATGTGACAGCTCACAGTTCTTCAGTCTTGGGTGCAGTTTTAAAAAGGAACAACGTGCTGCTACTTCTTTAATCCTATTCTCCATTTAGTAAGACGTTATTGCTACGGCATTAATATCCCTGAGGCATTCTGGGAGGAGAGTAAGCACACGTTACCATTTTTTTTGGTAACCTATCTACTTGTGAGCCCTGGGAGGGTGTTTCCTAAAGCGTCTCGCTTAAACCATCTTAAAAGAATCGGGCTCATAGACTCTGCTACTGCTGTTGGACTACAAGTCCCAGTATGCAATGCCAGCTTCTGTACATTTGGTTGAATTAGTATAAGACCTTGTATTGCTGTCTACGTATTACAACGGACACTCTTATCAGGGCCGGCGCCACCACTAGGCAAATCTAGGCATTTGCCTAGGGCGCCGGCCACTGGAGGGCGGCATTTTGTGCCGCCCGGTTACCTGTCCTACGGCGCTGTGTATTTAAATCTGGCGGCGGAGGCAGCGGGGGTCCCTGCAGTTCATTAGAAATCACGAGCGCTATCCGCCGGGCTATGCGGAAGCGCTTCTAGTGTGAAAACTCTGGCAGCACGGCGCACGCTGATCTCAGCCAATCAGCGTGCTGCCAGTGTTTTCACACTAGAAGCGCTTCCGCATAGACCGGCGGATAGCGCTCGTTATTTCTAATGGACTGCAGGGACCCCCGCTGCCTCCGCCGCCAGATTTAAATACACAGCGCCGCAGGACAGGTACCCCCCCCTCCCCCGGCACCGGGGCGCCCCCACCCCGACTCGCCTGGGGCGCTCCGGTGCCTTGCACCGGCCCTGACTCTTATAGGGAAGTTCTGTGTTAGTATTAGCCGGATGCTAGGGACCTAGATAAAGATGTTCACCATGACCTGGTAGGTGGGTCCACATATTTGATCAAACCTTAATTATACTCCATGTTAATTGTGGAGTATATTAACAATTGTTTTAAATTATCATGGTTTTAATGACCAGTATACTTAGTCCTTAACCCTTTGAGTGCCAAGTGAATTTGTCAAAATAAGTGTGAAAATTGCCACACAAACATTTGCTTTCATCACAATGACCTGCAATCTTATATAGGAAATACTGTATAATCTTTTTTTTTTTTTTTACTCAACATTTTTGTATTTGAACTTATATAACAAATGTCAGCAACGCTGGCATTTTTAGTGGATATTTTGTGCATCTCTCACAGAGATGATGTTGGCATTCACAGAGTGCACCTGCATTTTATCATTTCTGCATGGCACTAAAAGTCTCTGAATACTGGTGGTGCAGACAACACCCCCCCCCCCCCCCCCCCCCCAGCCCTATATTCGAAAAGTACAGCTGCAGTGATTAATCATTAGTCATACTACACCAATTTGCTGGCGGATATCTTCATTTCCCTGGTCAGGGCTGGTGACCGGCAGTGTGGACTGGATAGCAGCAGCGATATTAGAGTATTGGGCCATAAGATTTTTGGTGCCCGCCATGTCACAAGTAGATACTGTATGTTAGGAAAACTGAACCTATGCTTATTTTTTCTATATGGCAACAGAAGAGTTACTAATGACTTGCACATCATTTGGGGAATTTAAATAAAATATATTATTTATAATACAGATGTAGCTGCACTCATCGTTGCCGCACCAATCACCACGTGCGCAATCCCGTCGCCGCATGTGTGCATCTAACTCTCTCCCGCGCCTCACAGAAATGCCTGGAGTGGAAATATTGCAGCATGGCAATTCCACACCGCAGGTGCAAATTTGGCGCGACAAACAAGCAAGAGCGTCCGGATCGCCACAACGATGAACGCTGCTATATATATATATATATATATATATATTGAATATTGTTTCAATTGAGTCACTCTCACAGAGATTACACGACCCAGTGACCGCCATGGGAAGACCAGCCTGTTTTGTTGCCCGGCATACAGATTGAATGAAAGATAAATTGTGTATTTGAAGAAAGCAGAAACTCTATTACAACCACGGGACAAGGTAACGTGGGCAGACGTTGAGGGATGGAGGACGGACGGACATGTTGGAAGCGGCTCGGCCTGTGAATGAATGATCACGCGGGAAAGGTGCTGACGATCTAAGACGACTTCGGAGGCCGCTGAGGCGGAATAAAATTAGTACGCCATATGGCTCTGGCCAGATGTTCCTTCAGTGGTGTCACTGGCAGCTGATGAGTTGCCCTCTGAAGGGGTTAATCTGCGCTACAGAGAAATATCGGAGACGTGTGTAAGGGCTCAGCTAGTTTTCCATTTGTCAAAATAGATTACTAAAGGCAGAGGTTTCATGTACACCTGAATGCAGATTAACCAATTCCAGAGTGATACATTCAGACGCGCGGAACACGCAGTCGGGAACTTGGCGTTGACCTTCGCTAAAATGGGGCATTTCTGCATTATTTTATATACTAGCCTTGTTTGCAGATATGAAAAATGTAAATTTAAAAATAAAAATGCGTTATTGATCCGATGGATCTACACAAGAACTAGGAAATGTCAACATTGCTTCTTTCACTCTGATAATGCTAAACGTCACCCGTTCGATACGGGGCCATGTAACAGCGAGTTACTCAGCGGCAGGACGGCGCCCGCACCGTTCACTTGCAGAAAACAGATTTTTCTATTTATTGTTTGCTGCTTATTATTAACCTACTCGTGTATTGCCCAGGTGGATTTTACTTCTGGCGGTGCAGATTAATGAAAGGGTGAGGAGCAGTGGAGTCAAATCGGGGGTTTAAGCTGCTGACTGGGCTCATTATTGTATTGCTATATACATGATAAAGCAGTGTCAGTGGTTATAACAAACAGCAAAATCAAGTACGATGGTATAATAGCAGCTGTGGTACCAGTGCATACTGTATGATAAAGGCAGCAGTATCAGAGAACTACAGCATAACAGCAGCTGTGGTACAGGGCATACTATAAGATAAAGGCAGCAGTATCAGGGAACTACAGCATAACAGCAGCTGCGGTACCAGTGCAGACTGTATGATAAAGGCAGCAGTATCAGAGAACTACAGCATAACAGCAGCTGGGGTACCAGTGCATACAGTATGATAAAGGCAGCAGTATCAGGGAACTACAGCATAACAGCAGCTGTGGTACAGGGCATACTATATGATAAAGGCAGCAGTATCAGAGAACTACAGCATAACAGTAGCTGCGGTACCAGTGCAGACTGTATGATAAAGGCATCAGTATCAGGGAACTGCAGCATAACAGCAGCTGCGGTACCAGTGCATACTGTATGATACAGGCAGCAGTATCAGAGAACTACAGCATAACAGCAGCTGTGGTAACAGTGAATACTGTATGATAAAGGCAGCAGTATCAGTGAACTACAGCATAACAGCAGCTGTGGTACAGGGCATACTATATGATAAAGGCAGCAGTATCAGAGAACTACAGCATAACAGCAGCTGTGGTACCAGTGCATACTATATGATAAAGGCAGCAGTATCAGGGAACTACAGCATAACAGCAGCTGTGGTACAGGGCATACTATATGATAAAGGCAGCAGTATCAGGGAACTACAGCATAACAGCAGCTGTGGTACCAGTGCATACTGTATGATACAGGCAGCAGTATCAGAGAACTACAGCATAACAGCAGCTGTGGTAACAGTGAATACTGTATGATAAAGGCAGCAGTATCAGTGAACTACAGCATAACAGCAGCTGTGGTACAGGGCATACTATATGATAAAGGCAGCAGTATCAGAGAACTACAGCATAACAGCAGCTGTGGTACCAGTGCATACTATATGATAAAGGCAGCAGTATCAGGGAACTACAGCATAACAGCAGCTGTGGTACAGGGCATACTATATGATAAAGGCAGCAGTATCAGGGAACTACAGCATAACAGCAGCTGTGGTACCAGTGCATACTGTATGATAAAGGCAGCAGTATCAGAGAACTACAGTATAACAGCAGCTGTGGTAACAGTGCATACAGTATGATAAAGGCAGCAGTATCAGAGAACTACAGCATAACAGCAGCTGTGGTACAGGGCCTACTATATGATAAAGGCAGCAGTATCAGGGAACTACAGCATAACAGCAGCTGCGGTACCAGTGCATACTGTATGATAAAGGCAGCAGTATCAGAGAACTACAACATAGCAGCTGTGGTACCAGTGCATACTTTATGATAAAGGCAGCAGTATCAGAGAACTACAGCATAACCGCAGCTGCGGTACCAGTGCATACTGTATGATAAAGGCAGCAGTATCAGATAACTACAGCATAACAGCAGCTGTGGTACAGGGCATACTATATGATAAAGGCAGCAGTATCAGAGAACTACAGCATAACCGCAGCTGCGGTACCAGTGCATACTGTATGATAAAGGCAGCAGTATCAGGGAACTACAGTATAACAGCAGCTGCGGTACCAGTGAATACTGTATGATAAAGGCAGCGGTATCAGAGAACTCCAGTATAATAGCAGCTGTGGTACCAGTGCATACTGTATGATAAAGGCAGCAGTATCAGGGAACTACAGTATAACAGCAGCTGCGGTACCAGTGAATACTGTATGATAAAGGCAGCAGTATCAGAGAACTACAGCATAACAGCAGCTGGGGTACCAGTGCATACAGTATGATAAAGGCAGCAGTATCAGAGAACTCCAGTATAACAGCAGCTGTGGTACCAGTGCAGACTGTATGATAAAGGCAGCAGTATCAGAGAACTACAGAACAGCAGCTGCTGTGGTACCAGTGCATACTGTATGATAAAGGCATCAGTATCAGAGAACTACAGCATAACAGTAGCTGTGGTACCAGTGCATACTGTATGATAAAGGCAGCAGTATCAGGGAACTACAGCATAACAGCAGCTGTGGTACCAGTGCATGCTGTATTGTAAAGGCAGCAGTATCAGGGAACTACAGCATAACAGCAGCTGTGGTACCAGTGCATACTGTATGATACAGGCAGCAGTATCAGAGAACTACAGCATAACAGCAGCTGTGGTACCAGTGCATACAGTATGATACAGGCAGCAGTATCAGAGAACTACAGCATAACAGCAGCTGCGGTACCAGTGCATACTGTATGATAAAGGCAGCAGTATCAGAGAACTACAGCATAACAGCAGCTGTGGTACCAGTGCATACTGTATGATAAAGGCAGCAGTATCAGAGAACTACAGAACAGCAGCAGCTGTGGTACCAGTGCAGACTGTATGATAAAGGCAGCAGTATCAGAGAACTCCAGTATAACATCAGCTGTGGTACCAGTGCATACTGTATGATAAAGGCAGCAGTATCAGAGAACTACAGAACAGCAGCAGCTGTGGTACCAGTGCAGACTGTATGATAAAGGCAGCAGTTTCAGAGAATCATAGTAACCTACTGTAGCAGTATAAGGAGGAGGAGCTTAGAATTAATAATGGTAGTAGGTGCCAGGGGCAAATGCAGGATTTCTAGATAGGGGTTTCCAAATGCAGTCCACATTCAGCCACTCTGCGGAACATTGGAGCGAGCGTGGGAGTCTGGTGCAGTGGTAGAAGAACCAAATAACCACCGTGGACATTAATGCAAACATTGATCATCTAACAATTTATTAATATCTAACATTATAAATGGTCTATAGTATCAGCTGTATCAAACATTTAAAAAATAAATACGTGGTCAGGAAGAGGTTAAACATTCCAAAATAAATACATATAAATAATAGCACCAGTATTGCACTTTCTAAGCTCATGTTCTCCCATCTTATGGTAAGACTCCTGTCACTTCTTCCTGCTAGCTGCTTTCTGGTCCAGTGCACTGATTGAGGACTCAGATCCACACATACATAATAGAAGAACCAGTACATTCTCCCGCCTCATGGTAAGGCTCCTGTCTCTTCTTCCTGGCAGCTGCTCTCTGGTCCAGTGCATTGATTGAGGCTCAGATCCACACACACAGTAAATGTGCACAATATCTCCTAGTGTGTATGGGGCTTAAGCAGATTTTTTGGTACTTATGTAGTATCTGGGCTGCCGATTTTTTGATTGTATGCCTTAAGTTAAGGCATACAATCAGATGCGATGCGATGCGATATCGCATCGCATCGCATCGCATGCGACCATCGGATGCGATGACCTGATTTTTCCATAGGAATCAATGTTAAAATGGACTGAGTCCATTTTAACATGGAATTCAATGGGAAAAAGGGGTCCTTTTCATACCCCTACTATCCAAGTGGGCATGGAGTTGGATATAAACCTGTGGCGAGCGCAGCGAGCCACCGAGCCCGAAGTGTGGCGAGCGAAGCGAGCCCCGCGAGGGGACGGTATTCTGTGTCCCCTCGCGGGGCTCGCTACGCTCGCCACGCTTCGGGCTCGGTGGCTCGCTACGCTCGCCACAGGTTTATATCCAACTCCATGCCCACTTGGATAGTAGGGGTATGAAAAGGACCCCTTTTTCCCATTGAATTCCATGTTAAAATGGACTCAGTCCATTTTAACATTGATTCCTATGGAAAAATCGGGTCATCGCATCGCATCGCATCCGATGGTCGCATGCGATGCGATGCGATGTACCCGATTTAGAAATCGGCAGCCCAGATACTACATAAGTACCGATTTTTTTTGTAAAGACTTTTTTTTTTTTTTTTTTTTATCCCATATAACAATGATTAATGTAATCTCTAGAGGACAATCTGATGGCTTTACAAATGACACCTTTTAGGAGACGGAAAGATCGCCCTATTCATTCCTTAAATACCCGTTTGGGAGATCTGCTGCCTAAGCAGAGAATCTGCATTTCTATGGAATCTAATCAGATAATAGATGGTCAGCAATTCCGGCACATTAAAGCCATTTCTTCCTGCATCATACACATATAATTAACTCACCAATACTTTTACTTTGAAGACTCAGAATTAAGGTTTTTTTTTTTTTTTTATTCTCCCCTTTCTTTTGTTATGTAACCATCTGCCCGCTTCACGAGCGTTATCATCGTAGCAAATTTAACGTTTTATATTTAGTATTCATACAATGCCACGAACAGAACTCTAAATATGTAAATGATAGCAGAGCGTGAAAATAATATATCAAACAAAAAAAAAACAGAGTGAAATCAATTTATGGTCATAGGCAAGTGTTTGTCTCCCCCTGCTGGCGGGAGGAGGTATCGCGCAGGCCATGCATGCAGCTCAATACAGATGGATTGAAGTGGCTTTTTTTTTTCTTCATTAAATTGGCTTTGCTGTAAGAAATGTTTGTTTTTAGGCTTTGGTTGGCCCGGATTGACGGCTCTAAAGTGCCATTAGCCTCAGATTATGGGGCTCTTCTGTTAATTGTATTTACCAAAAAACGATGGCGGCCATATTTAAACTATTATATTCTTAAAATTGAAACCATGTGAGATGACGGCGCAAATTTACAAGATTGTATTTACGCTCTCTTGGGAGGAAGAGGATGTCTGTCCCAAAAATACTGAGTCGCCGGGTGTCCTGATTAGTGATACCGCAATGTGGCTCTTCCAGTAAAGCGGGACCGCAATTGCAAATGGCTATCTATTTGCAGAGAGCCAACGTAAGCCACGGAGCAGTACAATAGGGAAATATGTTCTACTGAAGGTTTAATGACAGGTTGCTGGGGGAATGGATTGTATTGATCCGTCAGTCTGGCTGCAGCGCTCAGTGTCATGCTATTAAATTACCTGCCCACACATTCTAGTGCTTAGTCAGTCATCTGTTGCCTGCAATTCCTCTGTACTTACAGCGGGGAATAGAAATGCTTTGGCACCAATGGAGGAAATACAGTAACTCGTCTTTTGTATAAAAAACAACAACAAAACAAGGTCTAGAAAACAAACACGTTGTAACCAATAATGCAATAAAATATTAACTAATAAAAAAAATAGCAAGTTTTAGCGAGAAAACATCCCAGGTGTGAATAAGAATTGATCTGAAGATGTATTGTATTGTATCGTCAATAATAATCAGCATAAACAGTTATATAAATCGGTGGGTTCTGACTGGTTGGGGGTATTCTATGTGTGTTGATATTTCCGAAGGTTGGAAATATCGGCACGCATCTATTCAATCCGGCCTATTCCGACTGTATTGAAGCCTTTCGGATTCGGCTTTCTAAAAAGTCGAATCTGCGCGGTCAAAAACGGCTGCTGGATTGTCGAATCCGCAGCCTTTTTCGATCAAATAGACGTGGGTTCGATAATAAGTGTTGGAATGTTTCCGCCAGTCAGAACTTTGAATACCGATGGTCCGATTGGCATCAGATTGTCTGTGGTTCCAACTGTCAGGAATGTGCAGACAGTCGGAATCAAACACTGAATACCCCGCAAAGAGTTAATTGGGAGACCTTTCAGGGGAAGAAAAATGCACCACATGCTGTAGTATTATTATTATTATTATTATTATTATTACATACCTCCCAACAGCCCCGATTTTAGCGGGACAGTCCAGATTATCAGGACCTGTCCCGCTGTCCCTCCCGCGGCCGGCAGTGTCACGCGGTGAGGGGGGGGCTGTTGGGAGTCCCCCCTGTCGGACTGCCACTGGCCTGAGCCCACTTCTTTAGGTCCGTAAAGCTGCGATCAGCCATTAACACTGGTAGATTACTGGGCATTAAAAGGGGCAAGTGAAATAGAGCGTGGGCAACTTCTGTGGTTGCATATTGCTATGCCAGGTATTGGATCAGTGAAACATACCTCCCAATAGTTCAAACCCCAAAGGGGGCGTGGTCTATACAGAGGCATGGCCTCATGGAGATGCCATAGTCACAAGCCACACCCCCTTTTCTGTGGGGGCATGGTCAGTGCTTTGTGAGTTTCTGGCCATGCCCTCCATCTTTCTGTCTAAGTGAATCCCCACTACCCAATGCGGGACACTGTCGGACCGGGGCAGGAAACGGGACAGTTGGGAGGTATGCAGTGGAGGCATCACAAAACAAGGTATATCATCATCAGAAACCATATTGAATACATAGATAATTTTCAAGTCAATAACTGAAAGGTCTGGAAGAGACACAAGCTCCAAATACTGCCCCTTATTATATCGTTCAACTACTTAATATCCGATGCTTGCCTAAGTGCATGAGCAAATACACAACTGCAATGCGATTATTGCGCACTAAACATCTATCTATAGTCCTGTATACCGCCATAGCAGTTCCATCAGACCCCAACAGGACGCACGTGCATCATGTGTAACCCATAGCAACCGACAAGGCCATTTGCTAAAGTCCCAGAACGCCGTGCCACAGTTTTAGCACTTCCTAATAGCAAAACTGTGGCAAAGCATGCTGGGACTTGTAGTTTCCCCACAGGTTGCCTACGCCTGGCTTAGATACTGTAGTAATAGAGGGTCCAGCTCTTCAGCGGAACATGGCAATGATGTACGTTGGATGGAGGACGAAGCAGATAGTAAGACTTTGCAAGTCAGTTAAAATTCCAAATATAATTTTTAACGGGTTCTTTTAAAACAGGTTATGGAAGACCGAGGCAAGAGAGCAGCTGCATGAACTATACGGTGCATATAGGTAAAACATAAGAGAAGTATGGTGCCAGTACTCACCACAGCTTTGCTCCCCGTTATCTGCATGCAAGGATCAGCGCAGAGGGATTAGAATGTGAAAAAAAACAGACACAGCACAATTAGTAGTAGATTCAAGCAGGTGCACGATATCACTACGTTAATAAGTACTGTTATATCACACATGAACTTATACAGATCCGCAAGACAGACAAGTAAACAAAACCCCATGCTGTATTCCCAGGGGCGGATTGGCCATAGGGCTCCTAGTCGGCTCAAAAATGCCTACACAGCCAGTTATACCCCTGTTGCTGCCCATGTCGGCTAACTTCTACATAATGGGGGTTATTCTGATCCACCAGGAAAGGCACAATCACTCTCTAATGGACAAAACCATGTGTACTGCAGGTGGGGCAGATGTAACATGTGCAGAGAGAGTTAGATTTGAGTGGGGGGGTGTACTTCAAACGGATATCTATATTGCAGTGAAAATATAAATCAGAATAACCCCCAATGTTCCAGGGCCACTTTCATTTCGCCATCCGCCCCTGTGCATTTTACACGCAAACAAAACATAAAACATGCATTAGTGGATCAATACATATTAAAAAGTAGCAACAACTATGGTTTGTCCATTATTCACAGGCCAGCATTTCCTTCTGCTCACACAATGAACACTTATGAACTACTACATTTTGCGGACACATGCACTACAGACTCTGCGGAGGAAAAGGTGATAACATATTAGCTGTATCCCACATGCTATATAAAAGAAAAGAAAAAATATATATATATACAAGTTTAATAAATGTTACAGGAAAGTTATCCATATTTATTAGTTTCTAAAAATAAAAAAATAATGATTCATTTTAATTTTAACATTACTAAATTTGTCACACATATTGGTGCCAGAAGTGGGATTTTGGTCATATTTCCTCCTCCAGCTTTATACCTGCAAGTAGTAGACTAAATACAGCAAACTTAAGGATAACAGTGCTGTAACCCATAGGAACAAATTAGATGCTCCCTCTGAAGTAAGTAGAGTAAGTTGAGCTTTGAAAGCTCATTTCCGATTGGATGTTGCAAATAATTGGGCCAGCGTCGCCTTATTAGTTATTGTGGGATGCAGTCAAAATCCCGACGGTCAAAATACCGACATTTAATATCCCGACAAGGTCAAAATACAGACATATAGGATGTAGACAGGTGAAAAAATCAACATGACTTTTGGTCGACAGGTCGACATGGGTTTTTTCACAGTTTTTTGACCCAACATGTGTCGACAGGCGGTATTTCATGCCCTACCATCCACTAGGGCGTGGTGGGAGAATAAAATAGTGTGCCGAGCTCAGCGAGGCACCGTGCCCGAAGCATTGCGACCGAAGCGAGTGATGCGAGGGGCTGCGGTTGACTTTCAACTGTGTCCATGGCGACATTCAGGTAAAAACAGCGTGAAAAAAACCCATGTTGATCTCGCGACCTGGCGACCAAAAGTCATGTTGACTTTTTCACCTGTCGACATTCTATATGTCGGTATTTTGACCATGTCGGGATTTTAAATGTCGGTATTTTGAACATGTCGGGATTTTGACCATCGGGATTTCATCCCGAATCCGTTATTGTTACTAAAAAACACAAGATGGAGCTTTAAAATCTATCTATACACAAGTATTGCAGAAATAAAAAACCACAGGATTGCAGCAAAATCCCTTTATTTATGGGAAGACAGACCTATTAAAACTGAGGGGCCGGGGGACACAGCGCCACCAACACATCGGCAGCGTATGAAAGCTGGTTTGATCATGAGAACGTTTGCTTGGGGCTAATACTTTAAAGAAATGGGCACCATGCTGCTCTCCAGATGTTATGGACAGGTTTCTCTGTGCGACCTGCTGGGATGTGTAGTTCTACAATAGCATGGGGGGCCACGGGTTACGCAGGAGGCATCACCACAGAAATAGGAAATCAGATAGTTAAGGATGCTGTTCTTGGGGTGCGCACAGCAGCTGTCAGATCTCTTTATGTGGGTCTGTCTCAGGAACTAGTCTCACGCTGTAACCATCTGCAAAATGTTATATACAGTGCAATAACAACTGACGATGTATCTCTGCAAGAGAACCGGCAATATCAGGCTCCTCTGCCTCTCATTGGCTCATGTCAAGTATTAACAAAACAGGTTGCGTCCCTGAGACATTAGCGTTAGTTAACACTGCGGAATTGATAACTGCGTCCTCGGAGGAGAAATGCGCGGCTTCACCGAGATCTAGACGAGTTTACTATTATAATGCCTATTATATAATCCTATAATAAATATTTTTATTTTCATTTTGCAATTTCTCTCCTGATTGGTCCAAACTGTTTCAAGAAGATGCTGGTGAATTTCTGTTTCTCACTTTCTAACTAGATTTACAGATACAGCAGACTTTATTGCAGTCCTTTATCCACTGGGCTTAATTATCATGTGGTGTTATTGAACTCCCAAAATAATAAAATTAAAGAAAGAGATCTGATCTATGCTGCAATGAGACATAAAACCGGTCAGAGCCTGGACGACTTGGCACACTTTGGGTCATAAAGGCTGTGAAACGCATCGGGTTTGACAGGTTTAGATCTTAAAAAATGCTTTAGTGGTCATCGAATCTCTGCTGGGTACCACAAAAAAATTCGCACCAGCGTGTAATCTAAATGGTAGTCGCAGGTGCACTCTGCGATTGTTGAGATGTAGCATACACAACATGGCTACATCGCAGTTGTGGTTGCCCATTTGGACTTAGGGAGCCGGGCTAACGTCTATTTTAATTTTCAAGGAGTCAGGGGTGCGACCAAGGCATTCTATTTTCAGATCAGATAAAAGATTCCCAGTTAATGGTTAAATCAAATTTAAGTAAATAATTTCAGTAAAGAGAAACTTATTGAATAGACTTCTATGAGAATCTTAACACCAAATGCATTGGAACTGTTGGTGCACGGGCAGCCAGAGGAACACGCGTGACAGATACATGTGGAAGCAGACTCAAAAGGTGTTCAATAGGTGGAACCTCCAATTATCTGCACCTATTCGTTAGGTAGCCTTATGACTCGTACAAGCCTTTGTCTTCTCCTGCACGGCGCTGCCAACTCATAGAATCGCTAGTGTTTTGCCTGTAGGTGACGGCATGGAAACATAAACCACTATGCATCGCGCACAATGAGATTCGCTGGCAGTACGGAAAACTCTACATCCAGCTACTAAAGAGCGAGATTAAGGATGAATCGCAATCTCTAAAGATACCTGTTGCGTTACTGATCGCTCTGTCCACCGATATTCTACTTATTAGAAAAAACTTATAGGGGAAGATGTATCGAGACAATTACAGAGATCGAGAGGTCGAGAGAGGGAGAAAAAGTTGGGTACCGGATGACTGCATGACAGGGGGGATCCCGACAGTCAGAATCCCGACTGCCGATGCTCCGACAGGGGGGATCCCAACTGACACGGGCTATGCTTCCTTGTGGGGGTCTACCTAGCCCGCAGCTTGGCGAGCGCATCGAGCCCGCAAGGGGCTTCTTTGTGCTCGCCCCCCTGTAGGAGCACCGGCAGTCGGGATTCAGACGTTGGGATACAGACCATCAGGATCCCCCCTGTCGGACCGCCATACCACACCCGGAGAAGTTACCCGTAGCAACCAATCAACTTCTGTCATTTAACAGCAAACTTTCCCAAGATTTGAGAAGTCCCCTTCATATTTTGCCTGCGGGCAGATGCGTCCTCATACATCCAGCCGCAACACGCAATGCAATGCTAGAGAACCATCGCCAGTGAGCCACCAGGTCCATGGACGTTAGGGGTCTTTTTCCCCTAAAAAGGTTTGTTAATTGCAACACAATCAAACTAGGACACACAAAGAGACTCTGCTAATTATAGTGAAATAAGACACGTGCGTTGGGTCTGTATACGAAGCGGAACAGAACTTGCGCTGCGGCTACATTGTAGCACTTTGTATACAGATTCAGAGACTCAGTTGCACCCAGATATACAAGTGTCATATTGCAGTGCTCAGCACAGTCTCATTGTGCTTCCTAGTTGCATTGCATTGTGATAAAGATGCATTTCCATTAAAAAATAAAAAAGACGCACAACCCAAGAAGATTCTCAACTGGCCAAACGTTCCAACAGAGGATGTCTGGTGTGACTGGAAGATGAGTGATAGGTTGCTGCTCAAGCTAAAAGACCCTTGAATGTTTACTACCCGTACTTGGCATACATTTACACGCATACACAAGTTGATTTTTGTCACCATTTGCCGTAACTGTATTATTGTGTGATAATTTGCACAAAAGTTTCTGCTTGAGCCAGTGTGTGTGTGAGTGTGTGTACAAATGTATGTCGTACACACACACACACACACACACACACGGTGGCTCAACGAGAGACCTGACAGCTCTCAGTTGCCTGGAGACGGAAGCATTACTCACGGACTGTAATTCCTACGTATACCTCCAATTTCCAGCTTCAAACGTGAAGAATTGTGTGAAGATGAGAGGTGGGCATTTCTCATCAGCCATAATAGTTACTGTCAGATTAGAAAGCCAAAAGCAGCTTAATGTAGTTTACATAGAATTATGTGGTGGTGCGCTCATTTCCAAGAGGCTGGCAGCCTGGTATGTGGAGAGGGGGCTTTAAATACTGCATAGGATGACACGAGGCATTGCTCCAGTCATTCTGATTTACCAAGGAACCACCGGCATTTAGGTTGTTCGCTTTGATAAACTGAAAGGTATGTCGTCAGCGAAATCCCGTGGATTGGCAACGAGCTAGGGTTTACGAGTCTTGTTGGTCTCAAGCAGGGCTGGATTGAGGGGTAGATTTATTAAGCTCGGTGAAGTGATAAACTGTCTGTTTTTTATCACCGGCCAATCAGCTCCTACCTGTCATTTTTCAAAATAAGCCTGTAACTTCAAAGGTAGGAGCTGATTGGCCGGTGATAAAAACCAGACAGTTTATCACTTCACCGAGCTTAATAAATCTGCCCCTCAGGGAGGGGCAGCAGGTGCGATCACTGTCTCGCGGGATAGTCAAATCATGACTGTGAACCGCCAATGTTTGCTGCTTCAGTGCACTGGCACACACCTACGGATCGGACCAACAAAGCACCTGGGATGTGCAGCTGATGGGTCCAAGCCGACAGATTGAACCTGCAGCAGGTTCAATCTGTCGGGTCAGACCTGATGCGCGTGATACCAATAGTTCATAGTGGAAGGTTTGATAGAGGACCCTGTGGTGCCTGAGAGATCATAGACATGGGTAAGAGGTCAATTCAGATACAGTATCGCAAAGCAATGATAACACCATGATTGCACGAATAGGACCTTTCTAGATGAACAAGCAACCTAAGAACTCACAACGAGCTAGTGACAACATTGAGGCATGAGGCACCATGTACCTCATGCCTGAGGGATCCTATCATTCCAGAATGAATTGGCGGCTCTGCCCACAGGATGTTTCTGTGGGAGGTACAGCAAGTCCCCATCAGAAGATACAACTTACCGACTTAGCGGTGGCGGATATGTACTGTACTACCATCTCGTGTTTCCTGGACAGGTCTTTCTGCCGTAAGGGCGCCTTCCGGTCCTCATTCAGATTCATGTCTTCCTGTAAATAAAAATAAACAAGGTAAAAATAAAGAATGAACGGAACAAAAATAAGAGAGACTGCATTAATACGTTGTGGATTCTCCTAGGAGGGAGCAAACTTATAAATTGTTTCCGTTATACCCAGATGGTAGCGGATGATAGATATAGATAGTCTAGGTCAATAGTTCATAGGTCAACACGAAAAGGTCATCATAGGGGTCGATATGGACAGGGAATAGCTTAAAGCTCACTCTGTTTTGTTTCTGTCTATAGAGCACTGTACCGGTTCCGTGCGAACATCTGGTCTACAATGATGAGATCCAACATCAACAAAACAGTCTGGGTGGGGCTTAGATGGCAGTGGGTGGTGCTTAGGCAACAAGTACAGTATGGTACAAATGTGTGGTGAATGGGATATGGTTTGGATGGATTGTGGGTGTGGTTTGGATGGATTGTGGGTGTGGTTGGGATCGATTGTTGGCATGGTTTAGAGCAGGCATGTCCAACGTTGGCCCTCCAGATGTTGTGAAACTACACATCCCAGCATGCATTGCCACAGTTTTGCTATTAGAGAATGCTAAAATTATTGCAAAGCATGCTGCGATGTGTAGTTTCAAAACATCTAGAGGGCCAACGTTGGACATGCCTGGTTTAGAGGGATTAATGCTGGACCTCATTTGGGGCTTGATTACAGAGGTGTACACTTGCATCTGCACCTTTTACTGCAGCCTATGATAGGGATGGCCTTCGTTGATGGCATTAAAGCGACAGGGCATCAGTAGTGTTCTACTATGCAATGGATTACCATCAATGTTTTTAGATAACAATGGTCATCCATTTTCTATGACTTGATTGGCCTGTGGACCAATCAAAACATGGGGGAAGGGCTTCACAGGGGTTGGGGGAGGGGCTATGCTCTTGGGAAGTGGGGGGAATAAAACAATACTATTTGTTTAAGTTTGACATTGATGGTGGGAAACCATCTGGTTCTCCCCATCGATGGCAAAACTATTTACTTCGGCCATAAACCATTGAGGACGCCCATCCCTAGTCAATGATCTTCATACGGAGACATTGACAAGCTGCATCGTGTATCTGCCGCTGAGTGTATTACGTTGCACCAACAAAAGCAACATAGGTTCCTCCATCAGAGACAGCAATATGGAGGCGCAGAATCTACATGTGGATATGGCTGCCAGGGTCAGTGCATTTTCAGTAGTAGTGGTTGACCTCAACATGCCAGCATCTGGCTAGCACCTACCCCCCAGTTACCACCCAGAAACACCCATCAAACATGGCTTAGCTTTAAATTCCTTGCTGCGTCTTTGTGTGCACCAATTAGAACGCATGTGGACAAATACACAGAGCGTACTTGCGCAAACCGTGTGATCAGGCACTTGGGTCACTATTCGTGATTAAATATGATGAAGTATAAACACTACCGGTTACATGTAGTGCACCTTTAGTTATGGATACAGGGACCAAATCAGGGACTTCCAAGTACCTGAAAAATCCCCACATGTACCCTAATATCTGTTCTATAGCACGGTACAGAGGCGGCCGCTGAGCACAATCAGTAGGATGCGGATGAGCAGGGGTCGGTGACATTGGGCTATGAATAATACTCTGTACATGACCTACATGAAACAGACACAAAGCAATAATACCGGATCTGTGACTAGCCGGGTGTGAAATGTTTAAAAGGGAGGAAAATGTTTTATAATTTGCTTTAATTTTATCTAATATCTTCCATCTATTTACACTTATAGCTCTCATTAGCAACAGATATATTTAGCGATGCTTTTGTTCCCTCTTAATAGGAAATGACTCAGCCCATTCAGGCTAAGTGTGTGACTGTTAAAACAAAGATCGCGCATTTCTGGATCATAAAATCGCTGTGGAAATTACAGCCCCAACATAATCACATAATGACCACTTCCAATGCTGAATGCATTAAACCGGATGGCGACCTTTTCCAGAGAGAAGCGTGCAGGAGGATACGTTCCCTACAGTAAGGGGGTGACAGCATGGCCAGAGGCTACGTATTGGCTGCACTACACTGTATAGGTGCTGTCCCTGCAGTAAGGGGGTGAGAGCATGGACAGAGCCGCAGGCTATGTACCGACTGCACTACACTGTATAGGTGCTGTCCCTGCAGTAAGGGGGTGAGAGCACGGACAAAGGCTACGTACTGACTGCACTACATTGTATAGGTGCTATCCCTACAGTAAGGGGGTGAGAGCATGGACAGAGGCTACGTACTGACTGCACTACACTGTATAGGTGCTGTTCCTTGCACTAAGGGGGTGAGAGCATGGACAGAGGCGAAGGCTATGTACTGACTGCACTACACTGTATAGGTGCTGTCCCTGCAGTAAGGGGGTGAGAGCATGGACAGAGGCTATGTACTGACTGCACTACACTGTATAGGTACTGTCCCTACAGTAAGGGGGTGACAGCATGGACAGAGGCGCAGGCTATGTACTGACTGCACTACACTGTATAGGTGCTGTCCCTGCAGTAAGGGGGTGTGAGCATGGACAGAGGCTATGTACTGACTGTATTACACTGTATAGGTGCTGTCCCTGCAGTAAGGGGGTGAGAGCATGGACAGAGGCTACGTACTGACTGCACTACACTGTATAGGTACTGTCCCTACAGTAAGGGGGTGACAGCATGGACAGAGGCGCAGGCTATGTACTGACTGCACTACACTGTATAGGTGCTGTCCCTGCAGTAAGGGGGTGTGAGCATGGACAGAGGCTATGTACTAACTGTATTACACTGTATAGGTGCTGTCCCTGCAGTAAGGGGGTGAGAGCATGGACAGAGGCTACGTACTGACTGCACTACACTGTATAGGTACTGTCCCTACAGTAAGGGGGTGACAGCATGGACAGAGGAGCAGGCTATGTACTGACTGCACTACACTGTATAGGTGCTGTCCCTGCAGTAAGGGGGTGTGAGCATGGACAGAGGCTACGTACTGACTGCACTACACTTTATTGGTGCTATCCCTACAGTAAGGGGGTAGGAGCATGGACAGAGGTGCAGGCTATGTACTGACTGCACTACACTGTATAGGTGCTGTCCCTACAGTAAGGGGGTGACAGCATGGACAGAGGCGCAGGCTATGTACTGACTGCACTACACTGTATAGGTGCTGTCCCTACAATAAGGGGATGAGAGCATGGACAGAGGCTACGTACTGACTGCACTACATTGTATAGGTGCGGTCCCTGCAGTAAGGTGGTGAGAGCATGGACAGAGGCACAGGCTACATAGTGACTGCACTACACTGTATAGGTGCTGTCCCTGCAGTAAGGGGGTGAGAGCATGGACAGATTCTACGTACTGACTGCACTACACTGTATAGGTGCTGTCCCTGCAGTAAGGGAGCGAGATCATGGACAGAGGCGCAGGTTACAAACTGGATGCACTACACTGTATAGGTGCTGCCCCTGCAGTAAGGGGCTGAGAGCATGGGCAGAGGCTACGTACTGACTGCACTACACTGTATAGGTGCTGTCCCTGCAGTAAGGGAGCGAGATCATGGACAGAGGCGCAGGCTACAAACTGGATGCACTACACTGTATAGGTGCTGCCCCTGCAGTAAGGGGCTGAGAGCATGGGCAGAGGCTACGTACTGACTGCACTACATTGTATAGGTGCTGTCACTGCCGTAAGGGGGTGAGAGCATTGACAGAGGCTACATCCTGGATGCAATACATTGTATAGGTGCTGTCCCTGCAGTAAGGGGGTGAGAGCATGGACAGAGGCTACATCCTGGATGCACTACATTGTATAGGTGCTGTCCCTGCAGTAAGGGGGTGAGAGCATGGACAGAGGCTACGTACGGACTGCACTAAACTGTATAGGTGCTGTCCCTGCAGTAAGGTGGTGAGAGCACGGGCAGAGGCTACATCCTGGATGCACTACATTGTATAGGTGCTGTCCCTGCAGTAAGGGGGTGAGAGCATGGACAGAGGCTACGTACTGACTGCACTACACTGTATAGGTGCTGTCCCTACAGTAAGGGGGTGACAGCATGGACAGAGGCGCAGGCTATGTACTGACTGCACTACACTGTATAGGTGCTGTCCCTGCAGTAAGCGGGTGAGAGCATGGACAGAGGCGCAGGCTACGTACTGACTGCACTACATTGTATAGGTGCGGTCCCTACAATAAGGGGGCGAGAGCATGGACAGAGGCTACGTACTGACTGCACTACATTGTATAGGTGCGGTCCCTGCAGTAAGGTGGTGAGAGCATGGACAGAGGCACAGGCTACATAGTGACTGCACTACACTGTATAGGTGCTGTCCCTGCAGTAAGGGGGTGAGAGCATGGACAGAGGGTCAGGCTATGTACTGACTGCACTACACTGTATAGGTGCTGTCCCTGCAGTAAGGGGGTGAGAGCATGGACAGAGGGGCAGGCTATGTACTGACTGTATTACATTGTATAGGTGCTGTCCCTGCAGTAAGGGGGTGAGAGCATGGACAGAGGCTACGTACTGACTGCACTACACTGTATAGGTGCTGTCCCTGCAGTAAGGGGCTGAGAGCATGGACAGAGGCTACGTACTGACTGCACTAAACTGTATAGGTGCTTTCACTGCAGTAAGGAGGTGAGAGCACGGACAGAGGCTACATCCTGGATGCACTACATTGTATAGGTGCTGTCCCTGCAGTAAGGGGCTGAGAGCATGGACAGAGGCTACGTACTGACTGCACTACACTGTATAGGTGCTGTCCCTGCAGTAAGGTGGTAAGAGCACGGACAGAGGCTACGTACTGACTGCACTACACTGTATAGGTGCTGTCCCTGCAGTAAGGGGCTGAGAGCATGGACAGAGGCTACTGACTGTACTACACTGTTTAGGTGCTGTCCCTGCAGTATGGGGCTGAAGGCACGGACAGAGGCACAGGCTATGTACTGACTGCACTACACTGTATAGGTGCTGTCCCTGCAGTAAGGGGCTAAGGGCACGGACAAAGGTGCAGGCTACATACTGGATGCACTACACCGTATAGGTGCTCTCCCTACAGTAAGGGGGTGGGGTACTTATGTAATATCTGGGCTCCCGTTTTTCTTATGAGACCGCATCCCCTCGCCGCGCTTCGGGCACGGTGGCTCGCTGCGCTTGCCACACTATATAAAATCAACTCCATGCGTAGTTGGATAGTAGGGGTATGAAAAAATGGGGTGCATTTAACATGGGATCCCAGATAATACATAAGTACCGGGGGTGAGAGTACGGGCAGAGGCACAGGCTATGTACTGACTACACTACACTGTATAGGTGCTGTCCCTGCAGTAAGGGGCTGAGAGCATGGGCAGAGGCTACATACTGACTGCACTACACTGTGTATTTATTTATTTACAGTTTGTTATATAACGCAGCATATTCTGTTGCGCTTTACAATTGGAAACAACAGTGATTTAACAAACTGGGTAGAAACAAACCAACATAGAGGTAGGAGGGCCCTGCTTGTAAGCTTACAATCTATAGAGTAGGTGCTCTCCCTGCAGTAAGGGGCTGAGGGCATGGACAGAGAGGCTACATACTGGATGCACTACACTGTAGAGGTGCTGTTCCTGTAGTAAGGGGCTGAGGGCACGGACAAGGCTACACACTGGATGCACTACGCTGTAGAGGTGCTGAGGGCACGGACACAGGAGCATTATAGGTCTTCTATACAAGCCTGCAAGTAATATAATTACATATATGATATTAATAATTACTGTTACAAGAAAAATCATCATCAGCAACAAATTGTCATTCACAACCAGTCTAATGTGCAGTCACAGCGTGACAGCGGAGATCGCTCCGATTGTCACCAGCTCAGTGAGATTAAACAATTTACTGCCTTTTTTAACATATAAAGAAAAAGGAAACTATGAGCATTATCAACATTACTATAATACTATATAATTATTATAATAAGATAGGTAACTGTTCATATTATCTATTTTATTTATATATCAAATACATTTCTAGCTGTGGCTGCATTTCCATGAACATGATTTAGATTATACAAATTTAAAATAAAATATATTTGTTATTATATTTGTATAAATGAAAGTAATGCACAACCCCCACCTACAGACATTGGATGCACTCATTTTGCAGGTGGCATTGATGAGAGTGAAGACTGAGCTAAATTATTCAGTTAGATATTGTTGTGGCACCTCCTGACCACTAGAGGCACTGGACTATCCACGAGAATGTATAATGCTTAAAGAAGCACCAACGGCATTTCAGCACCTAGAGATGCGGACAGTGGGCATCTTGGTGCTTACACCATTACATGTACAGTATATATCTACAGCAGAGAAAGTCTATGTAGATGTAAAATCATAACAAGGAAGGCGCACCGCCACTGCTGTACCTTCTTTAGAATCGAGGCTCAAAGCATTGTCTTATGGACCTTTATAGTAATATATAGATTTTTTTTTTAAATAATACTTTTCACGGGATATCGGTTAGAGGTGTGGTCAGTGAATGGGGTGGGTCTCTTGTTACTAAGGGTCATGCGTCTGTGGTCTCCAGTTGCCTATACTGTATTACACATACATAAACACACCCTTTTTTCTGAATCTAATGGAAAAAATATATTATAATTAGTTACTCACCATCATCTTTTCAAACAGATCCATAATCTCTTTCTCAGACAAATTTAACGACTGTTCATCGAAGAGCTGCTGCGGGGCTGGGAATTCCGTTACGGATGTCAGCGAGTCTGAGGGATGCTGGATAAATGGCTTCTCTTTCTTCACACCTGACTTCCGGAAGCTTGTTAGCCGGTCCCGCTATATGGAAAAATAAATAAATTATATAATTATTTTTTAAAAAGGACCTAATTCTGGTTTCTGATTTATTTGAAATCTCGTCTTTGTAAAACACGGTCAATAAATAAAACAATAAAAGTTTAAACATAATTATTGTTCCTTCCAACGTTTTTTTGCATCACAAAATGCAATGGTTCAGGTGCACAGTGAAAACCTGTAGGGGAAATTTGCAGTAAGCTCACAGGTGTCAGTTGCTGAAGCACCTGTGGTTTACATCTGCCTAGTTTAACGGGGCATACCGTCACGTGGTATAGAAGATGGTGCTATACCTAGTGTCAAGGCAGTGGCGGACGCAGAGGCTTCCGCCCAAGGCAGAGGCGGACGCAGAGGCCTCCGCCCAAGGCAGAGGCGGACGCAGAGGCCTCCGCCCAAGGCAGAGGCGGACGCAGAGGCCTCCGCCCAAGGCAGAGGCGGACGCAGAGGCCTCCGCCCAAGGCAGAGGCGGACGCAGAGGCCTCCGCCCAAGGCAGAGGCGGACGCAGAGGCCTCCGCCCAAGGCAGAGGCGGACGCAGAGGCCTCCGCCCAAGGCAGAGGCGGACGCAGAGGCCTCCGCCCAAGGCAGAGGCCTCCGCCCAAGGCAGAGGCGGACGCAGAGGCCTCCGCCCAAGGCAGAGGCGGACGCAGAGGCCTCCGCCCAAGGCAGAGGCGGACGCAGAGGCCTCCGCCCAAGGCATAGGCAGACGCAGAGGCCTCCCCCCAAGCTGGAGTTGGCTGATGTTGAGCAATTTGCCAATACATGCATGTGAAAAGTCTGCGCACAAGTGAAGTAAGTCTACGAGTGCAAGTCATCACCAGTACTTGAGGTTAGTTACTTCTGAGATCCATGGGTGGCTCAGTGATTATGCTCAGTGACTAAGGCCCCCCTTTCATCCTGATGACCCTCCCTCACCTTTGTCTTTCTGGTGAACAGGACAAGCAGATCTAATGATTTGGTGCACAGCAAACCCACTCTCCTTCCTAGGAGCATATAGCTGTTAAGGCCCGTACACACGGGGGGATATATCGCCGAGCGATATATCGCTCAGTGTCCCGTTTGCATCAGCGACCAGAGATGGTCGCTGATGCAAAAGAAACTGCCGGGGGGGAGCCTGGCAGTGGAAATAAGCTGGTTGCAGGAGCATGTTCCTGCGATCACTACGGGGGGGGGGGGGGAGGGAAACGGGAGTGCGCACCTGGCGATATATCGCCGGTGCACACTCCCATCATGGGCAATATGGTTGCTCAGCGACCATATTGCCCGCGATATTGTGCCTCATGTTGATGGTCTAGGATATGTGGGCGGTTACCCGAGGCATATAAATCAATGTTTATGCTAAACATTTATTTGCAGCCCGTGTGGGCGACCCCGCACTACGAGGGGGGGGGGGGGTCAGGTAGGCGTTCATTCGCCGGAAGGGGTTTGGTGGACTCGCAAGGCTGCGATTTCGTGATGCGATCGTATACGATTTTTAATTGTGCAAGCACCCTGATGGGTCCTTACAATGTTAAATGCCCCCCCCCCCCCCATTGTCAACACCACCCCCGGTATCAACACCAACCCGAAGCGTGGCGAGCGCAGCGCGGCCGTGAGGGGCGTCGGTACGCGTCCTCCGACCTTTTCATACCCCTGCTATCCACGTCGGCGTGGAGTTGATTTTAGATAGGGTGGCGAATGCAGCGGGCCACCGAGCCCGAAGTGTGGTGAGCGAAGCGCTCGCCACACGGTCTACAATCAACTCCACGCCGACGTGGATAGTGGGGGTATGAAAAGGTCGGAGGACGCGTACCGCCGCCCCTCGCGGGCACGCTGCGCTCACCATGCTTGGGGTTGGCATTGATACTGGGGGTGGCGTTGACTATGGGGGGCCATTTCACATTGTAAGCACCCATCAGTACCCATTGTACAATTAAAAAACGCATCGCATGCCGCTATAAGGCATGCGATGCGATGCCCTACGATGCACATCGGGGGCGCCGTTAGAATACACAAGTACCTTTCCTGCACCTCGCTCTAATAAGGAGAACATTTCGATTAGAGCACATCTTCCTTTCCTTCCATTAGATGTATAGTAAGAATTGGGTAATTAGCATAGATTAATGGGTGCTGCATACGTGCTGCCATAACCAGGATTAATGGGAGCTGTCATATTCCTTCTATCAACAGCGCTAAGTGAGAACAAGAAACATTAACATCTAAGGAGAATGAAACGGCAACAGCTGCCACAGAAGGGACAATAGGACCCCTGTTGTGGGAGTACTTTCATTTGCTTTGCAGGAGGAAGGGGGAACGTTTAATATGGAAACTGGAGCATGGAAAAATGAAGACAAAAGGGGGAGATAAAAGAGTGGTGAAGTGGGCCAGTGGAGTGGAGTGGAGTGGGTGGTGTGTTTCACGCTCCGCTTTTATTGACATTGTAGCACTACTACGATGGTGACAAGGATAACCGTTTCATTTTTGCTCTGTAGCTACGGAAAGGTTAGGTGGGATGTTGGGGTGATTCAGACTGCTCGCTTGGCTGCGAGCGCTCAGAGCACAGCGAGAAGGTAACCTCCGCCCTGCTGAAAAAGTCGACATGCACTCGGTGAAACTTACAAAAAGATCAGCAAGTATTAGGTCAACATTGATAGCGGATGTGTCAGCCTCTCGTGGACATTTTGCGGTATCCGGTCATGATAGATTGACTCTAGGTCGACAGAGTCGACAGTCAAAATGTTGACATGGTCAAAAGGTCGCCATGAAAAAGGTTGACCTGCATTTTTTTATTCAAAATTTTGTGCCGACATGCAGCATTTCATACCCTACCATCCACTACAGCGTGTAGGGAGAATATAATTGTGTGGTGAGCGCAGCGAGCGCGAAACACGGTGAGCCACTTAGACAGTGTCCGTGTCGACCTAGACACCAAAAAACATGAAAACCTCATGTCAACATTTGACTCGGTCGACCTTTGGACCCACTCGACCTTTTGACCCTGTCAACATTTTCACTGGTCGAACCTTTGGACCCTGTCGACCATTAGGGATCGACCATATGATTGTAGAGCTAGACATTGTAGATCTAATATACCATAACCACATTTGGTACGTGTCTACCTTTTGTCAATGCCGACATAGTATATGACAACCTTTTGGTGTTGACTTAGACACGGTCGACCTTTCCACCAACAGTTTCGGTTCCACTCTATCAGGCCCATAAATGGATCATCTATTATAATGAAGTGAAGGCTTCTGGGTAAATGTCATTTACAAGGCAGCCATTCAAGTTCATCCATTTACAAAGGCCACAAACGAGGGTGGAAACGGCTGCCGGCAGATGGATCCTATGCACAAGCCTGGGCCTGCTTCTGAAAATCTAGTGGGTAATAGAACGGCCATGCAAGACTCATTACCCAGAAGCCTTTGGTCAGGTCCGGACAACACAAAAGACAGAAGTCAGAGAGAAGGGAATAAAACAGGAGGCACAGAAATGACAGAGCGGAGTGTAACTTGGGTTCAGCGAATTGTAAACATATACAGAATGGAATCCATATACAGTGGGCGTATACCATTATTTTTAAGGAGGAAAATCGGCTCATTAGTATATAGCAACGCTACACGCCATGACATGCTAATGACGGGATCATTAAGATGTCAAAGTATATACAAGTAACAAATTGTGCACTTCAGCCGCTGACGGCACCGGGATGAACTGCGTGCCCTTTATCTGTGACGCTTCTGGATTAAATCTCTCTCTTTCCATTTGAATAAAGTCAGTGATACGGGAGTCATTTAAGGCATTATGATATCCACTTTATTATACAGTATGTACAGTAAGTAACGAGGCTGCAAACGGGTACGCAGCTGTGCACACGGGAGGGGGGGGGGAATCATTCACCACCAAATGTACAAATGATTCCAGCCAGGAATCACTCAGTGCATGTGAAGGCGCATAATCACCCAGATCCAGGTCCTATGGAGGGGCCCCTGTTACTTGGCATATGCTGCGGTACTACGCTGGGCATGGCCAGGGAGGTCATTAAAGTGCTTTTTTGTTTTGTCTTTTATTTTAAGGGTGCATGGCCACACCTCCCACAATTTGACCACACCCTATGGAAATTACCTGGGCCCAGCTAGGCTCTCTGCTGCCCTGGGTGGTTTCCCAGTTAATGTTGGGAAGTGGATGAGTGCGGCTCGTGCCGTTTTTACCCGGTTGGCACGCTACCGTCTGTGCCCTCGCCATATTGTCCCAAATATTTTCGGTCAAATAAGAATGGCTGTCACCGCACTCTCTGCCTTGGGCTCTTTATGTGATGTAACGTTACTGTAAGTGGCTCTAGCTTAACGTTAGTGGAGAACGGAGGTTTAGGAGGTGTGAAACCCCATGTTGACCTTTAGACTGCCGACCTTCCCAATGTCAACCTAGTGTGCGTGTCAACCTTTTGGCATGTGGACCTTTTGTCTGTGTCATCCTAGGGCCTGTCGACCTTCAGTGGTCTACGCAATGTATGTCGACCTTAACCAATGACCAATACCCTCCAATAGCAACCACACAGAATCTACTTATTTATTTAGCACCTTCTAGAAGATAATAGACAGAATCTGATTGGTTGCCCGTAGCAACATCCAATTTTCAATAGAATTCCCATCTTCGTAAATTCACGCTTATGATACCTACCAATCACCCATGGGCTGGGGGGGGGCTGGGATCGTTTGGTCTACAGCAAGTTGGTCGACAAGCATTAGTTCGACATGGGACAGTGTCAACAGGTCGACACACACATTAGGTCGACAGTGTCTACAGTGGTCGGCAGTCAAAAGCTCAATATGGTGTTTTTCACAGTTTTTTTTTTACCCGAATGTTGACACAGTTTCCAGTGTACCACATCCTCGCTCTTCGCTCGCCATGCTTTGGGCACATTATTTTATTCTCCCACCACGCTCTAGCGTATGGTAGGGCATGAAATACCGCCTGTCGGCACATGTCGGCTTAAAAAACAGTGAAAAACCAGGGGGGTTATATTTCTGGGGTGTGGATCATATTATCGACCACACTTATGTCGACAGTCATTAGGTCGACACCGTTGAGTGGACAGGCAGCAAGGTCAACATGGTTCTAGGTCAACATGGATGAAGGTCGACAGGTGTCTAGGTCAACATGGGACAAGGTCGACATGGGTATGGGTCGACAAATGCATTAGGTCGACATGGGTTTTTTCACAGTTTTTTTACACAAATGTCGACACAGTCGACATGGACACCGTTGGAAGTCAACAGCAGCCCCTCGCTACGCTTGCCATGCTTCGGGCACACTATTTTATTCTTTCACCACGCCCTAGTGAATGGTGGGGCATGAAATACCGCCTGTCGGCACATGTTGGCTCAAAAAACAGTGAAAAAACCATGTCGACATCGCGGCCCGTTCGACCTAACCCATGTCGACATAACGCATTTATCGACCTAAAACCCTGTCGACCTTGCCCCACGTTAACCTAGAACCGTGTCGACCCAACAATGTCGACCTAATGACTGTCAACCTAAGTGTGGTCAATAATAAGACCGTATCCCATATTTCCGATATATAAAACATTCCAAAATGTTAGATATACATTTATAGCACATAAATACTACAATGTCTGCATAAACAGTGTACAGTAAGTTTCAAACCGCAAATTAATTGTATACTTAAAGCTTGAATACAAACATCAAAGTTATACACAAAATGATCAATTATGTAAGTAAAAGAAATAAAAACAAACAGTTTATTTATAAAAACGCAAATGATGCAAATAAAATGATATGAGATTAGTATATGCAATGTAAGCAAGGGAATCATCGCATGCATTAATGGGCAATGATTTCAGATTAGGAGCGCCCAGATAATTCTTAGAGACTAAATTATGATGATTTAACATCCCAAACGCATGAAGCATTAATAGGCCAATGGATGGCGCCGGTTAAATGCACAGTAATAATCTCCCGGGGGGCAAGCGTTAAATCATGCACATGCCGTCGTGTGATTGGTGGGAAGAGCAGCATGCACAGGCGGTTAGCGGTCACCTTACCATGTCATCGGCCAACGATTTTATTTGAACGTTCTATAGGAACCAAGATAAGGGAAAAACAAAGACAAAAGGCGAATTGAAATCATTATAGGTAAAAGTCAAAATCAAATATTCTCATTGATCATATAGGGAGCGGCATAGACATGTAGGTCACACAGATTATTTCCAGTAATAGTAACAATTTGCAGTAAATGAGAACAGTAAATACACCAATTATATATTACATGTAGTATTTTATACACACCCCCCAGGATAGCGGAGTATTCATTTTTCTGAGACGGCAGTTAACATTTGTATTTCCACAATAAGTGAAATTGAATAGTGGGGGCAGGACCATTATAGTGCAACATGCACCACGCCCCGCCCATTGTGTGGCCACTCCCCCATGCTGTCTACATTGCGAGACCACGCCCCATTTTCCACAATGGCTGGTCTCTCCCCGCACGGGGAAGCTGGAAAGTCGGTAAGTTGGTTTTGAAGGGCAGATAATTATTATTCATTAACTTCCACGATTTGCGGTATGAAATGGAGGCAGTCTCCCTATAATGATTAGCAAACACCAGTAAGACCCTGCTGCGGAATTTCCTACAAACATTGGAGGCAGACGATCAATTGCAAAGTGCCTTAAGGAGTGGCTCAGTAGAATGACCGGCTACGGTACCACACATGTGGGTCCTAGTCACAAAATGGCTGCCTCCAATATTTGCAGATCACGCTACATCAGCAATTTATTAGCGAGCTGAAGTTGCAAACAATTCCCTTACACAATCCTACAAATGACCGGAACTACAGGCCAAGGAATCAAACAACGTGAGGTCGGGAGAATAAAAAGGTAGAATAATCCAAAGTGAGAGGAGCCAATCAGGACCAGAGCTACAGCAATAACCGGTGGGGGTCATGTGGTCAACCGTGTTTCGGTCGACAGTCAAATGGTGGATAATGCTCATGGAGCGGATTGTCTAGTGTGTATGGGGCTAAAGTCTCTCTGCACATTACTTCTGGCCGGCAGAAGGGCTGTGTCGGCGGAACAAGGGATTGGGGGATTTTGACTGCCGGTGTATGGGCACCTTAATTTAGAATGGAGATAATACGGCAAAACAATACAAATGTTTTACACAGATTAAGCAGATCTAATAAAGCTACAGGTGGCGCTCATTTCCGAAACACAAATGGGAATTGGTGACAGGAATGTGATTTGATAATAGTTACAATTAATTTAAAATTAGACTCGCCTAAATCATGTCCAGAGTGTAAAACATATTACTTTTTTTTTTTTTATTAATTAATTTGATATGCTGGGAAAGAGATCCATCCTACAATTGGTGTTAATTGACGCTTTCTTCATTTTGTCACAATAAATTAAATTTAGCAATTTCACAGAACCTTAAATTATATTTTAATAATACAGAACTATATTAGACAAACTTCGTTCAATTACAATTAAAGTGTAAAACGAAACCTTGTATACAAAAAAAGAAAAAAAAAATGTTTTACAGTTTCCCAGAGGACTCTCCTTTCTTTCGGATTCTGCGGTAACGATGCAATAATGACTTTCTTTGAGGTTGTGGCCCATATCCTATATATAATAAAGGCCTACTGCTGCATCTCACATCTATGGTGCATTAGCGGCCACCAGATGGCGCTTTTTGGGCATCATTTTAGCCCCACCCCCTACACATGGACCCGCGAATAGCAGTTCGTATAATTGGGGGTGGGGCTTTGCGACATCAGTATTGCCCCCACCACTGACGGACAGCATTGTGACTTCTCCTGGAGAGGCATCTTTAAAAGTCGGTAAGGATGGTCTACATACATACTGTACATACATAAATACATACATACAATTTTTTTATATTTTTTGCGTAGGTCAAAATTCTATTCCGAAAGTTACTGAAAGCTATATACTAACCCCCCTCCCCCCCCAACCAGAGGCAGTATCAGGGGCATTTTAGGAGTAGAGGTGGTCCATGTACAGGCTCGATCTGGGTCCCCTCCTCTATACCGTAGCACAGCGCTGTACAGTCTAAGCCAGGCTTTCCCAACCACGGTCCTCAAGGCACACCAACAGTGCAGGTTTTAGTGATATCCAGGCTTCAGCACAGATGGTTCAATCAGAATCCCTCAGATACTAATTAAGTCACCTGTGCTCAAGCCTGGATATCACTAAAACCTGCACCTGTTGGTGTGCCTTGAGGACCGTGGTTGGGAAAGCCTGGTCTAAGCATTAGAGTGTTCCAACCCAGCTGCACATGCACAGATCTCTGGAGAAATGGTTACTCCGGAGGGTACGTTTTTAAAAAATTGTTGCAGCATGTGCGGTGTGGGCCCTTCCTGGACTCGCCGGCACCACACACACACACACACACACACTGCATTATACCTATACCACTGGGCAGTACATATAACCTACTAGTAACCCCACTGGAAGCAAATGCTAATTGGCCACATCCCATTATCACATATCATCGATATATATATATATATATATATATATATATATATATATATATATATATATATATATATATATATATATATATATATATATATATATATATATATATATATATATATATATATATACACATACATACATATATACACACACACACACGTTTGTCTCAGAAACTGATGTGGGATGTGGCCACTAAGTCTATAAATGAAATTGGTCAACACAAGCATTAGGTCTACATGAAAAAGGTCAACATGAGTTTTTCATGTTTTTTTTTTTTAAGGTGTTTTTTTTTTCACACTTTACTATCCAAGTGGGCATAGAGCGAGCGCAGCGAGTCATGCGATGGGGATGGGGTACACTTGTACGGTGTCCATGTCAAATTAGATCGACATAGACCCTCCAAAAAACCATGATAAAAACTCATGTCATCCTTCACGTCGACCTACGTTCTGTCAACACAATGACCCATACCAACATATTGGTACTTATTAGCACCTACTCAATATTTAATATCAAACCATATTTACATTTCCAACAGTATTCCCAGAGGACGGTCAGCCTAGACCGCAAGTAATACGGACACAGAGACGTGGGCCGCATGCGTTCCACGCACCCTGCCCTCGGAACGGGACACCGAGACGTGGGCCGCATGCGTTGCACGCACCCTGCCCTCGGAACGGGACACAGAGACATGGGCCGCATGCGTTCCGCGCACCCTGCCCTCGGAACGGGACACCGAGACGTGGGCCGCATGCGTTGCACGCACCCTGCCCTCGGAACGGGACACAGAGACATGGACCGCATGCGTTCCGCGCACCCTGCCCTCGGAACGGGACACCGAGACATGGACCGCATGCGTTCCGTGCACCCTGCCCTCGGAATGGGCCAGATTGCAGCTTCAGTTGTGAATTACATTTAAATTAGATAAAATAATGAAGCACTGTCAATCCAAAGCATAAAGTGCATAAAACATTTATTACATAAACAAAGTAAACATATAAACACACACACACACACACAACCGTCGTATCAAACTGTGTAGCCTTGATCATGTGAAAAAATGTTCAGTTCTTCGTACTTATAGCGGTATTTAAAAATGTTAGTCTGCGACCATCGAATGATGTAGAAGGCACACGCACATCTAAGAATGCTCAAAGCAACCCCAGTTGTGCGTTAGCACTCTGAGGGAAGTGGACGGGCAACTGACATCCAGTGATCCAGTGCCCGCCCCATATGTTAATGGGCCGCCCTGTCGCCCCACGACCTCCCGCAAGTATAGCTGCGTGCACCCAGTCTGTTCGCTGTGGCCGCACGCACCCATCACATGCACATAAATACGCAAACAACAAACATCGGCCCCATGTGAATGAACATCACCCTACGAATGGACCTAAATAAAAGGTCCACAATGTATCCAGCATGCAGTTACAGTGGTCACACGATTCCATGCCAAGCCTCTCTGGGTAACTCCCAGCTCCCCAGTCTGGTACATATGGTTTCGCCCGGTGGAGACAGCCTTATCAGAACGATCTGGCCAGTTTGGGGAAATTCTTTGAAATGTGTCCAAGATAGCCAAAACCATCTACAAGTGATGCTCCGGAAACTTCCTGACCCGGCATGCGTGACCGGGCAGTGCAAATGTTACCACTGTGTTTAAAACAGTGAAGGTAAAGTAATCAGAATTCACTGGATCAGGTGCTT
Source organism: Crinia signifera (assembly GCF_055691185.1). Classification (NCBI taxonomy): domain Eukaryota; kingdom Metazoa; phylum Chordata; class Amphibia; order Anura; family Myobatrachidae; genus Crinia; species Crinia signifera. The sequence goes on along the minus strand of NC_139225.1, from coordinate 154,674,398 downwards.
CCGGGAACAGATGTCCTCGTATGGCCACCGTGATAAATAGTCCTGCGAAAATAAGGAAAACGAGTTCTTTTGGGGCAAAAATTTGTTTTATAAAAAAGCACCTCATTAACTGTTCAATGCCCGGAAACTTGGCCGCGCAGCAGATGCATGTGCGCAAACACAATTTAAAAAAGTTTTTTTGTTTAACGCCTTTAAGTGCCAATGGAATTTGTCAAAATAGGTGTGAAAATTGGCAAGCAAACCTTCTAATTAAAAAGAAAAAAAAATACAGATTCCAATTAAAAACACGTAAGATTAGTTTTTTTAAATAAATTACCGGTACAACCAAAATACGAAATTAATACAGATCCAATACAAAAAAACACAAGGGTCCGAGAACTTCTCTCATTATATCTATATTTAGGGAAATAGTTTTAAATTCAATTTAGATAACTCTTTAAAAAAAAAATGAATTGAAACCACTTCTACTGATTTAGAGAGATGACAGAGTGTACAGGTACATGGGCGATGAGGAATACATTTCCCAAAACATAACGCAGGTTAAGCGGAAGCAGAGGACTTGACCTTTGCAGGTAGAAATGAAAAGAGCACGGTAATGATAAATACATGCAGCGCCTGACCTTACACTTGAACGTGCGCCTGGATGAACGCCGGGTCAATGTTTTGCACAACTAGAAAACCGCCGCTGATTGTTTTAATAACAGGACGAATTCCGATGCCCGCACACTATCTGCTGCCAGCTTGTTATCAAAGCCTCAAGATGTTCTGTCAATTATCCAGAGAGCCTCATTTAAAAGTCAGATTTTTTAGCTGTGGCACGAAACTGACCTTGATCTGAACAGCTCCAGTAATACAAGAACCTGAAGGAGAATTTGCTTGGTCACAGGGGCTGGGATGGAATTCTCCTATAAAAATATATCCTTAAAATACTAAAATAAATTGACAATTCACTATCAGTCATGTGACTTTCTATAAAGTTTGTATCTTTAACTAGTTAAAAGCCCGTCAAAATAACAGCTTCTGCTATATACTTTCACTTTGTGCTGTGATAGTTTTGTTCACTTTGAGCTGTGACTGTTAAGCCCACAAACTCTCCATCCCACCCCCAGTCCTAATCTGCTCCGACCCATTCCTCACAACTTTGATGAGGGATGCTGGTGCACGCCGGATCCGCGGCCTAAAATTTTTGAAGGGGGGGCACAGCAAAAAAAGAAGGGAATGGACAGTTGGAAGGTATGTCCTACCTCCCATTTCTGTCCTCACTGCTCCCTCTTCTCCATATCCAGCAACATTAAAACATCAATGTCCCTGCATAATTTGCTTTCACTTTCTGTCATATCTTTTAGCACACAAAGGAGTAATTTGGTCCATCGAGTGGCCTCTAGTAGTCAGTGGCGGTATTTTACACCATAGTGGTGAGAAGTGGTTAGCATTTTATATACTGTACATAGATCGTGAATTGGTCACAAAATATCAATGGTTTTCCCTTTCTAAAATGGGGGAATTGGCAATCAATAAGTATATCTGGAAGGTTGAACTTTACTGAGCGCTGTCGTTTCCCAAACCTGGCTCTATCACCATTGTGGGATGGTCAACCCAGGCCCTTCACATTTTGTGTCTCTCCTCTGGGTTTGGAGTTTTTGCACATCACGGGTGGAACCTATTTTGTCCAGATTGTGTGTCTAAATGTTGGAAGATATTTAAAAGTTTCCTTTTTACGTTTATCCATAGCTATAAAGAGATCCCTGGTACCTGGGTATTGGGAGGTATGAACAGATCTGGCGGCAAATCACTTACCCTGCTTCTTGCTCCACCAAGAAGCACCTCTTCCAACTATAGAGTTGATTAACACTTAACTGCATTAAGCTCAATGGTAGGTTGCTTTGTGGAGGGACAATCAAATGAAGCACTTCAGCTACAAAAGGGCCAGTCCCTGTCACTGAAGTGCTTGGTTTGTTCAACTGTGCATGTCCTTTTTAATATCCAAAATACCACTTTACCACTTATTTTCTGCCACTGCTGTGTGGCAATGTTTCATAAACTTGCTATAAATTGCTGTGCCGTATTTGGCTAATTTTGATGAAAACGAGAATGTGGCTGTTGCACTCCATTATCTTACATAACAGGAGGCCTTATTCTGGTCTGTGCGGCCGGAGCCGAATATGCGGCCAGGACCGTGCGTCCTAAACCCCGCCTTCCGTACGGATTGCTCACTCCGTCCGAATGCGGTAAGCCGCTGACCGCACGAGTGGATTTCTCATGTATACACCTCCTCCATCTCTGGGAACCTCCCCCATCATTCGATGGACGCAGACCATCGAATGCAGGACCGAGTGGTCAGGCAGCTCCCGCGAGCTCAGACCACATGGACATTTCTCTGTGCAAAAGCAGGGATCTGGGCGGGCAGCTGACATCCGGCAATGTCATATGTCCGCCCCCACACGTGCGTCACGGCCGCATTACCATACGTACGCCCAGCGTTTTCATGGGAACGCCCATGAAACGCGGGGCGTATGCATATGTTAATGAGGCCAAACAACCCTTCACGCCCCTCTCCTCCCCCTGTTCGTAGTGTAAACAATTCATGCGGAATTTGGACGTATGTCCCTTTCGCACATGCGCAGATATGCCTCTGCACATGCGCAAAACATCGGCGGAACGAACGCACGCGGAGATATATCCGCACCAACCAGAATAAGGGCCAGGATGCGGACTACCCTAAAAGGTGCTTTGATTCTTGGCTGCAGAATTCTGTAACTAAAGATTTTTTTTGTATTTGTATTAATAGCATGCAGTTAACAAAACTTAAAGTACTTTAACTTAAATACATTTTATGAAACACACAAGTTTTCCCAAGTTCACAAACATTACCACATTTTTTTTTTTTTTTTAAACTCAATTTCATTTTTCAGTATTTTCAGCGTGCGAGGGTAACTGGGTCAATGCAAGAAGTAATTGAGAAGTTTCTTATATTCCTAGGCAGTTACTTTAAATTAAATATTCATTTCAACTTCTGAATTCAGTGTAATCTCAGCTGTATTACCCATCTCGCATCGATGTACAAAGACTACCCAAGGTCCCCAAGAAGGCGTGCAATTTAGCTGTAACCTCAATAATGCCGCAGCTAATTACAATGCAAATATCATTAGTAAATGAAAATTAAGGCTTAATTTTCCCAATCAAGTAAAAATTAACAAAAAAACAGCACGATACCACCAAGTCTCTGAAGGCAACTGAGCAATATTATCCGAGAAAGACTGCTTCAATTATCGCACAACTTTACACCTTAATGTTTGGGATAAATTAGAATACAAATAACACAAGGAAAGGGTTTTTGTTATTGTGTCTTTAAAATGAATAGATAACAATGTATTTACATGTAAGAGACTAGGGAAGAGGTTCCTTAAATGCGGTCCTCTCGAAAATGGTCCAGGTTTTAGGTACAAACATGTATGGCCACAGGTGAATTAATTAGTACCTCAATTAGATCTAACCATCTGTGCTAAGCCATGGATAGCCTTAAAACCTGGAAGCTTGCCATGAGGACCATGTTTAGGAAACTCTGGACTAGGGGGGGGGGGGGTCTATGTATTTAGCCTTTAAATACTCTTAGGAGCCAACCACCTCCTTGTTTGAATGACAACAGTTGGGAGCTGGTTGGCATCTACTTCATCGCTCTCCATTTTACCCGTCACCAAAATTTCGCAAATACTGTAGACCCTTATGCCCTCCAATAATGAAGGTATTGTGTGTTTTGGGCTGTTAGCAATGCTCATCTCCAGAATGGATATACTGATGGATTTGGTTTTGCAGTCATTCAGATGAGTTTGGTTCATTTGATCGACATGGTTTAATCATATGGCACCACAAGGGTTCCGCAGCATCTAAGCCCCGTACTAGACAGATCGCTTAGAAAGTGTATGTGGTTCCGGATGATAGATCTACACCAGGGGTGGCCAAAATGTTCCTCCTAGCTGGTGCACAGGTGCAGTCATTAATAACGGTCACATGGTCACACATGCTGCGTTCATTCCTACTATAGATCCACAGGTTGCCCGACACAAATAAACTATTGGTAGATCTGGAGGACAGGTTTGGCCACCCCTGATCTACAGTGTCTAGACAGTCAGTCAATAGGTCTACATCAAAAGGTTGACATGCAATAAGTCAACAGTCAAAATGTTGACAGGGTTTTTTTATTTTTAAACCACGTGTGTGGGATGTGTAGTTTCACAACAGCTGGAGAGCCACAGTTTGGCCATGCCTGATCTAAACACTTTCTATCGAATAATCCACACCCCATGCCTGATCCTTTACAGTACAAGGCAATTTAGGACAAGTGCATGGTAAATAAAGAAAGTTGCATCAGGGGACAAAGAGAATTATTAGGGTGTCAGACATCGAGCGGGTATTCAATCCAAAGTACTATTTTCAACAAGGGAAATAGCGGACGGCACCTATCCAATACTGCGGTTTCCAACAGCATTGAAGACGGACTTCGACAAAACTGATCGGACTTTAAATCAAGTTGGATCTGTTTTGTCGGCGATGGCCACGGATTGTCGAATTCACAGCCTTTTCTTGACAATCCATGGGCGGTTTCACCGTCATGCCCCCTTTCCGACACTCAACAGGCGGAACATTGAATTTTGCCTGTTGAGAAACTGTCGAGCTGGGCTAAAAAAGAACTAGGATTCCGACGGTTGGAATCCCAGATCCATAAGTTTAGATGCCGTTGAATGGAGAGAATAAAATAAAACAAACACACACACACACACACACTTTCAAAGAGAGTAAAAAGCACACGAGGAAAGAGGGCCCTGCTTGTGAGAGCCAACATTCTAAAAAGTAACAAAAAGGACACCTAATTACACATTAAACATGTAAGAAACTAGAGACCTCATTTGAAAAACTTTTTAAAAATTTCAGTAACTGTGAAAATCTCACCTCAAAAAAAGTAAGAACTTTTTTTTTATTTCTTGCAAAATGATTTAAAATCTGAAATATAACTTGTTGTCGCTGCTCCGAGAGGTAAGGCAGGGGAAGAACGTGTCAACAATGCATTAAGTCATCCCTGTGTGAAATAAATTACAGCAGCGTCGACTTCCGTCTCCATAATTGTCAAAGTGAAAACCTTTTATCGGAAGCTCGCCGACCGCTCTACAAGCAGATTTCCACTTAAACAACAGGTAATTACGGTCGGCAGAAGACCTGTCCCAGTGCTCAGGGCAAGTTCATTCTGCGGAACATTACCCCCTCTAGTCATTTATTTGACATCTGGCCTTTAACAATATTGTTCAATTTTATTTTTTTTACCAGCCAAACAATGGGAGCCCAACTAAACCGTGCAGATAAAGCAGGAAAACAATTATTTACATGGGGTACGGTCGTTTTATCGAATGACATTAGGTCGAATGTCATTTGGTCGACCCCACTAGGTCGAATGTGTAAAAAGGTCGACATGGGTTAATGTCGAACTTCCGACTATGTCGATTGCCATTAGGTCGACTGGGGTTAGGTCGAATTGCTCTTTTTGGGGTTTTTTTGGTGCCGACATGTGCCGACAGGCGGTGGTTCATGCCCTACCATCCACTAGGGCGTGGAGGAGGTTATTAAAGCTGTGGCGAGCGAAGCGAGCCACCGTGCCCGAAGCATGGCGAGCGAAGCGAGCGATGCGAGGGTCCGATTCACTATGTCAACAGTGTCCATGTCGACACTGTTGACATTTCGGCCAAAAAAAAACAAAAAACAGCAATTCGACCTAACCCCAGTCGACCTAATGGCAGTCGACATAGTCGGAAGTTCGACATAAACCCATGTCGACCTTTTTACACATTCGACCTAGTGGGGTCGACCAAATGACATTCGACCTAATGTCATTCGATAAAACGAACCACATCCATTTACATAGTGAATTAGAGATTTAAGGCCCCCATACATTAGGCCGACTTGTTCTTAGGACAAGGTCGGCACGACTTCCCCCGTCAGGTCCCCGGGAGAGCCTGATAAGATTTTGCACTTGATGTGCCCTTTTTTTACATGTGATATATCGGATGCGATTTCTCACTTGTAACCCAGGGGAGCTGCAGATGGAATAGCGCAGGAGACCAGGGTCCGTGGTAGAGGAAGGCTGGGAGTGGAGACCGGAGAACAGGGTCCGTGGTAGTGGCGGGAGAATAGAAAAAAAATCCTATTCAAAAAGTCAGAGCTCTCAGCCAATCAGTGGCCTTCCAGTCTTTTTCTATTCTACCGCTCGCCGATACCCCGTATCCTGCTCTCCGGTCTCCGCCTGTCACTACCACAGACCATGCTCTCCTGCACATCGGAATCATACACTACGGCTATTTTACATGATTTCCTGGCCCGATCCTCCAGAATCGGGTGAAATCGGGCCCAAATCGTGTAGTGTATGGGGGCCTTTACTGTAGATTTCTCCAGGCACAGATTTGCCAATTTCTGGGTATAATGTTTTGGTGCCGGGAAGTTTGGGGAGACTTAAAAGGGTTTCTGCTTGCTCGCAATGGGTTCTGGATCAAGGTCACCAAGAAAGGGTATGGGTCGTTATTTCGACGGTGTCTAGGTTGACACAAGTTTTTCATATTCTCCCTCTATGCCCACTGGGATAATGAAGAATGAATAAGTCTGCTATAAAAAAATAAACACAAAAAAAAAAAACACCCCACACATTAATGATTCAGATTTGTTAGCAAAAAATCACCCATCTGGGCAAAACCATGCTGCACTGCAGGTGGGACAGATGTAACATGTGCAGAGAGTTATATGTGTATGGGTTGTATGGTTTCTATGCAGGGTGAATACTGGTTGCTTTATATGGTTTCTGCCCGCGAGTCCCAGTTTTCTTTTGTCATAGGTATTTAATTGAATAGCCTTTCCCTACCCCATGGTTTTTTTTTGTGCAAGAACTGTTTCCCACAGTATCAAGTTTGTCTCCTGGCAGCTGTTATCTCCAAGCACCAGCTCAGGCCCCGCCTCCTCTGACGTCACCTGGCTGGTGCACAGTGCATTTTAAACTAGATTGCATTGCATCTAGTTCAAAATGCATGCAATGTGCTATAGCATCATGTGTTTTGAACTACAGATGGAGCTGCTCTGGTTTGAGTGGCTATCGGGGTGACTATCGCCATGCGATAAGTCCGCCATCCAAAAAGAATGGGGCTTGTGTGCTCCATCCTCTGCAATTGGTCGTGCAAGCATGTGATATGCTTGCGGCATCCCCGTCTCTGCCGTGCACCATCTGCCAGCTATTCCAATATGGCGAGCTAGTGGAGTGGCAGAGAGCGGCTGTAAATACGATGCAATCTAGTTAAAAAAGTACAGGCAGCACATACTTTATGTGCTGTGCGATGGGATGTGCGTGGGAGCATGCATTGCACTGTGTATGGGCACCATTATTGATCTGTAGTTACTGGCTTCTTCCTTGCTTCCACTTTTGAGCAGTGATACGTTCATTATTTTTCAAACATCTGAAAATCGGACCTGTAGCTAGTAACTGGATGAATATTACCGTGAATAGTACTATCATTAGAGGTTTAAGCTCTTTAAACATCCTTAGATGTGCCCTATCTGGCCCTATTGATTTATAGGATTCAAGTTTTGGGTTTGTGGTCGTCGTGGACCCCCACAAGAGAGAACAGCGCTTGTGAGTCGGGATCCCCCCTGTCGGGGCACTGGCAGTCAAGATCCTGACATCGGTATACTGACTGTCGGGATTCCCACTGTCGGAGCGTCATCCGGCACCCCTGCTCATGAGAGCTTACATTCTGTAGGGGAGGGGAAGACAGACTGGAGTGACACAGAAGGGGGTTAAAGTGATTATAAACAGAAAGTTTAGGAGGACACTTACTAGGATGTTCACCGCACACTATGTATATTGGTTTGCCAGATTAAGGGGGGGGGGAAGCATGGCATACTTTACCCAGTCCCCTCCAGTTTTAGTGGATCGACCTCACTAGCTTTCCCTCTTAGGCAGCAGCAGGACCAGATAGTCACAATTCAATCAGAAGTACAGGTTTCATAAACTGGAAATGGTCATGTTGGGAGATACTGTATACAAATTATCCAATATTACCCACAAAAACCCCTTACGCCACCTTCCACTGAGGCCTCCCTGTCCTAAGTGCCCCGGGCACCCCCTAGGCCAGTGTTTTTCAACCAGTGTGCCGTGGCACACTAGTGTGCCTTGAGCTGTTCTCAAGTGTGCCCCCAGATCTAGAGATGCCCAAACCCATTTACAGATACCACCAGTTCAAATGTTATTTACTGGTCTCTTCTTTTTATCTAAAGGGCCAATGTATTTTATTTTTGTTACCTGTGGGGATCAGTGTGATTGTTTTTAATGTGGGGGCCAATAGGTTTTTTTTTTTTTCCTGTGGTGGCCAATGTGTTTTAGCCTGTGGGGATCTTACGGTGTGCCTCTGCAATTTTAAAGTCCTATTTAGTGTGCCGCAAGGTAAAAAGGTTGAAAATCACTGCCCTAGGCTTAATACGGTTCTGGGTTTGACAATATTTCTTTCTATCGCCATAATAAACGATGTTAAAGAAAAAAAAATGTATTGTTCCATAATTATAATTTAAAAAAAGCACCCTCATCTGCTTCATTAGATCAGTGGTCGACTGTGACACTTAATTGCGTGATTGAACATATGGAAAAAGCGGGTTTTTTTTCATATTTAAAAGGTCAGAATTAAAAAATATTTTTTAATTCAGTTGATACAGTTCATGTAAAAATGCCACGTTGTATAGATGCTCAGAACATTCAGTATTGGCAGCGATCTCCAGGTCCCCAATGATGCGAGTTATTTTATTCTCATTCCCACCGACCTCCACATTGCGCCGTTTCCCAGACTCTTGTTCTACTTTACTCTGACAGGGAAAATAAAATGTTGCCTGAAATAAACTAGATGAAATCAGCTGAGATTTTCAGAGCACAAATACTTTTGTCAGCTGTGAAATATTTCTCCAGCGCACAAAGGCTGAGGAGAGCGGAGGTGACGGCCCCGTCTGCGGTACCCACCGTGGGAAAGGGAGATAATTATCTACCTTTAGATTTTAGGACAGTGAAAACAAGGAATATGTAAAGGATGTGATCCGTCAACGGTTGACAAAAGGAGGAGTCAGCCGCAGACATCAAGGAAAACAAACCGCAACATATATATTTATCTCTCACACTTAAGGCCCATACACACGGGGCGATGTGAGGGATATTTCTAAGTGATCAGACTAGACCGCTTAGAACTTCAGCTTGGATCACTCCGTATGTACAGTATGACCACCAGCAAGGACGGTGTGCTTAAATCGACACAAGCATTAGGTCAACACCAGCTTAGGTCGACAATGGGAAGGTCAACAGTCAAAAAGGTCGACATGAGGTTTTTTAAATTTGTGTCGAATGTCAACGCAAGTCGCCATGGACACCATCGCAGTATACCGCGTCCACTCGCCATGCTTCGGGCACAGTTCTTCCTCCACAGCCCAGTGGATGGTAGGGTATGAAATGCCACCTGTTGCCACAAGTCGGCTAAAAAAAATCCTGAAAAACTCAAGTCGACCTTTTGGCTGTCAACCTTCCCATTGTCGATCTAATGCTTGTTTCAACCTTCCGACCCTGTCAACCTTAGCCATGTCGACCTATTTCAGGTGTTGACTTAAGCCTCATCGACCTTTACTTCTGGTTCCTTTAAAGCTCTGCAGATCCCTAAGCAAACTAAGACCGCAATTACACTATACGCACACACACACACACACACACACACACACAGACCATTCCACAAACTGCGCGAGTTGGCTAGATCATCAGGCAGGTGCCTAGGGCGCCATGATCAGGGGGGGAGCCATCAACGTGTAAGAGGACATCCTTGTCGTAGTTCATGCAGGGGGCGGCTGTCCCCTACTCCTCCCCCAGGGCTACCACTAGAAATTGTGGGGCACAGGACAAATTGCCACTGTGGATCGTGGGGTGGCGTTAAAAATTTGGGGGGACATTTAAGGGTTAATGGGCTCTGTGGCCCATTTAACATTGATTCCTATGGCCAAATCGGGTGGATTGAGGCATTTAACAGTAAAATCGGGTCCATCGCGCCTTTTAACATTGATTCCTATGGGAAATCGGGAGCATCGCGTCGCGGGCATCGCGGGTACATTTATGGACGGCCGCGACGCGACCGACACGATTTCAAAGTTTAACATTGGTTTCAATGGGAAATCGCGGGCATCGCATCGGTCGCGTCGCGGCCATACATAAATGTACCCGCGATGCCCGCGACGGGCGCCCTTCTAGGTAAAGAGTACCGTACAAATATCTATTTCAGGATGAGATTGGTTTGCGGAGCGTCTTCCGTCTGGAAGTAGTGCCGGCTGTTCGGTGCCACATGAGCAGGAATCAGGAGGCTCCCAGGCACCTGCATTCCAGCCACTAATGGACGCACTGCTCCCAGAGCATTCCTTCCTCTGTTCTACAGTGAGAACAACAACATCAGCTGCACTTCCCAGATATGACAAAGGTCCCTCACGGATCCTGGCGTTATACAGCCGTCAGGTAATCTGGGTTAATGAGCAGCTGCCTCAGACTATTAATATAACTGTGGTCTGGTTTCAGTATTCTGGCTGTGTACCTGTAATAGATGTCATATATAAGAGGGAGAGCACAACAGCAGGCCAACAGGAGATTATTGCCATGGTCAAAAGGACCCAACATACAGAACACGTCCCTCCTCCCAAACGTCTGGATGACAGAATGTGGAACTTCTGGGCGGAGATAAACGTAGGACAATCCGTGTAGGGCATCGTGCGCAGATTTACAGCGATGAATTAGTATATGCAAGTAGGGGTGATGCAGTGCAATATGGATTCCAGTCTCATGTCCGCCTGTGAGTCTGGATGAGATGGGACACAGGTTATAAAGTGCCATAGGGTGGGGTCATGAAGACAATTTATGGAAACCACCCTCTCTATAGGGGATATTATTGAGATCCCAATCGTCACAAGATGGGCAGGGGCATCCGGATGTACAGAATGTCAATGCCCAGGTGATAAGTATTCTAATGCTACCCCTTCCTGCAGTCTAACCCTAACCCTTTAAAGCCTTACTCTGACCCCCCCCCCCCACCCATAGATGCCGATTCTGTGGGTGCTTGAAGGCTTGAGCACCCACGGAAATTGATGCGCACCCACCCGCTCAGCAGCGGCCCACCCGCCCGTGTCCCACTGCACTCCCCCTCCCTCTTCGCTGGCACAGGTACTGTGTGGGCATTTATGTATTTGGCACTGTGGGGGCATCTATGTATTTGGCACTGCTACCATAATTTGAATATTGGACACAACTGTGCTGCGTAATATAAATCAGTATTAATTTTTGGCCACGCCCCTTTCCCATGAAGCCACTCCCCTATATTTTTGGCTCGAGCACCCACCAGCAAAAACATAAAATCAGCACCTATGCCCCCACCCCCTGTAGCCCAGTGGCAGAACTTTGGAAGGCAACAGAGTCACCTGCCACCAGGCTCCTTACCAGAAGGGGCACCACTCCTCACACTCACTTGCTGCATCTTCTAGGTAACTCCTCCCCCTCCAAATGGCAAGTAATGCAGTCCTTGGTTGCTGGCTGCCATTGTGCAGCCCCCTGCTTGTGTCCTGTGCCGACTGTCCCTCCTCTGCCCCCGCTTTTCTGTCGGCACCCATCACAGACTTTCAACCTTCCCATTGCCGACCTAATGCTTCTGTCGACCCTTACCATGTCAAACTATTTTATGCGTCAACCTAAGCGCCATCGACCTTATGTATGTCGACCTTCATAAGTGTCAACCTAGCGACCTTATTCAACATGTAGCGGCTGAACATTTGAAATAGTTTTTATATTGGAAAAAAAACAGTTCAGAGCCAGCACAATCCCATTATTTAGGAGGACCCGTCTCCTCTCAGACAGGTCAGCTATTGTGTAGCACAAAACCTGTCTTACTAAAAATCCCACCCCGGAGAGGGACAGGCCGATAACGCGCCCAGTATGTTAATGGCAGGTTTGATTAACAGGCTATTATTCGGTGTTCTAATATATTCAGACAGGTCCGCATTAAAATGACATCTCAGTGTTAAAGCGCGGCCTTCAATTATTCTAAAGAAAATAATAAATAAATCGTAATTGTTGACCTTTCATTTCATTGACAATTGACAACGCGAAGCATCAAGATCGGAGGATCCGGGAAGAATGGAATAAATGGCAGCAAAAAAACAAAAATAAATGAAATAGGGAAGACTTATTGAAATGTTTGCACAATGCCTTAAAATATAAAAAGGACAGAAAAATAATACAAAAAAATAAAAAAGGAAAAACTGGGGCTTCCTTGGCTATAATCAGCGGGAAAGGAGAAGGTTTTGGTTTCACAGAAGACTTTATAGCATTACTACCGGATCCTGAAGGACTTCTTCCTTTATTGAAACAGGAAATACTTGTTTATACGCTGTGGGTGTGTAAACTGAAACACAAGCAGTTCCCAAATGACAATATGCTGAAGGAATGTGACTGGCAGCGACTGAGCAGAGACATGCAATTCGCAGATTATTAAGAGACACAAAATAAAAACAAAAAATTGAAGGACGTTTTATGAGTATTAAACTTGGAACCCATGCATGGCAGTTACTGTAGTGTGTGTAAGGAGCGCCACTTCTACGGGGCCCAGGGGTTTAGTGGGGCCCGGACCTATGTTATAAAGTTGCATAACAATTTCCAATATTTGCCTGCTAAGCAGTTAGGTTTGTTTATTACATACTTGCCTACCCTGCTGCATTCTGCAGGAGACTCCCTGAAATAGCAGTAGTCTCCCTCTCTCCCTCATTAGTCTAGCAATCTGCCTCATGTCACTTAGCCCACATTACACTGTTACATTTTTTGGGGAAAATAGGAATGAGAGCTAGATACATTTACATTGAATCATCAGCACCATTTCCCAGCACTTTAGCAAGTATAGTATCTCTTACTAACTGGTTTGGGGCTATTTGGATTTAAGTAATTTCAAAAATTCCTCTCAGATATTGCAGTACACACCCATGTGCCAAAATCACAATCTCTTTTCACAATGTCTCCATATATGGAACTAGCCACGCCCTTTGGGTGGAGCATGACACCCCCCCCCCCCCTCAATGGGACGCTGTGCAAAATTCTACTACCAACTATAATCTCCCTGAAACTAGTTTTCAAAAGTAGGCAAGTGTGGTTTATTGCTCGGCCTGACTTGTGTTAGTGAGAGGAGTGGATGCAATACTGGTAAGGGGGTTCTGTAATACGGCATCATTTGAATTAAAAGGGCACTGTGATGTGCTATCATACACTCATTGTACTGTGGAGGGCAGTACAATGTTACACAATAATTACTGGGGCACAAAATGAAATGGAGGCACTATACTGGTACATAATATGCACTGCGGCACTGTAATGTAGTATCATTTGAACTATAGGGCACTATGATATGGCATAATCTGAACCAGGGGTACTACGTCATAATGTGAATTGCAAATATATAATGTGTACTGGCAGCCCTAAAAATGTGACATGTAAACTAGGGATCTACGAGGGTTCATATAATCAATTTGGAAACTAGTACGGGGCTAGTACTAGTATGTTAACTAGGAAACGACTATGGTTTACAAAATGAAAAACTGCTGTGGAGAGGTGTCCCTCAAGACGTTTTGTGACAGGGGTATGCTGCTATGGGGCCCACAAAGTTCTGGTTCAGTAGAGGGAGCAACATATATTACAGAATGAGACACAGGCGGTACAAAGTTGTATTGCCGACGCTGTTACAGTGCTTTAAGCAGCATTGTAACTTCATGGTCTGCATACCGCTGCAGACTGCGACCCTTGTTACCAATGACTACATGCCACTTCCACCTATAAAGTCATCAGGAAGTGGGCAGGAAGCTGGCAGTATAAGAGGAAATTGTGTTTGTAAATGTTGCAGATTACCGGCTAGGGAAGTTTGAACAAAAATGAAGAGATATAAACTTCCAGGCCAGTGGTGTCAAACTCATGGAGGACTGCAGTATTACGGGGATTCCAGCTACCAATGTGTTACACCGTTACATGCAGTGCACGAATCACAATGGTTGTAGCAATCTTGCAGGGCATGTAGTGTAGTTACTTAGATTACGGTGTACATACCGGCCTCATGTAGAATCATATAAAAACCTTATTTTAAATATCCACCCAACCCCTCGCTGTCTGCTCTTTATTTCACATATAAAACTAACCTTTGTAGCAAAAGGGAGGAGACAAAAAAAATAGCACAAAAAGTTGACCACTATTGGTCAATGGTCAAAAATGGCAACCTTTTTCCATGTTGACCTTTTGTTTGTGTCGACCAAATACATGTCAACCTTTTCACTGTTGACCTAGACACACTGTTAGGCAACTCAAGTTTCAAACTAAAGCAAAAACCAGTCAGTCAGACGCAGATGAGCCGGTTGCCAGCAGAAGTGAATGCGGTTTATAATTGCAACTCATTATGTCATTGTACAACTGATTGAGGGATTTACAGATTTCTCTCATCGGCCAGCAGTAAGTTTTATTTTTCCCCAAGTGATCCACAGAACATGTGCGGCTTGTGGGGTCACGGCACAGATGAGTGAGGTTTTGAAGAGTGAACTGCACAATTATTGCTCACATCTGGCCATGGAATGACGTGCGTTTCGCCAACAGAACTTAGCTGTATGAGCTCCAAGTCATCTGTATTCATAAACGTATCAATATTGCGAAATGCGTATATACAAACACAGGACGCAGAATTGCGGAACTCAGACTAGATTTCCAAAACTTTGTACCTTTGCCCTGTTCCAGGGCAGACATTTCACATGATATCTTGCTTACATCGGTGCCAGAGGACAACTGTGCACATACAAAACAGAAAACGAGCTATTGAAAGTGTTTACGCGTTTCAGTGACTTCATGCCAACAACCCATCCTACAACAGATGTATTTGCAGTTAAAAATATCCTAAAAAAGAGAAGTGGTGAGAGAGAATGTTCTACTTTATGCCATTGCATGTTGGACCTCAAAAGGATTACGCGGCAAACTGTGGAACAAAATAGACTGTTCTGTGGTACAGGAACGCATTTTATGGATAAGCTCCCGTCTGTAGTCCACGAGGATGGCAAAGTGGGAAAAAGTCCCTAAAAAGAAAGAAAAAGATGTGAAAAATGCATGTCAACCTTTTGCTTGTGTCAACCTATTATAAATGTTGACTCAGTGCATGTGGACCTATCATCCAGATACTGAGATGATTGATGGATGATGAAATTAAAATCAAGTAACCTTTCCCTAACTTTTAACAAAAGGTGTTCTCGATTAAGAAAAAAATTGTGGAACAGACTCTGTGCCTGATCCTGGTTCACTTGCAAAAGCAAATTCTCTCTCTTTAATGGACAAAACAGTGTGCGCACTGCAGGTGGGGCAGATTTAACGTGCAGAGAGAGAAGCCCCTGTGTCAAAGTTTTCACAGTCATCCCCATATACCACACCCCCAGAAATCAGTGGAGTGAGTGGCATTTTGGCTAAGTTTTGTTATGGACTTCCTGCAGAACTGGAACGTCCAAGGGAGCGCTGTTCTTGGAGGTCTTTTTTCCATATTTTGTAACTATTCCAGGACAAAAATCAGCCGCCACAACTTTTTCTCCCAGTAGCCGCGTAACACGTTGAATGTTACGATCTACAAAGAGCCAAATATTAAAACAATCCGAACAGTAGATCAAGTAATAACAAAAACATTAAAAACTTTCTTTAATCTTGATTCAAGTGCGCCCAATAGACAAGCGATTGCTTTCCTCTTTTAAAAGGGGCATAAACCGATTCACTTGGTTGAAGCCCAAAAGTATTCTCGGAGGCTTGTTTGATGTTCAAAGACACCAATTATGGATAAAAAGTTTCTAATCTCTGTAGGACATCAAATAAATCTAAGACTGTGGCGGGTTCCCCGGTGTCAGACGCGGCATGTATAGAGATCAGTTCTACGATGAGATCTCCATGGCTGGCTTGTGATATTAAATCTGTGAGAGAGAGCCAAGTTAACCCTCTGGCAGTAAAGATATCAATCCACACATGCCACCCACATGTAGGTGTTGGGTGAAGAGACGTCTTCTGTGTTTTTGGTAGCCATTGCCAAGTCTTGAGCTGAATAACAGAAGGCATGGCGTGACGTATGTTGGCCTGGTTTCTATTTGAGCATGCCTTGCATTCCTTGTCTGTTTAGTTAGCAACGGGTAGAGTAGGCACAACTAGGGCTCCTTGGTGATCTAAATCAGCAGGTTATTGGGAAAGTCACCATACACTGCAGGAATTAGGTTCCATAAAGGTTGTATATATTTTTTAGAGCAAACCATTAACTTTGCATGTATACAGATGATCTAGGTTAGCATTAGGGGGTTGGTGTATCAAGCAGTGAAAGGAGCAGTGGACAAGTGGAACAGTTGCCCTTAGCAACCAATAATCTTTGTTGGAGTGTAAATATACCATACTTGCCTACCCAAGCAATATGTCCAGGAGGCTGCTGAAAAACTTGTGGTGCTCCCGGATCCCTGGAAAAGGCGATCAAGTATCAAGCTTTTCTCGTAAGACACCGGGATGCCCCCAACTCGGCCGAGGGGGCTACGATGATGCAAACCACTCTGAATCGAGTCATCGTAGCTCTGCCCTTCGCTTTATACAGTACCGGCTTTTCTTTTGCATTGTATGCGGGGTGGGGGTACTACAACACTTTCAGCCACACCCTGGAAGCAAAGTAGGCAAATATGAAATAGACTCTAGAAAATCATAGGTACTGTAGCTGCTGATTGGAGGAGAAGTTGCCCATGGCCAACTTTTTTCACTGCTTGCTACACCAACCCCTAGAACTGCGCCTTGTTCGCAGAGTAGCAAGAAAATTAAAGCTTCAACCATACGGTGTAAATAAGTGGTGTAGAAATGCCACAGCAGTCCAAGGAGTGACTGGGGGCTCCGGGGTTGGTTTGATCTGGTGTGAGCATGAAACCCCTGGCAAGGAGCATGTAGGTTAAAAATGAAGGTGGTGGTGAGTGTTATGTCACTGGTGTAGATGATTATACAATTAAATTCAATTGGTTTAATGTATTCAACTAAATACATCCATTGTCGGTCACTGCTTTCCAGCAGATTGCAGTGTCGGCAGGATAGTGTGAGTGACAGACCTGCAGACGACTTGCTCTGCAGAAATGAACGGTGGCATGGCGGAGTCACAAAGGCGAGAACCTGTGATGTCACAGCAGCTAAAAAACTAAAACTGACTCTGCTCTAATGTTGTTGAAAATGCAACTCGTACATTGTTCTAGAGATTAAATCAGTACAACAGAATGATAAAAAGGTGACAGTTCACTAGAGTGTTTCCTTAATACAGGCGGAGTGGTATGCGTGGTAACAACCTCATCACCATGTACCACTTAACAGCCGAAAAACAAGACACGAAGGAAATAAATTGGACATTTGTTGAGGTCACGACCTTTTCCATCCAGTCCATATGCAAAACCCAAAGCTACTGTATGCTAAAGCCCAACAGATTGATACATTGTTGCATGAAACATCTAAAAAAGGTACAATGTAGAATATGTTCAATTATCTGTAAAATTAATGTGATTGTTTTTATTCTATTTCTTCATTAACATCTCGATTGAGAGAATGGATAAAAGGCAATAAGGGACTCGAGGATGCAGATCTGGTCTCTGGAATCCCTGTATCCAATTATACCGGTTCTACCCTTGTCCTGCAGCCCTATCACTGACATGCACATCAGTCCCTGGGGCCGAATATTGCCCCCCCCACCCCGATGGTCAGGGTTCGCGCATGCACAAAAATGTGCGTGTGCAAACCCGGGAGCACGCGGCTTTGACGAGTTTCAGACTCGCTGGGACCGTCTCTCCAGGAGGGGAGGTATTCAGGCGGGCAGGGGGAACGCCCAGCATTTTATGCATTCTTTGGGTGGTGACATCAGCATCAACCCAGAATTCAGGCAAGATAAAAGTCACTCTAGACATGACAGTCAGCTCCTAACGGTCATGTTATGCATTTGAAAAATTCCAGTTGGACAGCAAAGTACCAGCCAATCGTCTTCTATGTACTAAACCTTGGGGAGATAAAAAGCAGGTGGCAAAGTACTGGCTAATCAGCTCCCAACTGTCATTTTCCTAACACCCAGGAACATTCTCTGTTCTCAAATGCTTGTATTTCGAGCCTCAGGCCAGACGAGGCCTCACTCAGACAATTGCTGAGGAAACCTGTTTGGGCACGCACTATACAGCAGTGATGTCAGGATGGGGGCGTCACCACAAGGAAAGTTTCTGTATACAGTGGTTGTTGCGTTTGTTTATTTCCTGAGTTTTAATCCAAAACCGCTGCATCTAATGATGCGATCAGCAATAAATAAAACAGTCATAAATAAACTGAATGTTGCCCTACCGTGGGCGCAGGGTGTCTTATTTTCTTAATTTGTATTTTCTTTTATTTATTAACAACAGATATTCTATGAAGATTTTAGAAGATATGCATCAACAATAATGAAATATTTTTGAAAGTACTATTTTTCTATATAATGAAAGCTCTGGCATATTCTAAATGCGTTATTATTATACATCAGTCAGATGGAGGTGGGGAAATAAACTCCTCCCACACGTGCAGCTACAGCTTGTAGTAATTGTATAGGAGCGGAATCTTATACCCCTCCCATCAATAACAGTACAAACCAGGGGATGTGGTGAACCCATGGCATCAAGCGGTTTGCCCGATTACAGGGCGATGCTGGAACACTAAAGCTGGATTGTTTTAGGACAGGGATGGGGAACCTTTGGCCCTCCAGCTGTTGTTGAACTACACATCCCAGCATGCCCTGCTACAGTTGTAGCATTGCCACATAGCAAAACACTAACAAGGCATGCTGGGATGTGTAGTTCCACAACAGCTGGAGGGCCGAAGGTTCCCCATCCCTGTTTTAGGTTGTTGAAGCAGTGGGCAATTCATATTTGTTTTGTCTGCTTGACATTATTAATGTTTAAACCTGTGATTCACTTGTGATATGCACCCGTCACATGCCCCGTACATTGGCAGGGAATTATTATTGACATAATCCAGCATTGTTGCACAAGATCCTCAAGTGGTTCTAGGCGTGACCAGAATGTGTTTAGGGAAAAATAAAACACAAATCCAGGGGCAGACTAATACTACTTTTATTGTAGAATATAGGCCAAAGGTTCCGATGGGCACTGGGTAGTGTTGTGCGCATCGTCCGACACACGCGGATACACAAGAGAAAGGATTGAGGTTCACCTTGGTGTGAAAGTTGTGTTATTATTGCACGTACACAGGCCTCCTGGCAACAATACAGAAACATCACACATACAATGTGAACACAAACACTTGTGTCTATTTGTATAACCGCAAAGCCTGTACCCTATTGCAATCTTTCCATGGCAGGAAGCACTTATCTGCTACCCTCAACACAAAGGCAGCCCCCGACCGAGAGGGGTCACCCCAATATCTGTCAGCCAGCAGCTCACTACAAGCCTAAACCAACGCATTCCTTTGCATTTAGGGCCTGCTTCAGGTTGGATAGGTAAGCTGCGAAGAGCGCCAGAGAGGCCACACCTCAAAAAAAAAAAAAAAACGCCCCGCAACAATGCAAGAGGATGTCTAACAAAGACACATCGAAAGATATCTCCTGCCTTCGCAGTTAAGTGTCAGTCTGCACTGAATTTATTTGTGCGTGCCTGGATGAAGACGTGGGCTGCTGGCTGAAGTCATGTGACGTCCCCGTCCCTCCCCGCTGTGAACGGTGCAGTAAGGGAGTAACTCACTGCGACCATTCACAGTTGAGGTTTTTCGCCCATCGAGACAGGGGCCTAATTCGTATCACTGCATGCCCCTTAGTTACAGCAGCAGGAAAGCTAAAGTACCAGCCAATCAGCTGCTAGCTGCCATGTTACAGGCTGTGTTTAAAATGGACAGTTAGGAGCTTGAGGGCTGGAACTTCATCTCTCGCCAAGGCTTAGTACTCAGACCATTACTTAATCTTATGGTTATAGGAACCATTGTTTATGTGTAAAATGCTCATTTAGAACAGTATTTCAGTAGGACAGAGCAACGTAGCGATGATCGTGTACAACCAGCTCTCTAGAAAACACATTCGCCCCAAAGAAACGATGGATTATCTTTTAACAAGATTCCGTTTGCGAAGAACTCCCCGATATCCCCGAGAGGGTTAATCTCTGCTGTTTAATGAGCCAAAAATCGGGACGGTAATCCTCACTCACGAGGAGGGAGCTTGCCCTGGGAGAACAGTGCGTAACTAGTGCTTATGAGATGGGTGTGATCCCCAAGGAAAC
The DNA here is from genome assembly GCF_055691185.1 of Crinia signifera. Taxonomy (NCBI): domain Eukaryota; kingdom Metazoa; phylum Chordata; class Amphibia; order Anura; family Myobatrachidae; genus Crinia; species Crinia signifera. Next base: position 154,654,013 of record NC_139225.1, on the reverse strand, counting down.
CAGCGAGAAGACTGTAAACAGAGCCAGCTGTATTGTGGAGTTCATGGCATTAATATAATATATATTTATATTTAAATCATCCATTCCCAGCTGCAGAGAGAGGACTCCGGAAAGGTTTCGTAACCCAGGTCTATTTACACAACACAGCGCCCGCGCAATCACGTCAAGTAGGAGGTTTGCAGCACACTTGGACCAGATTATATATATATTGTACTGGCCGTTTAAGAGACAATTAATCGAATTGATAAATATCAGAGCAGACAGACAGAGGTCAAACCTGCATCCTCATTATTTTCCTCTTCCTATGTGGTTAGACAATGGACTTCCTTCCAGTTGGACTGCTCCATTGATTTTATATTTTCATTGGTGATGACAATGGTTAGTAGTATTCGGATAGTTTCCTGGACATGCTGCAAGATGGCCTCTGACACGCTAAGGTCTTACGCCTACAATGTATTATGTTGGAAAGATGCCCATAGTAGTTATCCGGCTTTCTGCGAATGGCCAATGACACAATGGATAAATGGTAATGACTGAGATTGAGCGGGGAATATTTGGGTAAGCCCTAGAGGGAGAAAGCCCAGGGCACACTCGCTGGACTGGAATACTTATCATTTATACCTTGCCTTCAATGCTCCTCTCCAGTAGCAGCGATACAGACACTTGCAGCTAGTTTTGTGCGAGAGATTGCTGCGCAGGGCTCCGGAAACATGGCGTCTGTGCCTTGTTCCCAGTGCTCATCGCTACTGCGCATGTGCATATCATTAGGAAAATGGCTGTCACACTACTTTTCTAGCAATTTCAGTTTGCAGTGCTGGCGGCAGTCGTGGGACTCCAGAGGGGGGTGGGTGCGTGCATGGCTGGATCCAGGAGGGGCAGGGCTGCCACTAGGAATTTTGGGGCCTGGGACTGATTTCCAGTCTGGGCCCCTCCATCCCCCCAGCCCCCCTTCACTTACCGCCCGACTCCTGCTGCAGGTGCCGAAGCACAGGCTTCTTCAATGAAGGATGGCAGTGGCCAATTGAAATGCAGCACCGGCCGGTGAGCCAATCAGAGCTAGTGTCCTGGCAGCCTCTCTGATTGGCTTACGGTACACAAGCTCTGATTGGCTGAAACGCCGGTGCAGCATTTTAATTGGCCGCTGGCGTTCTGCATTGAAGAAGCAGGCAGTAAAGCAGAGGCAGTCTGAGGGTGGTTGCGGTGTGCAAAATGAGCTGCCCAGGCTGTTCCAGAGACCAGGGCCCGGGACAGCTGTACCCACAGCACCCCCCTGTTGGCAGCCCTGAGGAGGGAATATAGATTATACATTTCACTGGGGCAGGGACTAGTGTGATTGTTCAAATATTCTCTGTACAGCGCTGCAGAATGTGTGTGCGCTATATATGAAACAGTTAATAAATAAAATAATAAATAAAAATGGAAGCCTAGGAGGGACATATGCCCTGTACACACAGGGTGATGGGAGATTTGTGATCAGGCATCACTCATCACACAGCCCGTGTTCAAGCTCTCAATATAGAGAACACGGCCAATGACTAGATTTTTCAAGCATGCTAGAATTATCTAGACCGGGGATAGTGATGCATCGCTACGGGCATACACACACACAGACACGTCTCTCTGAAGTGTAGATGGGCACAGTTTGCGTCCCCCATCGCCCAGAAACTGGCTCGCACATCCTGTCCCGTCATATGGAGCGTCATCTTACCAATGGGGGCATTCTGGTGAGCCCCGGCACAGGCTGAGAGGCGCTCCATCTGTATACACACACACACACACCACATGAAAAGCCTGTGTTTGTCACTGTACCATGCTCTGTAGAAGATCTCACAGGTGCAGTGCGGTCTCTGATAAAAACCCTCCCATGATGAGGCTGCTGCTGCTGTCCTTCAGAGGTCAGCACAAGCCTCTCAGCCTGTGATTTTTTGTGCAAAGTTTAATGGTACGTAAGACAACTCGCAGTAATGCATTGCACACTTGTGCAGTCAGTGTGCCTTGGCTCCTTATGCTCAGCACCATTAATCATTGTCACATCGGCAGATAGGTGAATCTTCAAAACTATCCTACTCCCATGCACAAAACCTTTCACTAAATACATGCCGGCCACAATGGGGCCCTAGATAGAGGGGAAGGACCCATTGGTACTAACCCCCAAGACCCCCCCCCCCCCCTTTAATCCAGCTCTGCCCACTTGTAAAGCATTTATATAGACCATCTCATTGCAGCTCTATAATCGCAGCATACACAATGCAGGAAGAGTTGTGTGGCAACGCATCGAATGCCGCATACTGGGAACCACGGGCCACAACACTCAGCCTGGGCTAAGAGAGGAATTCCTCTGTGATTTTGGGATTGCTCAGTCTCTGTGCAGAAAGGAATTAAGCAGCCGCATTTTTTTGCAAGATCATTGTTCAACTATTAAATGACTCAGCTGAACAGGAAAACAGAAGTGAAGACATTTCCTGTCTATCGCTCAGTATTGAGGCCAACACTTGTCTGTGTCTAGCAAGAAGCCTTCTAGATTTATATTTTACATACCCCAACGCATCATTTGTATTTGTGCACCCCACATACTGTATAATTTTAGATTGGACACATAGCCCATTTTATTACTCTGTCTCCTGCACTATATAGTGTAGTTTGTGTATTAGGGTGACCCATAGATACATTGTTGGGCATTCTGGAAATAACATAGATGAGGAAATATGCTTCATGTGAATTTAAACTGATGACAAAAGGGGTCAGTGAGCGATTTTTGTAGCAGACAATGGCACCGAAAGTCATTGTACATAAAGCCAACAGTACTCAGCAATGCAACTGATCCCACTGGCCGAGGTTTTGCTGCAGTTACCACAATTGGATGAGGGGGGGGGGGGGGGGGGGCAGACACACTACATTAACTCATGGATCAACACGTACTAGGGATGGTCATGGTGGGTTATCCATTGAGGCTTAACCTTTTTCCAAACAACGCATTTCGGAGATTCAGTTCCCTTTCCTCTGATCCAATCCTGAGGCAGGAGAACTTAACCTCCGAAACGCGTAAAAAAAAAAAAAAAAAGAGACAGGTACTTGTGTACTAGCACGGCGCCCACGATATTTGGTCGCACAGCTTTTAAATCGCATCGCATGGCATACACCCGATGCCCTGCAATGCGATTTAAAATAGTATAGGCACCCTAATGGGGGCTTACAATGTTAAATGCACCCCCACTATGAACGTGAACCCGAAGCGTTGCGAGCCCGCGAGGGGCGTCGGTACGCGTCCTCCGACCTTTTCATACCCCCACTATCCACGTCGGTGTGGAGTTGATATATAGTGTGGTGAGCGCAGCGTGCCATCGAGCCCGAAGCGTGGCGAGTGCAGCAAAATCCCGCAAGGGGACGCGTAATGCCTTGAAGTAATGCGCGTGCGCTCGCCACGCTTTGGGCTCGGTGGCTCGCTGCGCTCGCCACACTATATAGAATCGACTCCACACCGACGTGGATAGTGGGGGTATGAAAAGGTCGGAGGACGCGTACCGCTGCGCTCGCCACGCTTCAGGTTCACATTCATAGTGGGGGTGTATTTAACATTGTAAGCCCCCATTAGGGTACTTATACAATTTAACATCGCATCGCATTGTATGCCATATACAATTTTAAATTGTATACCATCGGCTGCCATTCGCATGCCTTATGGTCTGCAATGCGATGGGCGCCGTGATAGTACACAAGTACCAAGAGACATATTATGAACAGTGGTATTTTATATCATGGACACTTTCATTGCACCCGCACTTTGGACGCAGATCCCTGGGCCTCATCTTAAAATACCTCTTTCTGCATATATCAGTGTCTTCTCTCCATTATTGTATCACCTGTTTGTTAAGATATATGGGCCGTTATTCTGGTTCACTCGCTTAGGGAAATTCCTTCTCAAATGGACAAAACCATGTGCACTGCAGGTGGGGCAGATGTAACATGTGCAGAGGGAGGTAGATTTGGGTGAGCTATTTTGTTTCTGTGCAGGGAAAATACTGACTGCTTTATTTTTACACCGCAATATAGATCTCAATTTGAAGTACAAACCCTACCCAAATCTAATTCTAATAAGTGTGTTTTTAAATCCATAAATTTAGGGTACACAATTTATTTGATTTATTTTAAACATCATCCATTTTAAGCAATGTTTATTACCCTTGCGCCAGTCGTTACATTTTTCTCCACTAGTACCTTTTAAAGAGTGGTGTTTATTAAAAAAATAAAGAAAAAGAAAAAAACACAACACTGAACAAACATTGAGATAGGGCCCTTTCAAAATGTTCCTATTGCTTCCAAAATGCTCTGGCTGCACCCCTGCATAGGACGGAAGGCTTTGCTTACTCTCCTACCCCTAATTGAGGCAAATGTGGCAACTGGTCCCATCTATCACTGTTCTGTACCTGCTAACACTACACAGATTAAAAAAAAAAAAATCTCCACCTGTTACAATAAACATGAACTGTACCGATTTCAATATAACAGGATTGCCGACTTTCAAAAGCTCCTCCTTAAACGTGACATCATTAAGCGGGGCTAAATGCTTTAGCCCCACCCCCTCCCCGGAGATCTGCAGACATAAGGTAATTTAAACGCTGCGGTCGGGGGGGTGGGGGGGGGGTTTGCCGCAATCAGGGGGGGGGGGGGGGGGGGAGGAGCGGCTGTCCCCCAGAATCCGGGAGGGTTGGCCACCTTTCCGGGTGACCCTGCAATATAAACAACTTTGATTTCCCTTTGTGTTGGCTTTATTTACAGTATTACTGTGTATTTCATACCTCCCAACTGTCTCGCTAAACGCAGGAACGTCCCGATTTTTGGGGACGTTCCCGTGTCCCTCCCGCGGCCGGCAGTATCCCGCTGCGGGGGGGGGGGGCAGTTGTGAGTCCCCTCCCCAATCTGACAGAATAGACCAGGCTTTCCCAACCACGGTCATCAAGGCACACCAACAGTGCAGGTTTTAGTGATATCCAGGCTTGAGCACAGGTGACTTAATTAGTATCTGAGGGATTCTGATTAAACCATCTGTGCTGAAGCCTGGATATCACTAAAACCTGCACTGTTGGTGTGCCTTGAGGACCGTGGTTGGGAATGCCTGGAATAGACGCTTAGTTTTCATAAGCGGCACCCTCATTTACATGTAACACGCCCACTTTTCGGTCAGTGCGAGTGTCCCTATCGTCTCATTGATAGTCGGGAGGTATGGTATTTTATGGGGTGCATTGAATGGTTTTTAGAGGGGTGTATAGATGTAATGTTACAGATGTGTTGGACACAGGCGCTGTTATGCATGTTGCTGCAGTGGGGTCAGTTCATCCCAGTTTCCCGGGCAAGATGTATATTGGTGCCCCCCCCCCCCTCTCAAAACTTTATGATAGTGTGCCAAGGATCACAAACACGGGGACTCAGATGAAGACTTTGATGATTATTTTCACAGCAGGTCACAGCATACCAGGTTGATTCCATATGTGATCATAATTACAGGCAGTAGCACACAGTCAAACTCAGCACAACAGACTCTTGAAAGGCTGCAATGATCCCAACAATAGAACACCCCCGGGCCTATCGCTTAGTTAGCTAATCCATTATCAAGAGCAAGGTGACTCTGCTCTGAGAACCCTTATACCAGGAAACCGCAGGTGCTGCTGATTACACACCTCCACAGATAGAGAACACATATTTCAGAACTCAGTAGAGGAAGCAATATTGCTGGCTTTCAGTTAATGGATTTAAACTTGCAGGGGAGGATAGATGCCCCCTTGGGAGCAGGAGTCCGGTGGCAGATGACTCCTTTGTCTCCCAGAGTTCTACCTTTGGTTGCGTCCTAAGTGAATGCTGCGACCAATTTTCACATTGAGACACATTCGGCACCTTATAAAAAGCGCATCTCTGCATTTTTAGACACCTACAGCTTTTATTAGTGCTATTTTTCCCTTTACTACGGATGGACCTCTAATTATTTTTTCCACTTCTTTTTTACATTCTTCCGTAGCAGCGGCGAGCGCCGTAATTCTAAATAAACAGAGACAGGTCAGCGAGGAATGGTTCCAACATCCAGCTAAGTTCAAGACAATTTACAAGCTGCACGGGCTGTCGGTGCCAAGGACACAGAGAAGCAAGAGGGCCGGTGTCAGCCAGCTCCAAACTTCACACAAAGACAAGAAAACGCGGCTTGGAAGCCGGCCATCTCGACAAGGCAATAACAGTCGACAGAGGGGTGGATAGATGTGAAATGTATTTGGCACCAATATGATCTACCGTAGGCCGTAGGAAAAGAAAAAAAAATTAGACAGATCGCCCAATAAAAAGATGATTCAGTGCGCAGCGGGGAGAGTAGCGCGGCGGTGGCTGAACGAGATAAGGGACGCTATCTGTCAGATGCCTGCGGGATCACTTGGGAGCGATACAGATCAGAAATGCTTTACAAATCACTCCCGTTGTTAGAGGCGTCACCGAAGAAAGACAAAATACAACTCTCCCTCCAACAGTATTTCATAGGTCACATGGATGGAATTTTTTTTTTTTTTTTTTTACTTTTTCTATGGTCCCCAGCAAGTGACAGAGTGAAAAATGATGTTGGGAGCTAGACTTTTTTTTTAAGCAGGTATACAAATAATATGCAGTCACCTATGGTAACCCTATAATCCAGGGCTGGGCAACACTGGCCCTCCAGATGTTGATGAACTACACATCCCAGCATGCCTTTCATCCGTTTCAGCATGGCCACATAGCAAAACTAATGCAAAGCATCCTGGGATGTGTAGTTCATTAACATCTGGAGGGCCGGTGTTGCCCAGCCCTGCGTATAATCTGATAATATGACCTATTGCTGACATACGCTATTTTGTTCCTGTCTCCTCTTTCTTGGGGTAAGGGAGGGGGGTAGAAGATCTTAGACTTTTACTATTGTAAAGCGCAACGGAATCTGCTGCGCTATATAAGAAACTGTAAATAAATAAATAAATAAATAAATAAATAAATGAGAGACTCTACAGTGGTATAATAGTGGAGAATAATGAGGTGGATATTGAATGGCACAGGACATATAGGGTAGTATTCAATGCCGCGGCGAGCGGCCAGCGAGGGGGTTAAACAGCGAGGATCGCAGAAAACCAGCGATCTTCGCTGTTTAACCCCCTTGCCGGCCGCTCGCCCTATTCAACGCTCTGGGGGAATAATCGCCGTCACAGTGACGGCGAAAATTCCCCCAAACTGCGAGACCCGCGCCTAATGCAGCGAATCCGCTGTATTTGGCCGTGAATCTCGCTGCTTCTGAAGCCACATACGCAGATTCCCCCTCGCTCAAAAAATGGAGCGAGGGGGAATTGGCGTATGAGCGGGGTGAGTTGAATACTGACAGGGTGAGCGGTGACAGCGAGCAGGAAGCTCGCCCACGGCATTGAATACACCCCTAAGAATGCAGGTTACAGAGGCGATGGGATCCTGCTTACACACACACACGCATGCACGCGCACACACACACTAGCAAAATGAAAGTGGGAGAATAGTAAAACATGTTAAGAAAAAAATAAAAACGAAAAGAAAATACAATGTGTAAATCACAGGCGTCTGAGGAATTTGTGCCAATAACCATTAATCACAGAGTGTTTATGAAACAAGCAACCATGGGCTGATGGCTTAATAGCAGGTTTATTGTGGGAAAGGAGAAATTTGCTCTTCAGTAGCTCAATAAATGCAAAGAATTACGGGTTACGGTGTGCAGGGGTTGGGGGGTTGGGAGGGGGTAGTAGTACTCGGGTGGTTGTTACTTGTAGGGCGTCCTTTCTGCAGCCTGTGCCCATACTGGACTTTGGTGATGCCCGATGTGTTTATATAAGAGGGCTGATGTCACAATAGCTGGGTTTGTGGCGACAAATAAAAAACAGCTTTTAAAACGGTTTTGTCCATTTTATATTGGCTAGATAATGGGGGCATCTCTGTTCTTTTTGGACTGGAATCTTCATGACCTTATAAAAGAGCATTCCCATTGTAGTGGATGATTCAGCCGCAGATACTTGTACAGCCGTCTCTATGGGCTTCCGGGAAAGGCGGTAAAAGGTTTGTAACCATTTTAATTTGAGGTAAAAATAAATAAAAGTCGCACGGTTTGAGGGAGGGAGAGGGACACGCCGGAGACGTTGAAGCAACAATAGTAGAATTGCGATACGAGACCAGATGGAAAGAGAATGCGTTTTTATATGTGGTGCAAATAGATCTGCGGAGGAAATGGTCCAATATTCACTGAGTGGATAAATAGTTACTGGGACTTGTAGTTCCTCAGTATGGCTTGTAATGACATAACCTCATCGCATATACTGTAGACCTACAGATACTCCAGACCCCAGATGCTGATCGCTTGCCTGGGTCTCCTACCACCCCCACCTGGAATCCACCACTGGACCAATTTATTGATCGCCTCCGGTTTCCAAATAAACAAAGAAATAATAAAATAAAAAATTTTAATTTTTGATTTCTTACTGGCAACAACGGATTTGTCATATTATTTCATCACTGTCCATATGTCCCCACTATAACACTCACCCCCACTTCAAATAGATCTCCCAGGGTCCCTAATCACTGTCAAGGGCCCCCATACACTACAACGATATGTCTGACCCTGAAATCAGATGCGATTTACCTTGAACTCCTCCTGGACCTCCCCGGAAATTAATTCTTCCTACAGTATCTGGTATTTTGGCGTCATTTTTGCATGAGATATATCTAGCCAGGATACACTGCATTTGATATCAGGAAAAACGCAGGATTTTCAATGGGGGGGTGTTTCCAGAGAGGGTTGGACAGACGCATGAGGTTGACTTGAGACTAACACCCCTTTCACACAAGAAAATGCAGGGACCCACCCGGGAATACGGCCCAGGGATCATGCCGGGGCAATCCCCAGTTGGCCCCTGACTTTTCTGGTGTGGGAAGGAGGTGGGATGGCGGCGGAGGCAGGCAGGTGGTGGGTTGGCATTGGCGAGTACTCACCCCGGGTTGCTGGTCCTCGATGCAGGCTGGGGATCCACACAGACGGCCCAGCTGCAGTGAGGGCGCCGGAGAGCGGTGTCATCTTCATCCGCTGCCTGTCCAGTCATATGCGCCCGCCGCCTGTGTGGATCCCCGTCCTGACTGCACACAAGGAGGACCGGCAAGGTGGCCTTACCCCTTTCACATAGCAGGGTTGAAATTTTGCCCAGGAACATTAGACACCAGCGCTAGTCGCAGGAATTCGGACTGGTGTGAAAGGGGTATTAGTGACTATAAGGAAACTGAAGCACCTGGAGTAAACCCATCATGCCTGGGAAGAACATACAAACAGTACATAAACTGGGCCTTGGTCAGGTCATTGAACAAAATACTTCAGTGCCAGGACTGGATTAAGGGGAGGGGGGGGGGCACAGGGGGTCAGTACCCCTGGGCCCCCTGTGGTTGGCATGTATTTTAGCTTAAGGTTTTGTGCATGGGAGTGAGGTAGTGCTGCACCTTCACCTATCTGCCAATGTGACAATGATTAATGATGATGAGCATCGGAACCAAGGCACACTGACTCCACTAGTGTGCAGTGCATTACTGGCTTGTGCTGAGCTCTGCTTGGTGGAACCCATGAAGCCCATGCTTCTCAGGCCCATGAAGGACAGCAGCAGCGGCCTCGTCATGGGAGGGTTTTTAATTAGAGGCAGCCAGTCAGGGCTCCTACAGAGTAAGGTACAGAGGGACAAACACAGGCTTTTCATGTGGTATTTTATATACATATTTATGTTTATTTTAATCACCCTCCTGCAGTTACCCATTGACCATGTTTATACTGCCTTTATTCTGGGTTTTGACAGTGTAATATTCTCCCCTGCAGTTTGCGGACAGTAATGAAAAGTGGGAGGGGAACCCCCTGTCTAAAGTGACACCGGGCCCCCTGAAGGCTTAATCCGGCCCAGCTCAGTGCTACCTGTACATGACAGCAAGCTTACCACTGCAGCATATTTCAGACTACCTGCTAGGACAGGTTGGAACCACCGACTTCAGCCACGGCCTGTGTGTAACATAACGAGTGCCACCCTCAGACCGCCAGTCACTCAGGTTAGAGTTAAAGTGAATCTCTGCCATCACGCTGAAGTTTGGCACTCGTACTGTTGGCACTGCGGCTGGGAATAGTTATAAATGGTTCATATAGAATAGATTAGTGTTTTCTCTGCAGGACAGCCATTTGGCGGATACAGTACATTGTATGAAATGGAAATTATAATGAAACAATACTGTAATATCAGGTAATAGGAATATTACATCCTGCATGAATACCGCTGGCATAGACGTGCAGATCGCATTTATCTGTAATACTGAGACATGTTGGCATGATGTACGGCTGCACGTTCTCATTATAGCCCTTTGCTATATACTGTACAGCATTGGCTTACAAGGCTCAAATCATACAGAAGGAGCAGTTCACATTGGAGATGCTCCTGGCGATTCTAATGCCATTCGCCAGCCACCGCCACCAGAATGGGGTGCACACGAGACGCTCACGCACCACGTTCTGTCAGAGCCCGCCATAGCCCTCCGCTGGCTCCCCGGAGCTGTCCGCACCCCCTACTCGCCATGCCCAGCTCCCTGAAGCGGAGGCGTGCAGGGAATCTGCTCCTCGCCGCCATGCTCATGTCGACCAATAGTGATTGACTTATTCACTGTCGACCTACTTAGGTAGATCCACACCCTAAAAAATACATATATAATTTATTATAACCCCATGAGAACAGAACCAGAGTCACTGCCGATTTCTCTGCGGGATGCTTTTTAATAAGGTTTAGAAGATTGATATTAACCCATTTTTTAAGTGAAAATGCTGGAAAAAAGCGGTTATAGAAATTCCCGTACTACTTCCAGGTTTGTGATCTGGAAGTCCGGGGGAGATTGGAGAGGGATCTTTTGGATCCCTTTGCGGTGAGTTTTAGCATACAGAAGCCCCAAGGCTTCTAAGCCATTGGTTATTGGGTCCAAGCTTTGGAGCCAATAAGCTTTTTAGAACTTCCTGTGTTTGGCAATATCACATCTCCACAGAATCCGGTGCGGTGGGGACCCATGTGTATTGCAGTAAACCTTCATACAAACATTGATAAATCCTGGACACAGCAAACAGGTGACAGGAAGAGGAGGGTGATGAGGTTGGATCCTGGGGAAAGACGAGGGGAGATTGCGTGAAGCCTGAAGGACTGGCCTAAATCAGGCACACACCAATATGGAAGCCATATGGTACCATAGTGTGAATGGCGGTTCAGAAATATAAGTAGGTTACGCCAGTTAGCAACCAATGGGGAGAACTGATCCAGTTCAGGGTGGAACAGGAGGGTAATGTAGAAAAGACAGGTTCTGCTGAAAGCACAATTATTAGGATGGTGTCATCTGTTACCATTAAAGTAAAACCATTTGCTGTCTCCTGGGTTTATATTGTGAAGCGGATCAATACAGTAGTGAGGGGCTCTACAATAACATATGGATATAAAGGTAAGGACATCAGGGAGTTAGGCGGAAACTCTACATTACTTCTCTACTACAAGATCTGGTTCAGGGATAGTGGACTGGACTACAATATATACTTTAAACAGGATGAACACTTCAAGTTTTTATTCATGAAATCAGCCAAATACACAGGAAGTAACCGAGTGTCATAAGAAAGCTCAGCCACCACTGTCTACTCATGGAACCATTTGAGGGAAACTCAATGCCAGAGAGGACCATCAGGACCGTAGAAGAGGAGCCAGTGCCTGAGAACTCAAGAACAGAGGTCAAACAGGCAATCAACACCTCATCTGGAATCCTCTGAGGAGTCCACCCAAATACCTGAGAGGGGTCCAGTAACCAGTCCCCATCACCTGAGATAGACCAAACCCCGACCTTTAGGAAACAACCACCAGAGGTGGTCACAGCAATGGTATATTCATCAGAGAGTCTATGAAGCAGCCTGGCATCTGTGGTGTGAGAATGCAGCGATAGTAATACAGTCTGGAGTGGCAAAGACTCTCTTGGGCCTGGACGGAGCAGATGAGTTGTAAACAAAACACTTACAGTCGTATGAATGCAGCAGATAGACCATGACTGAGTGTTCAGGATCAGCCGGTCAGAACCAATATATCTGCACCCATGCACTTCACAAAAAAAAAAGGGGGATGTGAATCATAGTGATTGGATAGACTATAGTTCTCAATGGAGGATATTAAGAGGCTGATTCAGGTTGGCTCGCTAGACAGCATCTATTCACTGCCTAGCTAGAGCCTTAACGCCACCCTGCTAAACAGCCGCCTCCACCAGCGTCTAAATCCCTTCACTAGAATGCACGGTGATGTGTTCGCGAAATTATTCGATGGTCGCTCACATCGAATGATTTCTCCTAGTCTCAACTGACATTTATTACAGCCGTTGATTGCCCAAGATTGGGTGGGCGCTAACGGCATGTGAGGTCAGCCACCCGCCCCGAGCAAGCATCAACCCGCCTGTGTTCCCAGAGGAACGCCCATCATTTTCTTGGGGATGCCCCCTGCTCCGACCCAATGTCCGCCCCCGCCCGCTTTGTAAAGAACAGCTGGATGAGTGTAAAGCTTTTCGCTCCCGGGGGCTACACATGTGCAAATACACACCCCGTTCGGGCCCATCCAATAAAAGTTGAATCACCCCCTAACTAAAGTTATACAGTGATATATCGCAGCACTGTAACAAGCTCTCCCGGCACCCTGTGCTGGCCTTGCCTCCTTTGCATGTGATGTCATACACAGGGGGCGGAGTTACCAGCACACAGAGACTACAGCAGTCTCCAGAACCCGGGCCCCTGTAGACAGGACTATTGCCTTTCCATGCACCCTTCAAGTCAAAAGCATGGGTAATATGTCAGGCGATGGTGCACCCACAGCGCCTCTGTGCCTACATATAGTTACAGCCCAGGTACAGTATATCTCTCAAACTCTGCTCTTAAATGTTTTAATCTTGTGTATGAATCAATGCCTTGTGCTTTGAATAAACCTATACACACACTTATATGAACATAGGGCAGGGTCCTGGAAATCAGTTTAACCTCCCGCCCCCCCCCCAGCAAGGTAGGCAAGCCTCCTGGCAACACCCCCCTCCCCCACGGCGTTATTTGCTCCCTTCCATAGGTGCAAATGAAGCAATTTGCATCTTTGTAGCCCCGCCCCCACTGCGCAATGCCTGAAATACCGGCATTGCATGGCAGGGGGCGTGGCCACAATTACATTGACCACGCCTCCACACTGATCATCTGACGGCCACCCCCCTGCCCATCCATATTACATATTTATCAATAGAAACATTTAAGCCATGAAAAGTAATTACAAATAATTCTGTATATTTCAATGCGCTTTATAAACAGCCAGCGCCCGTGTTCTAAAGGAAAGCCACAAAATACCAGGACAAACGCTTGACACACCGAAGGGTTAAATGTAACAAGTTCACATATTTCCTCTGGGTTTTGTGATAAACAGTAATTTTGAAACTCCAGTTGCCTAGAGAGGGGAAAGCGGAGCGGCTCTCCCCATGGAGAGATACTGCCGAATTCAGAAAGGCTTCCTGGATTTTATAGCTATAATCTATCAGGCCTAAGTCAATTGCAAACATCCACAGTGTGACATGCGGGCTATAATTATTCAGAGCGCATCTGGAGCAGGTGAGGGCCACCCTGCCAATCTGCGGCATTTCAGGTCGAAAAATGCAATCAAACGTAACAAAGTTAGAACGAGTTGAAATATATACAGTATATATCTTTAAAGGCTTAGCGGTCTATACATGCGCCCTGCGATATTGCAGCTGATATACAGTAAGGTAATAACGTCGGATATTGCAGAAGGCATCCCCAAAAGCAGCCAAGATGGCCGGTATTCAATATGATAGATCACAAAATGTAGTCAATAATAATTCAATGATCAATCAAAAAGTTTATGAACGGATAAAAAAAAAAAAATTAAAAATACAACGGATCATAACGAAGAGGACAGCGATGGACACGGGTCTATTTTCCCATTGTCCAGCAACATTTCCACTCCCGTCCACCCCCGGCCCTCCCTCCCAACAACAAAACGCACCTCCAACCATTGGAATGGGGCCAAATTTGGCCCCATTCAATCATTATATTATCACCACCATAAGCAGTGTCTGCCCAAGCAATCAGTGTGAAGTCAGTTAAACGGGACGCTTCTGCTGCTGATCAGGACAGCCAATCAGCTCCTGCTCAGTGCGACCCCGCCTTCTTAAACCCACGGCGTGTCTGGCGATACCACCAGTGTCTGCATAACTATCTCTACATAGTTTCATGGGGAATGTGAACTTTGTTTATGGTAAAACAGCTGACCCGCCCCCGGCGTTGCCCAGGAAAACCTTGTTTGTTTTTCCCCATTTCCAAAATTGCTGTAAAATTTGGTTTTATGCTGTGCCAAGGTTTGTAATTTGTGAATACCTCCACCATAATGTTAAAATGTGTTTGCATCAATACTCAATAACAGCAATAAGATCAGGTGTGGTGTTGTTTGAAACACAACGCTCCTGACTTGATAGCTTGTGTGTGTTGATGAATTCCACAGCCACTCCTGAGATTTAGCACCTATGATGCCTATAGATTGTAAGCTTGCAGCAGGGCCCTCCTACCTCCAAGTCTGTCTGTTGTTACCCAGTTTGTCTTATCACTGTCTACTATTGTAAAGCGCAACGGAATCTGCTGCGCTATATAAGAAACTGTAAATAAATAAATAAATAAATAAATTTACTTTTGGTGTGTTCTGTGTGTTTGTGTTGTACTGTTTTTGTGTATGTGTTGTGTGCATCTGTCCAATGTGTAATGTAGCTTTCACATCACATAAAACATTTTAAAAAACTGTAATTTTAAATGGTATTTTAAACGGGTCTAGTGTTCATATTGCAGCAGACTACCATTTAAAAATACCGTTTAAGTACAATTCACATCACCAGTCAAGCCGTTTAACCTCTGAACACGTTTCTACCCACAGCTTATTTCCTGGTTCAGGGAAGGGACAGCCTATCACAGTGCTCTAACCTTTATTTTTTACTAAATACCATTTCAGTGCCATTCAGACAGCACAAAAAACGGCTCTGAATTGGCTTTAAAACGGGTAGGACTCTGCTTTTTAAACGTGTTGAAATACCAGTTAACTTTAAATGGTATTTCAACTATGACACTTTCACACTGCAGCCTTAAACGTTTTAAAAGGCAAAAAACGGCAATAAACCGTTTTAAAAGTGTGATGTGAAAGCTACATAAGTGTGTGAGGTACGCTACGTATACATGTGTGTGTAGTGTGCTCTGTGTACGTATGTGGTGTACTGTGTGTATGTACAATGTGTGGGATATGTATATCTCCAATTTTTCTCAATAATTGTTTAAAGGAGCCCATACACGGTACAATTACTGGGTGCGATGAGATGTGCGCATACAGTACCTCCCAACATGACCCTTTCCAGGAGGGACAGAATGCTCTGTTCCTGGACTTCCCTCTTAATATTAGCATTACCGTCACCTGTAGTGAAACACCTTTGTTATCAATTAACCTGTTTAAAACAGGGGCTGGTAATCCTATATTACCAGGGAAGTCCAGGAACAGAGCAATGTGTCCCTCCTGGAGACGGTCATGTTGGGAGGTATGGATGCACGTTTCCGTCACACAGCTCATCTCATTGCATTGCAAAACCGATGTGATGGGATGCAGTCCAAATTGTATACAATAATTGTACCATGTATGGGCATCTCAACGCCTCCACCGTATGTTAGAATGTATTTGCATTCATACTCAATGACAGCAATGAAATCAGGCGTAGTGTTGTTGCCTCAACACCTGTTTCCGTAATCCGCGTACGCTTGCCACGCTTCGGGCTCGGTGGCTCGCTGCGCTTGCCACACTATATGAAATAAACTAGTAACTAGTTGGATGGTTGGAGGAAAGTTGGTCTGATGTGTGGCCAAGGCTGTGCACAAGCATAGACACGGGTGCAACTATTCATGGGCGCTCTTGGCGCGAATACTTTGTTGCGATGTGTAAAACGAGGCTGGCTCCATTTGTACATAGTGTGGACATATCCACTGCAAAATGGTGGTTGCACGATTAATACATACATAGGAATGTTATAGATGGCATTGCCACAATTATTACATAACCCAATAATACACAGGTCGAGGTCTGGTGCACTCAGCAAGCTATGAACCACTGTTCCCATACGTGGGATATGCAGGACATGTACACACAAGACCCACCAGATATGCTGGAACTTGTAGTTATCTGCAGCTAGAAGACAACAGGCCGTGTACTTCTGGTGAGCAGTGTTAGGTCATTACATAATCACACTATGACCTCACAAAAGAACCAAATAGCCGTGTCACAAGTGCAGAGCAGATATAGTAACAATAAACTTGAAAGTTCACTTTCCGGTTGCCTTTAGGTTGCTCACTGCACAGTCCCACACTGAACGGTTATCCAGCACACACACTACCACAAGCCACACTGACAATTTGCAGATGCAACAACAACCTTTATGTAATGCAATAGCAGCATAAAACAACGTGGATATTTTAAACGAAAACATGTACAATATTACATTATCTGGTGATTTAATCCAAATAGTCACAAAATGCCCACAACTGTTTTTAATACTTATTTATATTACACTTGTAAAAGTTATGATGTAATAAAATTTGCAGTTGAGCAGAGGCCTCATCAGGTTACTGGCCCAGGTTCTAAAGCAGTGGTGTCAAGCTCATGGCCCTCCAGCTGTTGTGGAACTACACATCCCAGCATGCCCTGCCACAGCTTTGATAAAAGGGAAAATCCTTAAAAGCTTACAATGATTCTGCCACATAATTACAGCCGGCGGTAACCGCGCTCGCTGTAGTAATCCTGCCAAAGGCTCATCCTCTCTCCAGCACTCTGCCCAGCAAACCCTGTGCCCACAGTACACTGTATGTATAGTAGCATTAGAGGTTACACCAACAAGCCAGAGAACACAATGTAACTCACCACATCCTTAGACATTGTGATCCGAGTGTGGTATTCTGCGACACTACAATGCAGATTCCCACAGCTGCCACCCTGCCGCAGAGACAGTGCCCCTGAAGAGTTCATGTACGTTTCTACCTAGCCCCAAATTACAATGCCCCCCAAGGAGCAGAGCACCAGATTGTCTGTGCTTTCCCTCCTTACAGGTAATTAATGCACCTGTGCATAGCCTAAGCTGCAGGTGGAGGCAATTATTTTTTTCCCCTCTTTCATCGGTTAACACCTTGTGTGCCAAAGAGATTGTTTTCAGTTTCATATTGAAAGTTATATGAGAGAAATCATCTGAAGCAGAGTTTCCTGAATGTGGTTATTACAGTCCAGGTTTAAGAATCTACAGTTGTTTTTTTTTTTTTTTTTATCAAACTGGTTTTGCCGTATAAATGATTTCCGTTTTAAAAAAATCTCTCACTTTCTGATTCTCTGATCCAATTACATTTCATCCAATGGGCCGGATGCACTAAGCTTCAAAAGTGATAAAATGGAGAGTGATAAACAACCAGCCAATCCGCTCCTACCTGTCCTGTCACAGACTGTAGCCCTGTACACATGCATCGATTTTTCCCGATTTTCGATTCGATTTTGCTCATAGAAGCAAAATCAAATCGAATCCTAGATGAAATTGAATGTTTTTTGTGTCACTTTCGATCTGCATTCGATTCGATGCGCGCTCCCGTTTTCACAAAATTGAACAGAAAAATCTACTGTGCAGCCAAGGAAATATCGAATTCGATCTAGTAAATGAATGTATATCGAATTCGATATCGAATTCGATATCTAATACAAAAGTACAGATCTAATGCCAGATCTAATAGAAAATCGAATCTAACTTCAAATCAAAAGCAAATCGATGTGTGTGTACAGGGCTTGTGTTTGAGAAATGTCAGGTAAGAGCTGATTGGCTGGTTGTTTATCACTCTCCACTTTATCACTTTTGAGGCTTAGTGCATCTGGCCCAATCTCTCTCTCTCTCTCTGCTTTATCTCTCTTCAAACAGAGGCATAATTCTGGGAGGCAATGGAGTAATCTGCTGCCGGGCTCCTGCTCCTAAATGGGCACCTCAACCTTCTCTGCGAGTTTGAATCAGTTAATTGGAAGCCATTGATATCGCTTCTGTGGCTGACTCCTCCTCCTAGCAGGACAATAGACCTCACACTCTTTATTCTACACATGGATTGAATATTAGAATAGGGGGGACCAATATTTTCCACGCACCTTTAGAATGTAAGCTCTAACGAGCAGGGCCCCCTCTCCTCATGTACTTAATATATCTGAATATATCTCTGCCACTGTTATAATTGCCTCAGTGTCTTCTGTTGCAACTGTCTTTTATTTAACATGTACTTGTCCTATTTTGCAAAATGTAAATAAAACAGAAAGAAAATGAAATGTACATTTGGGGGCGATTCAGGATCGTTTGTAGCCGGGCTGTTCGCTGTGGGGGTCAGGCAGGTGAACGTCCACTGTTTAATGGGTGTAGGTGGGCCGGTGCCTGTTCAGGGCAGGGGGCTGACGTCACATGATCGGCTGACGTCACATGATCGGCTGACATCACATGATCGGCTGAAATAAGTCAGTTTTCAGTCACTGGCTTCTATTTCTGAAGAGGAGAGAAATCCTTTTGATGGTCTGTGACCATCGGATTATTTCGGTCCCCTTCGGCTGCATGTGAGGGGATGTGTTCTCAGACACCGAGGGAATGCGGGTGGCGCTGACGGTGGTGGTGGGGGGTTATTCAGTGGGGCAGCGTTAAGGTGCTTGCTACGCTGCCTAACTGCGAGCCAAACTGAATCAGGCCCAAAATTGGCTACCCTCTTAAAACAGCTGAGAGGCTTCCAAACATCATGTGGCGCAGTGGCGTAGCTACAGCACCGCAGCCCCCGCGGTCGCGGAGAGGCGCTGGGTAAGTGCAGGCGCCGGGGGGCTGCGGTGCTATTATAATGCCCCATCCCCGGCAGCTTTACCTATGTTCGCTGCGGTGGTCCCGGCTCCCCTGGCTTCATTCTGATGCTATTTCGATGGGCTATCATAAAATGTCCGCCCCCATATAGCAAACAGTTCTATGAAACTGTCTGCTGTATGGGGGCGGCCATTTTGTGATGGTCCGTGTTTAGCATCAGAATGAAGCCAGGAGGGGAGCAGGGACCAGCGCAGCGAATACAGGTAAATATGTGGGGGATGGGGGGGGGGGGGGCATGGGCGGCCGGGGTGGTGGAGGGGGGGGGGGGAGCGTGATTTATTATCGGCGGGGGGGCTCCCAAATTATAGTTACGCTGCTGATGTGGCGCTACCAGGCCCCCCCCGACCCACCTACAGCCCCCAGCACCCCCCAACAGCTGCCCACAATAGAGTACGGTTGTGGCGGGCTGAGGGGACATACTGTAGGGCCTTATTCTAGTTCACTCTTTCTGACAAAATCCTTCTTAGATGGACAAAACCATGTGCACTGCAGGTGGGGCTTATGTTACTTGTGCAGAGAGAATTAGATTTGGGTGGGGTTTTACTTCAAAGTGAGATCTACAGATGTAGCGGGATTCATCTTTGCAGGGGATGGCGATGGCGTCGCCATCGCCATCCCTTGCCCCGACGCCATCTGTATGCCGGAAGGGGACACGCCCGCACGAGGTGCGCGCGCGTCCCCTTCCGACGGTGCTGCCCTCGGTCGCACCCCGCCACAGTGGCCAGAGGTCCCCCCCAGCCCTGTCGATCGGGAGGCGGACAGTATTGCGTCCGCCTCGCCGCCCGGATACTGAGACGCGCGTGGGGGACGCACGCGCGTCTCAGTCAGATAGAGGCGCCGTGTTGCTGGCAATCCAGCAAGGATAAGACCTGTTACATCTGTATATTGCAGTGTAAAATAAAGCAGCCAGTATTTACCCTGCACAGAAACAAAATAACTGATTTTGTCAGAAAGAGTGAACTAGAATAAGGTCCATAATAACACGTTTCTTGCTGAATTGCGTCATTGTTGCTTCGGCCCCCACTATCCACTGCATAGTTGCCGACTTTTGAGCTGCCCGGGAGAGGACAGCCAGCTCTGTCAGGCAGGGGGGCGGGGCCATTTCCAGGACTGGAAAAAGAGGCGGTCCGGGGCATGGCCACACAGATGATGCCCTGTCTACAGCGTCACTGCATTTTAGCCCCGCCCCGCCGTGCAATGCCGGTATTTCAGTCATTGCACTGCGGGGGGCGGGGGTAAAATGCTGCGATCGCATTTTTTTGGTTGGATAACATTTTAGTGAATGAGGAGATAATCCATGATACCTACTGCATTGGCAGAACGACATACCTCCCAACTTTTGACCTGAAGAAATAGGAACACTCGCGCGGCGAAGCCGCACGAGCGCCCGAAAGGGGGGCGGGGCGTATGCAAATGAGGGTGCGGCTTATGCTAATTAGCTGCAACCTCATTTTCATACGAGAATAGACGCTGTACGCATGCGCACAGCGTCTATTCTACTAGTTTGGGGGGTCTCCCAACTGCCATCCCCCGCAGCGGGACAATGCCTGCCGCGGGTGGGACAGCGGGACAGGACCCGAAAATCGGGACTGTCCCTCTAAAATCGTGACAGTTGGGAGGTATGGAACGATAAACAGGTTCACAACATGTATAACGGAGCTGGGCTCTAAGCCGGTTTAAGCAGACATGAAAAACAAGTTTGCTGGTCATGCCCCTTTCACGGTTCAACATCTCTTCTGCCAAGATGCTGCTGAACTACAAATCCCAGCATGCTCCACCAAACATCTATTGCCTGCAGTTTATGCGATGCAGAATCACTCAGTGCTCAATATAAATACAGGATCAATACAGTTCTACTCTAATGAGTTCAAAGGTAATAGGTTTACCGATTGCGGCATGGTCATGTGACCTCAAGGACGTGGTCTGTTTAGATGTGACCAAAGTTCTTCCTATTTATTGTTCTCTAGTTACAGAGTTACAGAGAGCTGTGGTCTGTGGTGTGGTTGGGGTTATGCTGGAACACGCAACTGAACCGTAGAACTCATAATCCAAACTCTGCTGGCGAAAATCAGTTCTCTAGTACTGATGGGAAAAGTCCAACCAAAAATGTACTCATCGATCATAGCAACATCCAAACATACTACAACCAGTACCCCACAACATTACGCAGTGGTTTGGGTACTTGTGTACTTTCACGGCTCTCATCGCATGCCATATGTAGTGGCATGCGATGGCATGCGATGGGATGCGATTTTAGCAGTTTTTAAGCATTTTTAAAAAATCGCATGCGATTTTTAACAGAAATGCATCCAAATGCATTGAAATTAGTATCAAACATGTTCAATGGCCCCCAAATGTCATTTTTGAGGCTGTACCACCCCCACTATCAACGCGAACCCGAAGCGCGGCGAGCGCAGCGAGCCCGCGAGGGGCGGCGGTTACGCGTCCTACGACCTTTTTATACCCCCACTATCCACGTCGGCGTGGAGTTGAGAATAGAAAGTGTGGTGAGCGCAGCGAGCCACTGAGCCCGAAGCGTGGCGAGGGGACGTGGACACCTGTGAAGCCCGCGAGGGGACGCGTATACCTGTCAAGGTATCCGTGTTCCCTCGCGGGGCTCGCCACGCTTCGGGCTCGGTGGCTCGATGCGCTCGCTACACTTTCTGTTCTCAACTCCACGCCGACGTGGATAGTGGTGGTATGAAAAGGTCGTAGGACGCGTACCGCCGCCCCTCGCGGGCTCGCTGTGCTCGCCACGCTTCGGGTTTGCGTTTATAGTGGGGGTGGTACAGCCTCAGAAATGACATTAGGGGCCATTGAACATGTTTGATACTAATTTCAATGCATTTGGATGCATTTCTGTAAAAAATCGCATGCGATCGCATGCGATTTTTTTGCTATGCGATGGACATCGTGGGAGCCGTGATTGTACACAAGTACCGTGGTTTGTATAGCAAGCAGCAAGTGGTGTGGGGCGTCCCCTTGAAAACACTGGACTTTCCCTTGGGGCTGCTGACATGCGCCCGCCTCGTCTCCAGTGGAATACGACGGCAATTAAAGTCAATTTACCGTCCCCTTCGGCTGCATGGAGGGGATGTGTTCGCGCACCACCCCTAGCATGTTAACGAGGGGATTAAGCTGCTAGCTAAGCAGCGAACGTCCACTGCTTAGCGAGCGGTCCTGAATCACACCAGATCACATATCCAGGTCTGACCATTTTCTGGGACATTTAAATTGCATGAAATGCAAATAATTACATGCATGCCACATTCCCTTTAGGGTTCTGGCACATGTAGGCTGCAATGCTGGGGAGGTCATTATACACCAATAATTACATGTGTGCCACATATGAGCGGTATAAGGGCACTATCTGGTTCCTGATGCATGCTGGGAACTTGCTCACACTTCTCCTGTGAAACTGAACTTTCCACGAACTATACAATATAGTGTGCGAATAGGGGACTAAGAATAGAAGACGCTCATTACACTAGTTCTAGTTTACAGCACGGCGCACTATCAGTTTTACTGCTGCATTACGTGAATTAAGACTACAATGGAGTAAGAAACACATGAAAATTAATTTAGTTGCAGTTTTTTATAGTACTTTCCGAAGTTTATCGTCCTATAGAGGAAAGATAATGAAGATGGAATTTAATTAAGTGATGCTGTGTAGTGAAAGGTGGAATTCTGCGAGATCCTCGTGTAGTGAAAGGTGGAATTCTGCGAGATCCTCTGGAACCCGTACATTGAACTAGTGTGGCAAACCGATCAAACCATCAACCAGTAATAGTCTCGCATGCATCGATGGTCTATGGCCAATGGCACGTGCTTTTGCAATCTTTGGCGTGCCACTGATGGCGCACCATTGACAGATGTAGGATGTCAGCAATCAGCCATCGATGACTGAGACAATAATTCTGTGTCATACTGGTTTCGCGATATAATGCTAGTTATAAAGATAAGTGATAAAAACCGATTGCGTCAGACCTGCAGCATAAACGATGCCAGGATATCGGTAAGAATATTGGTAGATGTACGGCTGTGTGTACGGCTGAACTGCCAACCGACACGTTAGACAACCGCATGAATCTCCGACTATGACATCACATCTGGGCAGCAGATTGGTACAGTACGCCGTTGAAGCTCACCAATCAGCCGCCTTATTGGAGGATCCGCAACCAGTGTGACTTGTTTTTCACTGTCCCCAATTAACCATGACATTTCTGAGACGACGAGTGAGACTACAGTATGTATAAAGATAGGGGCATGGCCAGCGCATCATGCCATTGTATTGTTATGCCAGGTGCATGCCCAACGCTTCCCTACCTGCTGGACTACTTGGTCCATGTCTCTACTTTTACTCTTAGGCTGCGTCCCATCGGTGGGGTGACAATGCGCTGTCCAAAAGGCAGGACTATCCTGCCCAACTGAGGCGGTGGGGATGTCTGCAACTGTCCAATATGAGTTTGCTTCAATAGGTCTTCACAAATGGATAAACTGGGAACCCGGAGTGTTACCAGCCCAGTCATTGGTGGAACTTGTGGGTGGTGAGTCCAGGTGCAAAAATATCACCCCAACCCAAGTTCACAATATTAAATAAAGCAGTGGGTGACAGGGAGAGGCATAGGATGACAGGCATACACAGTGGGTGACAAGAAGAGGGTTTCAGGGGCAGCAGTGGGCCCCCCGGTACACTGCACCGATGGTTCTGCCTCTGAGCCCAGTCATACATGCTTTCAAATGCTTGCTGTACAGTACACCACATTTTAATAGTTTGACCTTAAAGGGGACAGTTACATATAGGTACACACCATCCCTTTAACCTGGGACACTCATGGATTACACCGGCTCTGTGGCTGAATGTTTCCTGAGGTTATTTACTGGCATTACATGAAGAAGTTGTGGAAGACCATACACAGACCATACACTGTATCCACAAGTTTAATATTAAAATGTTGTGTCATAATGAGGTGCTTGTAAGATTGCAATCTTCCTGCAGCAGTGTGACAGTAGCCGCAGATCACTACACTGTGCTGTCAGAGTACCCTGATCATCCCACTATACAACTCTCAGTCTGTAGCTTCCTGCTGTCTCCATTCCCCTCCTCACATCATGTCACTGCTCTTGTCACATGCAGCCCTGTCCTCACTGACACATCACTCATCTCCTGATATACTCTGTGCTGCTGGGGGACCCTGCTCTTCCCACTATATAACTCTCAGTCTTTGACTTCCCGCTGCCCCATTCCCCTACTTGTGCAGAGATAATTAGATTTGTGGGGGGGCGGGGGGGGGGTGTTACTTCAAAGTGAGATCTATATTGCAGTGTAAAAATAAACCAGCCAGTATTTTTCCTCCACAGAAACAAAATAACTCCCCCAAATCTAGGCCCTTATTCTGATCGGTGCGGCCCGATCAGAAATATGCGGTGATGTCCGTCTTGGCGAATCCCCGCCTTCCATACGGATCGCCACCTCCGTCCGTACGCGGCCATGTGGCGATCCGCATGATTGTGGACGGGGATACGCCTCCTCCATGGTGGGAGCAGCCCCTGCATTCGATGGTCGCCGAACATCGAATGCAGGGCCGCACGCTCCACCAGGTCCCGCAACACAAGACCACACGGACACTTGTCCGTGTGAAATCTTGTATGGGGGCGGGCAGCTGACATCCGGCGATGTCAGATGCCCGCCCCGTACCCACGCGTCACGGCCTCATTACCATGCATACGCCCCGCGTTTGCATGGGAACGCCCATGAAACGCGGGGCGTATGCATAGGGTAATGAGGATAAGTAGCCCCTCACGCCCCTCTACGCCCCCTGTGCGGCGTATAAAGAATCCATGCGGCGAAATCGCCTGCACATGCGCAGAGTGACCTCTGCACATGCGCAGACGATAAACATCGGCGGGCCGTACGCAAGCGGGAATATCCGCACCGATCAGAATAAGGCCCCTAATTCTCTCTGCACAAGTTACATCTGCCCCACCTGCAGTGCACATTGTTTTGCCCATCTAAGATGGATTTTGTCAGAAAGAGTAAACTAGAATAAGGCCCATAGTTACATAGTAGTTAAGGCTGAAAAAAGACATGCGTCCATCTAGTTCAACCTTGGTTTATTAGCGTAACCCTTGTTTTATATAGGGAAATACAGATTTTTTATTTTAAAGACAGATTGTTATTCTTATCTGTACCCCTGGATGTTTTTAATTAATAAATGTTTGTCCAACCTTATTTTAAACATATTTATCATGTCTGCCGACACCACCTCACCAGGAAGAGAGTTCCAAAGTTTAGTTGCCCTGACCGTGAATTTTTTTATCCTTCTAATGGAACAACATTTTTTCTCTTCTAATCTAAAATCGTGCCCACGTGTCCTAGAGTCCTTCCTTGTAGTAAAAAGGGCGCTTGACAATTTCTTATATTGGCCCCTGAAATATATGTACATGTTCATACCTCCCAACTGTCACGATTACAGCGGGACAGTCCCGATTTTCGGGTCCTGTCCCGCTGTCCCACCCGCGGCAGGCATTGTCCCGCTGCGGGGGGGTGGCAGTTGGGAGACCCCCCAATCTAATAGAATAGACGCTGTGCGCATGCGCACAGCGTCTATTCTCGTATGAAAATGAGGTTGCGGCTAATTAGCATAAGCCGCCCCCTCATTTGCATACGCCCCGCCCCCTTTCACCGCGTGAGTGTCCCTATTTCTGAAGCAAAGAAGTTGGGAGGTATGCATGTTAAGCATGTCCCCCCTTAAACGTCTCTTCTCTAGCGTAAACAATCCCAATTTGTCCAGGCTGTCCCCATAGCTTAAATTCTCCAGTCCCTTTATTAGCTTTGTTTCTCTTCTTTGGATTCTTTCTAGTTCTATGATTTATTTATTATTTATTTATAACACAGTTTCTTATATAGCGCACACATATTCCGCAGCGCTTTACAGAGAATATTTGAACATTCACATCAGTCCCTGCCCCAGTGGAGCTTACAATCTATATTCCCTACCACATGTACACGCACACACAGACATTCTAGGGTTAATTTTTGTTGGGAACCAATTAGCCTACCAGTATATTTGTGGATTGTGGGAGGAAACCGGAGTACCCGGAGGAAACCCACGCAAGTACGGGGAGAATATACAAACTCCGCACAGTTAGAGCCATGGTGGGGATCGAACCCATGAGCTCAGTGCTTTGATGTCATTTTTATAGTGTAGGGCCCAGAATTGTACTCCATATTGAAGGTGAGTCCCTAGTTTCCATGCCCCTTTTTATACATGCCAGTACTCTATTTGCCTTGTTTGTTGCTAAATGACATTGAACATTGCACCCCAATTTGTTATCTATTTGGACTCCTGGATCCTTTTCAAGTTCTGAATTACCCAATGCCTCCCCACTTAGGTTATAACTAGCACATTGGTTATGTCTCCCCAGGTGCAAAACCTTGCATTTGTCCACAATGAACCTCATTTTCCACCCACTCATCTAGTTTATTAAGATTATTTTGAAGCGCGGAGACATCCTCAGTTGATCTAATTACCCTGCTCAGTTTTGTTTTGTGCCCCCATTCCCCTCCTCACATCATGTCACTGCCCCTGTCACATGCAGCTCTGTCCTCACTGACACATCCCTCATCTCCTGATATACTCTGTGCTGCTGGGGACCCTGCTCCTCCCACTGTATAACTCTCAGTCTGTGGCTTCCTGCTGCCCCCATTCCCCTCCTCACATCATGTCACTGCCCCTGTCACATGCAGCCCTGTCCTCACTGACACATCACTCATCTCCTGATATACTCTGTGCTGCTGGGGACCCTGCTCCTCCCATTATATAACTCTCAATCTGTGGCTTTCTGCTGCCCCCATTCCCCTCCTCACATCATGTTACTGCCCCTGTCACATGCTGCCCTGTCCTCACTGAGACATCACTCATCTCCTGATATACTCTGTGCTTCTGGGGACCCTGCTCCTCCCACTATATAACTCCCAGTCTGTGGCTTCCTGCTGCCTCATTCCCCTCCTCGCATCATGTCACTGTCCCTGTCACATGCAGCCCTGTCCTCACTGAGACATCACTCATCTCCTGATATACTCTGTGCTGCTGGGGAACCTGCTCCTCCCACTATATAACGCTCAGTCTGTGGCTTCCTGTTGCCCCCATTCCCCTCCTCACATCATGTCACATCATGAGCCCTGTCCTCACTGACATATTACCCATCTCCTGATATATACAGTATGTGGTGAAGAGGTTACACAGTAATGCAAGTGGTGAATGTGACTGAATGAACAGAAACATTCTGGTTACAATGTAACAAGTGCAGTCACTGCCGGGGTCACATGACCGGTTTCAATCATTAACTCAAACATGACCAGAGCCTTTATAACACCAGTACAAAACCTCCCTGTAAAACACCATTACAAACGAGGCCGTCAGACAAAGCCCCAGACACTGGTATCGCTTATCTGTAGCCTTTAAATTCACTGGGAACTACAGTATAGCCATCACTGAGGCATGAGGCACAAGTGCCTAGGGGAACTTACTATTACTGTACTTAAGGAATCCAAAGTCTGCAGATTGTTTCAGCCCACAAAACAGCTGTGTGTAGGCAACAAAAATATACAGAATCAAAAATATACAGATTATGAATTCATTACTCATATGGCAATGACAGCTTCTAGTTCCCTAAGCTATTGGTATCATCATGTTTATCATGTGTCTCTATGTCTACAGAGAAACATTTACACCTCTGCAACCATTCCATTGCTGTGAGAGTATTACAGTGGCGATTATCACTCGGACGTGGCCTGTGGCCACCGTTACACCATGTGACCAAGTCTATGTAAGCCTCTGCCTATGACCCAACACCTACTGTGTATCCCGGAAATTAATCCACATCACAGATCTGTGCCATCTGTACAACAGCGTTATATCAAGCCCAAGCTGCTGTAACAAGCCTTAGAGAGAGATAAAGTGGAGGAGTTGCCCATAGCAACCACTCAATACATCTATGTACTAAGGGAATATTTACTTGGGGGTATACTGTATTTAGTAAAGGTTCATTTTTTTGAGCAATTTAAAATCTGACTTAATCGATGTTGGACCTCCAGGGCTAGAACACACATTTCCTAACATACAAAAATGAATATAAAAATTAATCTGTCAGTAAATATGTGTTTTACTCCCGGAAGCCCAAACATCGATTACGAGCTATTTTAGATCAATCAACATCGACCCAAATTGACCAACGCCAACCAAAATGGACCTTTAATAAATATTCCCCTTGGAGAGAGATAAAGTGGATGAAAATAAAGCCTATCAGCTGTCATGTTACAGGCCGGGGTTCGAAAAAAAAGTCAGTAGCTGATTGGGTGATACTTTTTCTCTCTCTGCTTTATTTCTCTCCAAGGGCCAGATGTACTAAGCTTGAAAAGTGATCAAATGGAGAGTGATAAACTACAAATCAGCTCCCAACTGTCATGTTGCAGGAGCTGATTGGTTGGTGGTTTATCACTCCCCGTTTTATCACTTTTCAAGACTTAGTACATCTCGCCCCAAGGCTTTTAACACAATACACAGACCCCAGTGTAACAGAACAACTGTGCTAGGTAATGACAGTTGGAAGCCAGTTGGTTGCTTCTCCAAGGCCGGATACATCTGCACGGGGAAGCGGCGGGGGACGCTGTTCAGACAAAGCGATGCTGCAGCCCTGACAGGTGACTCCTCCTGGACAGATCAGAGATGCAGCAAGCTGCCCATGTGTGATCCAGGCTGCCTGACTCTCTGTCACTCCCACCCCCTCCTGCCAGATCTCCCCGAAGACCCCTCCTTCCTTACGGTTGGGCAGACATCTCCTCCCCTCTTCCAGCATCACCTAGGAAGGAGCGGAGGCAGAGGGGGGCATAGAAGGCAGAATAAAAACATTACTCAGTAGGCACTGCCATCCTGGCCTCCTCACTGAAACAAGGGGGTCCAGAGACAAATGCAAATGGGCCGTGCCCGCTGGGGGCAGACACGGGGAAAGGTCACAACTCACCAGCTTCGGTTTGTTTTTGCTGTCGTCGGGCTCAACGGTTTTCCTTTTTGAATTCCTGCCGCTGGCGAGCTCCGCGCCCTTTCCCGGGGGATCCTCACCCCAAGCAGCTCCCGGCTGGTTATCCATTTTTTTAAGTTGTTAATTATTATTTTTTGCATAAAAACCCCCCTCCCCCCTAAAAAAAATTCCAGTCTTCAAATCCGTGTCAGCCACTGCCAGGCCAGTGTGCCAGGGTGGGAGGGGGGGACCGTGGTGATGGCAGACAACAGCTATTATCTCTTTATTAGCACTGCTACTGGGACTTGTCTCTCAGTGACGTACACACTGTTGCGACGCGGGCTCCTTTAAAATCTATACGTGCCTGCGGAACATATGCATTGTAATCCCCCAAGCGCACACCCAGGCTGGCCGGCCTGTCTGCAGGACTCCTCCGCCGTCTCCAGCCCTGTGTGTTTGTATTGCCTGGATCTGTGTTTTTTCTCCCCTCGTGTAGCTAGTCTCCCTTTAAGGCAACACTGAAAGGAGTCATCTCTCTCCACTCTGCACCCTCCCAACCAGGAAACCAAGCTCTAGGCTGGAACAATCAAAGGCCTATCATATACACATGTGTGCAGTAGTGTGAGATCACCCTGCTGCATCCTATATCCTGCCAGAGCGGTCTGACTATGAGCTGGCAGGGTGGCAAGAAGAAGAAGACGCTGGTATTGTGCAACAATCTGTTTTTGCCGAACTGATCGCCATGGGCTGCGTGTTAACCCTTCAAAGGCACCTATATCTCCTTTTGGCATCCATGAGGTTATTTACGGACGCTGCTCCAAGGTGCAAGGCTGCGCTACCACCAGCACGGCCGGTTTAACGCTGGGTTTGGCCAGATGCACGGGTCTGATTCTCCAAGTGTAGCAGTTTTTCTATATTAGCAAACTATTGGGTAAATAGACCAAAAATGCTATTTAGACATTATACAAAAGCTCTGAATAAAAGTTTGCAACCAAAAATCTTATTTTCAGTACAGTATTTGTTGTTGTTGTTGTTGCTATGTGGTCTAATAGCTTAAGTTTTTGATACTAAAGAACTGTGTAATGGCCCCCATACACTATGCGATTTGGGCCCGTTTTCACCCAATTGCAGCTTGTGTGTGACATCCAATCCGATGTGGGGTCAGAGATCATACATGCTACACGTAAGATCTCTGGGCCGGACCCCGGGGGAGAAATGGTCATGCTGCGGCTGCATACCATCAGGTAAGTGAGCAATTCTCCCTGACGGAACTTATTTTGTGTAGATATATGCTTACACCCTCAGGGATCATTTTTGTTGGGAGCTAATTAACCTACTAGTATATTTTGGATTGTGGGAGGAAACTGGAGTAACCGGAGGAAGCCCACACAAGCACGGGGAGAATATACAAACTCCACACAGTTAAAGCCATGGTGGGAATTTGAAATCCTGACCTGCTTTAGAAAAACAGGAAGGGTGTGATCTGTAAATGACTAGTTACAAGCCCACCGGTTACCTGTTCCTAGGCCTAAGTGCCTCTTGAGTCCAGTAGGCCCAAAATGACCCTACCTCTAATGGCCACTATATGGAGGTACACTGGTGGGCAGTGAGAGCCTAGTATCCTTAATGGGGCTCTACTACTTTGGCGGTCCATGGGCCAGTGGTAAATTAATAGGATAGCCCTGGCCTTGTTCATCAATCCTTGGTGGGCACAAAGACATTGTGTGCCAACTTACGGCCAGAAGTTATCATTGCTCCACAGCATGGGTTAGGGTTACCTTGACGGGGTGGGTTCATTTGGGAAGAAGAGGCAATCATCTGTACTTCCGCATGAGTACTCAAATAGGACTTCCACAATGCTTCATTCTCTTTCATTGGCTGCCACTGACCCATCCTGCCATGTTGCAGGTTTCCATTTCGACCAAAGGTATTGACTTGAGCTTGGCATCCGGTTGCATTCTTCTTTTCACCATTTGTGTTTCCCTACCCCCCTGGTTTTCATTTTTGTGATCATCTGGAACACTTTCAAGTTAATTCTCCACCATCGGACATGTTAGCTAGAGCAACAGAGCTATGATAAGTGAATAACTTATTCTGGAATTCAATGAACTTGTAATGGTTGTACCAGGTGGCAGTTGCATAAGTTGGGTTGCAGTGCAGTCCAAAATTCAAACTGGTGAGCCACACCAACTGCCACTCCATTGGCTGCCTAAAATTTCTGTCTGGTAGTCGTTGGTAGTTGGTGTGGCTCCACTATTTGATTTTGCACTGCACTGAAGCACCACCCCTGGATCCGTCACTGGTTGTAACCAGCTGTAAAATGTGGAAGAGTAGCTCCATCACTGTCAGAACAGAGACTGAGCATTTACTTATCACATGTGGCAGAGTAGCTCTGGATCTTCCTGGTTAGTTATGGCAGAGTAGACCTAGAATCTCCTGATCACACATGACAGATTATCTCTAGCACCTTCAGATCACATGTGGCAGAACAGCTCTAGAACCTCCAGATCACACATGGCAGATTATCTCTAGCGCCTTCGGATCACATGTGGCAGAACAGCTCTAGAACCTCCAGATCACACATGGCAGATTATCTCTAGCGCCTTCGGATCACATGCAGCAGAGTAGCTCTAGAACCTCCAGATAACACGTGGCAGAGTAGCTCTAGAACCTCCAGATAACATGTGGCAGAGTTGCTCTAGAACCCCCAGATCACACATGACCAACTGTCTTTTTCAGTTGGTCACAAATTTTTCATTAATAATTGTGTATGTCTGTTTATTATTGCCACTTTATTATTGTATTTTATTTATTGTTAAATTGCTGTAAAGAATAGACATTCTATATGCCTGACTTCATTGCTCTTATTAATTTTATTAAATCCATTCCATTACAGCGCAGTGTTCTTTGTTTTATATCTGTTTTTCATTTCAATGTGGGTGGTAGCCACATTCCACTGCAGCTCTTAGTGGAATTATATCAATTACACACACAGTGACTTCTGTAGCGCACTATATCCCCCCTTATTTAGTTCTAGAACCTCCTGATCACATGTGGTAGAGTTATTCTAGAACCTCCTGATCACACATTGAAGAGTACCCCTAGCTGCTCCTGACCACACATGGCAGCATACCTCTAGCTCCTCCTGATCACACATGGCAGTGTATCTCTAGCTCCCCCTGATCACACATGGCAGAGTACCCCTAGCTCCTCCTGACCGCACATGGTAGTGTAGCTCTAGAACCTCCTGATCACACATGGCAGTATAGCTCTAGAACCTCCTGATCACATGTTGTAGATTTACTCTAGAACCTCCTGACCACACATGTGGCAGTTTACCCCTAGCTCCCCCTGATTACACATGGCAGGGTATCTCTAGCTCTTCCTGATCACACATGGCAGGGTATCTCTAGCTGTTCCTGATCACACAAGGCAGGGTATCTCTAGCTCTTCCTGATCACACATGGCAGGGTATTTCTAGCTCTTCCTGATCACACATGGCAGGGTATCTCTAGCTCTTCCTGATCACACATGGCAGGGTATCTCTAGCTCTTTCTGATCACACATGGCAGCATACCTCTAGCTCCTCCTGATCACACATGGCAGTGTATCTCTAGCTCTTCCTGATCACACATGGCAGTGTATCTCTAGCTCCCCCTGATCACACATGGCAGGGTACCCCTAGCTCCTCCTGACCGCACATGGTAGTGTAGCTCTAGAACCTCCTGATCACACATGGCATGGTATCTCTAGCTCTTCCTGATCACACATGGCAGTGTATCTCTAGCTCTTCCTGATCACACATGGCAGTGTATCTCTAGCTCTTCCTGATCACACATGGCAGGGTATCTCTAGCTCTTCCTGATCACACATGGCAGTATATCTCTAGCTCTTCCTGATCACACATGGCAGTGTATCTCTAGCTCTTCCTGATCACACATGGCAGGGTATCTCTAGCTCTTCCTGATCACACATGGCAGGGTATCTCTAGCTCTTCCTGATCACACATGGCAGGGTATCTCTAGCTCTTCCTGATCACACATGGCAGTGTATCTTTAGCTCTTCCTGATCACACATGGCAGTGTATCTTTAGCTCTTCCTGATCACACATGGCAGTATATCTTTAGCTCTTCCTGATCACACATGGCAGGGTATCTTTAGCTCTTCCTGATCACATGTGGCAGAGTATCTCTAGCTCTTCCTGATCACACATGGCAGGGTATCTTTAGCTGTTCCTGATCACACATGACAGGGTATCTCTAGCTCTTCCTGATCACACATGGCAGGGTATCTCTAGCTCTTCCTGATCACACATGGCAGTTTATCTCTAGCTCTTCCTGATCACACATGGCAGCTTACCTCTAGCTCCTCCTGATCACGCATGGCAGTGTATCTCTAGCTCCCCCTGATCACACATGGCAGAGTGCCCCTAGCTCCTCCTGACCGCACATGGTAGTGTAGCTCTAGAACCTCCTGATCACACATGGCATGGTATCTCTAGCTCTTCCTGATCACACATGGCAGGGTATCTCTAGCTCTTCCTGATCACACATGGCAGGGTATCTCTAGCTCTTCCTGATCACACATGGCAGGGTATCTTTAGCTCTTCCTGATCACACATGGCAGGGTATCTCTAGCTCTTCCTGATCACACATGGCAGGGTATCTTTAGCTCTTCCTGATCACACATGGCAGTGTATCTCTAGCTCTTCCTGATCACACATGGCAGTGTATCTTTAGCTCTTCCTGATCACACATGGCAGTGTATCTTTAGCTCTTCCTGATCACACATGGCAGGGTATCTTTAGCTCTTCCTGATCACACGTGGCAGAGTATCTCTAGCTCCTCCTGATCACACATGGCAGTGTATCTCTAGCTCCCCCTGATCACACATGGCAGGGTATCTCTAGCTCTTCCTGATCACACATGGCAGGGTATCTCTAGCTCTTCCTGATCACACATGGCAGTATAGCTCTAGCTCTTCCTGATCACACATGGCAGTGTATCTCTAGAACCTCCTGACCACACATGTGGCAGTTTACCCCTAGCTCCCCCTGATCACACATGGCAGGGTATCTCTAGCTCTTCCTGATCACACATGGCAGGGTATCTCTAGCTGTTCCTGATTACACAAGGCAGGGTATCTCTAGCTCTTCCTGATCACACATGGCAGGGTATTTCTAGCTCTTCCTGATCACACATGGCAGGGTATCTCTAGCTCTTCCTGATCACACATGGCAGGGTATCTCTAGCTCTTCCTGATCACACATGGCAGTGTATCTCTAGCTCCTCCTGATCACACATGGCAGTGTATCTCTAGCTCTTCCTGATCACACATGGCAGTGTATCTCTAGCTCCCCCTGATCACACATGGCAGAGTACCCCTAGCTCCTCCTGACCGCACATGGTAGTGTAGCTCTAGAACCTCCTGATCACACATGGCATGGTATCTCTAGCTCTTCCTGATCACACATGGCAGTGTATCTCTAGCTCTTCCTGATCACACATGGCAGTGTATCTCTAGCTCTTCCTGATCACACATGGCAGGGTACCTCTAGCTCTTCCTGATCACACATGGCAGTGTATCTCTAGCTCTTCCTGATCACACATGGCAGTGTATCTCTAGCTCTTCCTGATCACACATGGCAGGGTATCTCTAGCTCTTCCTGATCACACATGGCAGGGTATTTCTAGCTCTTCCTGATCACACATGGCAGGGTATCTCTAGCTCTTCCTGATCACACATGGCAGTGTATCTTTAGCTCTTCCTGATCACACATGGCAGTGTATCTTTAGCTCTTCCTGATCACACATGGCAGTATATCTTTAGCTCTTCCTGATCACACATGGCAGGGTATCTTTAGCTCTTCCTGATCACATGTGGCAGAGTATCTCTAGCTCTTCCTGATCACACATGGCAGGGTATCTCTAGCTCTTCCTGATCACACATGGCAGGGTATCTTTAGCTCTTCCTGATCACACATGGCAGGGTATCTCTAGCTCTTCCTGATCACACATGGCAGGGTATCTTTAGCTCTTCCTGATCACACATGGCAGTGTATCTCTAGCTCTTCCTGATCACACATGGCAGTGTATCTTTAGCTCTTCCTGATCACACATGGCAGTGTATCTTTAGCTCTTCCTGATCACACATGGCAGTGTATCTTTAGCTCTTCCTGATCACACATGGCAGGGTATCTTTAGCTCTTCCTGATCACACGTGGCAGAGTATCTCTAGCTCTTCCTGATCACACATGGCAGGGTATCTTTAGCTCTTCCTGATCACACATGGCAGGGTATCTCTAGCTCTTCCTGATCACACATGGCAGTGTATCTCTAGCTCTTCCTGATCACACATGGCAGGGTACCCCTAGCTCTTCCTGATCACACGTGGCAGGGTACCCCTAGCTCTTCCTGATCACACGTGGCAGGGTACCCCTAGCTCTTCCTGATCACATGTGGCAGAGTATCTCTAGCTCTTCCTGATCACATGTGGCAGGGTATCTCTAGCTCTTCCTGATCACACATGGCAGGGTATCTCTAGCTCTTCCTGATCACACATGGCAGGGTATCTCTAGCTCTTCCTGATCACATGTGGCAGAGTATCTCTAGCTCTTCCTGATCACACATGGCAGAGTATCTCTAGCTCTTCCTGATCACATGTGGCAGGGTATCTCTAGCTCTTCCTGATCACACATGGCAGAGTATCTCTAGCTCTTCCTGATCACACATGGCAGAGTATCTTTAGCTCTTCCTGATCACATGTGGCAGAGTAGATCTAGCCAGGGGTGTAACTAGAACTTTGTGAGCCCCATAGAAAAATCTTGAAAAGGCCGCCCTACAATGACCCTTAGGAGTAGTAGAAAGAGGAGAGTTAGTTAGAGAAGGAGAGAGAGTTCATGGAAAAGGAGGGAATAAGAGATAAAGAGAGGGAAAAGGGGTGTGGCCATAGGGGCATGGTCTTGTGGAGATGCCGCTGCCGCAGGCTACACCTAATTTTCCATTGCTTCTGGAGCATGGCCAGAGCTGTTTTACCTGCTGGCCATGCCCCAGCCTCTCTGCCTCTCTGAAAAGCGTCTATTCCTCACTCTGCAGCGCTGGGCAGAGGGGACTCCCACAGGTCACTGCCAGCCCTGGGTGTTACGCAGGACCAGGAGTCACGTGGAAAGCGGGACAGTTGGGAGGTAAGGTATGCGAAACATAAATGTATTTTGTTTATGTACAGAAATAATTATTACACACAAAATGTGGTATCCAGGTGGCTGATAGATAATATCTAGGTCAACAGGTCAACACCATATAGTCAACAAACGTGGCCGACATTGTCAACACATGAAAAGTTCAACATTAGTTTTTTATATATTTTTTACTTTATCATACATTATCATACGCGTGGACCCTGATGGGGGAGGGGCATGGTGAGCGCGGGGGATGCGGTACTGTCATTTTGGGGCCATGTGCTGAAATGTTCCAACTGACAACTGAGAAACAGAAAAACCCATGCCGAACATTTCCATGTGTCGAACATTTCCATGTCCACCGTTTGCTTGGGTCATCTGTTTTCCTTTGTAGACTTTGTGTATATCCACCTTTTGGTGTCGACCTAGGAATATACCACTCCCAAATGTTATATTCAAGGCCGCTTTTATAAGGTTTCATGAATTTGTTCCAACAAAAGGAATTGCTGCAAGCAAACTCTCCGTAATGATATGTATATCTGGAACACACTTACACGCCAGAGGAAACACCCTGCCGTACATGACTATTAGAGATGGCAGTGTCCTCTATACACATTTGTGCACAACAATAGCATTACACATACTGTACATTATATGACACCTGTGTGTAGCCCTGAACAAGGACTGTTTACCAAACTTGCTCCACCAGACTCCGGATGTGATCACCCAGCCTACTGTATGTCCCAGTCCTTCAACCCAAGTCCAAGACGAAACGCGTTGGGTTTTCTAAACGCCACCCACCACCCCCATTAACATAAATAAAGTTGTTCCAGCTATGAAAGGTGTTAACGTCTGGCATGAGCACTACAACTGTGTAACGCACAAAACAGCCTTTATCATATTAAATAGAGCGTATGGTTGGGAACTGCTGTGTGGTTTCCAAACAATCCGTTTATTTGATATTTTATCTGCAAAGGCGGGTTTGTATTGTAACTCTGCGCCGACTGAATGTGATATTGCTGTGCAGTTGTCTGATTAATAACCTGCGTTCCCTCCTGTTTGGGGTAGGAGTACAAATACAAGGAAGCAAAAGACTTTCTAAGATCAGTCATTGCAGTGGGAATTCTACACTTCACAAAGTCGCAGTTTGAACGCAGGCTCTTGAACGTGTGTTTACTGATCCGCAGGGCCCTGAAATCTAGATTTCTAAGCAGATAATGCAGGCCAAGCGGGTTGCGATCAAGACAAGCTGGCGTCTGTTAATGTCTGATGT
Organism: Crinia signifera; assembly: GCF_055691185.1. Classification (NCBI taxonomy): domain Eukaryota; kingdom Metazoa; phylum Chordata; class Amphibia; order Anura; family Myobatrachidae; genus Crinia; species Crinia signifera. The sequence goes on along the minus strand of NC_139225.1, from coordinate 154,616,511 downwards.
AATAAAGTTTCTTTAAAGAAAACTTTATTATTTTGACTGAAACACTTAAATATTAGCTTTTGATGAACTGGCATTTTAATTCTTTGGAAAAGGGGTTAAAAAATTATATATTTTTTAAAATTGACCCTAAGGGGGAAATTTACTAAAATGGGCGTTCTATTTCACATACAATGTTGCGATGGGCAATCAATCAGATACCATCTTTTATCTTCTAGAACAGCAGTTCCCAACCTTTTTGCTCTGCTCAATTTTAAATATCCACAGTACTTTACCAATGGAGTGGAAGTGAGCGTCATGTGTGTCCTTATATTAAGGAGTATCGGATGAGTAGTGTGTGGTCAGGAATCGGGGCCCTCTGTGTCTGCCTGCTGGCTGTGTACGGTTTCCTGTAGCGGAGAAGTAGTGTGTGGTCAGGAATCGGGTTCCTCTGTGTCTGGATGCTGGCTGTGTCCTGTCTCTGGTAGCAGAGAAGTAGTGTCTCCTGCACAAAGAGGGGGTACGGACTGGCAACTACCTCCATTTCATACCCCCACTATCCACGCCAGCCCGAAGCGTGGTGAGCGCAGAGAGCCCCGCGAGGGGATGCTGTACACATCCTCCCGACCTTTGCGTTCGCCACACTTTATATCATGAACTTCTTGCCGACGTGGATAGTGGGGGTATGAAAAGGTCAAGAGCACGTGTACAGCGTCCGCTCGCCACGCTTCGGGCTGGCGTGGATGGTGGGGGTGTTTCAGGAACACATTCACACCTGCATATCATACATCTGAGACAGTAATGACAACATGTTTTAACTGGTAACTGGATTTTAGTTAAGAGTAAGAAGAAGAATAAAGGAATTTATCAAATTACAATACTATGAAAATGATGAAGAATAAAGAGAAAAACAATGAAAAGGTCATTCTTCAGAACCTGCATTGGCAGAAACAGCATGAGAAGTGGAGGCACTTGTCTCTGCCTCTGCGCCGCCGCCTATCTCAGCCTGGGGGAGCAGGGTTAGTGCCTGGAGGATACGTTCAAACGCATTTTCGGCACCCACAGTCTTTCTCCATATGAACTCCTGCAAGTAGGAGTCCAGCTGATGGCGGGCAGTGCCCCTTTGGCAATTATTGCGGCACTTGCAGGATCCACAAAGGCACTCGATGTTCTGAGTGTGAACCCCGGTCTCCGGATCCACAAAGTTGTACCGGTGGTTCACCCGGGCATGGTGGTACCCTGCCAGCTCCAGCTGGTCTGTCTTGTAGGCACGCCAGCAATCCGAATAGATGGTTGTCCCCGTTTTAATGTGCCTCTCGATGGCGGCCATCATGGTGCTGGCATTACGTCTTTCGGTGGCTGTGACGAAGCACTCTCCGGTCTCGAAATGCCTCCAAAGAGCCACCGTTGGGGCCGCATACGACCAACATGGCTCTTCCTTTTGACAAATAGGCTCTCGTCTACCTTGACGATCTTGCCTGGCCCGCCAATACGTCGGTGAGGCTGTGACATGAGGTCGACGGTGCATTGTACTGGACTGTTGTTTTTTGTGAGAAAACGACAGATGACGCTCACAAAAGCTGATGCGGGTCAGCTCCTCTGCCCAACAAAACACAAATCTGGTGAGTGTGACAAAGGTCAGATGGCACCCACGGAACCATTGCGCAGCCCTAATGCTGACCTTTTTTCCGAAGCTTCTGATGTGGCAGCACCACATCCGCTCCCTCACATTTAGCCTCATAGGGTGGCCATTGGGACAGGTCTGGGTGTCAGGCAGGAATTTGTGACTTTGTAAAAAAGCCACCGACTCCTCCTGCATCAGTGGCAGGTTAAAAAGAGTCAGCTTTCCAGCAGCCATAACTGAAATCAATGTAAACTCTCAGACAATCTACCAGCTGACTGACTACGCTAACTGCGTACCGCTGACTATGCTGTCCGCGCGAACACTATGCTGGATCTGACAGGGACGCTGGCTACGCTAAGCGGCCGCGTGAACACTACGCTGCGCTAACTACGTACTGCCTATGCTGATTACGCTGGTCGCGGGAACACAGCACACTACTTCTGACTGACTACGCTGACTACGCTGGTCGCGGGAACACAGCACACTACTTCTGACTGACTACGCTGACTACGCTGGTCGCGGGAACACAGCACGCTACTTCTGACTGACTACGTTGGTCGCGGGAACACAGCACACTACTTCTGACTGACTACGCTGGTCGCAGGAACACAGCACACTACTTCTGACTGACTACGCTGGTCGCGGGAACACAGCACACTACTTCTGACTGACTACGCTGACTACGCTGGTCGCGGGAACACAGCACACTACTTCTGACAGACTACGCTGACTACGCTGGTCGCGGGAATACAGCACGCTACTTCTGACTGACTATGCTAGTCGCAGGAACACAGCACACTACTTCTGGCTGACTACGCTGGTCGCGGGAACACAGCACACTACTTCTGACTGACTACGCTGGTCGCGGGAACACAGCACACTACTTCTGACTGACTACGCTGACTACGCTGGTCGCGGGAACACAGCACACTACTTCTGACAGACTACACTGACTACGCTGGTCGCGGGAACACAGCACACTACTTCTAACTGACTACGCTGACTACGCTGGTCGCGGGAACACAGCACACTACTTCTGGCTGACTACGCTGGTCGCAGGAACACAGCACACTACTTCTGGCTGACTACGCTGTTCGCGGGAACACAGCACACTACTTCTTGCTGACTACGCTGGTCGCGGGAACACAGCACGCTACTTCTGACTGACTACGCTGACTACGCTGGTCGCGGGAACACAGCACGCTACTTCTGACTGACTACGTTGACTACGCTGGTCGCGGGAACACAGCACACTACTTCTGACTGACTACGCTGGTTGCGGGAACACAGCACGCTACTTCTGACTGACTACACTGGTCGCAGGAACACAGCACACTACTTCTGGCTGACTACGCTGGTCTCGGGAACACAGCACGCTACTTCTGACTGACTACGCTGACTACGCTGGTCGCGGGAACACAGCACACTACTTCTGACTGACTACGCTGGTCACGGGAACACAGCACACTACTTCTGACTGACTACGCTGACTACGCTGGTCGCGGGAACACAGCACACTACTTCTGACTGACTATGCTGATTACGCTGGTCGCGGGAACACAGCACGCTACTTCTGACTGACTACGCTGGTCGCGGGAACACAGCACACTACTTCTGACTGACTATGCTGACTATGCTGGTCGCGGGAACACAGCACGCTACTTCTGACTGACTATGCTGACTACGCTGGTCGCGGGAACACAGCTCGCTACTTCTGACTGACTATCCTGGCTACGCTGGCTACGCTAAGCGGCCGCGTGAACACTACGCCGATTCAGACAGGGATAACTACGTACTGCCTACGCTGGTCGTGGAAACACAGCACGCTACTTCTGACTGACTACGCTGGTCGCGGGAACACAGCACGCTACTTCTGACTGACTACGTTGACTACGCTGGTCGCGGGAACACAGCACACTACTTCTGACTGACTACGCTGGTCGCGGGAACACAGCACGCTACTTCTGACTGACTACACTGGTCGCAGGAACACAGCACACTACTTCTGGCTGACTACGCTGGTCTCGGGAACACAGCACGCTACTTCTGACTGACTACGCTGACTACGCTGGTCGCGGGAACACAGCACACTACTTCTGACTGACTACGCTGGTCACGGGAACACAGCACACTACTTCTGACTGACTACGCTGACTACGCTGGTCGCGGGAACACAGCACGCTACTTCTGACTGACTACGCTGACTACGCTGGTCGCGGGAACACAGCACACTACTTCTGACTGACTATGCTGATTACGCTGGTCGCGGGAACACAGCACGCTACTTCTGACTGACTACGCTGGTCGCGGGAACACAGCACACTACTTCTGACTGACTATGCTGACTACGCTGGTCGCGGGAACACAGCACGCTACTTCTGACTGACTATGCTGACTACGCTGGTCGCGGGAACACAGCTCGCTGACTGACTATCCTGGCTACGCTGGCTACGCTAAGCGGCCGCGTGAACACTACGCCGATTCAGACAGGGATAACTACCTACTGCCTACGCTGGTCATGGAAACACAGCACGCTACTTCTGATTGACTACGCTGGTCGCGGGAACACGACACCGATGCTGAATGGGACGCTACGCTATCTACGTAGCTGCCACCGTGAAACTACACTACACAAGAAACTACACAAGAAACTACACAAGTACCGCCCATAGCAACATCCCTTGACGTCTCTGACTCTGTAACCTCAGAACGGTCAGCTGTCCGCTGACCGTGTGTACATGTAAGTTTCATCTTTCTGCATTGGCCAATTTAACGGAACATGTTGGCACTGTATAAATACATGTTAATAAATAAATGTAAGTAGCTCTTGTACGCAACATAGGGATCATTAATCTCTCTTCGTACCCCTGTATGGGTGGTGTTCTGCCTATTTGTATGTTATGTCAGGAGGACATATTTCAGGTGGAGGAGTAACACTGGGAAACACCTGCACTGTTACACTGCATTGTGTATGTAGTCATACATGGAATGCAGAGTACAGTATATAGACAGCTGCACTCCTTCGCTGATAAGGGATGGGGGAGTAAGAGTCCTAGGACTATATATGGATACCTCACATACAGTATGAATGGTACCCACACAAGACGTGTGCTGTGAATATACCCTGCTGGAGGCTGTACACATAGGATGCATCTTGCTCAATATGACATGGTCAAAAGGTCGACAGTCAAAATGGAAAGGGTCGGTCGACGTAGGTGTTTTAAGGTTGACTTGAGGTTTTCATGATTGTTTTGTAATAAACCGTATTTGTTCATACCGTGGGCATGGAGTTATATTATAATAATGTGCTGGGCGCAGTGAGGCACCGGGCCTGAAGCATGTAATGCATTGTGTTTACACAGCTTAACTTGTTAGATTTGGGTGGGATCTATATTGCAGTGTAAAAATAAAGCAACCAGTATTTACCCTGCACAGAAACAAAATAACTCACCCAAATCTAATTCTCTCTGCACATGTTACATCTGCCCCACCTGCAATGCACATGGTTTTGTCCATCTAAGAAGGATTTTGTCAGAAAGAGTGAACTAGAATAAGGCCCAGGGTTTTGTCCATTTGAGAAGGGATTTGCCAGAAGGAGTGAACCAGAATAACCCCCATAATGTGCTGTATAGTCATTTGTCTATCACTTTGCCAATAACTACTGCTGACTGCAGCTACAAGAATCAGCACAGACTATTACGTACTGGCTGAAGTGAGTCATCATGGGAAACTGGGCAGAACGCGCTGTACTGTATAAGATAAGGCTTCAGCTGCTGTCTGCGGACAGAAGAAACAGACTTAACTTGGTTGCTATTGACAACATCTCTGATTTCTAAAAACTCACACTTTAGTAAATCCCCCCCCCCCAGGTTTATGAGGATATATCTCTATATCTGTTTTAAGGTGCCTACACACATAGAGATTTTCTGTCTGATCTATCTGGTGGGAACAAAAATCTGGAAATGCATGGGAGCATATAGCAACCACAAAATTTCACCCAAATGCAGGAAAACTGAAAAAAAAATATCTGCTTTGATAAATTTGTTATATCACAACGATTAAACAATTTGTCTGACTGATCACTGTCTGATTTTAAATGTTTGGGAACAATTTTTTGATTGTCAGTTGCTCCCATACATTTCCAGGTTTTTGTTCCCACCAGACAGATCAGACAGAAAATCTGTACGTGTGTACGCACCTTTAGTATAGCTAAGCCCTTAGGTCATCAAGTAACAAGACAAGACAAAGTAATGTACAGTATACAGTGTGATGGCACTAAAGAGATATAGTTACTAAAGTGCGGGTGTACAGAAGTGGAGATATTGTCCATAGCCAACAGATAACCATCAGAATGAGTTATATTTTTCTAGCAGGCAATAGATAAATAATGAGTAGAATTTTATTGGTTGCTAAGGGAAACATCTCAAATTCTGTAAACCTGCACTTTAGTGAATATCAGGGCTGCCATCAGGAATTTTGGGGCCCGGGACTCAATTCCAGTCAGGGCCCCAGCCCCCCTTCCACCCCCCTCCCCCTCCTCACTTCACTTACCGTAACCTGGCTCCTACTCGCCCATCTCCTCTTCCGCTGAGCTGCAGCCCGGAGGTCCCGGAGCGCAGGCTTCTTCAACTGAGGAGGCTGGCGGGCAATTAAAATGCAGCACGGGCTGGTGAGACAATCAGCCGCTCTGATTGGCTGCTGGTACACAAGGTCTGATTGGCTACCGGTACACAAGCTCTGATTGGTTCAAAAGCCGGTGCAGCATTTTAATTGACTGCCGGCATCCTAGGTTGTATTAGGCCTGCGCTCCGGGAACTGCTTTGTTCAGCGCACTGAGCGCAGCACAGCGGAGGCAGTCGGGGGATTGTGGTGGGCAAAATGAGCTGCCCGGGCCCTCCCAGAGGCCAGGGCCTGGGACAATTGTTCCCACGGCACTCCCCTATTTGCGGCCCTGGTGAATATACAGTAGCCCTATTTGTGTCCTTAGACCATGGCCCAGTTAGTGTAGCGTTGCCTGCTATCAGACTGCGGGCAACCATCTCCGTAAGGAAGGGGGCGGGGCCACCGCTAGGACTAAAAAAAGGGGATGGGATGTGGGCCGACAATGGGAAGGTTGACATTACTTTTTCATGTTCTTTGTTCCGGGTGTCGACATAGCGACATGGACACCGTCTAAGTGTAACGCATCCCCTCGCACGGCTCGCTGCACTTGCCATGCTTCGGGCACGGTGCCACGCTGTGCTCGGCACACTGATATATTTTCCCACCACACCCTAATGCTTGATTATTAATTGTCAGATATTTTTTAATGATTTATATTTTGTGCATTGTTATTATTTGTACAATATTTGTATATGATTTATATATTTGTACAATATTTATATGATGTACTTGTACGCGGTTGCACTGAGCTCGCAGATCATTAGCGCTGGCGTCTGTGTTGATACATATTAAGCGCCAATAAGGGGATAGATTTTCCGTGTGTGTGTTGAATTGCGACTTCTCACTAGTTGACGGCTTAATTCTCTCATTCCCAGATCGGAGAGACCCCGGCAGAGTCATTATACCGCACTCTGACGCTTCACATAATAGTGCATCGCTCGCTGATGTCGCTGATTTAATTCCAGCGTTCAATGTAAAACAACACTGAAGTAGCCTACACGCCACCAGTCACTGCCTGCAGCTGTGTGGAGTTAACAGGCTACAGGGGGTTAATAGTCAACAGCGTTTGACATGAATGAATGTGCAGGCCAGATGAATCGAGCGCCTATAGGCAATCCCACACACACACACACACACAATGTGCAGTCAGGATGTGGAATCTCTAGTGTGAGAATTACGTGGCATTGTAGTGTTAGCACCATCTCCAGCACACAGGACAGTGATAACTAGCATGTGTCTCTTTATATAAAGAGCATGTACAGTATTGTTAAGCAACAGTCATTGGTGGAGATCATGCTTGCCTACCTGACCGTCTCCATGAGGGAGAAAATGCTCTGCACCTGGACTTCCCTGGTAATGTACAATTGCCAGCACCTGTGGGGAGCTAGGTAAAGGTGTTTCACCCCAGGTGATGGCAATCATACATTACCATGGAAATCCAGGAGCAGAGCATTTTCTCCCGCATGGAGAGGGTCAGGTAGGCAAGTATGGTGGAGATGTATCAAACCTTGAAAAGAGATAAAGTGGAGAGAGTGGCTGATTCACGATCGCTCGTTGTGGCCGCAGCTGTGCGGCATTTATATGGTTGCTAGGCAGCAGCGAAACTGAATCAGGCATAAAGGTAGACAGTGAAAAAAGGTCGACATTCACCAAAGATCAACACAAGCAAATAGTCAACATAGTTAAAGTCGGCATGAGTTATTCACTTTTTTGGTGTCTGTGTCGACACCGGAGATCGCGGACCGCCAAATAGTGTACCTCGTAACCTCGCATGGCTAGCCGCCACACTTTACCGTTCCCAATCAGAGAGTTCACATGGATGGTAAAGCACGAAGAAAAGAAATGGAAAAAATCACGAAAAATCTCATGTCGACTTTTTAATGTGTTGACCATTGCAATGTCAATATTGTGCTTGTGTCGACTCTTTGTCAATGTTGTGCATGTCGACCTGTTGGTGCTGACCTATTGAATTTCTGTCTTGATACGATCACCCCTTTACCCACATACAGTATGATCCCCCGCTTTACTGACATTTTTCAATTCCTGTCTAACATGGCATTTAGGAGTGTTGGTACTTTATCTCTCTCCACTTTATTACTCTCCACATGTTGATAAATCTCCCCATTGTATTTGCAGCAGAAACCAATGAATATATGCCCTTATTCTGGTTCACTCACAAAGGCAAATTCCTTCTAAAATGGACAAAACCATGTGCACTGCAGGTGGGGCAGATGTAACATGTACAGAGAGAGTTAGATTTGGGTGGGGTTTTACATCAAATTGAGATCTATATTGCAGTGTAAAAATAAAGCAGACAGTATTTACCAAATCTAATTATCTCTGCACATGTTACATCTGCCCCACCTGCAGTGCACATGGTTTTGTCCATTTGAGATGGAATTTGCCTTTGCGAGTGAACCAGAATAAGTGCCATAATGTAGAATTGTGTGAATTATCCCCACAATTACCCTGCTGGTTTCTCTCTTCTAGATTCCTCTACAGAAGTTCCGTCATTTCTTGCAACACGACGGAGCGATAGGATAGGGAAAAAAAGTCTGTTTTCATTGGAGGATAAAAAAGGGGAAGAGTTGTGCGCGAGATGTGAGTGCGCTAGAGCGGAACTGCCATGGGTGTAACAATATGGGGTCAGTATAATGTAGATCAACTATAAACAGAGTGGGTATATTTACACCCTTAGGTGTGACAGTAGTGGATGGTACAGTAGTTGGGTATTGTAGTGCACAATGATTTAGCTGCAGTACCGCATCCTCTATGCTGCATTGGTAGGATGCCAGGCTCCAGGGGGCATCCTACCAAGTGCTGGGGTTACTGTGCAGGGTCCAACCAGGTGACACTTTTAGTACGCAGAGCCATATCTGGTGCTAGGGTTACTATGCAGAGCCATATCTGGTGCTAGGGTTACTATGCAGAGCCATATCTGGTGCTGGGGTTACTATGCAGAGCCATATCTGGTGCTGGGGTTACTATGCAGAGCCATATCTGGTGCTGGGGTTACTATGCAGAGCCATATCTGGTGCTGGGGTTACTATGCAGAGCCATATCTGGTGCTGGGGTTACTATGCAGAGCCATATCTGGTGCTGGGGTTACTATGCAGAGCCATATCTGGTGCTGGGGTTACTATGCAGAGCCATACCTGGTGCTGGGGTAAGTAGGCAGAGCCTCGTCTGGTGCTGGGGTTGGTATGCGGAGCTATATCCGGAGCTGGGGTTAATATGCAGAGCCATATCTGGTGCTAGGGTTAGTATGTGGAGCCATATCTGGTGCTAGGGTTAATATGCAGAGCCATATCTGGTGCTCGGGTTAGTATGCAGAGCCATGTCTGGTGCTGGGGTTAGTATGCAGAGCTATATCCGGTGCTGGGGTTAGTATGCAGAGCCAAATCTGGTGCTCGGGTTACTATGCAGAGCCAGATCTGGTTCTAGGGTTAATATGCAGAGCCATATCTGGTGCTAGGGTTAGTATGCAGAGCCATCTCTGGTGCTGGGGTTACTATGCAGAGCCATATCTGGTGCTGGGATTAGTATGCAGAGCCATATCTGGTGCTGGGGTTACTATGCAAAGCCACATCTGGTGCTAGGGTTAGTATGCATAGCCAGATCTGGTGCTAGAATTAGTATGCTGAGCCAGATCTGGTGCTATCATTAGTATGCTGAGCCACGTCTGGTGCTAGGGTTAGTATGCGGAGCAACGTCTGGTGCTAGGGTTAGTATTCGGAGCCATACCTGGTGCTGGGGTTAGTATGCAGAGCCACATCTGGTGCTGGGGTTACTATGCAGAGCCAGATCTGGTGCTATCATTAGTATGCTGAGCCACGTCTGGTGCTAGGGTTAGTATGCGGAGCAACATCTGGTGCTAGGGTTAGTATTCGGAGCCATACCTGGTGCTGGGGTTAGTATGCAGAGCCACATCTGGTGCTGGGGTTACTATGCAGAGCCACATCTGGTGCTAGGGTTAGTATGCAGAGCCAAATCTGGTGCTAGGGTTACTATGCAGAGCCATATCTGGTGCTGGGGTTACTATGCAAAGCCACATCTGGTGCTAGGGTTAGTATGCAGAGCCATATCTGGTGCTGGGGTTAGTATGCGGAGCCATATCTGGTGGTAGAGTTAGTATGCAGAGCCATATCTGGTGCTGGGGTTAGTATGCAGAGCTATATCTGGTGCTGGGGTTACTATGCGGAGCCACATCTGGTGCTGGGGTAACTATGCGGAGCCATATCTGGTGCTGGGGTTAGTATGCGGAGCCATATCTTTTGCTAGGGTTAGTATGCGGAGCCATATCTGGTGCTAGGATTACTATGCGGAGCCATGTCTGGTGGTAGGGTTAGTATGCAGAGCTATGTCTGGTGCCCTATTTGCCTACTCTCCCGGAATGTTGGGGAGGGTCCTGCAAATCGAGTCCACCTCCCGACCCCCCAAAAAGGTGGGTAAGTCTCTCGCATTATCGCCACAGTCCCTGCTCCCCCTTCCCTGCAGTATAAAATTCAGAATTTTGCGGGTCCCCCATTTCATTCCTCTCTGGGCTTCTCCCGGAGCAATCAGTGCCGGCCGGGTCTCAATGCTGGTGGGCGTGACGCCCCTTTGTTATATTTTTGGACTGCCCTCCCACCTCTGGAGCCACCGGAAAGGATGCCCAGGAGCACAGCATAGGGTCATGTTGGAGCACAGGGTAGAGATAATAACATACTAATACTATCAGGCTGGAAACGAGGGGTACGGCAGGTGGATGAGAGAGAGCTGACAGACAGGGACTTTAAGGTTCTGGATGTTCCGATATTATCACCTTTGTTACGCAAGTGTCCCCTTAGATTGTTGGGGCCCCATTCTCACCTGCTCGCTGGGTTTGCATGTATTCAGAGCCTAGGGATCAGGGAAACTCTGCCCCCTCGAGCTTCCTCCCCCGGAACCTGTGTACGGCTGCGAATGCGTTCGCATGCGGTTGTGGTAAGTCTAGACCACAGGTTCTCAAAGTCGGTCATCAGGACCCCACACAGTGCATGTTTTGCAGGTCTCCTCACAAAGGGGGAGATTCTCTAAGCTAAAAATGCGGTAAAAACCCCATTATAGGGGTTTTTACCGCATTTTAGGATGCTGTAAGCATCCCCCGCCGGGTTACCGCGGCGGGGGGCATCGCCAGAAAAATCTGGCGATCCCCATAGAATCCAATGGGCTTCTACCGCAACCCTCCGCCACCCCGCATGCACACCCGCCGCCCCGCATCGTCCCCCTCTCACCTGTGTCCGGGCAGCACAGAGCTGTGCTGCCCGGACCTGTGACCTCCTCCTCCCTGCACTGATCCTCTTCCGGGTGCAGGGAGGAGGAGAGCCCGGCACAGCAGCAGCGCCAGGTAAGAGAGGGAGGGGAGAGCCGCGGGTCCCCATGACTCTATCGCAAAGGACAGCTCTTAACGCAAGAGCTGTCCTTTGCTATAATTATCGCCTATGTTAGAACATAGGCGATAATTATGTCTGCTATGAGCGGCGAAGGGGGGCGGAGCTGAGCCGCGATTCTTAGAGAATCTCCCCCAAAATCAAGTGAAATAATTAGCTTCACCTGTGGATCTTTTAGTGTCAGTCAGTAATGAGTGCACCTGTCGGGTGACCTGGAAAATGTGAACTGTGTGTGGGCCTGAGTTTGAGAACCACTGCTCTAGACTCACCCAGCACTGCGAAAGCCTTGGGGAAAAGGAGGCCGCTGACATCAGTGGCTCTCCCTCCCAACCGTCATAATTACGAAGTCGGAATAGTGACCATCGTAATCCCGACTGTCAGGCAGTTGCATAACTATGAACCTATGACGGGGGGAGCCAGATCCGGTGGGGTCTGTGGGGAGCACCAGGTGCGGTCTTCCTTAGCAAACACATAAGTGGTGCTGCGCAAGTCTCCATTCTCCCTCCGCCATCCTCCCTTCCTCCTCAACCCTCCCGTGGTCTGTGGGGAGCGGCGGGTGTGGGAAGCTGCCGCCTGATCACAGGGGGGGAGGTTGAAGCTGCGGAGGTAAGAGGACGCGCTCAGTGGCGTAACTATATAATTTGCGCCCCCCCGCCAAACTTTTTCGGCGACCCCCCCCCCATACCCATACCTGACAGAGCCGCATTTGCGGTCACTGTCCCGTCCAGTCTCCCTCAGCTCCGCTGCGCTGCTCCAGTCTCCGCTGCGCTGCTGCCCGGCCGCATCTGTGGTCACTGTCCCGTCACTCGCTCCCGGCGCCGGCTCCTGCTGATAATGAAAAGTGACTCTTAGAAAATGGCTGCCAAAACTGTCTGCAATACGGGGGCAGCCATTTTCTAAGTGTCACTTTTCATTATCAGCAGGAGCCGGCGCCGGGAGCGAGTGACGGGACAGTGACCGAAGATGCGGCCGGGCAGCAGCGCAGCGGGTAACTATAGCACCGCAGTCCCCCCGGCGCCCATAGTTACTCTGCGCCTCCCCGCCACGGCGGGGGCTGCGGAGGCTTAGTTACACCACTGGACGCGCTGCTGAATCCTCTCTTCCTGTTTCAAAGATGAGAAAAAGAATTCCTACAAGGGGCACTCTAAGCTGACTTGTTGGTTTGTTCAACAATCTTATACCAACATATTGTGTCCCAAGAAAAGTTTGTAAAAATGTAACTTTTATTGATTGCATCTTAAAAAGCTGCGAAATATGATAAAAACATTGTGATAAAGTGTAAATAAAGTGACAAAAATTTAAATGGAGCTGACCGTCGTGTGCATGTATTTTAATTACAGTTCAATGACTGTCTTGCATCTGTGTGATGATATTATGTAGTAATGTTATTATGTCCAGTTAGCTACAATGATGTCATGTGTTGTTAACCAGACTAGTACCCCTTTCACATCGGACTTTTAAAACGGTTAATTGTCGATTTTTTTTTTCATTTTAAAACGTTTAAGCCTGCACTGTGAATGCACCAGAGACGATTTACCGTTTAAAGTTAACTGGTATTTCGAACCGTGTAAAAAGCAGAGTCCTACACGGTTCCTTGCCGTTTTTTGAGCAATGTGAATGTGTACAATGTGTCTGAAACGGTATTCCAGGCAAACAACACAAGCTACAGAGCAGTGATAGGCTGTCCCCTTTAAAATGACAGGCAATGTTGACACTCTGGCTTGAAACGTGTTCGGGTTGAAACGGTTTGACTGCTATGTTGAATGAGACTTAACCGGTATTTAAAACGGTAATCTGCGGCAATGTTAAGGCTCTGACCCGTTTTAATTACCGTTTTAAAATACCGGTTTTTAAAACGTGTCGGCGATGTGAAAGGGGGGAGAACAGTTTACAGATTGTTACTCTCTGTACGATGTTGCAGCTACAATGTGTGTAGCTGATAGCTGCAACAATATTGCTCTTTATGGTTCTGTGCTTCTATCATGAAACTGTTAGGATTGTATGTGTCAAACCAAACCTTAAGCCATCACTGATACACTCTGTACACACGGTACAATTTGCCTTCCGATGTTGACGATATAGTCAACATCGGATCGGCATCGGATGCAGATCGCAAGGGTTTTAACCCTTGCGATCCCGATCCGATCCCGATAAGTGTTCACGAATCGGAAGCCAGAAAGTCTTGGCTGCCTTGTCTATATAGTGCAGATCTGCACTATATAGTCAAGATTGTATGCAAATCGGATGTGCCTTGCGATCCGATCTGATCATATCGGGGATCGCATCTCAAAGCAAATCTCATGTACACACCAATAGTTTCTAAATATTCCAAACAGTGGGGGGGGGGGGGGGGGGGGGGGCAAACTGCAGCGTTACTGGTGATAGTTATTTGCTGATATGGGATTATGGATGAAATTATTTATCCACCTGACACAAAATTGGCTAAGCGTTTTAAACCTATTGGCTAGCACTCAGATCTCTGCATTGCTGTGTCTTATAAATCACGCACATTCAGCAAGACATGAATTAACAGCCTCCTCGATTTGACTGTAGTACCTGGACATATATCATACTTGCCGACTTTGGCATACTCCTTTCCGGGAGAAGCCCGGAGAGGAGTGAAAGGGGGCGGGTAGAGGCTTCGTTTTGGGGGCGGGGCACGGGTGATGTCATCAAGCCCCACCCCCATGACGAGCTGAAGCCTCAATTTGCGGGTCTGTGGGTGGGGGGAGGGGCTAAAAATGACACGAAATGCCGCAAATTGCGTCATTTAGCCCCGCCCCCTCCCCGCGGACCCGCGAAAGTCATAGTTTTTAGACCGCGGGGAGAGGGGGAGCCAGGGCTGTAGGGAAATGCGGGAGACTTGCCCCCCTTCCCAGGGGACCGGGAGGGGGACCCGATTTGCGGGACCCTCCCGGCCATTCCGGGAGGGCAGGCAAGTATGACATATATGACAGTATGACAGTGTCATGTAGTACAGTGAGACACTGATCTACTCTGGAGCCCGCGAGTGCTGGCTAAATCTCAGTAAGTGTGGACGGTTTCAGGGTGCGTTACATAATACACCCCAGAATCCCATCACTCGCACACTACCAAGCAGGAGATGGTGTCCAGCTGTTAGATCAGACCACAGTCCAATTGCGTTCAAGTACTTATTCCATATCAAACTGTAAAAGTTGCGCCATCATGTTTTAGTACTTCATGCATATTGAGCTGTGATAGCCGGACATTTAATCTCCACAAGTAGCACTAAGCCTCTTTAGAGCCCGCCGTGCAGGTAAAAGTGCCGGCAATGTCTCAATGTGTTTGGGCGATAGCATGGTGAAATGAATATTGTACTCTGGGTACCCGTTACCCAAACATTAATAAGCGCACAATATAGCGCCTAACAATTAACAATCAACACACAGCGCTATACATCTCAATGTTAAATACATATACACGCTCCACGTGGTCAGCTACCAGGCGGTGGGATCGGTCACATTAGCAATGTGAACCGCATCCCCTGGATGGTCTGACGTACGTTTCGCCGTTACGCTTAATCATAGGTCCTGGACCTATGATTAAGCGTAACAGCAAAACGTACGCTGTTGGGATTTTGACCGTCGGTCAATAGCTGTCGTATTTCATACCGAATCCATCCATAGGTCTGTCCCTGTATAACTCTGCAATACCCTCACCTGCACACGCATCATATAAAAAGAACCCTATGCTTTCATTTACACACCATGATGGTTGTTCAGTAGGAGAATATGTATCTTCCAACACAATGACTCATTCAAATATTCACCAGTTTCATTCTGAAGCAGCAACAGATGTCTTATCTAAGAGTCAAAGGTCAGTCTCAAAGGTCAAAGGTCAGTCTCATGCCTGTGAATGTATAATCTCCACCAGCCATAAACAGGTGAAAGTTACGTTTTCCTGCAAAGATTTGTGTGCTTATTCTGGCCAATATATCATTCAGTTGATTGGTGGATATATATAGCTTGTCCGTTGGCCAGTGTATACCAGCGATATGTCAGTGAATGATATCAGTCACAGATATATTAGGAGAAATGTAATAGGATGAGAGATTCAGGAAGTGAGAGATTTGGTAATGAAATATCCAGGTTTTTTTTTAAAGCGGCAATCATCTACACTGCAGAATCACACTGGTTTTGCAGTGTAAATGATTGCCGCTTTAAAAAACCTGGAGATTTCTTACAAAACCTGCGTCACTGGGCAATTTGCATGGGAATGCCAATCATTTTCATGGGAACGCCTTAAACACTTTTTCTTTCTGTTCAGTAATAAAGCAAATGAGAATAATGCTGTGATTGTGTCTTATTATCTACTAATAAAAGCCTGTCAAAATAACGGCTTCGGCAATGTACTTTCACTTTGAGCTGTGACAGTTTTTAATTTCACTTTGAGCTGTGGCAGTTTTTACCCCACAAGCTCTCCGCCCCACCCCCCAGTCCCTATCTGCTCCTCCCTCCAATCTCTGTCTTCACAGCACCCTCTCTTCATATCCAGCAAGCTTGAAACAGATCTGTATCACTGCAAAAATTGCTTTCACTTTCTGTTATGACATCTTTAAGTACACAAAGGAGTCATTTGGTCTAGTGTCCCTTGTGGTCAGTGGTGGTATTTTAATTAATATCTATATTGCCCAATATATATGAATCAGACTCTTTTGGCCTTATTCTAGTTCACTCTTTCTGACAAAATCCTTCTTAGATGGACAAAACCATGTGCACTGCAGGGGGGCAGATGTAACATGTGCAGAGAGAATTAGAGTTGGGTGAGTTATTTTGTTTCTGTGCAGGGTAAATACTGACTGCTTTATTTTTACACTGCAATATAGATCTCACTTTGAAGTAAAACCCCACCCAAATCTAATTCTCTCTGCACAAGTAACATCTGCCCCCCTGCAGTGCACATGGTTTTGTCTATCTAAGAAGGATTTTGTCAGAAAAAAGTGAACTAGAATAAGGTCCCATGTGACAATATTAAAGTTTTTCTGACCCTGATTAATTAACCTGCAAACCCTGGAGAACTAATTGCGCGTTAACACTTTTGAAAAAGTAAAAAATTTCACCGTATGAGTTTATACTTCAGACAGGGAAACGTTTTAGAGATCATCAATTTTGGGAATATCTACAGAACACGGAATAAGCATCTTGATAATAACAGAGACGTGTGATAATGTTTGGCTGACATGAAGCCCATTAGGAGAGCGCTTTCTCCTGTCTCCGCAGGTAACTGTGCGTCCGCTGTCTCTATCTCAGCATGACATCACTTTCCTCGCTTGGAGAACGTGTCCTTTCTGAGCTGATACCTGACCTCTCTGCTAGGTCCTGCTGATAATTATCCTATTGTGCTAATTGCTAAGTCTGGAACAACGGAGTCCGCTGTGGCTATTAGAGGCCTGTATTGTACAAGCTGGTAAGGTTTGCCAGCCTCTCTCACCTCATGTACAGTGCACAGGATTCATGCTTGTAAGGAAATAACAAAAGCAAGTAACCGTGTCTGGTACAAACCATGATGCAATGCAAGAGGAGAAAATACATTTATATTGTTTCCGTGCAGGTTAAATACAGGCTGCTTCTGCGTGTAGCCCACAGAGGGAAGGCAGCTTTATTTTTGCAGTTTAGAATTCCGCTTGAACACATTCCACCAAATCTAACACTCTCTGCAGGTTACATCTGCCCCCCTGCAGCACGATGTTAGCCAGTTGCTTGCTTTTTTTGCAATACTCACAAATATGAATCAGGCCCACTATGAAAAGTTTTATCTGAACAGCCATTTACACATACTTGCTGACGGGTGACCCATACTTGCCTACCTGACCCTCTCCATGAGGGACACAATGCTCTGCTCCTGGGCTTCCCTGGTAATGTAGGATTGCCATCACCTGTGGTGACACCTTTCTTATCAATTACCTACAGCATTATGCACTAAGAGGCCTTTTGGCTAAGATCAAGTGTAGTATCTGTTCTTATCAGTTGGGTATGGACTGGCCTCCTGGCAGAGAATAGAGAAAGGCTGGTCTGAGTAGCTGCTCTGATGGGCGGAGGGTGTGGGACCCCTCTGTTTTTTCCCGGGAGCAGTGAAAGGGCTAGCTGAGTACCTTCACCTCCGCCAGTGGTAGGAGGTGTTGTTTCCGTAAACGCACTGGTAAGAGGGGGGGAGAAACACTGGGCCTAGTAGTTTGACTCTCTTGACGGGGTTCGTAGCCCCCGAAGGATGAGTCAGCGTAAGGCTCAGTATAGTATCCATTCCTAGGGAGCGGAGAAAAGCTGAGACCGAGTAGATTGGTCCAGGTTGGCTAAGCCACCAGCTTGGGCACAGCGAACAGCTCAGCCTAGTATCTTAACCCTGGGAGCGGAGAAACACTGGGACTGAGTAGATTGCTCTTCCGAGGGGGGTGCAGCCCCTAAGGGAGTCTTTCGAAAAGCCCAGTGGAGTACCCATTCCCATGCCAGGGGCTGGAAAGTACCTGCAGGTGAGACGGAGAAACACTTGGTCGGACGCTGACTGGTCGGCTGCCTGGAGCCCGAGGCTGCACTGTGCCCCCGGGGTAACTCGGGGGTGCCTGATTTGCACTGGTGATGTCCAGCACCATGCACTGAATGGCACCTGCACCGCGCACTTCCCACTAGGTTAGGCTACACGGCCTTACCTCGTCCTTTTGGATGGGGTAGGACAATTTTTTACACCCCCTCCCCGGCCTTCTGGCTAGGGCCTCTTTTATTTCTTTCTTTGATTTGCACTTTTGAGCACTTCACGTTTTTCGTTAGTTTGTCACGTTTTTTTGATTTGGGTAGTGCGGCTGTCCCTAACGGGCCTTCCATTCCCCAAACGTGACTGGGACTCTTCACCTTTTGGGGAGAGTCCCGGTCCCCTCGAGGGCAACCCCGAGCCGTAAGGCGGAGGGAAGCCTATGCGGGTCTCTCCAAACCTTCGGGTGCGGAGGACCCACCGTCCAAAACCCTTCCGGGGGTGGAGGAAACGCGGGTCTCTCTGAGCTTCGGCGAAGAGGACCCACCGATCCCTTTTTTCCCTTCCTCGGCCTTATGGTTGAGGGGGGTTAGGGGAACCATGGGGCCTTTCTCCTTTGGTAGAGGGTCCACACGTTCGTACGGCTGCCCCCTTTGCACGTGTTTAGACACAGCACTGGTGGTGGTGGGAGCACACCTCGGGCTCCCTGAGTTTCTTCAAAAAAAAAAAAAATTATGCACTAAGAGGCACATTTATCATTCAATATTTGCGCCTAAATCATCCGTTTTCGGGGGCTAGCTGCAAATATTAAGTATCACTAGAATGTATCATGAGGGACCGCAGCAGGAATGTCCATTTTACAGTAATATTGCGGCCAGATCACATTGGAAATGCTAGCCTTGATCAATGGTCCCTCAAGAAGGGCCTAATCAATTAATCAATAGGCTGCTGAGGCTGCATCCTGGAGCGCTGGGTCCTGGGTGGGTGCAGCGCTGGCACAATATAGACTGTTCCTTCTTCTGGAAGCCACAGCAGGAGGGGAACCGGGTCTCTGCAGATTCCATGCAAGCGGCATCCCGTAAATGTCCACCGCCTTCTAGAAGACAGACCCTAGAGGTCCCACTAGACATGGGGTGTCCAAACTTTTTGCGACGAGGGACAGATTTTGTGAGGTGAAATGTGTGGGGGCCGACCATTCAGCCTGACCTTCTTTGAATCATTAATCACATCAGAATGGTCCCCCACTCTGCCCCCATTCACTTTATGTCCCCCAGCATGCCCCCATTCACTGTATGTCCCCCAGCGTGCCCCCATTCACTGTGTGCCCCCATTCACTGTATGTTCCCCAGCCTGCCCCTTCACTGTATATTCCCCTGCCTGCCCCCATTCACTGTATGCAGGGCCGGTGCAAGGCACCAGAGCGCCCCAGGCAAGTCGGGGTAGGGGCGCCCCGGTGTCTGCCGCCCGGATACCTGTCCTGCAGTCAATAAGAAATAACGAGCGATATCCGCTGGGCTATGCGGAAGCGCTTCTGTTTTGGAAACACTGGCCGCACGGCGCACGCTGATTGGCTGAATCTCAGCACAGCGCCGCAGGACAGGTACCCGGGTGGCAAGGGGGGGCGAAATACCGCCCTCCAGTGGCCGGCGCCCTAGGCAAATGCCTAGATTTGCCTAGTGATGGCGCCGGCCCTGACTGTATGTCCTCCACTCTGCCCCCTTCACATTATATTCCCCTGCCTGACCATCCTTCTCTGTATGTTCCCCAGCCTGCCCCTCCTTCACTGTATGCCCCCCATTCACTGTATGTTCCCCACTCTGCACCCATTCACTCTGTCCCGTAGCTTGCCCCCCCCCCCTTCTCTGAGTGTCCAGGGGTTAAACACACACTCACCCGAAAGCCGCCAAACACATCTCACTGTGGCTGCCGACACCTCCTCACTGCTGCAGACAGCAAGGTAAAGGCTTGCTCACCGGGACCCCATCTTTAGTGTCCTGTGCTGGGCATCCTGCATCTGATGCTCCGCCCTCTTCTGGTTGGAGGCTGCGGGCCACTTGAAATGATAGCACGGGCCGCAAATGGCCCCCAGGCCGGACTTTGGACATGTCTGCACTAGACCTTTCGCAACAGTCAGGGGAAGGCATCATGCACAGCGCTACCGGGAAGTGTGGATTCCATGAGCACTGGTGCAGTCTGAGCATGCAATCCCCTGGCAACAAGCATGTAACTGCCCTTGCAATGAGCATGTACCCTCCCTGGCATTGAATATGTAACTCCCCTGGCCGTGAGCATGTAACCCCCGGCAACGAGCATGTAACTCCCCTGACAATGAGTATGTAACACCCTGACTAACGAGCATGTAGCGCCTCTGGCAACAATCATTTAACCCCTTGGCAATGAGCAAGAAGCCCCCTGGCAATGAGCATGTAACACCAGAGGTGAAGGTAGGGCTGTTGGAAGGGGAGGTTATGGTTAGACTGTGGGAGGGGGAGGTTAGGGTCAGGCTGTGGAGGGGAGGTTAAGCTAAAGGAGGTTAGGGTTAGACTGTGGGAGGGGGAGGTTAGGGTTAGGTTGCGGGAGTGGGGGTTAGGGTTAGGCTGTGGAGGGAAAGGTTATGGTTAGGCTGTGGAGGGGAAGGTTAGGGTTAGGCTGTTGAGGGGAGGTTAGGGTTAGGCTGTGGAGGGAAAGGTTATGGTTAGGCTGTGGAGGGGAAGGTTAGGGTTAGGCTGTGGAGGGGAAGGTTTGGGTCAGGTTGTGGAGTGGAAGGTTAGGGTTAGGCTGTGGAGGGGAAGGTTAGGCTGTGGGAAGGGAGGTTAGTATTCTAACCTTCTGCCCTCCCTTTCCCTACTCTTCATTCCCTCAACCTAACCCTAACCCCTCCCCCTCCCCACCCGCAGCCTGACCCTAACCTAATATTTACGTTTGGGATGTCGGCAGTAGCATACCTCCAAACACTCCTGATTTTCGTGGGACCGTCCCGGGTTTTTGGGGTGGTCTCACATTCCACCTGTAGTCAGCAGCGCCCCACAGTGGCAGTTGGGAACATGCACAAAGCATCTATTACCAGAGACTGAGGGACTCATGGCCAGCAGCTAACAGAGGTGCTATTCATGCCCCAACAGCGTAGAAAAACAGTCCATATTTTGACTTAAAAGAAAATTATAATAAACACATTAATTTTGAAATAATTGGTGAACGTGAAACGTGAAATGCTAATGACAAATTTGCGCACCCTGATGTTGATCTCCTGTGATCCTACGGGAGCAGTTTAGATCCCAGACACTGAATATTTGTCCTTACCTCTGACATACAAGAATGTTATGGAATGCATCAGGTAACAATGGGGGAGGAGAGGTGAAGCTCACCGTGATTAGGGCATTGTTACCTGCTTACAGCCCTGTCGCACCCTGCAGATCTCAGTGTGATGGGAAAGGCCCACCATCCCTTATTGACAGGACAATGATTGTGTAAGGCGGAGCGGACGTGGTATTTATTAATCCTCTGAGTGACGGGAAAGTGACGCATGGTTCCTGTAAGTGATATCCCACCTCACAGCTCAAGCAGGCTAAACTATATAGTTTATCACAGGTTCTCAAACTCGGTCCTCAGGACATAGAAACATAGAATTTGACAGCAGATAAGAACCATTTGGCCCATTTAGTTTGCCCCTTTTTTATCCTTCAGGTAATCTCAACCCTTTTTGATCCATATGGGGGAGATTCTCTAAGATAAAATTGTGGTAAAAAACCCGTTATCGGGGTTCTTACCACATTTTGGGATGCTGTAAGCATCCCCCACCGAGTGACCACGGCGGGGGGCGATGCACCATAGAAGCCTATGGGCTTCTACCGCAACCCTCCACCACCCATCACCGACCCACCGCCACCCCACACGGACCCCCGCCGCCCCGCATCGCCCCCTCTCACCTGTGTCCGGGCAGCACAGAGCTGTGCTGCCCGGACCTGTGACCTCCTCCTCCCTGCACTGATCCTCTTCCGGGTGCAGGGAGGAGGAGAGCCCAGCACAGCAGCAGCAGCAGTAGCAGCAGAAGCGCCGGGTAAGGGAGGAGGGGAGAGCCGCCGGGTCCCCATGGGACCCGCTGACTATCGCAAAGGACAGCTCTTAACGCAAGAGCTGTCCTTTGCCATAATTATCGCATATGTTAGTGCATATGGGATAATTATGAATGCGAAGTGCGGCGATAGGGGGCGGAGCTGGGGTGCGGATGTTAGAGCATCCCCCCTATGTCTTTGTAAGATATTCATATGCCCATCCCAAGCATGTTTAAATTGCTCTACTGTATTTGCCTCTACCACCTCTGATGGGAGGCAATTCCACTTATCCACTACCCTTTCTGTGAAGTAATTCTTCCTTACATTTCCCCTGAACCTCCCTCCCTCCTTGGGTTTTTGAGTCCCAAGTGCATAATTTTGCATTTTTTTGCATTAAACTGTAGTTGCCATGCTCTTGACCAGTTCTCAAGTTTACCTAGATCATCAGTCATTTGATTTACCCCTCCTGGTGTGTCTACTCTGTTGCATATCTTTGTATCATCTGCAAAAAGGCATACTTTCCCTTCAATACCATTTGCAATGTCACTAACAAAGATATTAAAGAGCACTGGTCCAAGTACAGATCCCTGGGGTACTCCACTGGTAACATGTCCCTTCATAGAATGCACTCCATTTACTACAACTCTCTGCTTCCTATCCTGCAACCTGGTTCTTGCTCATTTAATTGTTTTACAATCCAATCCCACACAAGTTTATTTAGCAGCCTGCAATGTGGGACAGTGTCAAATGCCTTACTAAAGTCTAGATAATCCACATCTACAGCCCCCCCTTCATCTATTACTTTGGTCACGGAGTCAAAAAAGTAAATAAAGATTTGTTTGGCACGATCTCCCTGCAGTAAAACCATGCTGTTTTGGATCCTGTAAGTTGTTTAATTTAAGATATTCCACTATTCTTTTTTTTAATAGTGTTTCCATTAATTTCCCTACTACTGATGTAAGCTCATTGGTCTGTAGTTACTTGCTTCTTCTTTGCTTTTGTGCAGTGGACCTACATTTGCTCTTTTCCAGTCCTCTGGAACTGCGCCTGTATCTAGGACCCCACACACTGCACATTTCCAGGTTTCCGCACAGAATCACAAGTGAAATAATTAGCTCTACTGGTGGATCTTTTCATATGTGTCAATGAGTAATGAGTACACATGTGCACCTGCCGGATGATCTGGAGGACGTGAACAGTGTGGGGTCATGAGGACCGAGTTTGAAAGTCTATAGGAAGAGGAGAGGAGACTTAAGCTGTGTACACACGGGGGCGATAGGGGCTGAAATCGCTGGAAATATGGTCGCTGGCGACCATATTGCCAGTGATGGGAGTGTGCCCAGGCGATAAATTGCCGGGTGCGCGATCCCGTTTTCACCCCATTCTAATCGCTGGTCCCAGGAGCTTGCTGATTACCTCTGTGGCTCCCCCGGCAGAGGTTCCTTTTCATCAGCGACCATCTCTGGTCGCTGATGAAAAGGAGACACTGAGCAATATATCTCCCCCGTGTGTACGCACCTTTAATGGTGACTGCAGATTGGGGACATTCTAGGTTTTCCCTCTACTGTATGAGCTAAATTCCAACATCAAATGTTTGCATTACTCACAGGATGCATAAGAATAGGATGCAATTGTAGGTCGGCAATGTCAGTGTCAGAATTCATAATGATGACACCACAATGTTGACACCATTTTGATGTTCATTTTATTCAAATGTTGGCGTGTCATCATTTTCAGAATCATGAAATTTGAACATTGTCGGAATACCGGCATTAGTGTTAGGCTGCGGGATGAGAGGGCAAGGGTTAGGCTAAGGGGTAGAGGTTAAGACTAGGCACCGGTGGGGGGGGGGGGGGGGGGGGGGGGAATGTGACTGACAGTTACTTGATTCCCGGACCCAGTTGCAGCTATCGGGAGCAGGTAAATCACCGCTGGGCCACCAAGGTGAATATGGTATGTTGACATTCTATCATGTCTACATTTCGCCAGTGTTGACATGATTAGTACTGACATGCAAAGCATGTTAACATTATGAACATGTCAGCATTCTTATAAGGCTCCAATTGGAAAACACCAATTAATACTGTAGTTTGTTTTTACTTGCTACGCAGAGTTTCAGAGCTAAAATCTGATTGGTTACAAGGGACGACTTCTCCACTTCACTTCCCCCCTCTCGGGGGGTAATTATGCATCAGAGAACATGTAAATCCATACTAGCCTACATTAAGTGTCTCCTGTCCGGGAGAAGCCTAGAGAGGAGAATCTCTGCAGCCCCGCCCCCGCCCCCTTTCCTACAAATCCTGTGATTTGTGGCTCTTCGGGGGGGGTTGTACTAAATTACACGATTTGCGCCCACAAAGAGTTGTGAATTCCAGTATATTCCCCGCCCCCTGGAGGGGGTGCGGGGGACCCACAAAATGCTGGAGGCTAGCCCACCCTTTTCGGGGGGGGGATGTGGTAGTCATGATGTTATAATATAGTTCTCGAAGCCGGATTAAGGATCTTACCTAGGACCCCATGAGGTCTTAATTGGGTTTTGATTTTACTCAGGTACTGCTATGCAATGGACACGAGGCACTTAGTAAGATGTATATAAACTGTACAATTATTTCAGCTTGTTTCATTCATAAGAATGCAGCACACCATTATACTGACATCAGTGAGACACGAGGCACCAAATGCCTCAGCAAATAGAACCGTTGCAAGTGAGGTTTCTCCTGACCTGACAGCTACTAATTGAGGATGGGTGAGGTACTGTAAGTAGGAAACATATTTTGGAATTACAAACATACATTGTTGATGATAATAATGACAACGATGACACATTCACCTTAAATATTCACACCCAAACAACTCACACCGGTGATACATTGTTATATATATATATACTGTGTGTCATTAGTTACCTATGATTCTGACACTAAGCAAACAAGAACAAAGAACAATGACTGTTTAATTACGGAGCACAAATGGAAAAATATATGACTTGGTTCCATATGACAGATGTACAGAAGGTATTTAATTAATGATTCACTCATTGGCAACTTCCAACATGAACTTTCTTGCTGAAGAGAACAGGGCACAAGTGTAATAGCTGCGGGTAGTAAAGGCTTTGGTGATTCCACTGCGAACCCCGAAACGTTGGTATGATGCCCATTATTTGAATAAACGTTTTGTGCTATTACAAGTGTCTGAGTGCTGCTGTTTACATACTTGGCATCCATGACATTTCTACTGAGGGTACCGGATATATATAGAGATAAAAAGAATCAGAGGCACTCAGAGACTGCTTTAATGGTAAAGTTATATTTAAAAGCAAATCCATATTGCATCTATAGATCAGGGCAGCCTACCTGACCCTCTCCTTCAGGGAGACAATGCTCTGTTCCTGGCCTTCCCTAGTAATTAGTGTGACCACCTCATCCCTTTAATTTCCGGACACATATTAATCACACAGGTTCTGTGGCAGTTTAAAACCAGGGATTTCACCGTCCGGCAGGAGCCGGAGTGTGTGAAACCAGCCTAATGGTAATGTAGGATTACAATCACCTGTGGTGACACCTTTCTTATCAATTATCTAGCTCCTCACAGGTGCTGGCAATCATACATTATCCATACCTCCCAGCATGCCCCTCTCCAGGAGGACACAATGCTCTGTTCCTGGGCTTCCCTGGTAATGTATGATTGCCATCACCTGTGATTACACCTTTCTTATCAGTTACCTAGCTCCCCACAGGTGCTGGCAATCATACATTACCAGAGACGTCTAGGAACAGAGCATTTTCTCCCTGAAGGAGAGGGTAATTTAGGCAACCCTGCTATAGATGCAGCATACCTCTTATCATGCCCTTCTCCAGGAGCGACACAATGCTCTGCTCCTGGACTTCCCTCTGAATCTATTATTTCAATCACTTGTGGTTAAACCCCTTTGCTATCTATTACCTAGTTCAACACAGGTGACAGCAATCACAAATAGAGAGAAGCCCAGGAATAGATCATTCTGTCCCTCTTGGAATGGATCATTTTGGGAGGTATGATGCAGTGCCTGATTAGCCAATAGGCTAAAATAGCCTAGGGCACCAGGATTATGGGAGGGTCTTGCAGGTGACAGCAGAGGAATAAAACTAGTTTATCCCATGCTTGTTGGCTATAACCCATCCTGGTGTACATGGGGGGGGGGGGTAAAGTTCTTAAGGTGACTGCCAGATATTTCTACACCAGGGACCTTATTCTAATTTAATCGGTCCCCCGGAAACCGGTTTTTGCGTCTGTATTTCTTTGCATGTGCAGACGCAGGGTGCGAGCGGGCAAGGCGAACTACTTGTACACCATCCTGCTCGCACCTAGAAGTAAGGGCGGGGGGCATCAGTGGGGGGCACAACCCATGTGATCGCCCAGCGTTAACATGCAAATTGCCCGGTGACGCTGTTGCCCTAGCGTATGGTAAGGCATGAAATACCGCCTGTCGGCACATGTCAGCTAAAAAAAAAGTGAAATTCCCATGTCGACCTTTTTACTGTCAACCGTCACAATGTTGACCTAATGCTTGTGTTGACTTTTTGACCCTGTCGTCCTTAGACTTATCAACGTTTTGTCTGCGTCTACCTAAGGCCTGTCGACCTTCAGTGGTCAACACAATGTATGTATGTCAACCTTCATGGTATCGACCTAATTTTTGTTACCTGTGGGGAAAAGTGTGATTGTTTTTTTTTTTTCATATGGGAGCCTTTGTTGTTGTTTTTGTTTTTCTGTGGGAGCCAATGTGTTTTTCCCTGTGGGGGTCTCATTGTGTGCCTTGGCAATTTTGCTTGGTGTGCCACGAACTGAAAAAGGTCGAAAATAACTGCTATATGATGTTGTGGGCGGGGCATTGGGAAATCTCAAAACGAGGTAAGGTAGCCAATCATGTGCCCAAGTGGCAGTTTGGTTGTTTGACAGTAAATGGTTGTTATAGTAACTGTGAGAAGGTGCAGCGTGTGGGGGGTGAGGCGGACAGTACTGTGTGATTTAATTATCGGATTCTGAGAAATGTAGGGTTTATAGGGGTGTGTGTTTATGATGCACTTATAAATGAGAATAATATAGTTTATCTTTGTAATCAGATCTCCGAATCGGTTACAACACTGAGCAAACGCCTCATGTTTACATAAGTGAGACAAGTTCTGTAGATTTGGGACATCTCCACCATTTATTCCCAGAGCGATACAACATTCCTCAGATTCCCCGTCCTGTGCAGAGGGGAAGTTGTGTGATCCTGTGTTACCATCGGGGGAATGCTGAGATTGCTACAGTCGCTTTCAAGTGGTGACTGCTCTTATGGTTACGCTATGACATGCGGTGACCTGCAGCTGAAAGTGTTGACAATTTGTGATGACACATGGGCATACCTCCCAACTGTCCTCCCAACTGTCCTGCTTTCCGCGGGAACGCTCCTACTGCGCGCTCCAGCGTCCCTCCTCAGCCATCCTGGAAGTTGGGTGGTATGCATGGGGCTAGGGCTGGTGTAAGGCTTCTCAGCACCCTAGGCAAAACTTCAACTTACTCCCCTCCCCCCGGAAGGTGGGCAAGTCCCCTGCTTTCCCTTGAGGTCCTCTGCACCCTCCCCTTTGCCACCCACAACAGAGTACAAGGAGGAGGGGGCAGCAATGTAGGAAATTTGACTCAAGGGAAAATATAGAGGTCTTAGAAGTTCCACAGCCACCACCTGCATTAAGGACAACAAGGATCCTCATAGACATCCTTGATTTTTTAATTTGTAGACTTGATGGCGCCCCCCAAGATACTGGCGCCCTAGGCAGCTGCCTAAAGCTGCCTAGTGGTAGAGCCGGCCCTGCATGGGGCTAGATGTCTTAAGCTTCAAAAAGTGATAAAATGCAAAGAAATAAAGTACCAGCCAGTTAGCTCCTAACTGCATAGTTACCTCCCCTGCTGCATTCTGCAGGAGACTCCCTGACATAGCAGCAATCTCCCTCTCTCCCTCATTAGTCTAGCAATCTCCCTCATGTCACCTTGCCCACATTACACTGTTACATCGTAGTTACCTCCCTCCTGCATTCTGCAGGAGACTCCCTAACATAGCAGCAATCTCCCTCTCTCCCTCATTAGTCTAGCAATCTCCCTCATGTCACCTAGCCCACATTACACTGTTACATCATAGTTACCTCCCCTCCTGCATTCTGCAGGAGACTCCCTGACATAGCAGCAATCTCCCTCTCTCCCTCATTAGTCTCGCAATCTCCCTCATGTCACCTAGCCCATACTACACTGTTACATCATAGTTACCTCCCCTCCTGCATTCTGCAGGAGTCTCCCTGACATAGCAGCAATATCCCTCTCTCCCTCATTAGTCTAGCAATCTCCCTCATGTCACCTAGCCCACATTACACTGTTACATCATAGTTACCTTCCCTCCAGCATTCTGCAGAAGACTCCCTGACATAGCAGCAATCTCCCTCTCTCCCTCATTAGTCTAGCAATCTCTCTCATGTCACCTAGCCCACATTACACTGTTACATCATAGTTACCTCCCCTCCTGCATTCTGCAGGAGACTCCCTGACATAGCAGCAATCTCCCTCTCTCCCTCATTAGTCTCGCAATCTCCCTCCTGTCAACTAGCCCATATTACACTGTTACATCATAGTTACCTCCCCTCCTGCATTCTGCAGGAGTCTCCCTGACATAGCAGCAATCTCCCTCTCTCCCTCATTAGTCTCGCAATCTCCCTCCTGTCACCTAGCCCACATTATACTGTTACATCATAGTTACCTCCCCTCATGCATTCAGCAGGAGACTCCCTGACATAGCAGCAATCTCCCTCTCTCCCTCATTAGTCTAGCAATCTCCCTCATGCCATCTAGCCCACATTATACTGTTACATCATAGTTACCTCCCCTCATGCATTCAGCAGGAGACTCCCTGACATAGCAGCAATCTCCCTCTCTACCTCATTTGTCTAGCAATCTCCCTCATGTCACCTAGCCCACATTACACTGTTACATCATAGTTACCTCCCCTCCTGCATTCTGCAGGAGACTCCCTGACATAGCAGCAATCTCCCTCTCTCCCTCATTAGTCTCGCAATCTCCCTCCTGTCAACTAGCCCATATTACACTGTTACATCATAGTTACCTCCCCTCCTGCATTCTGCAGGAGTCTCCCTGACATGGCAGCAATCTCCCTCTCCCCCTCATTAAAAATTATATATTGTGAAAAAATATATAAAGACTACCTTAATACAAAGTATTGAAGAAAAAACGGAGGCCCTTTGGGTGACCATAGAAACAGGGGAGAAGGCGATTCTTCGTATAGGGGTGATCTACAGACCACCAGGTCAGGAAGAGGAACTTGACAAGAGCCTATTGCAGGACATCAATAAAATGGCATTAAAAGGAAAGGTGATAATCATGGGAGACTTTAATCTACCTGATGTAAACTGGGAGCTGCCTGTTGCAAGTTCCACCAGAAGTAGGGACATGCTAAATTCCTTGCAAGGAGCATCCCTCCAGCAATTGGTGAGGGAGCCCACTCGTAAGGACGCAATATTAGACTTAATACTTACAAATGGTGACAGAATATCTGACATAAATGTGGGTGAAAATCTGGGATCCAGTGACCATCAAGCAGTATGGTTCAAAATAAAGACAGAGACTGACTCATCGCACACAAAAACAAAGGTGTTAGATTTTAGGAAGGCTGATTTTGTAGAGATGGGAAACTCTGTAAGGGATTCTTTGGCAGAGTGGAAGAACTTGGAAGGAGTGCAGGATAAGTGGGAAAAAATAAAAAGTGCAATTCTAAAAGCAACAGAACTTTGTGTCAAAAGAGTTAGGAAAAACACAAGAAAAAGAAAGCCATTGTGGTTTGCAAAAGAAGTAGCAAGTATTGTGAAAGCAAAAAAGTTGGCCTTTAAGAAATTTAAGCAGACGCAGAAGAATGAGGACAAAGAGGTGTATCTTGTTAGACAGAAGGAGGCTAAGAAGGTAATCAGATGTGCAAAAGCACAGGCTGAAGAGAAAATGGCCCAGTCAGTGGGTAAAGGGGGAAAAACTTTTTTTAGGTATATAAGTGAAAGGAGAAAAACAAAAAGTGGAATAATTAGACTGAAGACAGAGAGTGGAAGTTTTCTTGAGGGGGACAATGTAATAGCAGATAATATTAATAATTATTTCTGCTCAGTATTCACTGCTGAAAGAGAGGGGAAGGGGCCACAGTTAAGTTGCAAGTATGGTCAGAAAACTGAGGGAGAGACAAGTACATTTACAGAGGAGAAAGTCCTCACAGAACTCTCAAAACTGAAAGTGGATAAATCAATGGGGCCAGATGGGATACATCCAAGGATACTAAAAGAGCTTAAAGGGGAGCTGGTAAAACCAATAACAGAATTATTCAACCAGTCACTAGCTACTGGAGTAATCCCAGAGGACTGGAAAACAGCGAATGTAGTCCCACTGCACAAAAGTGGAAGCAAGGAAGAGGTAAGCAACTATCGACCAGTGAGCCTTACATCAGTAGTAGGGAAATTGATGGAAACACTCTTAAAACAAAGAGTTGTAGAATATCTCAAAACCAGCAATTTACAGGATCCAAAACAGCATGGGTTTACTGGGGGAAGATCATGTCAAACAAATCTTATTGACTTTTTTGACTGGGTGACTAAAGTAATAGATCAAGGTGGGGCTGTAGATGTAGCTTATCTAGACTTTAGTAAAGCTTTTGACACTGTCCCACATCGCAGACTGTTAAATAAACTTGAAAGCTTGGGATTGGATTCTAAGATAGTTGAATGGATAAGAGCGTGGTTGCAGGACAGAAAACAGAGAGTTGTAGTAAACGGAGTACAGTCAAAGGAGGGAAAGGTTACAAGTGGAGTACCCCAGGGATCTGTACTTGGACCGGTGCTTTTTAATATCTTTATTGGTGATATTGCAAATGGAATTGAGGGTAAAATGTGCCTTTTTGCAGATGACACAAAGGTATGCAACAGGGTAGACACACCAGGAGGGGTAAAACAAATGATTGAGGATCTAGGCAGATTAGAGAAATGGTCAAGAGAATGGCAACTACAGTTTAATGCCAAAAAATGCAAAATCATGCACTTGGGTCTCAGAAATCCAAAGACTCAATATAGTATAAATGGCACTATAATGGAAACTACTGAGGAAGAGAGGGATCTAGGTGTCACTATTTCAGGGGACTTAAAAGCAGGTAGGCAATGTAACAAAGCAATGAAGAAGGCAAGTCAGATGCTTGGTTGCATAGGGAGAGGTATCAGCAGTAGAAAGAAAGAAGTAATAATGCCACTGTATAGGTCATTGGTACGACCTCACCTAGAGTATTGTGTTCAGTTCTGGAGGCCATATCTCCAGAAGGATATAAATACATTAGAGACTGTACAAAGAAGAGCAACTAAAATGGTGCATGGCTTACATCACAAAACGTACCAGGAAAGACTAAAAGATCTTAATATGTATACTTTAGAGCAGAGAAGGGAAAGGGGGGACATGATAGAAACTTTCAAATATATCAAGGGCTTTAACAAGGTACAGGTGGGAGACATTCTTCACAGGAAAAGGAGCAACAGAACACGAGGACATGCACTGAAACTAGAGGGAGGAAGATTCAGGGGAAATGCGAGGAAGAATTTTTTCACAGAAAGAGTAGTAGATAAGTGGAATAGCCTCCCAACAGAGGTGGTAGACGCAAATACAGTAGTACAATTTAAACATGCTTGGGATAAGCATATTGATATCCTTACAAAAAAATAAGGATCAAATATGGTTTGAGGTAACATGTTTAAAAAAAGGGGCAGACTAGATGGGCCAAGTGGTTCTTATCTGCCGTCAAATTCTATGTTTCTATGTTTCTATTAGTCTAGCAATCTCCATCATGTCACCCAGCCCACATTACACTGTTACATCATAGTTACCTCCCCTCCTGCATTCTGCAGGAGACTCCCTGACATAGCAGCAATCTCCCTCTCTACCTCATTAGTCTAGCAATCTCCCTCATGTCACCTAGCCCACATTACACTGTTACATCATAGTTACCTCCCCTCCTGCATTCTGCAGGAGACTCCCTGACATAGCAGCAATCTCCCTCTCTCCCTCATTAGTCCAGCAATCTCCCTCATGTCACCTAGCCCACATTACACTGTTACATCAGAGTTACCTCTCCTCCTGCATTCTGCAGGAGACTCCCTGACATAGCAGCAATCTCCCTCTCTCCCTCATTAGTCTAGCAACCTCCCTTATGTCCCTAGCCCACATTATACTGTTACATCATAGTTACCTCCCCTCATGCATTCAGCAGGAGACTCCCTGACATAGCAGCAATCTCCCTCTCTCCCTCATTAGTCTAGCAATCTCCCTCATGTCATCTAGCCCACATTATACTGTTACATCATAGTTACCTCCCCTCATGCATTCAGCAGGAGACTCCCTGACATAGCAGCAATCTCCCTCTCTCCCTCATTAGTCTAGCAATCTCCCTCATGTCACCTAGCCCACATTATACACTGTTACATCATAGTTACCTCCCCTCCTGCATTCTGCAGGAGACTCCCTGACATAGCAGCAATCTCCCTCTCTCCCTCATTAGTCTAGCAATCTCCCTCATGTCACCTAGCCCACATTACACTGTTACATTTTTGGGGAAAAAAGTAGTAAGAGACAGACACATTTACTTTGTATCATCAGCGCCATTTCCCAGCACTTACCAAGTACAGTATAGTATCTCTTACTAACTGCTTTGGGGATCATCTACATTTGGATATTAGTCATTATAAAAGATTCCTCTCAGATGTAGCAGTACACACCCACGCTTCTAGGTACCACGTCTCTTTTCACAATCTCTCCATATATGGAACTAGACACGCCCTTTGGATGGAGCATGACACGCCCCCTCAATGAGACGCCTTGCAGAATTCTACTACCAACTATAGTCTCCCTGAAACTAGTTTTCAAAAGTAGGTAGGTATGCCTAACTGCCATGTTACAGACTGTGGGGTGTGATTCGGACCTGGACAGCCATTTCCAAATTCGACCACCAGCCTGTGGTGCGGATTTGCGCATGAGCGAATATGCGGATGTGCAGGCCCCCTGTGCGAACGCCATTGGCAAGTATCAGACTCGCTGATGCGTTTGCTTTGGAAGGGCCGGAAGGGGGCCGGCACAGGAACGCCCAGCATTTATAAGCGTCCAGACTGACTCTTATTTGCGAACAGGAAAATAATTATTCAAGGGTCGGAGACCAATCTATTGGTTACGGTTAGGGTGAGCCTTATAATGGGGGGGTTACAGTAATTCAGACTTCCTTTCTCATCTGTGTTTTTATTATTATTATTATTATTATTATTATTATTATTATTATTATTATTGTTTATAAGGCGCCACAAGGGTTCCGCAGCGCCTAACAATACATAGATGAACAAAAACAGGAAAATAACTAATTGCAGTACAAGACAATTTAGGACAAGTACATGGGAAATACAGACAGTTCCATCAGGGGACAGGACACTGACACAATTATTATGACACAATACTAAGAAAAGCACATGTGGAGAGAGGGCCCTGCTCGTCAGAGCTTACATTCTAATACCCGTATTTGCAGTTTCCATACTGGGCATGTGCAGATCTTTGCGTACAGTACCGATTGTCGTGCGCCATTTCGGGGGCGGGGACAGTGTGGCGATAGGCTGCATTTTTGTTTTCGACAAAACAGTTTGCACTACGCCAGCTCAGGGGCGAATTTAGGGGTCAGGCCGCCCCTAGGCACAACATTTTTGTGCCCCCCCCCCCCATTTTAATGTAATCATATGTATATACATTGTTATTTATATATTCCATTAAAATTTTACTGTAGCCCACCTTAATATTTTTTTAAGCACTCTGGACTGCTCACGGTACGGAGGACCCGGAGGGAGGGAGGCACTTATTAGTACAGGGATTAGCACAGTGTCTCCGTCAGTCTCTCTCCGGCTCACACACTGTGACTGACTGAGCGCAGGGGGGATCTGCGTGCCACTCAGCTCAGCTGTTGGATACACAGCAGCCAATAGACTGTGTGTGTGTGTAGAGTAGCCAATGGGCAGGAGCCGGCAGCAGTGAGCCTGAGCCATTTCTGGAAGCGCAGGGGGACCGTCAGACCCAGCCACTAAGCGGTGATGTTATGTGCATGGCAGAGTGGGTGGGCAGTGACGAGCGGCGCTGCCGCCAACATATGATAATTCATGTCTGCGGCGGCGTCACTCGCCGCTGCCCTCCTGCTGTGCCACGCTGCTATTTAACTGAATGTCAGCCTGCCTGCCGCCCTTAATTGGTGCCGCCCTGAGGCCGGTGCCTCACGGGCCTAGGCACAAATCCAGCCCTGCGCCAGCTGGTTACCTGCTTTGCCTGAAAGGCCCAATTACTGTACACCTAAATACGCAGAGGCCATGGGGACGACAGGTGATGCCATTAATCCCTGAATTCTTATTAATTCACTGTTATCAAATATTTCGAAGCATCCGCTGGGAATTTCCATCCTTATTTGAAGTCTGTGAATGAGTGAAATGTGCAGCATCTGGAAATCTGACAAATCGTTTCTCTAAGTTGCAGAAAGTCCAATAAATTGTTCCTTTAGTGCTGCTGTAGCCGGATTGTGCCTCTTGTCAGCGCAGATATCCCTGCGGCATTGACACCGCGCTCAAAGGTAGCAGCCAAGTGTGAAACCTATTAGCGGCAGTTAGCAGACAATAACCTGATTGTCCATTAAGAATCCATAATGACTGTCACACTTCGCTACACATGTCCCAGGGAAACTTTCTATTTCTACCTCTAACTGTCTGATCCGTTACTTATCACAGTGTTTTATTCCTGAATGTGACGTCTCTGAGCGCGGCGCCGCACTTCCTCAGATCACAAAATGATATCAGCGTGGTTCTGGTATTGCACATTGCTGTGTGCTGCCAAGGTCGTACGGGTCACACACCCCTAGTCCAAGGTCACAGCTTGGAAGCACTTTGAGTCCTATTGGGAGAAAAGCGCTATATTAATATCATTATTATTATTATTATTACTATTATTATTATTATTATTATTATTATTAACACAATGATGTCACACTTATGGGGAATTCAAGTAACCGTGTGAAATTTTACTGAGAAAAAACTAGTTTTTGTTGCTCTTTTTGCCCGAGGAGGGTTTTTTGGGGAGGGGCAATGGAAGCAATGCCAATTTTGTTTGTGGTAAAATGTATCCATTTTCATACAAAAAAAAAATCACAGGGATCTGGGAACTTACAGTATGCCCACTACAATAATGCCCCCTGTACCATATTATACCCCACTACAGTAATGCCCCTGCACCATATTATACCTCACTACAGTAATTCCCCTGCACCATATTATACCACACACAGTAATGCACCTGCACCATATTATGCCCCAACACCATATTATACCACTCACAGTAATGCCCCTGCATCATATTATACTCCAGAAAGTAATGCCCCCTACATTATATTATGCCTCACACAGTAATGAACCCTTGCACCATATTATGTCCCACACAGTAATGCCCTTGCACCATATTATGCCCAACACAATATTGGCCCTTGCACCATATTATGTCCAACACAGTAATACCCCTGCACCATGTTATGCCCCACACAGTAATGCCCCTTGCACCATATTATGCCCAACACAATAATGCCCCTTGCACCATATCATGCCTCACACTGTAATGCCCCTGCACCATATTATGCCCCACTACAGTAATTCCCCTGCACCATATTATACCACACACAGTAATGCACCTGCACCATATTATACCCCACACAGTAATGCCCCTACACCATATTATACCACTCACAGTAATGCCCCTGCATCATATTATACTCCGGAAAGTAATGCCCCCTACATTATATTATGCCTCACACAGTAATGAACTTTTGCACCATATTATGCCCCACACAATATTGGCCCTTGCACCATATTATGCCCAACACAGTAATGCCCCTTGCACCATATTATGCCCAACACAGTAATGCCCCTTGCACCATATCATGCCTCACACTGTAATGCCCCTGCACCATATTATGCCCCACTACAGTAATTCCCCTGCACCATATTATACCACACACAGTAATGCACCTGCACCATATTATACCCCACACAGTAATGCCCCTACACCATATTATACCACTCACAGTAATGCCCCTGCATCATATTATACTCCGGAAAGTAATGCCCCCTACATTATATTATGCCTCACACAGTAATGAACCCTTGCACCATATTATGCCCCACACAATATTGGCCCTTGCACCATATTATGCCCAACACAGTAATGCCCCTTACACCATATTATGCCCCACACAGTAATACCCCTGCACCATGTTATGCCCCACACAGTAATGCCCCTTGCAACCTATTATGCCCAACACAGTAATGCCCCTTGCACCATATCATGCCTCACACTGTAATGCCCCTGCACCATATTATGCCCCACACAGTAATGCCCCTGCACCATATTATGCCCCACACAGTAATGGCCCTTGCACCATATTATACCACTCACAGTAATGCCCCTGCACCATATTATACCCCACACGGTAATGCCCCCTACATTATATTATGCCACACACAGTAATGAACTTTTGCACTGTATTATGTCCCACACAGTAATGCCCTTGCACTATTTTATGCCCAACACAATATTGGCCCTTGCACCATATTATGCCCAACACAATAATGCCCCTTACACCATATTATGCTCCACACAATATTGGCCCTTACACCATATTATGCCCCACACAGTAATGACCTTGCACCATATTATGCCCCACACAATATTGGCCCTTGCACCTTATTATGCCCAACACAGTAATGCCCCTTGCACCATATTAAGCCTCACACCGTAATGCCCCTGCACCATATTATGCCCCACACAGTAATGCCCCTGCACCATATTATGTCCCACACAGTAATGGCCCTTGCACCATATTATACCACACACAGCAATGCCCCTTTCACCATATTATGCCCCACACAGTAATGACCCTTGCACCATATTATACCCCAAACAGTAATGCCCCTTTCACCATATTATGCCCCACACAGTAATGGCCCTTGCACCATATTATACCACACACAGTAATGACCCTTTCATCATATTATGCCCCACACAGTAATGGCCCTTGCACCATATTATACCACACACAGTAATGACCCTTTCACTATATTATGCCCCACACAGTAATGGCCCCTGCACCATATTATACCACGCACAGTAATGGCCCCTGCACCATATTATACCACACACAGTAATGCCCCTGCACCATATTATACCACACACAGTAATACCCCTGCACCATATTATACCACACAGTAATGGCCCTTGCACCATATTATACCACATATAGTAATGAACCTTTAACCATATTATGCCCCACACAGTAATGGCCCTTGTACCATATTATGCCCCGCACAGTAATGGCCCTTGCGCCATATTATACCACACACAGTAATGACCCTTTCACCATATTATGCCCCACACAGTATCGGCCCTGCACCATATTATACCACACAAAGTAATGACCCTTTCACCATATTATACCACACACAGTAATGGCCCCTGCACCATATTATGCCCCACACAGTAATGGCCCCTGCACCATATTATACTGTACCTCACACAGTAATTCCCCAAGCACTATTACTAAGATGGGAGTTCTACTGAAAATGGGATGTTTTCCTTAGCAACCAATCAGATCCTATTTATTATCTTCTAGAAGATGCTAAATACATTAGAAATAGAATGTGATTCATTACTGGGGGCAGCATCCCATCTTCAATATAACTCTCATCTTAGTAAATTACCCCTAAGAGCACTAAAGTTGGGTTATGTTTAAGGTCAATATTTATTTTATAGCCCAGTGCATGTTTCTAGGTCTCCTTACAGCATAGGCAAACGCAAGGGGGGGGGGGGGGGGGGTTCTGATTGCCCGAAAAACCCCTCTCCTCTTGGCAAGTGCCTTAAATTATGACAACAATAGCACTGTAAGGGACAGAGCGAAGCTGCTGCACATTCCCAGTGTACCAGTTCTTCTACCACATGTACTGTATATGTGGATCTGAACCATCAAACATCGCACTGGACCAGAGAGCAGCTGCCAGGAGGAAGAGACAGGAGCCTTAACATGTAGTGGGAGATCATGAGCTTAGAAAGTGTAGTACTGGATCTATTATGTCTGTAAATTTATTTATTTATTATGATATGTTTAACATTTTCCTGAACACTAATCTTATTTAAATGTTCAAAACTGCTTATACTATAGACCATCTGTAATGTTGAATATTAATTCTGTACAGATTAATTCTTCCATTGTATAAAAAAGACCAATATTCAGGGTTGTTACTGCCCCCCCAGACTCCCGTACTAACTCCAGTGCACTGCAGAGTGGGAGATTTTGGATTACATTTGGAAACTCCACCCTCTAAAAATCCTCAGTTTGCCACTGTACAGAATCTCATGTAAAATAATTAGCTCAACCTGTGGAACCTTTTAAATGTGTCAGTGAGTAATGAATGCACCTGTGCACTTGCCGAGGGACATGGGGAAATTCAACTGCTTGGGTTCCTTGAAGACCAAGTTTGAGAAGGGTGGGATTCTCTAATATTAATATGCGGTAAAAACCCTGTTATCAGGGTTTTTACCGCATTTTGATATGCACGTGGGTTTTCGCTGCAAGGGGTATTGCCAGCAAAAGCTGGCGATACCCCATAGAAGCCTATGTGCTTCTTAATGCACCCATGCCGCCCTAAATGGACCCTCACCCTCACCTGTGTCAGGGCAGCACAGAGCTGTGCTGCCCGGACCAGTGACCTCCTCCTCCCTGCACTAAAAATTCTCTTCCGGGTGCAGGGAGGAGGAGGAGGAGGAGGAGAGCCCGCCCCCCTGCAGCAGCAGCAGCAAAATAGCCGGGTAAGGGAGGGAGGGGGGAGCCGCCAGGACCCGCTGTGCATCGCTGGCTCACCACAAAGGACAGCTCTTAACGCTACAGCTGTCCTTTGCCATAATTATCGCATATGCGATAATTATGTCTGCAGTACAGCGGACGGGGGGCGCGAATTTTAGAGCATCCCGCCCTTAGAGAGGCACAATGCGCATAATTACTGCAATGTAAAAAAATTATAGGTACTCTTTACTTAGAACGGCGCCCACGATTTTGATCGTGGGCATCGTTAGTAAAAAAATCTTGGGCATCTCGGGCATTGAATGCACTAAAAATCGGGTGCGAAAGAGTACCAAATTATATTGGCAGGTGATTATACAGGGGATCAGGGAGTACAGATCTGCAATCAAATTAGGCTTTTGGAGTGTGGGAGGAAAGTCGGGCACTTGGAGGAAACACACTCACAAGCAAAGAGAGAACATATAAACCCCACACCAAGCCTTGGTCAGGTGCTGACCTTTCGACCTCTAGGCTGTGAGGAAGCAATGCTAGCCAATACACCAACCATGCTGCACCCTCCAGCCAGTCATTCTCTCCTATCCGATCTGAACGGCAATATCACAGTACACAGAATAAACTGATATTATCCATTGTTATTTTTATATGAACCCTTGCGGTACTGATGCTGAACGGGAAATGCTTTATTTTTGGAATGCCTGATATTACAAACGAGAGAAATATCTCCGGGTATATAGAAAGTAAATGCCTGGAGGCATCCGGGGGGTTAATTACCTGCAATATGCATCTTTTTTTTGCAAATAGAAGATATTAGGGGCTAATTAACATTCCCTGATATATATACACGTGCGGTGAGGTTACAATACTTGCCCTTTCTGAACATATAAATAATCATCCGGTTTTATAATGAGCCTATGAATCAGTTTCACTGTATCTGCAATTATAAGAACATTACTTCTGCTGCGGAAAATCAATTTCCCCTTAGCTGCGATAGGAACTGCGCAATAGGTGCTCGGCGTTGTATAGGCCGTTATCCTGGAATGCATCTTCTGCTTGTTATGTTTAATTAACATTTCACATGAAGAACATTTCCTCAGAGAACAGAGTTATTCTTTATAGCATCTGAAACATGTTGTTTTATCACTTATCGAACACGTTTTTTATGAATTTAATACACGATCAGCATTTCGGAGAACGCACTTTACTAATGTGGCAGCGACGGCGGTTTTGTGGGCTAAAAGATGTTTCTGAGAAATCAATTCACTGAAATATAAAGAAAAAACACCCAGAGGCGAACGGTCTTTCTCTGACGTGGGCAGAGTTTTGTCAGGTGGAATGTGGAAGACAGGAAAATACATTTGGGTGATCGCCGGATGGGATGATGGAGGTTAGGATACCGATGTTGGCATAGCGGTAGAGAAAACGGGTGTGGTATAACACCCCGACAGTCAGGATTCCGACAGTCATTAGCCCGACGTCAGAATCTCGACTGCACGGACTAAGACACCGGGGGGGACGCAACCAAGCCCCTTCCGAGCTCACTGCGCTAGCCAGTTATTTTATTCTCCCTCTATCAGGGTCGTGGACCCCCACGAGTGAGAATACCCTCTGTGTTGGGCTTTTAGCAGTAGGGATTCCAACGTCGGGGTAACGACTGTCGGAATCCCAACTGCCGGTGAGTCCCCCGGCACCCAGAGAAGACCTTATACACTTATACCCCTTTTCACCTGACATGAAAAGCCCAGGTTTTTCACATGACCTCGTACCTACGTGGGATTTTTTTGTCATTGGTAACGGCTACAATTAAAAAAATCCCGGGTCCTGGGAATCTTATCCTGGTCACAAGAAGGGTTTTTCGCAGATCAGGTAAACTGCAGTGAAAATAGCTGCTGATTGGTCCTTCCTGGGCTGTGGAAGCTGATGTCACCAGAGAAGACGCTGGGATAGGCTGTTTTTAGCCCGGGAATACAGCGGAAATGGGAACATTGGAGAGCGAGACCTTACAGACTCCCAAGGAAAAAATTCTAGGTCTGACTCGGGATTTGGGTGGAAAAGGCACGGTGCCGGGATGGATGGGGAACATTTGAATTCTTCACTTGTTGCCTCTGTGACAATGCTGACCGTTCTGCTGTGCATTACTCTCACACTACAGCGTTATTGTGCTGACACGCACCTCATCTGCTGGCACATGCATCATCTGCTGACACACGCCTCATCTGCTGGCACATGCATTATCTGCTGACACACGCCTCATCTGCTGACACACGCCTCATCTGCTGGCACACGCCTCATACCATTGTGCTGACACATGCCTTATCTGCTGACACACGGCTTATCTGCTGACACAAGCCTCATACCATTGTGCTGACACACGCCTCATCTGCTGACACACGCCTCATACCATTGTGCTGACACATGCCTCATCTGCTGACACACGCCTCATACCATTGTGCTGACACACGCCTCATCTGCTGACACATGCCTCATCTGCTGAACACACACAACACTTCATCCTGGCACGTCACTGTGTTGTGCTGCAGTATATGGAGTCTGTTGTCACTAATGTGACGGCTGCGGTGTATATCTGTGTGCGTAGCCGGAACAAGCTGTATTCTGCCGGCCTCATCTAAACCCTGCTGTAACTTTTCCTGACATTTGTTAGCTTTGACATAGCCCCCACACATCACAGCGCACACGTGCAGCTTCCGCTCTTGTCACTCCATTTGTTAGCCCCCACACATCACAGCGCACACGTGCAGCTTCCGCTCTTGTCACTCCATTTGTTAGCCCCCACACATCACAGCGCACACGTGCAGCTTCCGCTCTTGTCACCCCATTTGTTAGCCCCGCCCCCCACACATCACAGCGCACACGTGCAGCTTCCGCTCTTGTCACTCCATTTGTTAGCCACCACACATCACAGCGCACACGTGCAGCTTCCGCTCTTGTCACTCCATTTGTTAGCCCCCACACATCACAGCGCACACGTGCAGCTTCCGCTCTTGTCACTCCATTTGTTAGCCCCCACACATCACAGCACACACGTGCAGCTTCCGCTCTTGTCACTCCATTTGTTAGCCCCCACACATAACAGCGCACACGGGCAGTACGGACGGTGTAATGGTTATATTACTGCCTCACAGCGCTGAGGTCATGGGTTCTATCCCCACCATGTGTTATATATACAGGCAGTACAGATGGTGTAATGGTTACATTACTGCCTCACAGCACTGAGATCATGGGTTCTATCCCCACCATGTGTTATATAAATACGGGGCAGTACGGATGGTGTAATGGTTACATTACTGCCTCACAGCACTGAGGTCATGGGTTCTATCCCCACCATGTGTTATATATACGGGGCAGTACGGACGGTATAATGGTTACATTACTGCCTCACAGCGCTGAGGTCATGGGTTCTATCCCCACCATGTGTTATATATACAGGCAGTACAGATGGTATAATGGTTACATTACTGCTTCACAGCACTGAGATCATGGGTTCTATCCCCACCATGTGTTATATAAATATGGGGCAGTACGGATGGTGTAATGGTTACATTACTGCCTCACAGCACTGAGGTCATGGGTTCTATCCCCACCATGTATTATATATTAGGGGCAGTACGGACGGTGTAATGGTTAGCATTACTGCCTCACAGCACTGAGGTCATGGGTTCTATCCTCACCATGTGTTATTTATATGGGGCAGTACGGATGGTGTAATGGTTAGCATTACTGCTTCACAGCACTGAGGTCATGGGTTCTATC
The DNA here is from genome assembly GCF_055691185.1 of Crinia signifera. Classification (NCBI taxonomy): domain Eukaryota; kingdom Metazoa; phylum Chordata; class Amphibia; order Anura; family Myobatrachidae; genus Crinia; species Crinia signifera. The sequence goes on along the minus strand of NC_139225.1, from coordinate 154,573,581 downwards.
CCCACCATGTGTTATATATACGGGGCAGTACGGATGGTGTAATGGTTACATTACTGCCTCACAGAGCTGAGGTCATGGGCTCTATCCCCACCATGTGTTATATATACGGGCAGTACGGATGGTATAATGGTTAGCATTACTGCCTCACAGCACCGAGGTCATGGGTTCTATCCCCACCATGTGTTATATATACGGGGCAGTACGGACGGTGTAGTGGTTAGCATTACTGCCTCACAGCACTGAGGTCATGGGTTCTATCCCCACCATGTGTTATATATACTGGTCAGTACGGATGGTGTAATGGTTAGCATTACTGCCTCACAGCACTGAGGTCATGGGTTCTATCCCCACCATGTGTTATATATACTGGGCAGTACAGATGGTGTAATGGTAGCATTACTGCCTCACAGCACTGAGGTCATTGGTTTGGGTCCCACCATGGCTCTAACTGTGCGGAGTTTGTATATTCTCCCCGTGCTTGCGTGGGTTTCCTCTGGGTACTCCGGTTTCCTCCCACAATCCAAAAATATACTGGTAGGTCAATTGGCTCCCAACAAATTTACTGGGGCAGGGACTGATGTGAATGTTCAAATATTCTCTGTACAGCGCTGCGGAATATGTGTGCGCTATATAAATAACTGGTTATAAATAAATATATATTTACCAACAGCCCTTATTTGTGGGCAGGCCTGTTGTACTAACCAACCTCATGCGCAGAGCAGGAGATGTTTAGCCGGGGGGTATGGGTCATTGGTTTGACACCAGGGGGACACCAATAGACGCAATGACAATCGGATATTTACTAACACTCGGTTTGTGAAATCGGACGAAAATTTATCGTACAAAAGCTTGATTGGCTTATCGACACACTGAATGATTGACAGGTGAGTCTGTGGGATAAATTAACAAAGACGGGAGTTCTATTGGAAATGGGATGGTTGCCCGTAGCAACCAATCAGATCTACTTCTTATTCATTTAGAACCTTCTGGAAGATAATAGATAGAATCTGATTGGTTGCTATGGGAAACATCCCAACTTCAACAGAACTTACCCCTGTGTGTGTTGGATATTCTGTTCCCGTTTGCCCTTGATCATTCATGTTTATCACAAAGTGGGTTACTGACCATACAGAACTATGACTTTGCACAATGGGCGGCTCTTCCGCAGAGCATACAGTACATTGGATATTGTTTTCTACTTTATACTGTATATAGAAGATTTATTTCAGGCTTGCCTACTTTTAAAGTCTCCTCTCCGGGAGAACCTGATGGCACTGAGCAGCATGTGCTGAGCAGGGGAGAGAGCATGGGCGTAACTAACTATTTTGCGCCCCCCCCCCCCCCCCCCGCCGCACGTTTTTTCTGCGCCCCCCACCCTCGCACACACCTAACCTGCCCCCCCCTTCTTACCCTTACCTGCACCCGCGGTCTGCGTCTCGCCCGGCTCTCTGCCGGGACCTGACTGACCGTCACGGTCCCGGCCGGCTCCTGCTGCTACACTGAAAACTGACTCTTAGAAAATTGCTGCCCCCATACTGCAGACAGAAAACTGTCTGCAGTATGGGGGCAGCCATTTTCTAATTGTCAGTTTTCATTGCAGCAGGAGCTGGCCGGGACCATGACGGTCAGGCAGGTCCCGGCAGAGAGCCGGGCAAAACACAGACCGCGGGTAACTATAGCCCCGCAGCCCCCCGGCGGCACCCCCAATTTCTCTGCGCCCCCTCGCCACCGCGGGGGCTGCGGAGCTATAGTTACGCCACTGGGAGAGAGGCTGTGCTGCTGCAGCAGCCTCTGCACTCTACTACCACTGTGCGATCTATGCAGCGGGGGAAGGGGTTAGGGACCTGGCCCCTCCATCAGTCATTAGCCTGACGTTGGGATCCGACTGGCTGGACTCAGACAGCGGGGCAAGTGCAACAAAGCCCCTTGTGGGCTCCCTACTCTCGCCACCTATTCTGTTCTCCCTCTATGGGGGTCGTGGAGCCCCACGAGGGAGAATAGCCGGTGGCCGTCGGGAAACTGTCCGGCAACCTGAGAAAAAACATCTGGATGCAATTTTTTGGGGTCACGGCAAATCCCACCCTATTAAATTTGTGCTTTTTGGATAAATGTGCAATTTTTGCTGTTTTTTTACCCAAAAATTGCATGTTCTACAAAATCGCACACTATTGCATCTTACCCTATATGTAGCGCTAAATCTCTGGATCTGGAAATACCGTCCCTGAAATGCAGCCATAAGTAGTGTTGCTGGTAGTTAATAATCCTGTTCCTAACAAAACAAGCCCAAAGATTGGACTGACCTCTTTTACTAGCTCAGAAGTCTGTGAGAGCATCACCTAGGAGACACTTGGTCCCCCTTCAGCCAGAGTTAGATTGACTTAACCCCGTAATTGCTGGAATAACAGTGGATTAAGTGCCAGACAAGACTCCTAACCCCCATGTGGTGTTGTTATAAGTCTGTATTACTAATAAGTAAACAGAACAAGCCTTGAGTTCCTCCATGTGTGGAAGACGCAGCTGGGTACATTGTGTATATCTGCAGTGCTTGGAAACTTTTTTTGTTAATTTATTTTAGCTGTTCTTGTTTGTATATAAATCTATGCACCAGAAATACACAACTACATGTTGTTTCCTTGTGTATTATGGTCGCTGGAGGAAGACCAGGACGGGTTGGAAAAGTTTCACAGTGTCTAGTTGAGCCCAAAAGTTCGACATGGAAAAAAAAGTTGACATATGCAAGAGGTCAAATAGTTTTTTGTTGTTGTTTTTTTTTTAGGTCTTTGGAGTGTAAATTTTTGACATGGACCCCCAATTAGTGTACCGCAGGGTATGGGACATTGGGTTGACCCAATTTAGCCGACAGGGCTGGAAGCTCAACACAAGCATTAGATCGACAATGGGAAGGTCAACATGAGTTTTTCACGTCCTGAATGTTGACACTGTTGACATGGAAACTGTCTAAGTGTACCACGTCCACTCACCATGCTTCGGGCACCGTGCCTCACTGTGCTTGGCGCACTATTTCATTCTCCCACCATGCCGTAGTGGATGGTAGGACATGAAATACCGTCATGTCACCTCAAATAAAAACCGTATGAAAACTCATTTCAACCTTATGTTGTGTCGACCACCAACATGTTGATCTTTTTACGAATATTGACCTTATTTCTCTCAAATACCAACTAGAACATGGCACCACCATGACTGTACATACTGTATGCCCCTGCTGTGTGAAAGAAATCCCTGTGACTGGGATAACGATGTGGGCACGATGGTGGAATAATCCTGCGACCATTTTAAAGGACACAAAACAAACTGGGGGAATAAGGTCCCAAACTGATGTATTAATTACAACAATACAGCCAAATCACTTTGTACCATACTTTGTATGATGAAGCGGTGGCATTCCAGTTATTGTGGAACTACAAGTCCCAGCAGTTCCACAACAGCTGGAGAGTTATTGGCTTCCAGTCCCTGCTAGAAAGTGAAGCTGCTCATTTCTGTGTAAAGATGGACATAGGACGGGCATTGCCCTGGCATAGAGACTAGCATGGCATGCAACCATCGATCCTAAAAAAAAGTGAGCTAGATTTTTGCATGCCCAAGGGAGCACCGCCGATGGGTCAGTTTTTCTACTCGTGAAAAATAAGCATTGATGGCAGTCACATTGCAATCCCAGCCAGGGCAGCCGAGAGGAATGCCGGGCCCCGGTAAAATTTTGGGGGCGTGGCCTAAGTGTGTGTGTGTTGTGGGAACCTCCCACACTCAGGCCACGCCCCCAAAATGTTTAGAGGAGGGTGAAAGAAAACTCTAAAAACTGTAATCTCAGAAGTAGCACACACCTACAGCATGTGCTGTGCTGACTGCAGGCTCAGCATGACCTCTCACGCTGTCAGTGAGACACTCATGCTGAGCCTGCTGTCAGCACAGCACATGCTGTAGAAGTGTGTGCTACTGTTGCTACCCGGGAGGGATGGAGGGGGAAGGGAGGGGTCAGACCAGGGCCCCTGCGGGGCCCCTCCAGCAAGCATGGGCCCGGGTAATTAGTACCCGCTCCCCCCCTCTCTCGGCTCCCCTGATCCCAGCATCAAATGTCAAAAGCATCTTTAATGGATTGCAAACATCGATGTTTGCGATCTATCAGTTTTTGATGCCTATGCGTATTTCTGTGTAAGGGACACAATCTACACTTAGGTAAAAGCCTTGCTCTGTGTGCTGACCATGGCCGGACTGGCCATCTGGCACTGCTGGCAAATGCAAGAAGGGGCGATGGCCGTGTGGGCTGATTTTTTGCATCCATTTTTTCATCCTGTGCTGAGCGGCCACGTTATTGGCATATTGAAATCATGATGCACCAGTCTGAGCAGCGCGTGTGGGGGGAGCTGCGCGGCGCGTGTGGGGGGAGCTGCGCGGCGCGTGTGGGGGGAGCTGAGGGACCGGCCACTTGATAGAGCAGGACCACATCTTTAATATCCTATGGGAGGGAGAAAGTGTTGTGTCAAGCCTCTGATTTCATTTATCTAGCACAGTGTGGTAAAAGATAGAAGCCGATTGGTTACTCTGTAATTGGGCCTACACACGTAGAGATTTATGGGGTATTTTCTAAGCGATCTCACTAGAAAATACCCCACATCGCTACATGTGTAGCGGAATTGGGATGCGCGGCCCTGTGTGTTGCCATCGGCACGGTGATTTATATCTAGCAGGCAGATAAATCTGTTATCGCCGATGTCAGGGCCTCACTGATTGATCGCTCAGCGACACATCGCTGTGCGGCGCTGTTTGCCCAGTTATCTAGCATGGCTCAGAACGCAGCACATCTCCCCGTGTGTACGCCCCATAGTTCCGTTGCTAGAATTTTGTTATTAGTGTTGTCAATTTGGAATGTTACATATTACATATTTTTCAAACTTAAGCGATGCTTGAAACTTTTCTGACTTTGCTTTGGAAAGTCCCTGAGAATTTCTTGTGTATATATTTACTGCTTTTTTTTCATCAAAATGTTACTATGGTGACCACAAAATTCTAGATACAATACTGACCCTTCTTCCTATTGAGTTACAAAAGAAAACAAATGATTACGTTACAGAGATTCTGAATCCCAATTCACTCTCTTCTAATTGTGTTAAGGGAATCATAGAACAATTAAGATTTCAATTAATTCATGTAATGAAGGGCATTTTACTCTTTATCTAGCGCTGTACAATTCTGTACTTTCTGCTACATTGTTATCAGCCACCATGAATTAATCAGAGGCTGGAATCCGTATTACAGGAATGCAGGACGGTGCTCACAGAGCCGCAGGAGGAGCAGACTCAGTAGGAGTAAATGTCAGCACATTGGGGATTACTATAGATAGTAGGGAGGACGCCTGTCTCTGGCAGGGGGCAGTACGAGCACTGTCCATTGTGTCATGTGCACAGTTACAATTGGGCTTTGTTATCCATAGAATAGAATTACAATACACTGAATGTTTGTGTACACGCGCAGGGTGGAGGGCGAAGAGGGGGGGGGGGGGGGGTTTCTGCAGCTGCATTTTACAAAAATATATTATGTTTTGGGAACTTAATATTTTGAAAAGGAAAAACTGCTTTTAAATATCACATCAGAGCTAATTACTGGGTCCATGCCAGTTTGCTGCCGGTTTGACCCGGTAAATGGTGCGATGTGAAAGGGGTTACCGGTTACAGCAAACGGTAGCAACACTTTGAGGTGTGAACAGGTTAATTGGGTCGAGCGAGGAGGCGGCGGCGCTTGAAGCAGCACCAGCTCTCCTCCCCCACCCCCGATGATGCTCTGCCGTGCCCCCGGCTGATGTCATGGAACCGGCAATATTGCCGGTTCGCTCATGAGATGTGAACAGACCGCACATGCAGGGTCACACCAGGACTCAACCATTTCAAAGTCCCGGTGTGACCCTGCATTTGTAGTCTGAAAGCGGTATTATCAGACCTGATCACTTTGGCGCAATTTAGCAGCGCTCCGCGACCAGATAGCCACCTCCCTGCTAAAGTGAAATATTCCCCTGGGAAACCAGCAAAAGGCTTGCAAAAATATCGCAGATCTGCGATCAGCGGCAAATCCACAACTCACGCACCATCGGATGATTTCCCCAGTGTGCGCAGTCTGTGTGTAACCCAGGACCTACCCGGCCAGTGCGATAGCAGCAGGATGCTCAGGCCGGAACTCACTGAAATGCTTGGGCACGCCTGCGGTTTCCATGACACTCCCAGACATGGCGGGTTACCACCCACAAGCGCTGGCTTCCTGTCAATCAACCTGCGAACGGCCAGCGACCAGTAAAGACGCTGGACCTCAGGAAGGCCTGGCGTATACTTCGATAATTGCCTGAACATTCGCAGTCCAGCGATCAGGTTTGAATAACCCCTAAGAGAGGATACAAATATCTCTGTCACAGATGAATTCCGCCTTTTCCGAGATGTTAATATGATAACACTGATGTAAGATTATTGCTGAAACCCCCAACATCTAATTATACGGTTCCGGTTGCAGCCTAAACTAGTGTAAAATGTTGGTATAATACGGCCATTAAATAGGCATACATTGGGTTGACCACTGAAGGAAGGTTGACACAAGCATTAGGTCAACAATGGGAAGGTCAACAGTCAAAAAGACGACAAGCGAGGGGACTCGGTACGTAGATGGTGCCCATGTCGACTGTGACATTCTGGACGAAAAAAAAGTGAAAAACTCACGTTGACCTCTTGTGATCCCTCAGATGTGAGTGTTGGGAATCTGGAAGTAATGAGGACTGTTGACAATAGGATGTCATGTTAAATATTTAAATCCAAATTTGAACCAATACCAGGGGCCAGATTGGCTATAGACAGTGTCGGACTGGGACATCTGGGATTGCAGTGATAGGGGCCCTTGTTTAGGGGTGTGGCTAATCTCCAGAGGGGGTGTGACCAACTGCAGCGGTGGGTTGGCTAACCATTAGGAGTGTCTGGCCTGGGCCCCAATGTTAGGGATGCAGTTATAGGGCGGGATTCTCTATTACAGAAATGCGGTAAAAACCCCGTTATCGGGGTTTTTACCGCATTTCTGTATTCTCTAATGTCCCTCCGCAGTGTCACCGCTGCAGAGGGAATCGCCAGCAAAAGCTGGCGGTTCCCTGCAGAAGCCTATGGGCTTCTTACCGCAGCGCTGTGTGAGGGATCCGTCACGGATCCCTCCCAGCATGCCCCGCGGCCGGCGCGTCAGTCTGCGCATGCTTAGACGGACTCCCGGGTCATAGACCCGGAAGTCCAGCAACGGCGCCGCATCGCAAGGGACAGCTCTTACCGCAAGAGTTGTCCCTTGCGTTAATGACCGCATATTTTACAGAATATGCGGTCATTAGAAATGCGGTGGCCGGCGAAGAGGGCTGCGAATTTTAGAGAATCCCGCCCATAATCCGGTCGGAATCCAGGTGTTCAAAAGCCAGACCGCCGAAATCCCGACACTTTCTCCCTCTATGGGTGTCCATGACACCCATAGAGGGAGAATAAATTAGTGTGCCGAGTGTAGCAAGGCACCGAGCCCTCTGCGTGGCGAGGGGGGGGTTTGTTAACCCAAAATGGGGGGGGGGGCACTGCCCGAATTTGCGGCAGGGGGCGGAAGATTAATAGTTACGCCACTGATCACACACCCTCCCATATCATGCTTAGGCACGTTTAGCGTTTTCCCGGACACTCTCAGCATCTTCCTAGGCACGCCTGCATTATTCTCCGCACTCCCACTAAACAGCCGGGTACCACCCACAAACGCCTACTTCCTGCCAATCACCTTGCAAACAGCGTGCGTATACAAACAGTAGCAGGATTTTATCGCAGGACGGCATCGCGCATGTGTACTATGGGCCGTACGCAGATGCAGCGTAAGTCGTTTGAATCCGTGGCCATGTGATCAGGCCTGAATTACCCCCCATAGTCCCGGCAACAAAGAAGTGTCTTTTGCGGATCATTGATCAAGATGAATTCCGGAACTGTAGACATGTGACATGTATGAAATAAGCCCATTGATTCTCTCATAGAAACACATGCAGTAAAATAAAGGGAATAGGGCGAAAGTAAAAACATGCGTCTAAAAATACAGTTGTTATTTATGGCGGCCGGCTCAGCGGATGTGCGCATAATGACCACAGGTATCAGAGATTCTAGCTGGGAGAACCTCAATTACGTTTACGTCTGTTTGACAAGTTAGCGCGGAGAATCGCTTCAGCCAAGACACATTCTTCCTTTTCATTATCTGAGTATCTGTCAAATGTCAGGAAAACATAAGCATAACCTATTTCTCCAGAGGGAGGCGAGGGCTGACCTCTCTAATGTTCTCCGAGAAGCCGGCCTCTCGTGATGATTACCATATGTTTTTTAGGGAAAACAAGATAATTGACAGAGTTGCTTCATAACGCGACGCGGCGCTGTGCTGCGGGCCCGGGGAGCTGGCGCGTGCGCAGCCTGGAGGCTACAATTCTGCAGTGCATGATCTCGGGAACCAACCTGGATCACACATACTGGCACCAAATTCTGCTCCGTGCCAGCCTTGTGCCATCACTGGAGATTAGCTGCCAGATCATCACTTCATTTCTATTATATATCATTTATAGAATGCACATTAGCAACACGTACGAGTGTGCTGCCGGATTATACATTTCGGGGGGTATTCGGGTTGGTTCGCAAGGCTGGTTGATACGATGTCCCACCATTCGCATGTCAGAGGGAACCTCCCACATCTTTCAATGGTCGCCGACCAGCGAAAGATGTTGAAGGTGTACGCATATGGAAGTGTGCTATGAGCAACCTTACATATGAGTGCACGTTCAGGAGGAAGTGGGCGGGCAGCTCACATCCGGTGATGTCATTTGCCCGCCCCCCACCGCATGTCCGTCACGGCTGCCTGAGAACATCCATGAAATGCGCATGCGCAAACTAAAAACATCGGCCCCGTCGACACGGCTTAGGTTGACACATGGTATAGGTTGACATGCCTAAGGTCAACATTGTTGGAAGGTCAACACAACCATTAGGTTGACAATGGGAAAGTCGACAGTCAAAACAGTCGACATGAGGTTTTGGCATTTTTGTTGAGCCGACATGTGCCGACTGGCGGTATTTCGTGCCTTGCCATCCACTACGGCGTGGAGGGAGAATAAAATAGTGTGCCGAGCGCAGCGAGCCGTGCGAGGGGACGCGGGACACTTTGACGTTGTCCATGTCGACCATATCCGTGGAAAAAACTGCGGAAAACATTGTCGACCTATGCTTGTGTTGACCTGCAAAACATGCACTGTTGGTAGCTCTCGGGGACTAGGGTTGGCTACCCCAGGTCGACACAATGACCCATAGAAGAGACAGTACAGAATGTGAGCAGCAGATTTACTAAAACTTATTTAAGAAAACTGCTCCAAACCCTTCAGTCATACCACCAACTGGCATCATGTCCTGCAGCGGGGGTAAAGGGCAGTTGGGAGAGTCTCTGTCCATCGCTGTTCCGCTTGGCAGGACCAGGGGGGATGGGCCAGAAGCTGACATATCTGACCATGCCCCCATAGTGGCGACTCCGGAGGCGTGGCTTGTAGGAGCGGCTTCCCCGCAAACCATTTTCAAAGCCCCACCTTACTCAACTACCCAAAGTGCGGGGATTGCTGCTGTGTCGCTGTGGGCTACCGGTCTCCCCGGCTCCCTGCTGTTTTGTGACTCCGGTGCAGTAATGTGATGCTGATGCTCACTTAACAGCACCGGGGGTCACAGGAGTAGGAAGCCCTGAAGACTGGCAGCACTGCTGGAGCCCATCCCTCAGGTACGGTAAGTATGAATCAGCTGCGTGTGTGTGAGGGGGGAAGTCGCAGCACGTGGGGGCAGATTTGTTGCGCAGGTGGTAACGGCGTTGTTGACAGCAGCAGTGCATGCACAGTACAGAATGGAGTGGTTTTTCATAGCTCTGTCCCTGCATGCGATCATTTATTCATCCCTGCGATATAGTCAGTTATTGCACTGCGAGTCGGGCCACTATTATCTCAGCACATCCGCAGAGATGGCAATCATACACTACCAGGGAAGTCCAGGAACAGGGCATGTTCTCCCTCATGGAGAGGGTCAGGTAGGCAAGCCTGCATTATTAGTGTGACAAGGTCAATGTCATTGGTTACTTCAGTAGTTCCCAGCTGTGGGGTAGATGTATTAACATTCGATCAGGGGAATATGCGCTATCCCCGTGTGTTATGTCAGGGGATAGCGCTTCCCCTGATCTATGACACCCGCTGTGCGGGTATCTAACGTGCGGCTGTGCAGGGCAGGAGGCATAGCGCAGGGACGATATTTTATACTGCGCGTCCCAATCGACTTCGACAGCTGCAGGTGGCGATGCCCTATACTCACAGCAGGGACAGTGCAGTCCCTGCTGCTGGATCTGAGCTGCGCTGGGGATCTCACGTGAGTAGTGAGATCCCGCACGTGCCCAGTACCGCTAGCTGGGGGGAAGCAGACAGCGCGTCAGTGTTAAGTGATGCGCTGTCAGCTGGAGGAGGCATCGCCGGAAGGGGGGAGTTATCGCTCCGCTGCTTCGGCAGGCAAGATGTTAGTACATCTTGTCGGTCTCCCCTCCTGCTTCGCCTCAATAATGGCGAAGCAAGAAGTGTTATAGCGGCGCTTAACGCACCGCTTTAATAAATCTACCCCTCAGTGCTGTGGCTCCCTGGGGTGCCTCAGGGTACTTGCAGGGGTGCCCTGGATTGGTGATCCCGGACCAATTCAAATTATTTACGGTCAATGTAATACATACTTGCCGACTTTTTAATACTCCTCTCCGGGAGAAAGGGTGGTGGGACGTGGCTTCATTTGGGGGCAGAGCAAGACTGACATCACCAAACCCTGCCCCCATGACAGCCACATTCATTTGCGGGTCCATGGATGGGGGAGGGGCTAAAATGACACACAATGACGCAATTTGCGTCATTTTAGCCACGCCCCCTCCCTGCAGACCCGCGAAAATCAGAGTTTTATACCACGGGGAAGGGGGGACTATGGGACTGTGCGGGAGACTTGCCCACCTTCCCGGGGGGCCAGGAGGGGACCCGAATTGTGGGACCCTCCCAGCCATTCCCGGAGGGTAGGCAAGTATGATGTAATAGACAAAACCAGTGCTGGTGGCTGCCAATCATAACATATTTGGATAAACAGAAGAAAACCCTGTTCCTTCCCCATCACTCACCCTAAAGATGACATATACACACAATTTACTTAACTTTATATTTTTGTACATTTCTTTTTTGACCTACAATAGTGGTGAAAATATTCTGATACTCTAGGGCACCAACTGTTGTGAAACTACACATCCCACTCACTTGTACCACCTAAACAGTATTATGAGTATATAGCAATGGAGCAGGAACAATACCAGTAACACATGTCTGTCATCGTCATATACCTGCACAAGTGCGGCCGCACAAATCCGGGTCTGCTCCGTCGAATCAGGAGACGAACTCGTTACTGCAGAACCGTCTCTATGAAAGTGATAGCAGCTGGACTAAGTAATTGCATTTTTGTACAAGGGACGGTGTCTGACCCTGTAGGAGAACCGACTTAATCAGTACAATTAAGCGTTTGATTAAGTGGTATGCTGACTTCGGGGACACTGTAGTACTGAACCTCAAAGGTGGTTTCAGATAAATCTGAGCAGCTATTCCTGACAGCCCAAGTACTTGCATGCCAGGCCAAGTATTAATGCTACAATATAAAGGCTGCAGGGAAATAATTTCTAACTGCTTTGCATAAAGGAAAGAGTCCTACACCCATAATGTATCATTAGAAATATCTATTCTCCGGTAATTGGTGATGAGTACAGTGAATATTCACCTGTCGCTGTGCTGCTAAATCCACTTCAGGGTTAGACTAGCCTGGTCTGATAGTCTGAAAATAGAAGATATTTATAATATATTGACGCTAAGGCACATAGAGCGACATGTACTAAGACTTGAGTGGGATGCGGTCATTTGGACCTACAGCATGATGGTCGACAGTCATTAGGTCGACATGGGTAAAAGGTCGACATGGGTCTAGTTTGACATGATTCTAGGTCAAAAGGTCATTAGTTCGACAGGTCTTTAAAGGGACTGACATTGATAAAGTCCTGAGAGAGGACGAAACGCGTTAGGCTGAACAACCATCCTGTCCTGCTTGTATGGTGAGGAGAGGTGCATGACCTTACCTCATATTTGGAAAGAACACCCAAACCATTGGGTGTGAGGAACTGTATAGCCATTACCCATTGAGTTAACTATTATTTGTATACTACTACCCCAGAGCCAGGGCCGTTTCTAGAGGCGGACAAGCCGTGCAGCAGCCCGGGGCGCCGCACGGCTTGTCCGCCTCTGTTAACAGCTAGGGCGCCCGGCAGCTCCCCCCAACGCTGCTGCAGCCGCCGCCACCTCAATTCCTCCGCCTCTCCCCGGCCGCCTCGACAAGATCAGGCGCTCACTGATTTCCCAGGGGAGGGGAGCGGAACGCATCTTGCGTCTCTCCTTCCCCTCGCTCACTGGGGCCTGGCTGTCAGCCAATCAGAGAGCGCCCGCGGGCCGACAGCCAATCAGGAGCCAGCCCGCGAGGCATGAATGGCTGGCGGCTCAGGGACAAGGGGAAGAAGAGACGCGCGATGCGCTCTCCTCCCATGGAAAGAAGAAGCAGCATCAGCAGCACTACCACCAACACCAGCGATGGCTGCAGCGGGGGACTGGAGGGGGAGACCCAGGGCCACAGTAAGTTGTGGCACTTTGGGGGCATATGTGTGGCACTGTAGGGGCATAGCTGTGGCACTGTGGGGGCATATCTGGCACTGTAGGAGCAAATGTGTGGCACTGTGAAGACATACAGTATCTGTGGCACTGTGGGGGTATATCTGTGGCACTGTAGGGGCATATATGTGGCACTGTGAAGGCATATCTGTGGCACTGTGGGGGCATATTTGGCATTGTGGGGGCATATGTGTCACTGTAGGGGCATATATTTGTCACTGTGGGGGCATATCTGTGGCACTGTGGGGGCATATCTGGCACTGTGGGGGCATATGTGTGGCACTGTGGGGGTATATCTGTGGCACTGTGGGGGTATATCTGTGGCACTGTGGGGGCATATACGTATGGCACTGTTGGGGCATATCTGGCACTGTGGGGGCATATTAGTAAATGGCATCAGTTGTACGGCAGCGGTGCCTGGGGCATAATGTGTAATAGGCATTACGGTGTGGGGAGTATTGTGTAATTGCCATCACAGTGTGGGGTATAATGGGCATCACAGTGTGGGATCTAATGGGCATTATGGTGTGCGACATAATGTGTAATTGTCATCACGGTGTGCGACATAATGTGTAATTGTCATCATGGTGTGCGGCGTAATATGTAATTGTCATCACAGTGTGCGGCGTAATGTGTAATTGTCATCACAGTGTGCGGCGTAATGTGTAATTGTCATCACAGTGTGCGGCGTAATGTGTAATTGTCATCACAGTGTGCGGCGTAATGTGTAATCACTGATAAATAGTGTATAATGATTTAAGTAGTCTGTCATTGTTTGGCCTTGATCTGTGAGGCGTCTAGGTCACTGTGTGGGCCTTTTTATTTTTATGTCACTGTGTGGCCTTCAGCCCACCAACTTAAGTGCGGGAGGACAATGACAATTCCTACGGTAACCAATGTCGGAACATGCAGGTTGCAAAAGTGAGATGTAAGGTAATTGTTTTCCTGCTAGACCATGCCCTTATATTAAGCCACACCCCTTTAAAAATAAACCACGCCCCCTATTTTGTCGTGCAATTTCTTCCGTATGTTTGGGGGGGGGGGCGCATTTTTATTTCTTTGCCCTGGGGCTAAATTGTCTAGAAACGGCCCTGCCCAGAGCGCACCATTACTTGTTGTGAATTGAGACATTATTGGTGCAGCTAAAGGAAGGTCGCCTGTTCCGGAGGGCTGTTTAATCATATATCACTATAGAGTTAGATTATAAGAGTGTGCCTGAAATATGGTGAGCACAGCGAGGCTATGTCATACAGTAGCCTGTATTCACTGAGACAGAGGGGCTGGGAGCGCTGGCTATGCCCCCAAAGTGATGGAAAACTAGGGCGTGGCTTGCAGCTGCAGCATCCCTGCGAGACCACACCCATTGTTATAGGCCATACACCCTTTAAGGGTTGAAATGTTGGGAGGTATGCAGTAAGTAGGCCAGGGATTCATATCAGGAACCAGGCACAGTTATCAGGCAATCCCATCTCAAGAGGTCCTTATTCTGGTTCACTCGCAAAGGCAAATTCCTTCTCAAATGGACAAAACGAACCATGTGCACTGCAGGTGGGGCAGATGTAACATGTGCAGAGAGAGTTAGATTTGGGTGAGTAATTTTGTTTCTTTGCAGGGAAAATACTGACTGCTTTATTTTTACACTGCAATATAGATCTCAGTATGAAGTAAAACCCCACCCAAATCTAATTCTCTCTGCACAAATTACATCTGCCCCACCTGCAGTGCACATGATTTTGTACATTTGAGAAGGAATTTGCCTTTGCGGGTGAACCAGAATAAGGTGGCAGACCAGTGTCTTAAGGCCCCCATACATTAGGCCGACTTGTCCTAGGGACAAGTCGGACCCAATTTACCTGCGAGCCGCCCGGCAGCTCCCCGGGAGGCTCACATACAATTTGGCACTTGATGTGCCATTTTTTACATGGGATAAATCGCATGCGATTTATCCCATGTAAAAAAAAACCTGGGAGCTGCAGGGCGGTGAGGAGTAGTGGGGGCGGGCAGCGGCGGCGGTGGTGGGGGCGGGCAGTGGCGGCCAGCGGTGGTGGGGGCAGGCGGCGGGTGCGGTGAGCGCTGCTGACCTGGCCGGGCAGTGTACTTACACATAGCAGCAGCGGGGACGGGACGCGTAGTGGCGGCTATTATATTTTTTAAATACTTGTCAAATGACCGGCCGCTCTCTGATTGGCCGGAGAGCTCTCAGCCAATCAGAGAGCGGCCGGTCATTTGACAAGTATTTTAAAAATATAATAGCCGCCACTGCGCTGCCCGTCCCCGCTGCTGCTATGTGTAAGTACACTGCCCGGCCAGGTCAGCAGCGCTCACCGCACCCGCCGCCCGCCCCCACCACCGCCCGGCCAGGTCAGTCAGCAGCACTCGCCGGTGCTCAGGGACCCGCTGCCCCGGTGTCTGCATGCATATGCCTGTCAGGTGGCAGGCATATGCATACAGGGAGGTCGGACGTGATCGTATGTACAGACCGTCTGACCTCCCTGATCCGGTCCGATGCGCACGGGACAGCGCATCGGATCGGATCAGATATCACACACCTACGATTTTGGGCCGATTTCACCCGATTATCGGCACAAAGTGCCGAAATCGGATGAAATCGTCCCAAAATCGCATAGTGTATGGGGGCCTTAAGAGGAACAATGGCTAGAATTCAGGTTGGGGTGATTAATACAAGGACCTGGGTAACCAACAGTGAAGGTGCGTACAGTCATAATCCCAGGTACAGGGCAACTGAGCTTCATGCACTTTGTCTCCATCTGCTGTTCGGATTGCAAACTGCATGATAATGATCAGGGGCGGATCCAGGATAAAATGACAGGGGGGGCA
This sequence comes from Crinia signifera, assembly GCF_055691185.1. Classification (NCBI taxonomy): domain Eukaryota; kingdom Metazoa; phylum Chordata; class Amphibia; order Anura; family Myobatrachidae; genus Crinia; species Crinia signifera. Next base: position 154,557,953 of record NC_139225.1, on the reverse strand, counting down.
CCATGATAAAAAAGGGTTTGGGTGGGGGAGGGGCGGTGTTAGTGGTGCCAGTGTACATGCTAAGAGAGCGGCAGGAGAGGGTGGGAATGGAATTAAAAATAGGCCCTGGCATTTAAAGTACGCAGGCCTACCATGGCGACAAAAGTGAAGGATGTAGTTGTGCGCGCTCCGGAAAAGGGTGTGTGGCCACTCAACAGGGTGCGTGTCAACACCATATACAACTTCTACACATTATGCAACAAAATACTAGACCCCATTATACTTGCCCCTTACACATGATGCCAAATGGAATGAGCCAAAATTCAAATAATGCCACATGGATTTTGTCAAAATTCACATAATGCCACATGGATTGAGCCAACATTTACATAATAACACACACAGAATTGAGCCAAAATTCACATAATGCCAAATGGATTGTGTCAAAATTCACATAATGCCACACGGATTGAGCCAAATGCATAAAATGCCATACGGATTGAGCCAAAATTCACATAATGCCACATAGATTGAGCCAAAATTCACATAATGCCACACGGATTGAGCCAAATGCATAAAATGCCATACGGATTGAGCCAAAATTCACATAATGCCACATGGATTGAGCCAAAATTCACATAATGCCACACGGATTGAGCCAAATGCATAAAATGCCATACGGATTGAGCCAAAATTCACATAATGCCACATGGATTGAGCCAAAATTCACATAATGCCACACGGATTGAGCCAAAATTCACATAATGCCACACGGATTGGGAAAAAATTCACATAATGCCACACGAATTGAGCCAAAATTCCCATAATGCCACATGGATTGAGCCAAAATTCACATGATGCCACACGGATTGAGACAAAATTCACATAATGCCACATGGATTGAGCCAGAATTCACATAATGCCACACAGATTAAGCCAAAATTCACAATACACTTAATAAACAGGGACATTGTCCACCAAAAGCTTGCATTAAACATTTACACCATAATGTCCATTACACGTTAAGTTACACGCCATTATGTCCATTATGTGTTATGCTAAACACCATAATGCCTATTAAAAATTATGCTACATAAGTGCTGCTTCTCTACATGCTCATTGCCAAGGGTTCTATGCTCATTGCCAGAGGTTCCATGCTCGTTGCCATGTGGGATTACATGCTCATTGCCAAGGGGGAATACATGCTCGTGGTAAATGGGGGACAGCCGCCGCCAGGCAGAAGTGATAGCCACTGACAGTGGCAGAGCCTGGCTGTATTCAGAGCACTGCAGGTCCCGGCTATTTGAAATAATACCCCTTTCACACCAGAAAATGCATTCCCAGGTTGGCCCCTTTTACACAAGCCTAGTCACTGCATTTTCTGGTGTGAGGGGTAGAGAAACCCCCCCCCCCCTTTAACCAGTTATCTAATTTAACCGGCTATATCTTCGGAACCAACTGACCCATTTACATGAGACAAGTATTATATTAAAGAACTTTTGAGTGGGCTTTGAATGATTTTGGTCCAGTGAAACTGGAACGTTTGGTTCCAGAGTAATCTGCCCTCAAAGAACAGGGACAGCCATGAAATTACATTTCAAAAATAAAAAAATCGGTTTACACGCAATATCTCTGGAACTGATTGACCGATTTGGACCAGCCTGGTATCATATTGAAGGCCAAGCGATTTGGAATTGAATGAAATCAACCACAAGCTTCTGTGATGCCATGGCGGGAACTGGCAGCCGTCGGAACCGGGTGGGGGTCGGAATTGACGGGTCCCATATTATCCTATGGGGAAAAAACGTTACAGGTTTGCCAGGCGATATCTCCGGTTCCCGGGGGGCTAGAGACACGGGGCTGGGCTCGTTGGAAAGCCCTGGTCCTCAGCTACAAAATAAATGACAGGGGGGGCACGTGCCCGGGTGCCCCCCCCCTGAATCCGCCACTGATAATGATACAGAAAAGTATGATTCAGCTGCTCAAAGGGATTTGGTGGTGCTATAATAATAATAATAATAATAATAATAATAATAATAATAATAATAATAATAATCAGAACTAGTAAAGGAACGCAGCATATTGGCCATCTCAGGGAGTCAAGCTCAAACTACCCCCCCCCTCCCCCCACACACACACACACACACACACACACACACACCAATTGTCTTCAAATGTAACCCTTTGAGTGCCAAGTAAATTTGTCAAAATAGGTGTGAAAATTGCCAAGCACCCATAGTTATCCATCCTAATGACCTATAATGTTACCTTATATAGGATATGTAAGCATTTTCAGAACTTGTGTATTATCACGGCGCCCAGATTTGCTGTGAAATCGCATTGCATCCGATTATTGTATGGCATGCGATGCGATGCGATGCGATTTTCCTATGTAATTTATTCACTGCTCTCTGTCAGTGAATACATTACAAAAATCGTGTCCGATATAAAATCGGGTCCGATATATCGAATCTGATATATTGGATCCGATTTTACATGGTTTTATGGCATTTAATGTACTGTACAATGAGATGACATACAATGTAATTTATTAATGTGATTGCACCCCCCCATTATTCACGCCACCCCGAAGCGCATCGAGCGCAGCGAGCCCTGCGAGGGGCGGCGGATCACGTCCTCCCGACCTTTTCATACCCGCACTATCCACGTCGGCGTGGAGTAGATTTTATATAGTGTGGCGAGTGCAGCGAGCCACCGAGCCCGAAGCGTGGCGAGGGGACGCGTAACACATGTAAGGTAATCCGCGTCCCCTCGCGGGGTTCGCTGCGCTCGCCACGCTATAAAAATCTACTCCACGCCGACGTGGATAGTGGGGGTATGAAAAGGTTTGGGAGGACGTGATCCGCTGCGCTTGCCACGCTTCTGGGTGGCGTGGATAGTGGGGGGGGGGGTGCGTAAATCACATTAATAAATGACATTGTATGTCATCTCATTGTACAGTACATTAAATGCCATAAAACCATGTAAAATCGAATCCGATATATCGGATCCGATATCGGACCCGATTTTATATCGGATACGATTTTTGTAATGTATTCACTGACAGAGAGCAGTGAATAAATTACATAGGAAAATCTCATTGCATCGTGTGTCATACAATAATCGGATGTGATGCGATTTTCTTACGCAGAATAGCCCACTAAGCGATTTGCTTAGTGGGTGCCGCGCTAATACACAAGTACCACATTTTCTTATACAACAGTCTTTTTTTGAATTTATATAACAAATGTGAGGGATGCTGGTGTTTTTTGTACATCTCTCACAGAGATGGTGGCACTTAAAGGGTTAATGTGAAGTAAAAGTCTGAAAATATCTAGATGTTCCATGGGCGTTCCCACTTCCGCTTTGGGGGGCAGCAACAGTTGCCAGGGCAACCGTGGATATGGCTGGGGGCATGAGAGGGCCAGACCCCGCCCACTTCCGCTTTGGAGGCCAGCAACAGTTGCCAGGGCAACCCTGGGCATGGCTGGGGGCTGGAGAGGGCCAGGCCCCGCCCACTTCCGCTTTGGGGCCAGCAACAGTTGCCAGGGCAACCCTGGGCATGGCTGGGGGCTTGAGAGGGCCAGGACCCGCCCACTTCCGCTTTGGGGCCAGCAACAGTTGCCAGGGCAACCCTGGGCATGGCTGGGGGCTTGAGAGGGCCAGGACCCGCCCAATTCTGCTTTGGGGGCCAGCAACAGTTGCCCAGGTGCTGGTGGCAGGCAGCTTACCTCACCGGAAGTCAGCTGCCCGCCCATATCCGTGCCAGCATGCACGCATATGTAAGTAACTTAAAACTCACTTTGATATGCGTGCACGCACCACATGTGGGTGGTTACCCAAGGTGTGCGAACGCATTTCGAGGGGGGGGGGGGGGCGCGGTCGTTCGCTAGGTGGCGTTTGGTGGACAGTTCTTGGGCATGTTTCCGAAATATCACTGTTATAGTAAAGTACAACTAAAGTACAGGATACAAATATTTCATGGCCGCGCCTGATCTGGACCGGTCGGCTTCTCTCCTGGCTTCGCATTACATGTCTACGAAGCATTAAAGGAAATGAAGCACGAGATGGGGGTTGGAGCATCTTGGGATCGTCGTCTTGCTGTTTTTGTTGTTCCGGTTTTGTAGCCTCTTTGTTTGGTTTTTGAAAAGCCACTTACAAGGAAGATGGTTCAGATGTTACATCCCTGGTAGGAATATGCTGTCAGAACAACTGCTCAATGATGGAAATCAATAACCTCTACAGTAAATACATCAGCATGAATCATTCAGGAATATCGCTGGGTATGAAATCCCCGTCCAACGGAATCCAGCGTTTCATGAAAGGAGAGAAACCTTTTGTTCTACCGATTGATACGATGAAGTACGGTGATTAAGTCAGCCTTACTAAGCTGTCCTCTAGTTACATGAGATATACTGTATAATAAATACTCTCCGGGTCTTATCCAGATACTAAGCAGCTCACAATGGCGTACAGCCATAGATTTCTTTAATATATGTGTCACCTACATTCTTTAGGAAATGTTTTTCTTTGTCAGAGAAAACAGGACACAATCGCAGACCTGCGCTCTAATCTGAATCAGGCCCTAAACCTTGAAAAGTGAGAAAATGGAGAGTGATAAACCACTAACCAATCAGCTCCTAATTGTCATTTTTCAAACCCAGCCTGCTACATGGCTGTTAGACGCTGATTGGCCGGTTGCTTATCACTCTCCATTTTATCACTTTTCAAGCTTAGTACATCTGACCCCTAGGCTGATCCTATCATAGGGCCCATGTGTAGGAATGTCAGACTAGGGGAAATGGGTGAATTCAGCCGCCGACCATCAAATGATTTTTCCTTCCTTTGGTAGAAACTGACTTTTATTTCCTCTGCAAAATCGCTGAAGACGGGGCGGTCGCTGACATCCTGTGTCGCCAAGTGTTTTCATATGGCTGGTTGGTCCCTCACCGTCGCTGCCCCCATCCACCCCCTGGCCCTCCCTCCCCACAATGAACTACCCGGCAAGTGTTTAACTTGGTGGTCACTAATTGGGAGGCTCTGCATGGCGGGGAGGGGGGGGGGGTCACTTTCAGCGGGGCAGTGTTTTGCTGCTTGGTACCGCCGAAAAATATTGGTGCCCCCTTAAATTTAACCCTGCCTCCCCCGCCGCATCTGTGTTCGACCGGGAGTTGGGACAGCAGATCTACTAATCACGGTTAAATGTTCATCACAAAATGGCCGCCCCCTTACAGCAGACCGTTTGTAATTATGCCAGAGGAGGCCGCAGATGCCTCCTCTAGCATCTTAAAAAACTGTCTGCTCTAAGGGGGACGGGGGGGATTTTGTGATGGACATTTGACTCATAAGGAGCCAGGAGGAGCGCTGGGACGCAGATTAGTAGATCTGTGGTCCTGACTACCGGCCGAATACAGATGCGGCGGCAGGATAAGGCAGGTAGAGGTAGAGTAACAATAACCCCGGCAGACCCCAATGCCCACACTTACTTGGCACCTCCCCGCCACCGCGGGGTCTGCAGCGCTATTGTTACGCCACTGGAATCACCCCCAAAAACCCTACCTCTTGCTCTGCCTATTGGGGGAGGGGAGGAGGAACAATAAGGTGGCAGAGGGAAATGGTTTCCACCACCTCTCCAAGAACCCTTCATGCCCTTGCACTATATAAACATATAAATTAAAAAAAAACTGAAATTGGGTCTTTAAATAAAACACCGCTTCCCGTCATCAGCCAGTAAGAATCTCTCCCTAGCCTCATTTGCATACTCTTCTGTCCTCCGATGTCAAATGATTTTGAGCTAATGAAAACCAGACTCCCCATCTGCTGCTGGGAGCCCGTACCACACTGCCCCCAAGCCATGGCGCTGGCAGATCATTCTGTGTCTCCGCCAGTAAGATCTATGCTGGCTCTCGCCCTGGCACAGGCACCAAGACTGGCAGCCTGGCTCCCAACAGCCCAATGATTTATGACTTATTAAACAGTATTATAAAAGCATCTGACAATATTTTTATCTTTCCAGCCAGGCGGGTGCTGTAATACATTTGTTTTCAAAGATGTATCGGAGATGGCGTTTCCCGAATGGAACATATTATAACTGTTCTGCATAAAACATGGGGATGCTCTGAGTAAGGAAACAACATAATAATGATGGAAATGATAGTAATAGTACTACTACTAATAAATAATCATGCATGTGCACAGCACCTTGCCCCTGCTTGGTGCATCTTTAGATCCCACTATGAGGTGCACCACCTGATACCTCTGCTGGGCCACTAATATAAAGCTGTGTTGTTCCGCAGGATTGAGCGCGTGGTTATTTGCGGAGGGCGCAGTGCCTGAATTCGTACTGTGCGAAAGTTGAGTCACGTATTACTCGATTGTAAGTAAACGTGAGACAGATGAGTAAATGGGTGATAGTGGGGTGTTCTCCTGTAGGCTAAGCTTAGTGACTGTGTAATAATGTGACTATAACTTACTGTACGCAGACACCTGTATGGAGGTACACTGCAGCTACTGCAGGTGTTAGGAGTGTTATGTAGATAGGAGCAGCTGCTGCATGTGTTAGGAGTGTTAGATAGATAGGAGCAGCTGCTGCATGTGTTAGGAGTGTTATGTAGATAGGAGCAGCTGCTGCATGTGTTAGGAGTGTTAGATATATAGGAGCAGCTGCTGCAGGTGTTAGGAGTGTTATGTAGATAGGAGCAGCTGCTGCATGTGTTAGGAGTGTTAGATAGATAGGAGCAGCTGCTGCATGTGTTAGGAGTGTTATGTAGATAGGAGCAGCTGCTGCATGTGTTAGGAGTGTTAGATATATAGGAGCAGCTACTGCAGGTGTTAGGAGTGTTATGTAGATAGGAGCAGCTGCTGCATGTGTTAGGAGTGTTAGATAGATAGGAGCAGCTGCTGCATGTGTTAGGAGTGTTATGTAGATAGGAGCAGCTGCTGCATGTGTTAGGAGTGTTAGATATATAGGAGCAGCTGCTGCAGGTGTTAGGAGTGTTATGTAGATAGGAGCAGCTGCTGCATGTGTTAGGAGTGTTAGATAGATAGGAGCAGCTGCTGCATGTGTTAGGAGTGTTATGTAGATAGGAGCAGCTGCTGCATGTGTTAGGAGTGTTAGATATATAGGAGCAGCTACTGCAGGTGTTAGGAGTGTTATGTAGATAGGAGCAGCTGCTGCATGTGTTAGGAGTGTTAGATAGATAGGAGCAGCTGCTGCATGTGTTAGGAGTGTTAGATAGATAGGAGCAGCTGCTGCATGTGTTAGGAGTGTTATGTAGATAGGAGCAGCTGCTGCATGTGTTAGGAGTGTTAGATATATAGGAGCAGCTACTGCAGGTGTTAGGAGTGTTATGTAGATAGGAGCAGCTGCTGCATGTGTTAGGAGTGTTAGATAGATAGGAGCAGCTGCTGCATGTGTTAGGAGTGTTATGTAGATAGGAGCAGCTGCTGCATGTGTTAGGAGTGTTAGATATATAGGAGCAGCTACTGCAGGTGTTAGGAGTGTTATGTAGATAGGAGCAGCTGCTGCATGTGTTAGGAGTGTTAGATAGATAGGAGCAGCTGCTGCATGTGTTAGGAGTGTTATGTAGATAGGAGCAGCTGCTGCATGTGTTAGGAGTGTTAGATATATAGGAGCAGCTACTGCAGGTGTTAGGAGTGTTATGTAGATAGGAGCAGCTGCTGCATGTGTTAGGAGTGTTAGATAGATAGGAGCAGCTGCTGCATGTGTTAGGAGTGTTATGTAGATAGGAGCAGCTGCTGCATGTGTTAGGAGTGTTAGATATATAGGAGCAGCTACTGCAGGTGTTAGGAGTGTTATGTAGATAGGAGCAGCTGCTGCATGTGTTAGGAGTGTTAGATAGATAGGAGCAGCTGCTGCATGTGTTAGGAGTGTTAGATAGATAGGAGCAGCTGCTGCATGAGTTAGGAGTGTTATGTAGATAGGAGCAGCTGCTGCATGTGTTAGGAGTGTTAGATATATAGGAGCAGCTACTGCAGGTGTTAGGAGTGTTATGTAGATTGGAGCAGCTGCTGCATGTGTTAGGAGTGTTAGATAGATAGGAGCAGCTGCTGCATGTGTTAGGAGTGTTATGTAGATAGGAGCAGCTGCTGCATGTGTTAGGAGTGTTAGATAGATAGGAGCAGCTACTGCATGTGTTAGGAGTGTTATATAGATAGGAGCAGCTACTGCATGTGTTAGGAGTGTTAGATAGATAGGAGCAGCTTCTGCATGTGTTAGAAAAGTTAGATATATAGGAGCAGCTACTGCAGGTGTTAGGAGTGTTAAATAAGAGCAGCTACTGCATGTGTTAGGAGTGTTAGATATATAAGAGCAGCTACTGCAGGTGTTAGATGAGAGCAGCTACTGCATGTGTTAGGAGTGTTAAGGCCCCCACATACAGCACGATATTCAGGCATTTTCTGAGCGATTCTAACAAATCGCTCAGAAAATGCCTGAAGATGCATGTAAATCGCTGTGTATATAGCCCACACAGCGATTTACATGCGCGCCCCCGCCGTTCTGAATCTGTCCAAGATTCAGAACGGACGGGCTGTACAATTCAGAGCAGTCGCTCAGAAAGCTCCTGCTCATCTCCCGCATGTGTGGCTGCGGGCAGATGAGCAGGGCCGAGTGACTGCGGACGCCGCAGACCCGCCGCACCCCGCGCCACAGAACCCGCCGCCGCCGCCACCCCTGACCCCCCTTCCCCACCAGCAGTAGCACCCATCGCCACCCCCACCTCACCTCTCCTCTCGGCGGCAGCAGGGCGGCAGCGCGGCGGAAATGTAAAAAAAAATAATAATAATAATTTAAATTTCAAAATGGCCGCGGCCAGCCAATCACGGCTCGCCGCATCATTGCCCCGCCCCCTAGAGCTGGCTATATTAGCCAGCTCGAGACGGGGTAGGGGCAGTCAGTCCGACGGCGGAGAAGGAGAGAAGAGCTCCTGAAGTCCTGGGAGGCGCGGCCAATGCAAAAGAGCTTAAAAGGCCGCCGCCCCAGGTGAAGAACACAGATGAAGAGGCAGAAGCCCTGGGAGGCGGCAGCCATGCAAAAGAGCTTAGGCGGCTGCCGCCCCCAGGTGAAGATGCCGCAGAAGCCCTGGGGGGCTGAGCTCCCCTGGGTGAAAAAAGAAGAATCAGATTAATAAAATATTTTAAAACCAGTGTTTGTGTGTTTTATTTTAATATTTCCTTTACAGGGGGGCTATAGGTACCGGCGGGCCTTTAATGCCCCACATGCTGGTACCTGTGGTTCTCCCAAGTACCAGCATGTGGGGCAGGCTTGCTGGGACCTGTAGTCCTACTGTAAAAGACAATATTACTGTTAACCCCTTCCCGACATTTGACGTACATTTACGTCATGGTCGGGAAGTACTTCCCGACACATGGCGTAAATGTACGTCATGGCATTTAACTGTCACCGCGTCTATAGACGCGGTGACAGTTTCAACATGTCTGCTGTCCCTGACAGCAGACATGTCCGTGCATGCCCCGGGGGGGCTGCGATGCCGCCCCCCCGTCGGCGATCGCTGTGATTGGCTGTTCAGTGTGAACAGCCAATTACAGCGTTTTCCTGTGTCACCGGCGAATAACGTTCGCCGGTGACACGGGATCAGAGGTGATTGGTGCTGTAAAGTACAGCACCAATCACCGCGGGGTGTAAGGGTGACACTGGTGTCACCCCACCGCACTCCGCCCGCCCCCAAAGGCCGTGATTGGTTCGTCGGACCGACGGACCAATCACAGCCAAGGAGGGGGATTTAAACTAACGGTGACTGCACTGCAGACGCCATTCCGGTCTGGAATAGCGTGCAGTGCGGTCACCGTACCTCCCTGCCGCCATACTGACCAGAACCTTGCTCCATAGCTTGCTCCATACTTACCTGATCGCTGCTTCATCACTGCTTCCTGGATCCTGTTACTACTTGTGCCTTCCTGTGAAATTGTGCTGCTGCAGTGTACTAGCTAGATAGAGAGAGATAGATAGAGAGAGATAGATAGAGAGATAGAGAGAGATAGAGAGAGATAGAGAGAGATAGAGAGAGATAGAGAGAGATAGAGAGAGAGATAGTGTCAGAGAGTGCTATATTTTGTGCTGCTGCAGTGTGATCTAGTTATAGATAGAGAGAGAGAGATAGAGAGAGAGAGATAGATAGAGAGGCCTAGTGACAGAGTGCTATATTTTGTGCTGCTGCAGTGTGATAGTTATAGAGAGATAGAGAGAGATAGAGAGAGATAGAGAGAGAGATAGTGTCAGAGAGTGCTATATTTTGTGCTGCTGCAGTGTGATATAGTTATAGATAGAGAGAGAGAGATAGAGAGAGAGAGATAGATAGAGAGGCCTAGTGACAGAGTGCTATATTTTGTGCTGCTGCAGTGTGATAGTTATAGAGAGATAGAGAGAGATGGAGAGAGAGAGATAGAGAGAGATAGTGACAGATTGTGCTATATATTTTTGATATAACTGACTGCTGCCCCCTCCTTTTGTGCTGATCAGTATAAATTAACTGATCAGCAACTTTTTGGGGGCGCAGGTTTTTTTTTATATATAGATATACCTGTCAGTGCTGCTGCTGCAGTGTCATAGAGTGATAGATAGTGAGAGATAGAGAGATAGAGAGAGATAGTGACAGAGAGTGATAGAGAGTGCTAAATTTTTTGGCTGCTGCCCCCGCCTTTTGTGCTGATCACTATATCTGAGGTGATCAGCAACTTTTTTGGGGGTACAGAGGTTTTTTTTTTTTTATATATACCTGTCAGTTGCACCAAAGGTTGTGCACCTGCTGCACCTCACTGGTAATCAGTGTCGCATCACTGATCACCTTTTTTTTTTGTGTGTGTGCTGTGGGGTCTTTTTTTAATTTTTTTTTTACACACACTGTGATTTTGTGGGTGTCCTGTGGCCGCTGTGCGCTGATCAGTGACGTACATCACTGATCATCTTTTTCGGCACAGGGTTGATCTATATATTTTTTTTTTTGATCAAATTCCTGTTGCCTTTGAGCGCTGTTCAGTGACAGACGTTACTGACCAACATCTGTGCTCAATTTTTGGCGCAGGACTTTTTTTTTTTTTTTTTTTAACCCCTTCAATTTTTTTTTTTTAACCCCTTCAATTTTTTTTTTTTAACCCCTTCAATTTTTTTTTTTTTTTAACCCCTCCATTTTTTTTTTTGTATAAAGTATTTTTTTTTCCTGCACACTACATACACACTACAACCTACATACCCCCCGGGTTGAAATAAAGTTTGTACCCCCCCCTACACTATACACGTGTTGAAACATTTCACTACCTGTAACACAAAAATAAAAATGGCATCCCAAATGTCCTCCCAAATGTCCTCCCAAATGTCCTCCCAGTCATCCAGGAGAATGTATTCAGCGGAGGAGGCATATGCCCTGCTTGCTTCTGACTCTGACACAGCCAGTGATGCAAGCGGGGAATTTGAAGGATTCGCCTTAAGCTCCTCTTCCTCCTCTGGTGATGAGGGACCCCCTCAAAGACGCCCCCGTAGATCAGCTGAGACCCCCCCCCCAATAATTGATCTCGTATGGACCCCACCACCAGACAATTTTGAGCCCCAGGTTCCTGAGTTTTTGGCCATGCCAGGAATCCAATTTGATTCCACAGGTCTCAGAGAAATTGACTTTTTCAAATTATTTTTCTCTGATGATTTTATAAATTTAATGGTGGACCAAACTAATTTATATGCCCAGCAGTTTATTGCTCAAAACCCCACGTCATCATTTGCTAGGTGGACCCCTGTAGATGCAGTAGAGATGATGACGTTTTGGGGTCTGGTGTTTCATATGGGCATAGTAAAAAAGCCAGAAATTAGGCAATATTGGAGTACAGATGTTCTGTACAGTACTCCATTTTACCGTATGGCCATGCCCCGGACTCGATTTGAGACAATTCTTAAATTTATACATTACACCGATAATGCACAGTGCCCACCCAGAGATGATCCCACCTTTGACCGGCTATTCAAAGTCAGGCCGGTCATTGATCATTTCAGTGCCAAATTTGAAGAGGTGTACATCCCAGAAAAATTTATTTGTATCGACGAGTCCCTTATACATTTTAAAGGAAGGGTTAAATTCCGCCAGTACCTTCCCAGTAAGAGGGCAAGGTATGGCATAAAAATGTATAAACTGTGTGAAAGCACCTCAGGGTACACCCACAGGTTTAGGGTTTATGAAGGGAAGGATTCAAGAATTCAACCGCCAGAATGCCCCCCCTCCCTCGTAGGTGTTAGTGGGAAAATTGTCTGGGATTTAGTGCACCCCTTCCTGGATAAAGGTTATCACCTCTATGTGGATAACTTTTACACCAGCATCCCCCTGTTTAAGGCCCTTGGTTCAAGAGGTACAGCAGCTTGCGGTACTGTGCGCAAGAACCAAAGAGGCCTCCCAAAAACGCACATTGCCCAAGTAATGAGAAGGGGTGAAAGCAGGGGAATATGCACCGAAAATATGTTGTTGGTCAAATATAAGGACAAGAGGGATGTCCTTATACTGACAACAATTCACGGAGACAGTACCACCTCCGTCCCTGTACGAGGTACCAGTACCCACACCTCAAAACCTAATTGTATCCTGGATTACAATAGGTACATGGGCGGAGTGGATCTTTCAGATCAGGTACTGAAGCCGTACAGTGCCCTGCGGAAAACAAAAATCTGGTACAAGAAGGTGGCCGTGTATATCATCCAGATGGCACTGTATAACGCTTACGTGCTATTCCGTTCTACCGGCCAGAGGGGGACATTTATGCACTTTCAAGAGGAAGTCATAAAGGGCCTAATATTTGGGAACCAGCAGGCAGAGGGCCCCAGTACTTCTAGTACTGGCCCCCGTATTGTACCAGGGCAGCATTTTCCTGATGAAATCCCCTCCACTGGAAAAAAGGGCAGGACACAAAAAAGGTGCAAAGTTTGCTATAAAAAGGGAATAAGAAAGCAAACTATTTTCCAGTGTGACACTTGCCCCGACAAACCCGGCCTATGTATAAAGGAGTGTTTTAAAATATACCACACATCTATGGAATATTAGGTTCATAATTTCACCGTGCTTCGGGGGTCTTGCTAATGCCACATAGCACCCACCATTCATTCCACCAGAATCTGAGCCGCAAAATCCAAAAATCACTCCTTCCCTTCTGAGTCCTGCCATGCACCCAACTGGTATTTTTTGGTCACATGTGAGGCATTGCCGTACTCGGGAGAAATTGGGGCACAGATTTTGGGGTGCTCTGTCTCCTTCATTCCTTGTGAAAATGAAAAATTTTGAGCCAGAACTGCATTTTTGTGTAAAAAAATGTAATTTTTCATGTTCACTGCCCACTTGTATCAAAATTGGTGAAACCCCTGGGGGTTTGAAATGTACACTATACCCCTAGATGAATTCCCTGAGGGGTGTACTTTGCAAAATGGGGTCACTTGTGGGGGGGTTCCACTGTATTGGTGCTTTGGGGGTCTTGCTAATGCGACATAGCACCCACCATCATTCCACCAGAATTTGTGCTGCAAAATCCAAATATCACTCCTTCCCTTCTGAGTCCTGCCACTTTTTGGTCACACATGAGGCATTGCCGTACTCGGGAGAAATTGGGGCACAGATTTTGGGGTGCTTTGTCTCCTTCATTCCTTCTGAAAATGAAAAATTTTGAGCCAGAACTGCATTTTTGTGTAAAAAAATGTAATTTTTCATTTTCACTGCCCACTTGTATCAAAATTGGTGAAACCCCTGGGGGTTTGAAATGTACACTATACCCCTAGATGAATTCCCTGAGGGGTGTAGTTTGCAAAATGGGGTGACTTGTGGGGGGGTTCCACTGTATTGGTGCAACATAGCACCCACCATTCATTCCACCAGAATCTGTGCTGCAAAATCCAAAAATCACTCCTTCCCTTCTGAGTCCTGCCATGCACCCAACTGGTATTTTTTGGTCACATGTGAGGCATTGCCGTACTCGGGAGAAATTGGGGCACAGATTTTGGGGTGCTTTTTCTCCTTCATACCTTCTGAAAATGAAAAATTTTGAGCCAGAACTGCATTTTTGTGTAAAAAATGTAATTTTTCTTTTTCACTGCCCACTTGTATCAAAATTGGTGAAACCCCTGGGGGTTTTAAATGTACACTATACCCCTAGATGAATTCCCTGAGGGGTGTAGTTTGCAAAATGGGGTCACTTGTGGGGGGGTTCCACTGTATTGGTGCTTGGGGGGTCTTGCTAATGCGACATAGCACCCACCAAAATTCCACCAGAATCTGAGCTGCAAAATCCAAAAATCACTCCTTCCCTTTTGAGTCCTGCCATGCACCCAACTGGTATTTTTTGGTCACATGTGAGGCATTGCCATACTCGGGAGAAATTGGGGCACAGATTTTGGGGTGCTTTTTCTCCTTCATACCTTCTGAAAATGAAAAATTTTGAGCCAGAACTGCATTTTTGTGTAAAAAATGTAATTTTTCATGTTCACTGCCCACTTGTATCAAAATTGGTGAAACCCCTGGGGGTTTGAAATGTACACTATACCCCTAGATGAATTCCCTGAGGGGTGTAGTTTGCAAAATGGGGTCACTTGTGGGGGGGTTCCACTGTATTGGTGCTTGGGGGGTCTTGCTAATGCAACATAGCACCCACCAAAATTCCACCAGAATCTGAGCTGCAAAATCCAAAAATCACTCCTTCCCTTCTGAGTCCTGCCATGCACCCAACTGGTATTTTTTGGTCACATGTGAGGCATTGCCGTACTCGGGAGAAATTGGGGCACAGATTTTGGGGTGCTTTGTCTCCTTCATACCTTCTGAAAATGAAAAATTTTGAGCCAGAACTGCATTTTTGTGTAAAAAAATGTAATTTTTCATTTTCACTGCCCACTTGTATCAAAATTGGTGAAACCCCTGGGGGTTTGAAATGTACACTATACCCCTAGATGAATTCCCTGAGGGGTGTACTTTGCAAAATGGGGTGACTTGTGGGGGGGTTCCACTGTATTGGTGCAACATAGCACCCACCATTCATTCCACCAAAATCTGTGCTGCAAAATCCAAAAATCACTCCTTCCGTTCTGAGTCCTGCCATGCACCCAACTGGTATTTTTTGGTCACATGTGAGGCATTGCCGTACTCGGGAGAAATTGGGGCACAGATTTTGGGGTGCTTTTTCTCCTTCATACCTTCTGAAAATGAAAAATTTTGAGCCAGAACTGCATTTTTGTGTAAAAAAATGTAATTTTTCATTTTCACTGCCCACTTGTATCAAAATTGGTGAAACCCCTGGGGGTTTGAAATGTACACTATACCCCTAGATGAATTCCCTGAGGGGTGTACTTTGCAAAATGGGGTGACTTGTGGGGGGGTTCCACTGTATTGGTGCAACATAGCACCCACCATTCATTCCACCAAAATCTGTGCTGCAAAATCCAAAAATCACTCCTTCCGTTCTGAGTCCTGCCATGCACCCAACTGGTATTTTTTGGTCACATGTGAGGCATTGCCGTACTCGGGAGAAATTGGGGCACAGATTTTGGGGTGCTTTTTCTCCTTCATACCTTCTGAAAATGAAAAATTTTGAGCCAGAACTGCATTTTTGTGTAAAAAAATGTAATTTTTCATTTTCACTGCCCACTTGTATCAAAATTGGTGAAACCCCTGGGGGTTTGAAATGTACACTATACCCCTAGATGAATTCCCTGAGGGGTGTAGTTTTCAAAATGGGGTGACTTGTGGGGGGGTTCCACTGTATTGGTGCTTGGGGGGTCTTGCTAATGCGACATAGCACCCACCAAAATTCCACCAGAATCTGAGCTGCAAAATCCAAAAATCACTCCTTCCGTTCTGAGTCCTGCCATGCACCCAACTGGTATTTTTTGGTCACATGTGAGGCATTGCCGTACTCGGGAGAAATTGGGGCACAGATTTTGGGGTGCTTTTTCTCCTTCATACCTTCTGAAAATGAAAAATTTCGAGCCAGAACTGCATTTTTGTGTAAAAAATGTAATTTTTCATTTTCACTGCCCACTTGTATCAAAATTGGTGAAACCCCTGGGGGTTTGAAATGTACACTATACCCCTAGATGAATTCCCTGAGGGGTGTAGTTTTCAAAATGGGGTGACTTGTGGGGGGGTTCCACTGTATTGGTGCTTGGGGGGTCTTGCTAATGCGACATAGCACCCACCAAAATTCCACCAGAATCTGAGCCGCAAAATCCAAAAATCACTCCTTCCGTTCTGAGTCCTGCCATGCACCCAACTGGTATTTTTTGGTCACACGTGAGGCATTTCCGTACTCGGGAGAAATTGGGGCACATATTTTGGGGTGCTTTTTCTCCTTCATACCTTCTGAAAATGAAAAATTTTGAGCCAGAACTGCATTTTTGTGTAAAAAAATGTAATTTTTCATTTTCACTGCCCACTTGTATCAAAATTGGTGAAACCCCTGGGGGTTTGAAATGTACACTATACCCCTAGATGAATTCCCTGAGGGGTGTACTTTGCAAAATGGGGTGACTTGTGGGGGGGTTCCACTGTATTGGTGCAACATAGCACCCACCATTCATTCCACCAGAATCTGTGCTGCAAAATCCAAAAATCACTCCTTCCCTTCTGAGTCCTGCCATGCACCCAACTGGTATTTTTTGGTCACATGTGAGGCATTGCCGTACTCGGGAGAAATTGGGGCACAGATTTTGGGGTGCTTTTTCTCCTTCATACCTTCTGAAAATGAAAAATTTTGAGCCAGAACTGCATTTTTGTGTAAAAAAATGTAATTTTTCATTTTCACTGCCCACTTCTATCAAAATTGGTGAAACCCCTGGGGGTTTGAAATGTACACTATACCCCTAGATGAATTCCCTGAGGGGTGTAGTTTGCAAAATGGGGTCACTTGTGGGGGGGTTCCACTGTATTGGTGCTTGGGGGGTCTTGCTAATGCGACATAGCACCCACCAAAATTCCACCAGAATCTGAGCTGCAAAATCCAAAAATCACTCCTTCCCTTCTGAGTCCTGCCATGCACCCAACTGGTATTTTTTGGTCACATGTGAGGCATTGCCGTACTCGGGAGAAATTGGGGCACAGATTTTGGGGTGCTTTGTCTCCTTCATACCTTCTGAAAATGACAAATTTGGAGCCAGAACTGCATTTTTGTGTAAAAAAAATAATTTTTCATTTTCACTGCCCAGTTGTACCACAATTGGTGAAACCCCTGGGGGTTTGAAATGTACACTATACCCCTAGATGAATTCCCTGAGGGGTGTAGTTTGCAAAATGGGGTCACTTGTGGGGGGGTTCCTAACTTTTAGCATCTTATGGTGCCTTGAAACCTACATGGTGCCTAAAAAATAATCTCATAAAAAGGAGGCTCCAAAATCAAGTAGGTGCTCCCTCTATTATGAAGCCTGTGGTTTGGTCACCGTGCACACTAGGGCCACATATAGGATATTTCTGAAAACAAAAGAATTGGGGGAATCAATTTTTAGTCACATTTCTCTAGTAAAATGTACTGTGTTCCTTATAAAAATGTATTAAAATTGCAAATCTGCAAAAAAAAAGAAATTTTGAAATTTCACCTACACTTTGTTTTAATTCCTGTGAAACACCTAAAGGGTTAACAAACTTCCAAAATGCTGTTTTGAATACTGTGAGGGGTGCAGTTTTTGAAATGGCATCATTTATGGGGGTGTCTCACATACAAGTCCCTCAAAGTCACATCAGAACTGAACTGGTCCCTAAAAAAATCAGTGTTTGAAATTTTCTTGAAAATTTGAGAATTTGCTATTCATATTGTAAGCCTCCTAGTGTCCCAAAAAATTAAAAGGAAGTTGAAATAATGATGTCAACATAAAGTAGACATATGGTCTATGTTAGTTATTCACTATTTTGAGTGGTAAGATTATTTGTCTCACAAGCAGAAAATTTAACATTTTGCAAATCGCTAAATTTTCCATTTTTTCACGATATTTTGGTATTTTTCACAAAAAAACACAGACTGTATCGACCCAAATTTACCACTAATTTGAAGTACAATGTGTCACGAAAAAACAATCTCAAAACCACTGGGATAAGTAAAAGCAAAAAAAAGTTATCCCCACTTAAGTGAGACATGTCAGATTTGAAAAAAAGGGCTCTGTCAGGAACGCAAAAACTGGCTCTGTCAGGAAGGGGTTAAACAAGCTATCAACCCTGCACCCACTGCCCAGGGGTGCAGGGGATAGCCCCGGGCTGCAGCCCAGGCCTGGGGTGCCCTGGAGAGGGGGGACCCCCTTATTTGGGGGGTCCCCACCTCCCCAAAAACTCACGGCCTGGGCTGACTAGTTAGGGTGGGTAATGCTTTGGCCACGGGACACCATCAAGCGTGTCCCCTGGCTATGGCATTACACCCCCTGCTAGTGGAGCCTGGTGCTGGTCTCCAAAATACGGGGGACCCCTATTCATTTTGTCCCCCATATTTTGGAAACCAGGGCCAGCTCAAGAGCCTGGTGCTGGTCCCCAAAATCCGGGGAACCCCACACACTTTGGGCCTTATTCTGGTTGGTGCGGCCGGGCCGTACGCGTACGTCCCGGGGTTTTTTATGATCTGCGCATGCGTACATTCGCTAATGCGCAGGCGCGAACACTCCACAACGCTTACGGACGGGTCTCTACGTGCGAAAAAACCTATACGCGAGTGTACGGGCATTGGGGGCGGCATAGGGGCGTGATGAGGGGAGCGGCCGAAATAATGAGGGAAAATGGGCGTAAATATGGGCGTACACGGGGGTGTGCACCAAAAATGAGCGGTGCTACTACCGCACGATCGACTAAAGCACCGTTCATTTCGGACACAAAACAGGCGGCCGCCAACCGCCATCTCAAACCACCCCTACAGATACCGCATGCCAGCGTGCGCCTGGGTTTGCTAATTTACGCTGATTACTACTCAAACACATACACCTGAATGTAATAAGCAATGCTGCAGTCTATTAAGTCCAAACCATGATTTCACTACCTGCAAGCCACACACAGCACTCAAACACATTGGAAGCTTATCTTTCTATACTTCTCGACATTTAAAGGTTTGTTTAATTTAAGGTAAGAATCTTTTTAAGACCTGCTTATATATGCTAAGGTAGGTATTTGCTAAACAGTTATACACATTCACTACGTGCTTTCATAGACTTTACACAGTAGCACACTCAATCTACACAAGTCGACATGTGTCATCGTGTTCACTCTAATACAAACATAGGTTTTGTATTTATGATACAATAACATAAACCACATCTAACACCTACAAAGGATGTTTCAGCAATTTTTTAAGCCCATGCCCACTATTTTGCACACAATCTTTGTATAGTACCCAAAATACAGAACTGTACCACTATCTGATCTGCTATGAATTGGATTTAACTACACTCTGGATGTAAGATGCCACCAATCACATTATTGCACTCACATCTCTCTAACAAAGGATTCCTACATCTGCTTATGACACTGTAAAATCATATATATTTAAAAACTTATACATGTTTGTTCACAAGCAATTTTATCATGTTTGGCCGATTCACACATCTTTTTTTAGGGAGGACACATATGCATTCCTACACAAATGTACCTTTTGACCCTTGTTTGTCTGCCTCACCCACTCCATGAGGAAAGCATTGTTCTGGACCTGCTTTTACCTACTACTGTAGGAGCTACCTCACCTGCACACAAACTGCTTTCTCACCTATAAAGTTGCTCTGCACATGTGCTGACACAAACTAATTAGCAGGGAAAAGTTGGATAGGAACATGGGAATGGCCATGGAGAGGGTTACACATGGGAAACTTCGACCACACTTCAACAAATGTTCAAAAATACCCTGGTCAGTAAGTACACATAAATCTAGTATTTGTTTCACACAAGAAATTACACATACAACAATTTTGTTTTAATTGGTAAAATAAATTTATTTGCTGTTCAGCATCACAGCTTAGTAGACACTTTCATGTCATAAATCAAATAAACAAATAAAATAGACACAAAAATAAAAAAACAGCCAGAACAAGAGGTTGCATATCTCCAAACATGTGTTACCCTGCAAATGCAATGGTGAAAGAAATGGGGACACCAGAATACGTACTGCAACAACCAGGGTGAATACTAAGCAAGATACACACCACCAAAAATTTATCCTGCATTTGTAGAGGTCAAAATAAGTACTTTAATGCCCATGGCACGAAAATGGATCGATGGCCAACTCAGGAAGTGGATGTCCAGTGCAATTTAAACATTTGGGGTCCAACCACAGAGGAAGTGAACCAGGTCTCATTATTTGGGCCCTTTTTTCCCCCTTTTAGATGGGGCCTTGGGGACAGGGGCCTTTGGGTCAGATGGCTTGCGGCGTCTTCCCCTAGTGGACACAGGAGGGTCAGCAGAGGTGGAAGGTTGGGGAGCAGCTTGGGGTGGCCCAGCAGATGGGGGATTGTCCCTTAGGGACCTGGCGGTGGTCAGCAGCTCCGCAAGAATGTCATTCAGGCGGCTGAGGTGTTGGCCAATGCTTTGCATGCCAGCCGCCAGAGTGTCATTCATGCGGTTGAAGGCCTCACACTGCTGCCTGTTTGTGGCCTTCCAATCCTCCAAAAATTCCCCAATCTGCTGCTGACGGAGCGCAGCATCCACCCCTTGCTGCTCGATCCTCTCAAGCATCACCATCACGCTCTCATCCCATGTCTCCTGTGGCTGGGGCTGGGGGTGTCTTCTTGGTGGAGGCTGGACCACTTGCTCCACCTGTGGCTCTGCAGAGGAAGATGCTGCCGGTTCATCCTGGGTTTCTGCTTCTGCTAGGATAATAATTGAAAACAATGTCACCATCACATACGCACTAAAAAATATCTTTCAAAATACAATGCATTACTGTGACTTACCATCAAAAGCAGCATCAAAGACCTCCGCCGGGAGCTCACTGTCCATATTGGAGATCCAACAAGGATCTAGAGGAGGTAAATACAATTGTTAACCAGAAAGAATCAAAACAGATAACTCAGAGAAAGTATGGGAATTATAACAACAATACTAAAAAGAACACACAGGGCCCATACAAATATAGACCCAACAGATATGAGGAGAAATCTTCAACAAGTAACAGGGATCCCCATTACAACAGAGGGACAACTAGGTACGAAAAATATCAATCCCCCCGTGATAAATACGAACCCCATTCCCAAAGTGAATTTTATCGAATTCCTCATTGGAGGAAACAAAACACAAGAGATTCTGAGAGGTTCAATAGAACACCAGAGTGGAGAGCTCCTTCAAAAACGTACAGGAACAATAAGAAGATAGTCAGGGAACAATATACCACCCCCAGGAAATACCAACTTCAGAATAGATACAGCCCCCTACTGGAAGACATCTCACTTTTAGAAGATGAAGATCAGGACTACTCTCCTTTTTTAGAGAGAAGTCAGACCCTATCCCCAAACAGCTAGATCCCCCCTATAGGTATAGGGGAAAAAGGGGAGGAAGAACGAGACCTATTCGAAAGAAATCAAAAACATATAAAAAGAAAAGAGGGAAGCTAGTCACCAAATAGGAGGAATGACACTGATAATGCTAATAAAGACTCAGTGAAAACAGCCACCAAGATTTTTAATTTAAGTTCACATACTTTAACAACGGAAGAGACCAAACTTTTAGAAAAGGGGTTGAAATATGCTCCCACCAACCATATCAATAACTTTGAACTTTATATAGATATACAGAGGTTTACAAGAAAATTAGCCTTAAAAAAGTTCTTTGAAAAGAAGGACCAATTGGAAGAGGAGGCAGAAGGGGAAAGTAACATTACCCCCTTCAGACCCAAGTCAATATTTTACCCCCAATATTGTAAAGGCCCTTTTGTAGAAACCTTTGCTACGCTGGTGTTTGAGGATATAAAATCTATAAAAATAAACAAGAAAACCTCAAATTTAACATCAAAAGAAAAAGCAGCTATGAAAAATCTGAAAGATAACAAACAAGTTATAGTAAAACCAGCGGATAAAGGGGGAGGCGTGGTAGTCCTTGACACCGCTAAATACGAAGCAGAAGTAATGCGCCAACTGGAGGATAAATTGACATATAGAAAACTAATGGGAGACCCAACTCAAAATACTCTACAAAAACTTAAAAGCTTTTTGGAAGTGGCCTTGGCGAAGAATGTAATATCTACTACAGAGATGAAATTCCTGTTGAATGAAAAACCTACTACACCAGTGTTATACATTCTTCCCAAGGTCCACAAAAGTTTAGTGGATCCCCCCGGTAGACCGATAATCTCCGGGGTGGACTCAATTACAAGTAATCTATCGATGTTTATAGACTATCACCTTCAACCACTTGTTACTTTGAATAAGTCCCATTTAAAAGACACAGGGGAGTTTTTGAAGCTTATAGAATCCATCACTTGGAAAAAAGAATTCTTACTAGTGACGGCTGATGTCAGTTCTTTATATACCATAATACAACATGAAAAAGGCATCCAAAGCTCAAAACAATTTCTATCTCGATCTGAGAAATCCCAGGACCTCCAAGAGTTCATTCTTGGTGGGATATCCTTTATTTTGGAAAATAATTTTTTCCTGTTTAACGAGGAGTTCTATATACAGCGGACAGGAACAGCGATGGGCACCAGATTCGCCCCAAGCTATGCCAACATTTTTATGGGGGCATGGGAGCTGAATACCATCTGGGCTAATAACCCGTTTGGGGCGAATCTGGTGTCCTACGCTAGATATATTGATGATATCTTTCTGATTTGGGAGGGAAGTAGAGAAACGCTAAACACATTCTGTGATTATCTCAATAATAATGATTGTAATATCAAACTCTCTTTTGAAATAGAAGAAAGCAGTATAAATTTTTTGGATATAACAGTGTATGTGGAAGAAAATGTCCTGAAACATAAAAATTTCTGCAAACCGACTGATTCAGGGACATATATCCCTTCCTCAAGTTGCCACCATAAAAATTGGCTGAGCTCGGTCCCAAAAGGACAATTTAAACGTCTAAGAAGAAATTGTTCTGATGACGCCATCTTTTCAGAGCAAGCCAAAGAGATGAAAATGAGATTCTCAGCCTGCGGTTATGAGGAATCCAAATTAGAGGGGGAAATTGACATGCTTAAAAATAGGGATGTCTCAACAGTCAATGTCACTAGGGATAAGAAGGAGAATAAGGAAAATTTTGCATACTCATTTATCACCACTTACACAGAAGAGCATAAAACGATAGAAAAAATCTTCAAAAAACACTGGGGAATATTGCAGAATGATCCGATCCTAAAGAACCTGATACCTGAACGACCAAAGCACATTTATAGAAAGGCTCCAAACATACGTACAAACCTAGTCAAGAGTAATTTTTCATCCAAACTCCAACTATCTAGGATCTCTACCAAAGGCTTCTTCCGATGCGGAAGTTGTATTGGATGTAGAAACATCAAAAGCATAGGTACGAGTAAAATTACTGAATACACCATTAATGGCTATAAAGTAAAGATTGATGATTTTATTACATGTAGCACAAAAAATGTGGTATATACAGTGGAGTGCAGTTGCCATAAGCATTATATCGGAAGAACATCCAGGGCCCTGAAAATAAGATTGGGGGAACATGTGAGGAATGTGAAAAAAGGACTTGAATCCCATTCACTTTCCTCCCATTTCAAGGTGGCACATAACTGCTCCCCACAAGAAATTATTTCTTTCTGCGGCCTAAAGGTAGCAAAGGGCAATATAAGACAGAAGGATGACGTAACACCCTTGGCAAAATTGGAGATGAATCTTATTTTTAATTGCAAAACCTTGATACCAGGGGGTCTAAATAGCGATTTCGAGCTAAAGTGGTTCCTTTAAGACCCACTTTGGACACCCCTGCAAGGCATATACAGTCATTTCCATCCTGCCCTTTGTTTCTTCTAAAAATGGTTCTAAAAATGGTTTTATGTCATCCGACATTGGGGAATAATAAGAATCCCTGTTATATGATGTTTAAGAACATTAGTGTTTTATAATATGCTCAGTATAAAATTTGTTTTCGCATTAATGTATGTTCTAATATGTATTCCGTTTATATATATCCCCAGATGGACGAGTTGTCATGACAACCAACGAGGCCATAAAACTTCCGCTTTGTGTGGTCCAAAAAGCCGGAAACACTCGAGTGCAATCCCCGTCTGAGCCGGCTGGTATCTTTTCTGTAGTTGCGGTCCAGCGACCGGAAACAGCCGGAGGATCAGATGGGGGAATGCGCGTCATGCGTCTCACCTACCACGCTTTGTACCTTCCAGGCTTCCGTAGCTGCGTTCCAGCAGCCGGAAGCAGCGGCTTGTAAACTCATAAGTAAACGCCGCTATGGAAAATAGTTCTGCATACAACGAGGAGACGATCGTTCCACCTATACCTATCGGAGGGAGGGTATGCTTCAGGCAATGGCCCCCTGTCTGGCTAGATCTTGAGTCAAACCTCAGAATCACGTAAACGACCAGAGGGTTGTCATGGCAACCGTCTGATCCGGAAATAATAATGCATGTGTTTGGGACTTATGAGAACTCTACTGCTTCAAAGCAATATTATTTTCTGCAGTGCAACATTTTAATGGAATGTATATTCATATTTATATTTATATATGTAATGGTAAATGTTTTTTTATGGACAGTGAAGGTAATACGATAACCGTGACATCACTTCCTGTTTGGGTCAACCAGGCTGCTCATGGTATAAAAGAATGGCCTCACACTCTCCACAGGCATGTCTTGAAAAAGGTGTCTTGCACACCGAAACGCGTCGACAGCCAGTGTGGAGTGTGAGCAGCCATCACCCTTACCCATTTTATCGACATTGGATGTATGTATTTTTCAGATTTTCTTATCTGTTTTGAAAAAATATTTTTTTTGTATTTTTTGAATTTTTTTGGATCTTTTTTTTTTTTTTTTTTTTTTTGGTTTTATATTGTTGATAACTGTAGACCTTGTATGGTCAATTCATTGTACCCCCCTTTTTTACTGCTGCGGTTTTTCTCATGTGTTATGGAGATAGAGGCTGCACAGAATCAGAATAAAAACTTTTGTTACTTTTCTAAATACCTTTGAAATTCGAATATCTTATTACGGATTATAAACCTTTTTTTCTCCCGGTATATATACCTACCATTTGGTGTGAGAGGAGGGACCTCTATAGAAATATAGAGCAAAGAAAACGCTATGGGAACATAAAGACTTGCCTTATCGTAAGTCTGGTACGCCACCCCCTAAAACATACCAATCTTTAGGTATACCACAAGCTTATGGTTCCTTATGGTGAAGGTTTCATATGGTGGAGGATTCTGACCATTTTCACATAAAGATACCTTTATGCACTTTAAGAAGCACAACATAGTGTGAGTCTTGGTACGCTTCTGCATTTCCACCGATTTAGAATAAATCACGTGGCACAAGAGTTTTTTTCAAAGCTAGTCTACACATTGTTTATCTTTTCACTTTGCATGTACTACATGGATGTAAGATTTTGAAAATCTTCTGAAAAGCAGAGGACGCAAAGTACCCGCTACGGGCTTAGATATCTCCAAAACTACCGTGAGTGGGGTACGCCCATCCATGTACTTAATTCTGGCACATTTATAAAGAAACCTTTATAGGTGTACCCCCACCTTTTATTTGGTGAGTGAGGTACGCTTACAAAAAGGAAAAATCTAACTTTAGGTCCGCTTAAAGGGACCCACCACCCCCTCAAAGCAAGTCTACACATTGTTTATTTTTTCACTTTCGTATGTACTACATGGATGTGAGATTCTGAAACCACCTGGAAACCAGAGGACGTGGAGTAAAGTACCTGCTACGGGCTTACACATCTTCTAAACTTCCGTGAGTGGGGTACGCCCATCCATGCACTTAATTTTGTCACATTTAAAAAGAAACCTTTATATGTGTACCCCCACCTTTCACTTGGTGAGTGAGGTACGCTTACAAAAAGGAATAACCCAGTTTTAGGTCCACTTAAAGGGACCCACCATTCTCTAATACAAATCTACACATATCACACCTTTTTATTTTTCATGTGCAAAAAAAAAATCGGGAGTATAAAAAGGAGGAGCATATAGATGAAAATCAAAGGAAAAACAAGATAAAGAAAACGTTACGTGTCTGTACACCACCATAGATTCTGTGAGTGGGGTACGCCCGTCTATTTTCCCCCCTTGTTTCCGTGTGCCTCATATTTTAAAACTTTCTGAAACACTTGGAATGATATGTAACAGTCGGCTCTCTTTTCCTATTTGGTCGGTTCCCCACATCGGAAATACATCGAGAGTGAATACTCAAGGTGGCGACTACATCGATTGAGACACTGATGCTCCACATCCTTCATAATATCGCGCCTCAGAAGTCCGGAACTCCAACTTTTGTATTGTATGGTCTTGTTTTCTGTTATTAGGTGATAACTATAGGACAGTACAGACTCGAGGCTGCGCCAGCAGGTGGCCATTTCCTATACTTCTTTCTTGTGCATATTGGAGATCCCCTGACCTCGGCCACATCAATGACGTCCAAGGCGTCCTGCTCCAGGGGGGTATACTCCAAAGTATCGGGCATATGACCTCTCCCGGTGGACATGCTGTGGTTGTACCGGTCAGTCATCTTCCTCTTCAGTGTACTTTTGAAGTCTGTCCACCTACAAGTTTAAAAATACAAATATCACCATGAGATATGTGCACCACTGTGCTAGTGAACATCATGACTACGTGACATTTCCTAGTGTGGGTGATCTGATGTTTTTAGCCATATGTGTCCCACACACACATTAATGTCTCCATTAGGAGGCATTTCAGTGTCTCATCTCATTCATTAGGCCACTAAATGCACATACATAGATCACTATGCAGAAATGACATCATCCATGGCCAAATTAGGCACCTCCACCTGTTGTGAAACTACACATTCCACCATAGCTTGACAGTGTGGTTATTATGGAGTCATTTAACTATGGGATGGCATACTGGGATGTGTAGTTTCTCACCAGCTACATGTGCACAGTTTGCTCATTCTTGTTTCAGTTGCATCATATGGAACATGTAAAGGTGCCCATACACGTTACAATTATTGTATACAATATTGCATCTCATAGCATATCGGTTTTGCAATGAGATCAGATGAGATGAGATCTAGTACAAAAAGTATGTGCTGCACATACTTTTTGTACTCATCGCTAAACCGATATGCTATGAGATGCGATATTGTATACAATATTGTATACAATAATTGTAACGTGTATGGGCACCTTTACAACAACTCTTTCCAAAACACACTTTCTCTTGTCCCATCACATACTTCACATACTTCACATGAGCAGAACTGTGCCCATAACCTCACATCACACCAATGGTGCATGTTTCATATATCAATGTGGGTTATTAGACATGGTTGTGTTCACATGTGACATTGAAGTGTAGCACTATCTACAAACACACCTTTCTATTATTCTCAAAACATACATGTAACATATGTACACACATATGACATTATCAGGGGGACAAACACACTTGCCTTTTCTTCACCGATAGCCAATCTCTGACCACTGGTGACACCTGGTTCACTTCCTCTGTGATCTTGTCCCAAAGGTTTCTCCTTGCACTGGCACCCGGCTTCCTGGTTGGCAATTCGATCCATTCGCGTGCTCTGGGCACTAAAATTCTTAATTCTGCCTCTACAAATGCAGGGTTTCTCTTTTTGGTGGTGGTATCCTGCTCAGTCCTCACCCTAGATGTTGCAGCTCGTTTTCTGGTGGCCCCAGTTCTCTCAACATGCACCTGCTGGGTCACACCTGTTTGGAGAGATGCAACCTCTTGTTCTGGCTGGTTGCTTGGCCCTTGTGGAGCTGGTGGAGGTTGAACAGGGCCTGTTAGTGAGGGGCCCGCTTGGTCTTGCAGGCTACTTCTCTCTTGAGCCCTCCTTCTCCGCTCCTGTTCCCTCTTCTGTAAAGATTCAAGCAGGGATTCTGCTTGTGCTCTCTGTAAAGCATCCTCAGCTGCGGAATCGTCTGAGTTAGACATGTTTGCAGCAATTCTGGCCTGCATCTGACTGAATATTTATATGTTAATCTCCCGCCATGAACAATGGGGCGTATATTTTTCCCCGCAATGTACTTGCTAATTTACGCCGATATTTCCCGCCGATAATTGCCGCTTAAATTACGCAGGTCTCCACGCACCTGATCAATCACCTGTATATGCACATACACAGGTTGTGGAGCATTGTGTGCTACATCGTGAAATGTGTGCACCTGTCATTCCAATGATGAGTGTTGTCAGCTGGTATCTGTTGGAGTTCGTGTATGCTTTGTGAGTCACATTTCAAAACATCACGTTATAATGCTTTCCTTACATATGTAATGAGTATGAAATTGTCATACACCAACATGTTGCATTGTGCCCCTTTTAGCAGCGTATTTATTAGTAGACGGTTGCGTGTATTCTTTTACGCACACTGTATATACAGTACGTCTCTCCATGGAAATGGGTGTATTGTGCCCCTTTTAGCAGCGTATTTATTAGTAGACGGTTGCGTGTATTCTTTTACGCACAGTGTATATACAGTACGTCTCTCCATGGAAATGGGTGTATTGTGCCCCTTTTAGCAGCGTATTTATTAGTAGACGGTTGCGTGTATTCTTTTACGCACACTGTATATACAGTTCCTCTCTATACATTGAATGCATGCTGTTGGTTATGGTGTGTGTATATCGGAACGGTCCGCGTAAGTTTCTATTCGCATCCAGTTTGTTAATGTAAGAAGGATTAATAAAGTTAATACCAAACAAACAATTTTTTACACCAATCAGCAAGCACCAAAAGTGATATATGTACCTGCAATTATTAACTGCGCCATTGCCACTATGACTTCAACCAGGGCTAGGGCGTTTTCGACACAGGAGCTGTTGGCCTTGGTTGAGGTCATGGACCGTCACCTGGGGCCCAGGGGCCCATATGTGTCCAATATGGACAAGCGGCGGGCGTATACTGCTGCCCGCCGCCTAATATACACCCGGACCGGCGTCCGCAGAAGCCTGGGCCAAGTTGAGCGGCGCTGGTCTGACCTGCGCCGGCGGCAGCCAGTGTTGCTTTGTACACTTCGCCGCCATATTGCCCGATGTAAGTTTTTATGACTAGTATGTCTGCGTTTTTTTGCAAATGATTTCTGTACTTTTTATAAATATGTTCCTGAGTATGTGGGTGTATATGGGTGTATATGGGGTGTATAGGGGGTGTATATGGGGTGTATAGGGGGTGTATATGGGGTGTATATGGGGTGTATATGGGTGTATATGGGGTGTATAGGGGGTGTATATGGGGTGTATAGGGGGTGTATATGGGTGTATATGGGTGTATATGGGGTGTATATGGGGTGTATAGGGGGTGTATATGGGGTGTATAGGGGGTGTATATGGGTGTATAGGGGGTGTATATGGGGTGTATAGGGGGTGTATATGGGGTGTATAGGGGGTGTATATGGGGTGTATATGGGGTGTATAGGGGGTGTATATGGGGTGTATAGGGGGTGTATAGGGGGGGGTTTAAGTAGTTGCTCAGTTTTTGGGTGTAGCATATCAATTAGTTTGCATGATAAATGTCTGAAATATAACAGCAATGATAATTTGGAAGGTTATGAGCATGACTAATGTGAATTTTTCTTTCCCCCTTTTTTATGAAACCCAATCTTCGATTTCTATGCCATCAACATGAACATTTCAGCACGGGCAAGAGCCCGCATAGAAGCCCGGGAGCAGGCAGCCCGGGACCAGGCAGCCCAGGAGCAGGCAGCCCAGGAGCAGCCGGAAGAGGAGGAGGAAGAGGAGGAGGAAGAGGAGGAGGAAGAGGAGGAGACAATGGGTCAAGCTGGGACCCACCAAATTTCGCCATCCCCTTCCCCCACCCCCTCCCCAACCCCCACCCACACCCCTACCCCCACCCCCTCCCCAACCCCCACCCCCTCCCCAACCCCCACCCACACCCCTACCCCCACCCCCTCCCCAAGCCCACCCCCTCCCCAACCACCACCCCCTCCCCAACCCCCACCCCCACCCCCTCCCCAACCCCCACCCCCTCCCCAACTCCCACCCCCTCCCCACCCCCCACCCCCACCCCCTCCCCAACTCCCACCCCCTCCCCAACTCCCACCCCCTCCCCAACTCCCACCCACACCCCTACCCCCACCCCCTCCCCACCCCATTTCCAACCCCCCTACACCTCTCCACCACCCATCCCCAAACCTCTCCAATCCCCACTCACACCCACTACCAGCATCCAAAGTCCAATCCCATCCCCCTTGCTCCTGACCCCCCCAACCACCACACACCCAACCAGCGGCGACCAGGATGGCTCAAGTAGCCGTAAGTAAATAATGTGTCTAATGTTTACCTACACATTTCTACACATAAACAATCACAACAACCACATATGTGTATCCAACATCAACATTAGTTGCAACATATCACTGCAGGGCGACCATGAGGTGTGGCCTGTCCTTCTCCAGGAACAAGGGTCCCCTTGGTGGTTTTTTGGAGTGTGGGCATGCCTCACCCCTTGAATAATTGACATAACAGTACATCCAATGAGATATCCGACATTAGTGGTGTTGTAGTTATGTGGGTCCAGGTGTTGGGTAACTCCAGTTCCCAGCATGATGTGCAACATAAATGTAGAGATTGTTTTGTTAATAGTGTGTGAGGCCATGCGGATGCATGCTTTACAAACATAGCTGTAGGCCTATAATTTGTACAGCAATGTCCTAAATTTAAAATAGTAAGGAGTGCTTAAGCCGCAACAATGTCATAACCCTTAAATAGCACAGCCTAATTGTGAGGTTAGAGGAGAGTCCCCTAAAACCAAACTACCAATTGGGATACAGCATACATTCATCCAAGAAGGAGTAATTTAATTAATGTTATTTACTATGTACAGTATGTGTGTGTTAACATATTATTTTTTAGTACTGTGTTTACAGCAGACCCATCTTCAATGTAGTTTAAAAATGTATGATGGATGTGGCCTTCACACATAACTCACAACTTTTTATTATGTACAAATACAACAAACATTTGTGTATGTTATATATTAATTTTTTTTTTTATCCCTTCACTACAGACACTGAACAGCACCAGGAGGAGGTGGCAGCAATAATTCGGGAGATCTTCCTGACCCTCCTGTATTTGCACATCCTTTTTGCCCAACTGGAGGCCCGCATTTAATTTATTTTTATCCCCCCCCCCCTTATTATGTTTGTTAAAAATAAAAGTTTATATTCTGTTATAAATTGCCTGTGTTTTTAATAATAAATATGTTAGAGGGCTTGTAAGGGTAGGTACATACAGATGTGTAATGTAAGTTATATTTGTAATTTGAGGTGAGGGGTAATGATTGATGTGTGAATGTGTGTGTTTTTGAGTAAAATAACACATAGTGAAAATGCATGAATGTTTAATGTTGTTAGATTAAAACATCACACATAACATCAGGGAAGGTATACATGTTACACATTTTGGACAAACTAATTATGGACATAATTTAGTACATATACAGAAACACCAACATAACTTGATTTAAAAGTAACAGCAATATGGGGACACATAGATAGTGATTAAAATGCCACATTAGAACATAACAAATATACATGTAATGAGGGTTAAAATGTTGTTTTATTAGGGTCTTTATTAAGGTAGACAATTGAGTTAATAGAAAACAATAATTGAATAACAATTAGAATAATTAATTAATTGTCTGATTTGTAGTTGAAAGGCAAGATTTGCAGGTCCATATATGTGAAGGGTATGCCAGCGTGCACGGACGTACGCTCACTCTCACGAGCGGTGACATAAGCTGAGTTTTCCATTGAAAACAATAGGGACCCGTCCGTGCAAGCTGGCGTACGCTCAGATCTCCGCAAGAAGTCGGTGGGAAGACGGACGAGAGACGTCCGTAAACGGTGGCGTACGCTCTGTTGTACGCCAGTTGTCGGAGTGTAAGGGCTGGTCCGTCCGTGTACGTTGGCGTATGCTCAATTGTACGCCACTCCCCTTTGACGTTGTTTCTGGCCGTACGTATGCGGCTGACTTGTGGGTGGACTTAACCCCAACGGCCGCGTACGGAGAGCGTACGTTAATTTGGAACGTACGCACGTTTGGCCGCTACGATCAGAATAACCTCCTTTGTCCTCTGGATTTTGGGAACCAGGACCACTCAAAAAGCCCGGGGCTGGTCATGCCTGGGGGGGGGACCCCATGCCATTTTTTTATTTTACAAAATGATTGTCTGTATGACAGGACGAGACGCTGGACCCCGGACTTGGTAAGTATATTTTTTTTTATGTCCGTTCCCACTGTACCACCAATGTTTAAAAGTTTGCATATGGGGGGGTCAGTCGGTGCAGGGGGAACCACTAGCCACCAATGATTAACTTTTTTTTTTGGGGGGGGGGGGCAATATTAGGGGGAGGTGAAAGAATACTTATTAACGAGTAATAAGTAATGTTCAGTAATAATAACATTTTTGTGATGAAGTGCAGTGTTTCACTTTCTGTGACAGATTTGAAATCTCCCAATTTGAATCTCCCAATTTGAATCTCTGAAATAAATCTCTCTGTATGTGGCTCATTGTCTGAAATGAGCCACAAGAGTGAAATCTCTTGTGCTGAATCTCCCGTTATGTATCTCTGGCACACATCTCTGCGTATGTAGGGCCCTTTAGATAGATAGGAGCAGCTACTGCATGTGTTAGGAGTGTTAGATATATAGGAGCAGCTGCTGCATGTGTTAGAAGTGTTAGATATATAGGAGCAGCTACTGCAGGTGTTAGGAGTGTTAAATAAGAGCAGCTACTGCATGTGTTAGGAGTGTTAGATATATAAGAGCAGCTACTGCAGGTGTTAGGAGTGTTAGATAGATAAGAGCAGTTACTGCATGTGTTAGGAGTGTTATATATATATATAGAAACAGCTACTGCATGTGTTAGGAGTGTTAGATATATAAGAGCAGCTACTGCAGGTGTTAGATGAGAGCAGCTACTGCATGTGTTAGGAGTGTTAGATAGATAGGAGCAGCTACTGCATGTGTTAGGAGTGTTAGATATATAGGAGCAGCTGCTGCATGTGTTTGGAGTGTTAGATAGATAGGAGCAGCTGCTGCATGTGTTAGGAGTGTTATATAGATAGGAGCAGCTACTGCATGTTTTAGGAGTGTTAGATAGATAGGAGCAGCTACTGCATGTGTTAGGAGTGTTAGATATATAGGAGCAGCTGCTGCATGTGTTAGGAGTGTTATATAGATAGGAGCAGCTACTGCATGTGTTAGGAGTGTTAGATAGATAGGAGCAGCTACTGCATGTGTTAGGAGTGTTAGATATATAGGAGCAGCTGCTGCATGTGTTAGAAGTGTTAGATATATAGGAGCAGCTACTGCAGGTGTTAGGAGTGTTAAATAAGAGCAGCTACTGCATGTGTTAGGAGTGTTAGATATATAAGAGCAGCTACTGCAGGTGTTAGGAGTGTTAGATAGATAAGAGCAGCTACTGCATGTGTTAGGAGTGTTAGAGGTACTTATGTAGTATCTGGGCTGCCGATTTCTAAATCGGGTCGGATCGGGAGATCGCATCGCATCGCATGCGACCATGCGATTCGATGCGATGCGATGCGATGCGATGACCCGATTTTTCCATAGGAATCAATGTTAAAATGGACTGAGTCCATTTTAACATGGAATTCAATGGGAAAAATGGGTCCTTTTCATACCCCTACTATCCAAGTGGGCATGGAGTTGGATATAAACCTGTGGCGAGCGTAGCGAGCCACCGAGCCCGAAGCGTGGCGAGCGAAGCGAGCCCCGCGAGGGGACGAATACCGTCCCCTCGCGGGGCTCGCTTCGCTCGCCACGCTTCGGGCTCGGTGGCTCGCTACGCTCGCCACAGGTTTATATCCAACTCCATGCCCACTTGGATAGTAGGGGTATGAAAAGGACCCCTTTTTCCATAGGAATCATTTTAACATTGATTCCTATGGAAAAATCGGGTCATCGCATCCGATATCGGATGCGATGCGATGCGATGCGATGCGATATCGCATCGCATCGCATCTGATTGTATGCCTTAACTTAAGGCATACAATCAAAAAATCGGCAGCCCAGATACTACATAAGTACCGTGTTAGATATATAAGAGCAGCTACTGCAGGTGTTAGGAGTGTTATATATATAGGAACAGCTACTGCATGTGTTAGGAGTGTTAGATATATAAGAGCAGCTACTGCAGGTGTTAGATGAGAGCAGCTACTGCATGTGTTAGGAGTGTTAGATAGATAGGAGCAGCTACTGCGTGTGTTAGGAGGAGTTAGATATATAGGAGCAGCTGCTGCATGTGTTAGGAGTGTTATATAGATAGGAGCAGCTACTGCATGTGTTAGGAGTGTTAGATAGATAGGAGCAGCTACTGCAGGTGTTAGGAGTGTTATATAGATAGGAGCAGCTACTGCATGTGTTAGGAGTGTTAGATAGATAGGAGCAGCTACTGCATGTGTTAGGAGTGTTAGATATATAGGAGCAGCTGCTGCATGTGTTAGAAGTGTTAGATATATAGGAGCAGCTACTGCAGGTGTTAGGAGTGTTAAATAAGAGCAGCTACTGCATGTGTTAGGAGTGTTAGATATATAAGAGCAGCTACTGCAGGTGTTAGATGAGAGCAGCTACTGCATGTGTTAGGAGTGTTAGATAGATAGGAGCAGCTACTGCATGTGTTAGGAGTGTTAGATATATAGGAGCAGCTGCTGCATGTGTTAGAAGTGTTAGATATATAGGAGCAGCTACTGCAGGTGTTAGGAGTGTTAGATAAGAGCAGCTACTGCATGTGTTAGGAGTGTTATATAGATAGGAGCAGCTACTGCATGTGTTAGGAGTGTTAGATATATAGGAGCAGCTACTGCATGTGTTAGGGGTGTTAGATAGATAGAAGCAGCTACTGCATGTGTTAGGGTCTTAGATAGATAAGAGCAGCTACTGCATGTGTTAGGAGTGTTAGATATATAAGAGCAGCTACTGCATGTGTTAGGAGTGTTAGATATATAGCAGCAGCTACTGCAGGTGTCAGGAGTGTTAGATATATAGGAGCAGCTGCTGCATGTGTTAGGAGTGTTAGATATATAGGAACAGCTATTGCAGGTGTTAGGAGTGTTAGATAAGAGCAGCTACTGCATGTGTTAGGAGTGTTAGATATATAAGAGCAGCTACTGCATGTGTTAGGAGTGTTAGATATATAAGAGCAGCTACTGCATGTGTTAGGATTGTTAGATATATAGGAGCAGCTACTGCATGTGTTAGGAGTGTTAGATATGTAAGAGCAGCTACTGCATGTGTTAGGAGTGTTATATAGATAGGAGCAGCTACTGCAGGTGTTAGGCGTGTTAGATATATAGGAGCAACTGCTGCATGTGTTAGGAGTGTTAGATATATAGGAGCAGCTACTGCAGGTGTTAGGAGTGTTAGATAAGAGCAGCTACTGCATGTGTTAGGAGTGTTAGACATATAAGAGCAGCTACTGCAGGTGTTAGGAGTGTTAGATAGATAAGAGTAGCTACTGCAGGTGTTAGGAGTGTTAGATAAAAGCATCTACTGCAGGTGTTAGGAGTGTTAGATAAGAGCAGCTACTGCATGTTTTAGTAGTGTACGATATATAGGAGTTACTACTGCATGTGTTAGGAGCGTTAGATATATAGGATCAGCTACTGCATGTGTTAGGTGTCTTAGATAAGAGCAGCTACTGCATGTGTTAGGAGTGTTAGATAGATAGGAGCAGCTACTGCACGTGTTAGGAGTGTTAGATATATAGGAGCAGCTACTGCAGGTGTTAGGAGTGTTAGATAGATAAGAGCAGCTACTGCATGTGTTAGGAGTGTTAGATATATAGGAGCAGCTACTGCATGTGTTAGGAGTGTTAGATAGATAGGAGCAGCAACTGCATGTGTTAGGAGTGTTAGATATATAGGAGCAGCTACTGCATATGTTAGGTGTGTTAGATAAGAGCAGCTACTGCATGTGTTAGGAGTGTTAGATAGATAAGAGCAGCTGCTGCATGTGTTTGGAGCGTTATATATATATATATATAGGAGCAGCTGCTGCATGTGTTAGGAGTGTTAGATAGATAGGAGCAGATACTGCAGGTGTTAGGAGTGTTAGGTAGATAGGAGCAGATACTGCAGGTGTTAGGAGTGTTATATAGATAGGAGCAGCTACTGCAGGTGTTAGGAGTGTTTTGTAGATAGGAGCAGCTGCTGCATGTGTTAGGAGTGTTAGATATATAGGAGCAGCTACTGCAGGTGTTAGGAGTGTTAGATAAAAGCAGCTACTGCAGGTGTTAGGAGTGTTAGATAGATAAGGGCAGCTACTGCATGTGTTAGGAGTGTATGATATATAGGAGCAGCTACTGCAGGTGTTAGGAGTGTTAGATAGATAAGGGCAGCTACTGCATGTGTTAGGTGTGTTAGATAAGAGCAGCTACTGCAGGTGTTAGGAGTGTTATACCCCTTTTACACCGCCGAAAAATCCGGGTCAGCGGCGGGTCAGACCCGGATCTTCGGCAGTGTAAATGGGGTCAAACCGTGTCCATTTACACGGGTCCTCTACCCAGGTCCTGACCTGGGTAGAACACGGTTAGGACCCGTGTAGAGCCCGGTGTAAATGGTCCCGCTGCGGGTTGAGGCACCCGCAGCGAGTCCGTGCACGGCATGCTGCGGGAGGAGAGTGGTGTCTGCAGCTGCTGAGGGGCGGGCGGGGGGCGATCTGTCAGGCTGCTGAGGGGGAGACGGAGGGGATGCTCACCGCGGCTGCCGGTTTCACTCGACGTGGAGGCAGCGGGATCCTGGTGACATCATCACTCTCCGCTGCTGCATCACATCATCACCCCCCCCCCAGTGCGGGGTCCAGCAGTGCAGGCGGGCAGGGCGTCCATCCGGCGTATGGGATGTCGACGGCGGCAGAGTCCATCCTGCGCATGGGAAGTAACCGGTGAGGGTCCCTGCGGCGGCTGGGAACTACCGCTACTAGTTCCCATCCGCCGCAGGGACCCCACGGGTTACTTCCCATGCACTGGCAACTTCCTATACGCTGGATTGCCCGCCTGCCCTGCACTGCCGGACCCCGCTGCCTGGAGGCTGGTCCCCACACTGGGTTGAGGTGGGGTGCTGATATGATGTAATGCTTCAGGGGGGAGATGATGTGCAAGGGGCGTAGGGGGCTGATGTGATGCTTCAGGGGTGGTGGGGGTATGATGTGATGCTTCAGGGAGTAAATATATGCAGGGGGGGGGGGATTTGGTGATTCAGGGGGTAAAAATGTGCAGGGGGGGGATTTGGTGCTTCAGGGGGTAAAGATGAGCAGGGGGAGGTGATTTGATGCTTCAGGGGGGGTGATGAGATGCAGGGGAGGTGATGTGATGCTTCAGGCCATTTTACACAAGGAAAGGCAGGGCTGACCCAGGCCCAGTATAAATGGTGCAGACCCTGGTCCGACCCAGGTCGAATTGCTGTGTAAATGGGGTATGAAGCAGGGTCCAACTCTGGAAACATCCGTGTTCAAAGACCAGGGTCGGACCAGGGTTTTTGGTGTAAAAGGGGTATTAGATAGATAAGAGCAGCTACTGCATGTGTTAGGAGTGTTAGATATATCGGAGCAGCTACTGCATGTGTTAGGAGTGTTAGATAGATAAGAGCAGCTACTGCATGTGTTAGGAGTGTTAGATATATAGGAGCAGCTACTGCATGTGTTAGGAGTGTTAGATAGATAGGAGCAGCGACTGCATGTGTTAGGAGTGTTAGATATATACGAGCAGCTACTGCATGTGTTAGGTGTGTTAGATAAGAGCAGCTACTGCATGTGTTAGGAGTGTTAGATATATAGGAGCAGCTACTGCATGTGTTAGGAGTGTTAGATAGATAAGGGCAGCTACTGCATGTGTTAGGAGTGTAAGATAGATAGGAGCAGCTACTGCATGTGTTAGGAGTGTTAGATAGATAGGAGCGGCTACTACATGTTAGGAGTGTTAGATAGATAGGATCAGCTACTGCATGTGTTAGATAGATAACACCCCACACCACCTGTTAGGAGTGTTAGATAAAAGCATCTACTGCAGGTGTTAGGAGTGTTAGATAAGAGCAGCTACTGCATGTTTTAGGAGTGTATGATATATAGGAGTTACTACTGCATGTGTTAGGAGCGTTAGATATATAGGAGCAGCTACTGCATGTGTTAGGTGTCTTAGATAAGAGCAGCTACTGCATGTGTTAGGAGTGTTAGATAGATAGGAGCAGCTACTGCACGTGTTAGGAGTGTTAGATATATAGGAGCAGCTACTGCAGGTGTTAGGAGTGTTAGATAAATAAGAGCAGTTACTGCATGTGTTAGGAGTGTTAGATAGATAAGAGCAGCTACAGCATTTGTTTAGAGTGTTAGATAGATAGGAGCGGCTACTACATGTTAGGAGTGTTAGATAGATAGGAGCAGCTACTGCATGTGTTAGATAGATAACACCCCACCCCACCCAAAATAAAAAAACATAACTGAGACAGTATATGAATGTATTTTGTGCTGGTGCCATTTTTCTGAATACATCGTGGAAAGATGTTGCCACCAGGAGCAGTGGCGAACACACACATTAAAGATTTGCCAAATTGTCCTGAAGACTGTAAGCTTGCAAGCAGGGCCCTCTTACTTCTCTGTCATATTGTGTTCCCAAGTGTAGCGGCACTTGCTTACGCTGTATAAATACACATGAATAGTAATATTGGTAATAACAATATCATTAAACCAGAAACCCTTACACTGGTTTCCTATTGACTTCGTATGCCTTTATAAATAGCCCTCTGTCAAGCGGTGCATAAATGTCAAATATTACTGATTTGTGTCTCTGGGATATATTAGGCCCCCGAAATTGGCCATGGTCAGTAGAAGCTAGTGCCGTCATCATGGAGAGGAGGGGGGGGGGGGGGGGGGGGGGCTGCCAGAGTTCTGGTCCCAGGCCTTTCTTCTTGGACTGCAATGTATCAAGTATTATATGGCTGCCAATTTTGTCAGTCCCAGGCACCACAATATCTGATGGCAGCCCTGGCTGGCAGCATATATTTTTGATGCCAGTATGATAATCGCCACACACCCAAGCAGATGCCCGGAGTGCATCCCGAGTCGTGACAAACCTCAGGAGCCTCCCCTCCCTTCTG
Organism: Crinia signifera; assembly: GCF_055691185.1. Lineage (NCBI taxonomy): Eukaryota > Metazoa > Chordata > Amphibia > Anura > Myobatrachidae > Crinia > Crinia signifera. The sequence continues at coordinate 154,518,722 of NC_139225.1, read as the reverse complement.
CCGCCAATTCTTCTTCTTCTTCCTGTTGCTTATAATTATTATTCATATAATTATTCTAATGATTATTTGTTGTTGTTGAGCGTCTCTTCAATTACGCTTCTTAGCAGGCGCTGGCATCCCGAATAAAACAAATATGTAAATGGAAACAGAAGATTGTTGCCCCTCTGACAAAGATAATGTTGTTTTCCAGAGTTGATGCATCAGACGCCTGAGCTGTGAATTCTGCTCATCTCAGTGTGATTGGGATCTGAAATATCCCACAAACAATGCGTCCTGCGATACATTTCAGGCCATTGTCACGCTGGGATAAGATAAGAGTTTCTGGTTCCTGCTCTCCGCTGCAGTGCTCTATTCAGCTGACAGGTTATCGCCGCGGGACACATTTCTTGCCAAGATATAAGAAGCTCGGTGAATTATAGCGGGCCTCTGTAATATTTGTTGTGTACAGACAATAATCCATCATGTTTGGAGGAAGGTGAGAGCCGTATCTATCTATCCACTGCATTTGTACAAAATAGAGTAATACAAGTCAAGTGCAATTTTCAGACTAATCTCCTATTTAATTCTCACGGGAATAGTCGTGTGAATTGCTTAAAGGCGCAGCGCAGAATCCTTTATCACCTGTAACGATGATGAGGCCCCCAGGACGCGAGGTCTCCGTAGCGGAGATAGCCGGCCTGCTGTGATACAGTAGCTCGCTGCGGATAATGTTCTATTTTTACCTGGAAAGCAGTTGTAACAAAAAAGATGTTTTTCTTTTCTCAGAGAACCAGAAATGTATAATACACATCATAAAAGAGAAATGTTTTCCAGTGTGTTCCTGCCAGGAGCTCTGCAACTTGTGTGGGCGGTGGAACGCTTTCTAGCGAAACGCGTTTGGGTTTAATTCTGAATTATCATGTTGATTGGAGAGGAGATTCTGTTTATAATGTATATGCAGGTCAATGGAGAATCGCAGAACATGAGACAAATGAAGAGGAGAGATTTCGGATGACTGTGTGCTCCTTATTATTGTTACTTTGTATTTGTATAACTTTTGCTAAATGACTGAAGAACATTTATGGCAGCTACAATTCGTCATACAGATGGAGTGCCTGCCATGCGGACAGAAGCCTAATCTGACGGGGACACGCGAGCTCCTCACATGCTCGAGCTTCCCCGTCAGCAAGGCGGCAGGGAGTGGCTTCCCCGCCCATCTCCGCTTCAGAGAGATGGGCAGGGAGTGTGGGCAGCAAGTTGGGGCCGCGCAGGAACCTCGGGATGCCGGCGGAGAGCTTTAACAGAACGGAACCGTGGAGCATCTTGGGCGCATGCACCCCCTTCTCCATTGAGAGCTGCTCCATCTGTGTGTCAGAATATGAAGAGGGTGTGGAATAGAGAAAAATGTTTAGAGAAAGTGGCTTGTGACACCCCCAAGGCCCATGAGCTCACAGACTGAGTGGAGCCTGTGGCAAACAAGTGGAGGGCACACATTAATTTCTGCAGCCCAGACACTGCATAGTTGGCCCCCCCACAAGGGTCCAAATCATCTCTCACCTGCTCATATAAGTTCAACAGGTTCTGAGGGTTCAACCTAAACATGTCCACCACCTGTTGATCAGAGAGGGAGTCCAGGTACACCCTGGCACGGTACCGACGAGAAGCACGGAGTGGTTGGGGTACCTGGATCTGGTGGGCAGCATCATCCCTCCTGCGTAGCTCCTCCAAACGGGCCAGCTCACACACTAGCACCTCCAGTCCACTGTGCAAAATGTCCATCTCAAACAGCCTGACAGGTGGCCATAATCATGTGGGAGTATATGTAGGGGAGTTAGTAAGTGCTATGTGGGTCACCTGTGAGAGATTTAACTGTTTCTACGCTCAAACGCTGGCGATTTTAAGCAAATCGCCACCCTGTACTTAGTCTATTTTTTTGGGGGGGGGGGGGGGAAATCGCATTTTGCTGCCGATTTCCAAATGCGGCAGACATTAAATTAGCGATTTGTATCTTTTTCAATGGGAAAACATCTGGATGCGATGTTGTAAATCGCCACTTCAGAATTAGCGGCAAAAAGTGTGACTTATGCCGCAAATCGAAACACATTAAATAGTCGATTTGGGAAATAAATGAAAAAACTGCCGTTTTTGCGAAAAAAATCGCCAAAAACCCAACATCGATCTCTAATAAATGTCACCCAGTATGTCAGGGGGAAAGAGAGAAAATGGATGGGAGGAGTAGGAGAGAGAGGGTGTCATAGAGAGTGGGAGGAGCGAGAGAGAGTGGGCTGGGTGCGAGCAGGAGTGAGAGAATGAATCAGAAAGGAAGATAGATAGAGGGTGTCAGAGAGAGAGACTGCCTGGGTGAAGAGACAGTGTTAGAAAGAGGGCAAAAAGTGTCAAGTAGAGAGAGAGAGCGAGACGGAGTGAGAGAGACCATGTCTGGGAGTAAGATAGAGACCGTGTCTGGGAGTGTGATAGAGACTGTGTCTGGAGGGCATTACTTAAGTGAAAGAGGGGAGGGAGAGGCATGGGGGTAATAGAGGGGGAGTCTCTCACATGCTGAGTGGTGGGAGGAGCCTATAGGGTCATGTTGCGAGAAGGGAGACACAATGTACAAAATAAAATGGAAGTGTGTTGGTTGGCAGAAGCAGTTACACAAATAGAGGCGGGTTGTGAGAGACACTTATATGCATAGTAGATGGAAGGGGCAGGTAGAAGTGATGGGGGGAACGGAGGCAGTTGTCACGCACACCGAGGGGGGAAACAGTTTTGTCACATGGGAAGCTGTCACAGGCGGGAGAGAGATGAGGTGAAAGAACCTGTCACCTATGGGGATGGGGGGTCGGCAGGGACACACAGGTGAGGAAAGTGAGGGCATGAGACGCTCAAGAGGGGGAAGTAGCACCTATAGATCCAGTGCATCCTAGATCCCAAACATCCATCGGATGTTTGGGATCAGCTCTCATCTCTCCCATTCCACTTTAACCGGGAGCGGCATTTAAGTCCACACTACTGGCGCTTGCCCTATTTGGCAATGCAGAGGCCCGGTGAGCTGGAACTGCTGTACGTGTGCATGTACGGTGCTCTGCGCATCCTTCTTCTCTCCCCTCCCTCTTTTAGCTGCTGCTGCCATGCCGGTCTAATGTACACCGCAGGTTCCGCATTGCCTGGGAAACAGAGACGGCAGCTGCAGCGCCCGCTACAGTGTGGTTGTCTGTACCTTGTCCCTGCCTCCTTTACTACAAGGAAGGAAAACTCACACTACTAATACATTAAGTCACAATAAAAATAATAATAATAATAATAATTGAAGTGGTTTAATTTAAGATAACACAGGTACAGCCGTACTCACTGTTATACACACTGGTATATGGAGTGGAGTGGGGTGTCATGCAGCGAGCTCACCTGCCAGTGAGTGTATGTAGGTACTGAGTAGTGGAAAGCAGCATGTGTACATGAGACTACTGTCTCCCGCTGCAGCACTTTCACACGATATCAAGATGGTCTCGCACATGCTCAGAAATAGCCTCAGTGGCCATCTTGGTACAGAGAATGAAGCTTCCCCAAGAGACTAGTGACATGGGGTCTCCACTTTCAAATACAATCTGTTATTTTTGTTGCAACAGCTACGTGTTACTGTAGCGCAAATACGTGAGATTTGTTTTATCGAATACTGAATTTTTATTAATTTGCTAAAAAGCAGCCGCAATATGCACCGATGGCTGCACATCCGATTTATCTTATGAGCAACTCGTCTGACCTCTGACTCCGACTTGATGCACACAGGACCGCGCATTGGATCAGATGGGGTGTCAAACACATGCAATTTGGTCAATGTTTACCCGATTTATCAGCCAAATCCATCGGAATTGAGTGAAAACACTATAGGTGCCTTAAGGTGTATAATGGATTATTCATCTTCTCCATTTCAGGAATATATATATAAAGTATCACTGAATCCCTGCACATATATCTTCTTCTCAGCCTGTAGCCCGACAGTGAACGACTGTCAGCATGCTGATTGGTTGGTAGTGGTAGCTACCACTACCAACCAATCAGAGTGCAGTACTCTTTACCTGCCTCCTAATCTGCCTTTGGATATGGTTGCTGCCCTGCTACCGTTCCTCACGCCATAGATTACTATTCCCAGTTGTGTTCCACATGCATGGTAGAGCAAGAAAAGTTGGGCAAAAACTGAAAAACACTGTGTCAACCATTTCGGTGTTGACCGGTGTCAATTGTCATGTTAATCTTTTGAAAATGTTGAAGTTCCATCTGCCGGTCTTTTGACTGTTGACCTATGATCCAAATACCCGGACAAAGTGATGTGCTACAGATTAACGCAGAAAGTGCCAGCCCAGCATTGTCTCCGCTACCCAGAAAATTATAAAAATAAGCATTATTAAAAATTGTATTTGTTCTATTATTTCAGTAGAGCTGTCAAAAGTTCATGACCAATAGACAATGTTGTTAGCCCTGCCGGGTGCACTGGGGAAATAGCAATTAGTTGTAATACCGGCCAGCGGCTGCTCCTGGTGTCCGGTGACAGTTCCAGGGGATAGCTGATAAATTAGGTCACTAGACAGCAATCTGAGGTCCTGCTTAAACACAAAGTTCCTCTCCAAATAAAACTAGACAGATGCAATATAATCTCCTCTGAATCTGTGTCCGCTCACCACAGAGATGACCCCGGCTGTAATAAATTATTAACCCTCCTTGCGCCATCTAGGACACATTCTCTGCAAGCGGGATATTGAGTAGGATTCGGCAAGAAAGGATTCAGCATGGAAGCGGTACATCTGTCAGAATGAACTTAGGTCTACAGTCATTAGGTCGACCCCACTAGGTCGACTGGCAGGAAGGTCGACCTGACTTAAGGTCGACATGGGCCAAGGTCGACATGACTTAAGGTCGAATTTGCATAAAGGTCGACATGAGGAAGGTCGACTGGTCATAAGGTCGAAATGGGTTTTTCACTGTTTTTTGATCCGAATGTCGACACAGTCGACATGGACACAGTTGGCAATGAGAATCGGACCCTCGCATCGCTCGCTTCGCTCGCGATGCTTCGGGCACGGTGCCTCGCTGCTCTCGGCACACTATTTTATTCTCCCACAACGCCCTAGTGGATGGTAGGGCATGAAATACCGTCTGTCGGCACATGTTGGCTCAAAAAACAGTGAAAAACCCATGTCGACCTTATGACCAGTCGACCTTCCTCATGTCGACCTTTATGCAAATTCGACCTTAAGTCATGTCGACCTTGGCCCATGTCGACCTTAAGTCAGGTCGACCTTCCTGCCAGTCGACCTAGTGGGGTCGACCTAATGACTGTAGACCTTAGTTCATTCTGACAGATGACCGCTTCCCCCCAGCATGGGGGATAGCAGATCGGTCTGCACAGGGAAGGGGCTGCCGTCCAAATCTGCACCCCTTTGTTTCCTGTCCTGGTTTCTGCTCTGCTAGATTTCAGAGGCCTTCGATCAAGTATCCACCGCCCAATCCTTATGGAACTGGTTTGGCGACTGATATCTCTAGGGCACTAGAACTGTGAGGGTCACCTGAGTCTCTGTATTTTGGTTTGTAGCAATATACAGTATGTACAAGGTAACATCATCTCTAAGCCTCAAGATTCCGGATCTTAATATGCTGTAAACGGGACACAGCGGAATGATGCGGGTCACCCGTATACAATGCTCCCTTACCAGAGTCCTTCCAGGATACAACCCTGCTCGCTAACCAGGCATAAGGCTAAGTGGCAGAACTTGCGGGTTGTGGGCCCAGGTACAAAGATATAATTTTTGGGGCCCAATATGCAAGAAGGCAGTGGGTGAAAGAGAGAGGCAGAAAATGACAAGGGGGAGGCAGAGAGTGACAGGGGAAAAACAGTGGGTGACAGGGACAACAGTAAGCTCCCCAGGCCCCGCGGCACTGCACTTGCCGCACCAGTGGTCGTTCCGCCTCTGATTCCCAGGTAATTGGACCTAGGTTACTTTTCAGGAGACCCTTTCACACAGAGCCAGGGTTGACCCGGCAATATCCCGGTTTATTTTGACGGTGTGAAAGGGGTATGAGTTGACAAGCTCCGACCAATGGGAGAAAGCTTTTGGCACCAATAAGCCAGCGGCTGCTGCAGATAATGGAGTGTAGCCATGGTCAGGACAGGAGTGTGGCTGATGCAGAGCAGGGTTGACACAGGCATGGCGACCACAAGACTGCATTGTGCAGTAGCCTGCTCTGGCCAGTAGGGGGGAGCGGTGGCTGTCACAGTGGGACCTGGAGCACCATGCAGGTGCATAGTACCACTGTGGTCCCTTCAAGCCTCAGTTGAACGCTAAACCCAAGCACTGATACCGCCGCTTAGGGCCAGCTGTCATCTTACCGCAGTCTGCCGCCCTTGATGACCAAGGCAGCAGCTGGTATATAAACTAAAACCCTCCCTCTACTGTTCGGATAGAAATATAAGGTATATAATTCAGATTATATATAAACAGTGCATGTACTGACATGGGAAAACAGATTCCCATATTTCAGATAATTGCAGCCATTAACGTCAAGCGTTTTCCCCTGGCGTGTGAAGACACATTGTCAGTATCAGCCTGGTCGCGGCGTTTCCAGCGCATCGTTACAGAACAGTGCGATCGCTTCTGTGACATTGGCTTGTTTGGAATTCAGAGAATGTGCCACTCGGCCTGTTCCAAAAGCAGTTATTGCACCCCGCAGATGGTAAGTGCTCCAATTTGTATCTTTCCCCCTTAAAGAATGGTCTCATAAAATACTGTTAGCACATTGTCAATACCTCCCGCATGCTGTCTCAGACGCGTCTCCATTCTCATTTGCAGTTGCCATTGCCTGAATAGCATATGGTCTTTCCGCTTGTCCCTGGCGGAGGCTGGAGATGGGTTACACTAGCCAGAAATGCAAACAGCGAGTCGGTGCCGCAGAAATCGTCAGCCAGCTGGTTAAATCATGAATATGTACCATCGCCCTATAAATGCTCCCGAAATGTAACAATGTGGATTTCTCAGCCTGGGATAATTATTATGGTTTGTTATCCGTAAATAGTCCTCGCGGGGCGTTTGGCGCGCTGTCAGGGAACCGGGGAACTTTTTGTCTGCAGAAGTTATCAATGGGGAGAAAAAAGTTTTTTGCTAATTTTTTGCAATATCTGATGAGAATGTCAGACACTAAGGCCCCCATTTATCATTGATCGCATTTACAATGCGATTTGGGCGAAATATTACCGCCCAGGATCGCATTGTAAAATGCAATCATTTCGCCCGAATGTATGACCTGCCGGGCGCAGGGACAGGGCTCCGAAAGGAGCCCGTCCCTGCGATGCCCGGAGCCGGAAGCCGGGGGGGGTATGCGCTGACCCCCGCTGACCGCACTGCCGCTCGGGCAGTGCGATATGCACCCATAGGCTACAATGGGCTATCGCCATATCAGAATGGCGATAGGCCATGGGTGCGATGCCGGGCTGCCCGATGTTGATACATCGGGCAGCTTCGCATCCCCCATAGAAACCTATGGGGGATGCGGCTGGCGGCGCTGCTGGGGCCCCTGTGATATATTAGGGGGATACATAATATTTGCGTTTAACCCCCGAAAACGGGTGTTTTCGGGGATTTAGCCGAAAATATTAGTTGATAAATGCGGCCTTAAGTGGGATACAAATTATATATATATATATATCGTTGGTTTTGAACCGGCACTCAATTGTGAAAGCAACTGCCTTGGGTGCCTACAGTGGAATACTGATAGGGAATAATAATCTGAGTCACTCCAAGGGCTTGGTGAAGAAAAGTAAACTGTATTAATTCAGTAAGACAAACGCATATGCATGTAGTCGACGTTTCAATTCTCACATGGGAATTTTTTTCAGGACAGCATACACTGAAGTGAACTACCCCGCTCAGCGGCGGGGATACATATATATATATATATATATGTATCCCCGCCGCTGAGCGGGGTAGTTCACTTCAGTGTATGCTGTCCTGAAAAAAATTCCCATGTGAGAATTGAAACGTCGACTACATGCATATGCGTTTGTCTTACTGAATTAATACAGTTTACTTTTCTTCACCAAGCCCTTGGAGTGACTCAGATTATTATTCCCTATATATATATATATATATATATATATATATATATATATATATATATATATATATATATATATATATATATATATATATATATATATATATATATATATATATATATCTTATATATATATATATATATATATATATATATATATCTTATATATTTGGCTACATCTGTCACTCAAAGTGTGTCTGAAGCTGTAACGCTGGGTGGAGCCTCTGACTCACATGACTGACTCACATGACAGAGAACCAGCCCAGTGAGCCCACAGACAGTGGCAGACACCCTCTGCCTCTCCATGTTACACAGCAAAGACACAGCTACTCACCAGACACACCAGGTGAGCGCCCCACACCTCCATACCTCCCAACATGACCCTCTCCAGGAGGGACAGAATGCTCTGTTTGTGGACTTCCATCTTAATTTATGATTGTCATCACCTGTTTTAAACAGGGTAATTGATAAGAAAGGTGTTTAAGCACAGGTGATGGTAATCGATCGCGATTTGCAGCACACCCCCCGCAATTCGCGGCACCCCCGGTGACTCCCGCGATTCGCGGCCCCACCCCGTGACACCCCCCCTCCTGCGATTCGCGGCACCCCGCGACCCCCCCTCCCGCGATTTGCGCCAACCCCCTGGGCACCACCTCGCGAGGTTCACGGTGCCCCCCACGACCCCCCCAACCACGATTCCCCACCCCTGACCCCCCCTTCTGTCATTGCGGCAACCCCCCGCGCCTCCCCTCCCACGATTCGCGGCACCCACCCCCCCCCCCGCTACCCCCCTCCCGCAATTCACGGCATCCACCCACGACCCCTCCTCCCGTGATTCGCAGACACCCCTCCCCTCCTCCCCCCCACCCGATTCACAGCAACCCCAGGATTAAATGGCACATGCACGGCTATGGTCGACAATGAAAAAGGTTGACATGAGTTTTTGAAGATTTATTTTTCTTTTTTTTAATGTTTTCATATTCATTCTCATGTGTCGACATGGACACCGATGAAGTGCCACACTTATGTCAACATTTACATGTGTTGAACTTTCTGTGTTGATTTTTTCGTGTAGCAATTTTTTTCCAGTGACAACTATGAACTATGTGCACGTCAACCTACACATCATCAACCAATTCTTTGTATAATATATAACACCTGTTCTGTTTTACTGTAGGTGTTTTAAGTCAGATCTTTTACTGCTACTATTACTGTTTATGTAAATGCATTCTGAATGACAGCAACATCCTACCATCCTTCTACAAGAATATATAACCAACTAGGTGATTCATCGCGCCCCGTGCCCCCCCTCACGCAATTCACGGACCCCCCGCGCACCCCCCCTCCCGCTATTCGCAACCCCCCCTCACGCAATTCACGCCCCCTCCCACGTTTTGCGGACCCCCGCCCTCTCCCGCGATTCGCCGACACCTGCGCCCCCTCCCTCCCTTGATTCACAGCACCCCCCGTGCCCCTTCCGCAATTCACGGCACCCCTAAGCCCCTCTTTAGTCCCCCGTATACTCACACACCCCTATCACTACCCAGCTTCCTGCTCTCCTGAACCGTAACTTCCACCACTGGGGTGTCGCTGACGCTGTTTTGCCCACATGCCCCTATCATGCCTCATAGCCCAGCCTCCTGCTCTCATGCACCCGAACTCCCACCCAGTAGGAGGAGACACTGACTAAGGGCCACCATCCTGTACTCCTGTACTGCCACACTGGACCCTCACCCACTGGCAGATGCTGCGCAGTATCTCCCACCCTCCTCTTTAGTCCCCCTTATGCCCACACACCCCTATCAATACCCAGCCTCCTGTTTTCCTGTGTCGTAACCTCCGCCAGTGGGGAGCCGCTGACTCAGAAACACCCTACTATACTATTACACACACACCTAAACAACATGCACACACAGTCCCCCCCACACCCACAAATGTCACTGTACCATCCACACTATCAATGTACATCTTACTCTGTATTTCACCTATAACTGAAGTTGCAATACAGGCATCTTTCATACAAATCTAACCATCTTTCTCATATACAAATGTTCACAAATTAAGGGGGCGCAGCCCCTTACGACGGTGTGAACAGCGCCCGTAGGTCACGATGAATCACCTAGTATATATATATATGGCTAACTACTCCTCACCTCTATGAGATGAAGTACCACCAGTGACCACTAGAGGCCACTCGACAGAGCAAATTACTAATTTGTGTGCTAAAAGATGTCATAACAGAAAGTGAAAGCAATTTTTGCAGGGACACTGACTTGTTTCAAACTTGCTGGATATGGGGAGAGGGAGCTGTGAAGACAGATTGCAGGTAGGAGCAGATAGGGACTGGGGGTTGGGTGGAGAGTCTGTGGGCTAAAAAACTGTCACAGCTCAAAGTGAAAGTAAAAACTGTCACAGCACAAACGTGAAAGTACTTTCTAGAAGCCGTCATTTTGACAAGCTTTTAATTAGTAGGAAATATAACAGATGTCAATCAGTGGCATAACTAGATAACATTTAAATTTGGAGAAAAAAATAGGACTGTCCCCTGGGGTTCAGAACTGGGGGCGCAATGTCACGTGTTGCTTGACCTGCAGCTGTTTAGTGAACGGGGTAGTTAGTCCCGTGTAGAAAACTGGAGTAGAAAAAAGAGGGGATAAACAGCGCACCAGTGATGAGAATCGATTGAAAAATGTATTAAAAACAATGCATCAATGATAATAAACAACAATTAATAGAAATTAAAATTAAAAAGCAGGGTAAAATGGTGTATACACTTAGTAGCGAGTGAATGAATAATATGGGGGTCCCCCTGCAGTTGGAAGAAAAAAATGGAGAGTCCGTTCCTATGTTCCCCTGGACAAATCTGTAGATGTCATAGTTACCACCCTTGATGTTAACGGGATGTCCTCGACCGAGTGTCCACAGGTCGGCCCAAGATGGCACAAATTACCGACAATAAGTGGGTTGCAAATTGCTCGGATGCTCCCAGAAGGAAAGATGATAGATGGTGAATTACCGGGAGTGATCCTTCAGTTTGAAGCAGGAGGAGACAATGTCCCAGGGTGTAAGAATTGTAGATCCAGGGGATGGTTCGGGCTGCAATCCAGAAGTTTTGGTGATGGATAAAAGTGAGGGGGGGTTCCCCAGTAGCTCCCTGACGCGTTTCGCCACTCTTGGTGGCTTTATCAAAGGTGGGTAGCTGGGACTGTTCATGTTGGTCTTATATACCCCATATTCTAGGTCACATGGCTTGTTAGCTGCAGGTGTGGTGCAAATACTCACAGTTGTTTAGTTTATTTGTTATTTCACTGTGAGTATTTGCACCACACCTGCGGCTAACAAGCCATGTGACCTAGAATATGGGGTATATAAGACCAACATGAACAGTCCCAGCTACCCACCTTTGATAAAGCCACCAAGAGTGGCGAAACGCGTCAGGGAGCTACTGGGGAACCCCCCTCACTTTTATCCATCACCAAAACTTCTGGATTGCAGCCCGAACCATCCCCTGGATCTACAATTCTTACACCCTGGGACATAGGCCCTTATTCTGCTTGGTGCGGCCGGAGCCGCATATGCGGCTCCGACCGTGCAGGCGAATCCCCGCCTTCCATACGGATCGCCACGGCCGTCCGTACGCGGACATGTGGCGGTCCGCATGAAAATGGCGGGGGATACGCCTCCACCATCTTGGAGCAGCCCCCTGCATTCGATGGTCGCCGACCATCGAAGGCAGGGCCGCACGCTCCACCAGCTCCCGCAACCATAGACCTCACGGACACTTGTCCGTGTGAAAGCATGTATGGGGGCAGGCAGCTGACATCCGGCGATGTCAGATGCCCGCCCCCAACACATGCGTCACAGCCTCATTACCATGCGTACGCCCCGCGTTTGCATGGGAACGCCCATGAAACGCGGGGCGTATGCATAGGGAAATGAGGCTAAGTAGCCCCTCACGCCCCTATCCACCCCCTTTGCGGCGGTAAAAAAAATTGTGCGGCGATTTCGCCTGCACATGCGCAGAGTGCCCTCTGCACATGCGCAGAGCGAAAACATCGGCGGAACGCCCGCAAGCGGCCGTTACCGCTTAGATCGGAATAAGGGCCATTGTCTCCTCGTGCTTCAAACTGAAGGATCACTCCCGGTAATTCACCATCTATCATCTTTCCTTCTGGGAGCATCCGAGCAATTTGCAACCCACTTATTGTCGGTAATTTGTGCCATCTTGGGCCGACCTGTGGACACTCGGTCGAGGACATCCCGTTAACATCAAGGGTGGTAACTATGACATCTACAGATTTGTCCAGGGGAACATAGGAACGGACTCTCCATTTTTTTCTTCCAACTGCAGGGGGACCCCCATATTATTCATTCACTCGCTACTAAGTGTATACACCATTTAACCCCGCTTTTTAATTTTACTTTCTATTAATTGTTGTTTATTATCATTGATGCATTGTTTTTAATACATTTTTCAATCGATTCTCATCTCTGGTGCGCTGTTTATCCCCTCTTTTTTCTACAACATTTAAATTTGGGCTTTTGGGATGTTACAGGCGACACTGTGTGCGGTAGTCTTGTGGAATATACAGCGTCGGAATGGGCCATGAAGGGCCCACCTGGGGGATGCAGTTGTTGGGACCAAGTCTAGGGGTGTGGCCAGTCTCAGAGGGTGTGTGACCAGCCACCCCAGAGGATTGGCTTGTTCCGTTGCAGTCTCCATCTATGCACCCTCCTCTCTAGTCGCCATGGCAATAGAATCTTAGTATTAGGGTCACTAGGAGACCTTAGCACTGTTCTAGAGTCTAATGCAAATGTGCAGGTCTACAAGAACATGGCCTCTATGCCATTTTCTGAGTGGTTTCACAATGGGGGCAACGTGAGTCCCCCTGGACCCCGGGGGCCAGTGTGTGCGCCACATGAACTGCACCCGTTATAAATACACCAGTAAACCAGTTCCGAAGGGGTCAATTTACTAAGGTGGAAGTAAGAAAAATCAGATCCCATTTTCAGTAAAACTCCCATCTTAGTAAATTTATCCCATGTAACAGTTTTCAAATTCAAACACAGCATGATAACAGCTGATTGGCTGGTCCTGCATCTACATCCGTTATCTATGCCCAAGGCTTAGTACATACTGTAGACCCCACTCTCTAGTCCTGTCTTATGCTCTCTCTGGCTCTCCCAGGGGTGGGCAGAAGGAGGACACTGCACCCCTGGTGGGAGGAGGAACCTTCTGTCCCTGACTGCACATGTCGGGGGCAGACACTATACAGAATTATATAATAGATATATGACCGACTTGTACTGATCTATCCTATTGTGCTTTATATAGATAAGAGTCAAATGTTTTAAGCCTTAAAAACAGATCAACGCGAGGAGGATAAAGAGTGATAGTTCTGATGGTCAGCCCCTAACTGCCATTTGCCACACCCAGTCTGTAGCATGGCAGTTCGGAGCCGATTGTCTGGTTGTTTATCACTCTCCATTTTATCACTTTTTGAAGATTGATACATCTGGCCCTTAATACATCTGCCCCAAATATCATAAAGTGTAACCAGTACGAAGTGACATCAAGAGTTGTGACTCCTCTCACTTATCATGTGTTATCATTAGAGACAGGATTATATGCATTTGCATATTTGCATATGCATTTGCATATTTTGCCCATTGTCACTGGTTATTGCATATTTTACCTAAAATCTAGTGATGGTGCATATTTTAGGCCCCGCCCTCTTCCCACCCGCGAGTCACAGCACTGCTTTGCCCTGCTGCTGCTGGCCAGGTAGTGGTAGAGTGTGCAGGCTGGGGCAATATGTGCGCAGTGTGGGGAACCTTGGATGTACGCTATGTCTGACCTGACACTGCTCTAGGCTGCCAATCCATATTGATAAAAGTCAGTTGGGGCGGATGGCATTACGAAGCTTCTGAACCTTTGCCTGCCCCTGGCCTGGGATTTTACACCAAGAGACAGACTTCTGCAGCAGAGGAGGAGGGCATAAGGATTGTGACATCACGCTGCACGGAGAAAATGCTGTGTCACAGTGAGTATGCGGCGCAGGTAGGAAGCCTTCCACTGTGCCACCCTCAGACGCTATGCTGACATTTGATCCATCGGCGCTGGAGATGAGGGTCCGTGCAGTTGATGCAAGAAGAGCTTTGGACGCTGCAGTATGCTTATAAAATAAATAAGTTAAAAATTACTTTTTTTATTATTTAATGTAGCATATTTTAACACTTTTCATGCATATTTTAAGTATTTTTCATGCATTTTTGCATGCATATTTCAAGCTTTTTTTGTTGCATATAATCCTGTCTCTAGTTATCATAAATGGTATCAGTCCACTAATGTACAGTATAGCGCGTTACAGTGGTGGGTTACACACGTCGCACGCAATGTACGTATACCAGAGCAAGAAGCAGAAAAGGCCGTCATGGCAGAACAGTTCACACTTTCCGAAATTAACACCGTTATCATCATCATCATCTCCGACAGACGCCATCTGTTCCGCCCGTGCGCCAGGCGAACCTCATCCGCTCTCTTTGTTTTCCCTGTGGCTTGGAAGCTGAGTGTTATTCAGTGCGCAATGAATGTTTAAGATGGCATTTAACAAGCCCGCTGCCATTGTCAACATATCAGGGAAAGTGCTGAGCGACGCGCCCAAGATCCTCTTCATGGAGATAAATGTGTTTTGATTCTGCAGTTTGTTCTCTCTTTTATGTTTGTTAAAACTGTGCGCAGCAATATGTTCGATTATCTAGTGAGAGCGTCTGCGGCATAGGGTACCGCTGCTGTAGTTCAGGGGTCGGACTTACCTTGTATCGTCTGGAATTGAACAAGCAGATGTTGATCACGATATTTTAAAGAATTGTTTTAATAAAAACACAATTTTTTTATTTTTATTATCAGTTATATATTTATATGACTATTTGTGAAACCTAATAATGTGGTGGATTCATATAGAGCTCTCTATTTACTCCATTTCTACCTTCTTCTCATCTACCACTAACAGGGGGGATTTATAAAGTAGATGCTTGAATATTGGAGGTGCACTTGGGGTTATTTTTGTACATCTCTTATATATTTAGCCAGATCTGTCACTCATCCCCTGTGTAGCTAACGTTCCCGCCCAGCGGGATACACAAACCTGCCCCCCCTAGGGAAAAGACCAGTGTTTTATATGTATAACTTTTTTCATGTGTATAACGTTCCACCCCCTTGACATCACCTCCCCCCGCCAAGCCAGGGCTACAGTACACGGCCACCATCCACCATTACTCCACAGCCACCATCCACCTTTACTCCCGCACCTCCCCCTCTGCCAGCACCCCCCTCCCGTGGGACCCCCGCGACCCCCTCCCGCAATTTGCGGACCACCGCCCCCCCTCCTGCGATTCACGGCACCCCCCCCTCCTGCGATTTGCGACCCCCCCCTCCAGCAATTCGCACCCCCCTCTCCCGCAATTCTAGCCCCCCCCCCCCTGCGATTTGCGGACCCCCGCCCCCTCCCGCGATTCACGGACCCCCCCGTAGCGCCCCCCTCCCGCAATTTGCGGACCCCCTCGGCACCTCCCGCGCCCCCCCCCCTGCAATTCGCGGACCCACCGCGATTCACACCCCCCCCCTCCAGCGCCCCCTCCCGCAATTTGCAGACCCCCCTCACGCAATTCACTGCACCCCCTCCTGCGATTCGCAGCCCCCACGACCCCCCCTCCCGTGATTCATGGACCCCCGCGCCACCCCCCCTGCGCCCCCTCTCTTGATTCACGGCACCCCCTGTGCCCCTCCCGCGATTCACGGACCTCCACAACCCCCCTCCCGCAATTCACTGACCCTGACAACCCCCCTCCCACAATTTGCAGACCCCCCTTCCCGCGATTCAAGCCCACGCCCAACGCCCCCTCCCACGATTTGTGGACCCCCTCCCACTAATCGCTGATCCCCGCACCCCCCCTCCCTCAATTTGCAGACCCCCCTAAGCCCCTTCCTGCAATTCCACCCCCCAGCGGACCACCGCGACCCCACTCCCGCATTTCACATACCCCCGTGACAATGGGGGATCCTGTACTGCCACAAGTACCAGGTGCCGCCCCTAGATGGGAAATCCGGCCCTGACTGCCGCGCTGCAGGATCCCCCACTGCCAGAAGTATCCCCACGGTTCTCTGCACCAGCGCCACAACTTTTATCAATGTCTTGCCCACATACCACTATTATACAGCCTCCTGCTCTCATGCACGCTCACTCCCTCCCAGTGGGAGGAGTCGCTCACCCACTGCCGGGAGCTGCATACTGTCCCCACCCTCCTCCAGTTCTAGGGATGCCCATCGACCATCAATGATTTCAAATAATCGATGGTTTATGGCCGATGTTGAATACTTTTGCCATAGATGTAGAAGGACTAGATGGTTTCCCTACATCGATGGCAAAGGAGAACCGATCAAGTTTAAAAAATGTTTAAGGTGCCGGGACACGGAGCATAGCTCCCCCCCCCCCCCACACACACCCGGAAGTCCTGCCACAAGTTCTGATTGACCCACGGCCTATTCAGTCAGATATAATGGATGGCCATCGATAGCTACAACAATCAATGGTTATCCAAGTAATATGTTACTACTATCGATGGCAGGATGCAAAATTGCCATCAATGCCAACCATCGATGGCATCTGCACCAATGTCTATCCCTACTCAGCAACAGCCAAAAACCTTTACTACCCCTCATGCCCACACACCTCTATCACTGCCCTGCCTCCTGTTCTCCTGCCCCGTAACTTCCGCCAGTGGGGTCCCGCTCACCCTGTGTTGCCCACATGCCCCTATCATGCTTTACCACCCAGCCTCCTGCTCTCATGCACCCTAACTCCCACCCAGTAGGAGGAGACACTGACTCAGGGCCACCATCCTGTGCTGCCACGCTGGACCCTCACCTACTGGCAGAAGCTGCACCGTGTCCCCCACCTCCTCTTTAGTCCCCCGTATGCCCACACACCCCTATCACTACCCAGCTTCCTGCTCTCCTCAACCGTAACTTCCACCACTGGGGAGTCGCTGACGCTGTTTTGCCCACATGCCCCTATCATTCCTCATAGCCCAGCCTCCTGCTCTCATGCACCCTAACTCCCACCCAGTAGGAGGAGACACTGACTAAGGGCCACCATCCTGTACTCCTGTACTGCCACGCTGGACCCTCACCCACTGGCAGAAGCTGCACAGTATCTCCCACCCTCCTCTTTAGTCCCCCTTATGCCCACACACCCCTATCACTACCCAGCCTCCAGTGGCGTAATTTGCGCAAGGCAGCCCCTGCCACTGCTTGGGGGAGCGGGGGCTGCGTGGGCGTGGGCCGCCGGCTCCCGCCCGGGCAACTGAGCTGCCTGCTGTGTCACATTATGTGTGCGGTGCAGCGCTGCTGTCGCGCCGACACAGCACGGGCGCCGCCATGACAGTCTGACAGAATCACTGTCAGACTGTCACATGATGCGGCTGTCCAATGGGGAGGGTAGGCGGGCGGGCTGCGTTCAAATGAGAGGACGGGGGCGTGGCCTGGCACGGAGAGTGACAGGTAAGCAGCAATGACTGCTGCTTACCATGCCTCAGCTGTTCCTATGCGTGTGACGCTGGAGAGGCCACGCTGGAGAGGAGCTGGGAAGCTGAGCAGAGGCAGTGAGGCACGCTTCCAAGTCTCAGCTTATAACAAGCGGATTTGTGCTTGTTATCTTTGTGAGTAGTTCAGTTGCTTATTTTATATTAGGGTTGCGGGTTGCTTGTTTGGGGGCTTATTTTAATTATATTTTCCAGCAGCTTGTTTTGGGCTTTGTGTTTTTTTGGGGGGGGGAAAGTCACTCATTTAGCATAGAGATAAGTGACAAACCCATGTGAGAACTAGTAGAACTAATAGCCCCCACACACTAGAATGATGTTTTGGCCGATTGCCCTATTTCTGACCGATATATCGGCCGATTTTTATCGATAATCGGCAATAATCGACCGATTTTTTGTCGATTATCGGAAAAAATCGGCTATCTCTGTTGCTGTCTGCTGGTTGTGTGTATTCATTTTTTGCCTTACCAAAACTCCATGGGGGGGGGGGGGGGGGGGGGGGGCGCAATAATTTTTGTGGCTGGGGGGAGCAAAATTTATAGTTACGCCACTGCCAACCTCCTGTTTTCCTGTGTCGTGACCTCCTCCAGTGGGGAGCCGCTGACTCAAAAACACCCTACTATACTATTGCACACACAACACACTAAACAACACACACCTAAACAACACGCACACCCCCCACACCCACAAATGTCACTGTACCCTCCACACTATCAATGTACATCTTACTCTGTAACCGCTTTTTAATTAAACAAAACAATACACACCCCCTTCCACATCATATGCTCTCTATTTAACACATTTCACCTATAACTCAAGTTGCAATACAGGCATCTTTCATACAATTCTACCCATATTTCTCATATACAAATATTCACAAATTAAGGGGGCGCAGCCCCTTACGACGGTGTGAAGAGCGCCCGTAGGGTGCGATGAATCACCTAGTATACCATAGTTGCCTACCCTCCTGCATTCTGCAGGAGACTCCCTGACATACTGTAGCAGCAATCTCCCTCTCTCCCTCATTAGTCTAACAATCTCCCTCATGTCACCTAGCCCACATTACACTATTACATATTTTGGAAAAAAAAAAATAATGAGAGATAGATACATTTACATTGAATCATCAGCACCATTTCCCAGCACTTTACCAAGTATAGTAGCTCTTACTATTGCTTTGGGGATCATCTACATTTGGATATAAGTATTTTTTAAAAGATTCCTCGGTGGGGGTTGGCGTTGACTATGGGAGGCCATTTCACATTGTAAGGACCCATCAGGGTACTTGTACAATCAAAAATCGTATACGATCGCATCGTATGCCATTGTATGGCATACGATGCGATATTTTATTGTACAACATTGCGTCGCATTGCATCGCATACCATCGTATACCTTATTTATTGTTATGGTATACGATACGATGGGCGCCGTGCTAGGAAACAAGTACAGATTCCTCTCAGATGTAGCAGTGCACACCCACACTTCTAGGTGCCAAATTCACAATTTCTTTTCACAATCTCTCCATATATGGAAATCGGCACGCCCTTTGGGTGGATCATGAGACGCCCCCTCAATAGGGCGGTTTGCAAAATTCTAGTACCGACTATAATCTACCTGAAACTAGTTTTCCAAAGTAGGCAAGTATGATATATATGTGTGTGTGTGTGTGTGTGTGTGTGTGTGTGTGTGTGTGTGTGTGTGTGTGTGTGTGTGTGTGGTTGGGTCTCCAATCTGTGCCCAGATTTACTCAAAGCAGCACCTCTTGTGAAGAAAAAAGAAAAGTTTCAGAGGGCACAAAAATATAAATGAACTTCTGTATTTAATACAAAAATATGGAAGTAGCATAAAAAAAATTCCTTTAGGCCTTTCACCTCCGCTTGACAGCCCAAATCCAAATTCCAGCAAATATTCCAAATCTTCGGGCCCCGGCGCCCATCTCATATATATATATATAGACACACACACTCGCTCCATGATGCTTAGATGACACAACCTCAGTGTTCCGGTGATACATGCACAGGTGGCGGAGTGCTTTGATTTATGGTTCGTGTGTGGCATAGGAATAATCAGGAATAGTGGATCTGATATCACCTGCTACTATATAGGTCACGCATCTCTTGTGTGCTGCTGACATGTATGTCGCTACACTTGTACGCTGCTATATTTAGGCACGCAGCTAAGAAGGTGCTGATAGATGTGATCTGTCGCTGAGTTCTGTGTGTTTGTCTCACATCGCTCTGAGAATCCAAGTGTTTCCTGACAAGTTCGGCTGGGCGTCCTCTCCCATGAACTGTCACAGTCCATGTGACAATAAATAAAATATTGTGTTCTCCTTACTTGATACTTTATTTTTGAAAAGGAGAAAAAAAGGCAAAAATATCTAGTGTAAAATCCACAGAATTTTTTCTATGTCCATTCTACCCCACTATATCGCATGGCATTGCGTGTCCCGCAAAATCGCATGCGATTTTATAGGGTGTGCGATGCCATGACATTAGGTATAAAATAATATGATTGTATGTTCCAAAAAATAGATTTAACGCACCCCTCCCCCACTATCCACGCCACCCCGAAGCGTGGCAAATGTCATGGCATAGCACCCCAGAAAATCGCATGCGATCAAAAAATTGCATGCGATTTTGCGGGAGGTGCGATGCCATGCGATTAGATGGGCCTGGGGACATAAGAACAGTAAATAAGTTAACTAAAAAAATCACATCGCCATACCTCCCAACTTCTGTGTTGGGGAAATAGGGACACTCGCGCGAGCGCCCGAAAAGGGGGCGGGGCATATGCAAATGAGGGTGCGGCTTATGCTAATTAGCCACAACCTCATTTTCACACGAGAATAGACGCTGTGCGCATGCGCACAGCGTCTATTCTATTGCCACCTACTACTACTGCCACCCCCCGTAGCGGGACAATGCCTGCCGCGGGTGGGACAGCGGGACAGGACCCGAAAATCGGGACTGTCCCGCTGTAATCGTGACAGTTGGGAGGTATGCATCGCATCGCATGCCCCTAAAATGAAATGTGATGCAATGAGATGGCCTGGGGACATGAAAGCAGTGAATAAATTAACTAAATTAACTAAAAAAAATCGCATCCCATCGCATGCCACTAAAATGGCATGCGATGCGATTTTTTTTACGCAGTTGTAGCCCTCTACGCAATTAACGTAGTTGGCGCCGTGCTAGGAAACAAGTACCAAAAAAACAAGTATAGCAGCGCACAATCTTGAGAATAAATGAACAACAGTTACAGATTGGATGATCTTAAATCGAAAATATTTAATAACACTTAAAAAAAATCTAAAATGCACATAGAGCATGTAAGGACACCCCAATAGTATGCTGTGTATCACCGGAGAGTCCGTTCCAATTATACCCGTCGGAAAGAGATGACTTTGAATAAAGATAATTACCACCCTTTATAGGGTATGAGGGTCCACCAACAGTCCTCAATGCGGTCGGTCCAAGATGGCACAAATTACGGATAACCACAGTATGGTTGGTATGTCCAGTCCACAGGTCTGTGGATGTGGGCACTATTTGCAGAAGATAACTGCGATGGATGCAAGATAGTGGTGGTAAAAAGTTCTCTTTAAGGAAATCAAGGGGTCCCAGAGGTTGGTTCAGACTTCAATCCGGTATGGGTGTGCAAAGTCTGAAGCTAGGGATAGGAGAGAAAGATAGAGGTCAGAGCAGGAAAGGTAGATTAATGTCATCATCGAAGAGATGATGTTGAAATTGAAGGAGAAGACGAATTGACCCACATAGACAAAAAGCCAAGAACAGAGTCTTAGGGGAGACTGAGAGTGGGAGAGGAATGGAGGACGCACCCGAGGAAGTGACACTGAAGCAACAGAGACTACCAGTAGAGGATAAAACAGGAAAAACCAGTTCCACAAAGACTCTGGGACAAGGAAACACATCTCTTCTTTGGACAAATGATGTTATTTGTTAAGGATGGGTTAAAATAATAAGGTGCAAACAGGGGACATGAAAATATTGAGGGCCCTATCCAAAACAGAGATCCAGATGTACTAAGCTGTAAAAATTGATAAAGCGGGGAGAGATCAGCTCCTAACTGCCATGTTCCAGGCTGCGTTTGAAAAATAACAGGAGCTGGTTGGTTGGTACTTTTTCATTCTCCACTTTACCACTTTTTGAAACTTAGTACATCAGGCCCATAGGAGGTTATTCTGGTTGGTTCGGTCCATTCCGAATTCTTTCGGAGCTGACCGAACGCCACGCTGTGCGGACATTCTAAGAACAAACGCCCACAGGTCCTCCGCATTCGGACGGACGCACTCTCTAAGAAGAGGGTGTGTTTTCGGACAACATCCAAACCGTGCGTGTGCGGTGGGTACACAAAGATTCTGCATGGTCTTACAGCGTCAGAATGGACGGGAAGCTGCCCGTATGCACCGATGCGGGGTATGTATGAAATGGCAAAAATTTTATACATTTTTTTTTTTGTTTGAAAATTATTTGTATGTTACCTTTCTTTTTTGCCATGTGCCAAATAACATGCAAGAAAAATCATGTTTTCCACCAATTTAATTGTTATTGCTGAATGTAAAAGTGACATGTAAAATGATATTATTGGTACCAATTTGTGTCCATTGCTTGCAGTGTAAATGTGGGTAAAATAGCAAACATGCAGTGGTGTTTTAGCTTATATTTGTGTATTTAGTAATGGTCCATTTAGGCAGCAATGCTTCCAATTGAAGCAATGAAAAGAGTGTAAATAATGACAAATGAGTAGAGGAGTGGATTGTATTGTGTTCAGCTGACAGTGCTTCAGGTGCGGGCGTACTAATTGGGCGAACCGAATGCCTAGCACATGAACAAGTGGTCTCCGCAAAGTGAAACTTGCTTATGAAGACCGCATATTTCATGCGTGTGTCAGGACTGCCATTTATGTCTCGTTTGGTCTGCAGTGCCTCTGGTTACACAGAGGTGCTGCTGTTGTTATGTCCACCTTTCAGTGCCTCTGTTTGGCCAGAGGTGCTGCTGTCATTGTCTGGTCTGTGGTGCCTCTGGTTACACAGAGGTGCTGTTGTGGTTATGTTCACCTTGCGGTACCTCTGTGTGGCCAGAGGTGCTGCTATCATTTCTTGGTCTACAGTACCTGTGGGTGGCCAGAGGTGCTGCTGTTCGGTTCTGCATGCAGAACTGTGGCTTCTGAGAGCAGTTCCAGCTGGTGTAATCAGCTGGTCTGGGCTGTTCTCAGAATGCCATTCCCAGCTGCAGCACATATTGATCATTAAGGGGCCTGTCTCTGTGTGCTGCAGCGATTGGTCTCTGCTGGTTTAAAAACTGCATTTGCCCTGAGCTCAGGGCCAGTAATAGCTTTCTCAGCCATGTGTGTACTGCTGTAGCTTACCTGAGTCCTGTTACCTTGTTTATGTACCAGAGTCCTGTTATCTTGTTCCTGTTCTGATACCTGTACCTGTTCCTGATTTAATCCTGCTAATACAGTGAGTTTCATCAATCCTGCCTCCATTTGTCTGTTCCTCCAGCAAGTATATTTCAATCAGTCTTGCAGTCCACTGGGACTCCTAACATTGTGTTGGTTCGTTTGCAGTCGGTGTGCTGTCCGAATGCACGCCTACCACAGTTAGTGCACTCCCTTGTGTACCCCATATTTACGCCCAGTTTTTCCCACTTTGAAACCACGCCCTTGTGTAAGTCTGAATGACGCCCATATTACGCCCATATTTCCAGAGTCAATTCGGTGTACATTTCTGTATGGTATTAGTGAGAACGAGTACCAGGGCCGACGCCACCACTAGGCAAATCTAGGCATTTGCCTAGGGCGCCGGCCACTGGAGGGCGGCAATTCGCCCCCCCCCCCCCATGCCGCGGGGGTACCTGTCCTGCGGCTGTGTATATGAAGCTTGCGGCGGCAGCGGGGGGTCCCCGCAATCAAGAAATAACGAGCGCTATCCGCCTGGCTACGCGGAAGCGCTTCTGTTGTGAAAACACTGGCCGCACGGCGCACGCTGATTGGCTGAATCTCAACCAATCAGCGTGCGGCCAGTGTTTCCACAACAGAAGCGCTTCTGCGTAGCCAGGCGGATAGCGCTCGTTATTTCTTGACTGCAGGGACCCCCCGCTGCCGCAAGCTTTATATACACAGCAGCAGGACAGGTACACCCCCCCCCCGGCACCGGGGCGCCCCCACCCTGACTCGCCTGGGGCGCTCCGGTGCCTTGCACCGGCCCTGATGAGTACGGAGACCATGCGTGGCACATGCGCATTTGTATATTGTGACACCTTATAACCTCTCTTTTTATATTACCTCTGACTTTGCTAATGTAATTATATTTCACCTAAGGTTTGGTCCTTGCACCTTTCACCAGTGACCAGGTGAATGTACCAGCAGTGGAATCAATAGATCATCTCAACAAAAACAATGAAGACATCAGCTTGGGTTCAGAAGGAAAGGCTCTTCTGGACTGTCACCCCAATCCTACAGGGACTGGCGCTGTTGGCAGTCAGCGTTGGTTTATCTTACAGTTAATTACTTGCTGCAAAGCCTTATTGATTAATTGCAGGTAAGCAGCTGTAATAATCTGTCAGGTGGTGCAGGACATGGAAAGTCCCAAAAGTCTGTTCAAACAGTCAGTGACATTGGAAAGTGCAGCAGAGAAGAGGGAGCAATGACTACAGCACATTGGGTCTGATTCAGGCCTGTTCGCCATCAATCAGGCAGAGAGTCTCCGGCGAAGGAAAAATTCACCGAAAATGCTCACTGCGGGGAGAATGCACATGCACCTTAGCGCCTACACGCCTGCATAGTCCCCCACCATCAGGGATGGGGACGAAGACAGACCTGTGCAAACATGTCTGAATCGGGCCCATTGAGTAGTGTGTATGGAGCGTAAGATATAGTAGCTTACATCGGGATACAGGCTCTGGGTCAGCATGCCTTAGTTGGACAGTCAGTAGGATGACCACTGTTGGTCGACATGTATTAGGTGGGCATGGCCGACACAAGCAAAATATTATTTTTGCACTTCTTCATTTTTTCAAGTTTTTGAATATGGTACCTTCAACGTGCACGACAATTGGGAACGGTAACGTGTGCTGAGCACAGCAGCGTAGTGAGGTACCTGGTCGGCAGCATGGCAAGCAGTGGCGGCTCCAGGGGTGGGACGCCAGCTCACTTTAACGTTCAAATAACGTAGCTCCGCCAACTGCCAATGAGTCAATATGGAATGGCACAGAGGGTGTGGCTCCCCTATTTGGGTTCTGAACTGCAATGTAGCCCCTCCTTTGGAGCCACCACTAATGGCACACGCTCCAGTAACTGGGGCACATGCCCTCAAATTTAAAAAGTGACACAATCATGTTGACCTTTTCATGCGCTGACATTTTGCGTGTCAACCTTTTTTCGCATGTCAATCATTTGGAGTTGACCTAGACACTGTTGAACTAATTACTGTAGTCCCTATAAACCATACCCCTTTGCACAGTGCCCCCACAAGCCAGTTGCGTTGGGGCCTCCACAGTGTTGTGCGGGGCAGTTGGGAGACCCACTGTCACTTGCACAGGATCTATTCGCAACAGACAGAGGGACAGAGGCATGGCCAGCAGCAAACAGAGCTCTGGCCATGCACTTATAGCGATGAAAAAACAGGGGAGTGGCTCACGGTCATGCCCCCTTTCTGGCGCTCGGCTGAGGAAGGTTGGGACGTATCCTGTAATGGACCAGTAAATGAGATTTACATCCTATATGATGGATGTTTATATAGGACTGAGGACAGTTGGGATTCCAGGGGTAGTCAGAATAGGGAACACCTGACCGCCGGGGAGCTGAGAGCATGTCCTGGCCCCATCCGTCACTAAATATATGTAATGAATACAGAAAATTATGAAATTGCTGCAGTACATTACACTTCTGCACCTTTATGCAAATGCATATATTTGCAAATGGACAAAAGCACTGCAGGTGGGGCAGATGTAACGTGCAGAGAGCGGGAGAGTTAGATTTGGGAGAGTGATTTTGTTTCTGTGCAGGGTAAATACTGGCTGCTTTATTCGTACTCCGCAATTTAGATTTCAGTTTAAAATAACCTCACACAAATCTAACTCTATCTGCACATGTTACATCTGCCCCACCTGTAGTGCAGCATGGTTTTGCCGATGGTAAGACTAAATATGTCCTGCAATCAGGTCTGGATTAGACTCGTGGTTTGTTCCAGAAATAAAATTACTTTTCTTCTTTGATGCATATCTGGCTCTCCAAAAAATTGGGATCCCCCTGCTTCTCATCACCCCACTGGTTAAATACCAGTATATGCAGGTGTATGCAGAGGGGGGATTGCAGTATTTTCTGGAATGGGGGTGGGGCTTGAGGATGCAGGGTTCCGTCTCTGCCCACCTTACCGTCCAGGCTTGTTTTAATGATTGTGGCCCAATGTCCTCAGTTCTTTGTCAAGCAACATGCAAGATTTGCAACAGAATCGTCTTTTGTCAACATTTATTTTCTACATTTTATTCATGTGTACAAAATTTGTGGCTTAAATTACTGATGAGGGGACAATGAGGGCGATTCATTTCAGCATGATATAAATAGCTCCAGTATGGGGTTTCCTGAAATACTCCATTGTCCTTATTCGGGATATGGCAGTTACCTCAGCTTAAGCCGGTCGTTTGTCACAGTGACCACCATTCCCCGACCTAAACACACACCGCCATGCTGTTTGCACCGCAATCAGACAACACCACAGCACTAGTTCCTTCTGCTTGCACCTCAGTCAAGAATCTCCCCACGAGGCTATCCCTTGAAAATCAGGACAAAATATTTGGTGGAAATCTGTAGACACCAAGAACTGTTGGCTGACTATTGCAAGCTGACTATTGTTAGTTTGTCATATTTTAAAGTAGGAATATTTTTAAGTAGGGCAAAAACAGTTACATAGATTAAAGCTTGGACTTATTCTGGACTTAAACTGGACAGAAACTGCCAACCAACTTAACATCTTCGTATCAAAGTGACTCAGAAAGACACCAGAAAACCAAGAGACTGCTTTGAGTGAGCTCACTTGATTCTCACATCATACTACTCCTGGCTGCTTAATCTGCCTATTCAGCTGTGATATCACCATTTCTCCATCTGCTAAAACTTTTTGAATATCACTCTTTATGCTTGTACTTGCACTGTCAGTTTTGAAAATGCCCAGCTGTACCTCTTATGACTTTACCTCTCTTGCTGTTCCATTGAGAGTAGGTGTCCCTGATTATTTTATTCGGTACTCTTTACTTAGAAGGGCGCCCACGATTTTGATCGTGGGCATCGTTAGTAAAAAATCTCGGGCATCTCGGGCATTGAATGCACTAAAAAATCGGGTGCGATCAACAGACGAGATGCCCGAGATTTCCCATAGGGAACAATGTTAAATGTCTCAATTGACCCAATTTTCCTGTTCAATGCCTCAATTGACCCGATTTTTCCATAGGAAACAATGTTAAATGGGCCACAGAGGCCAAATAGGCACCCTGAAGTGTATAATGGCCACCCGAATTGTTAACGCCACCCCACGATCAACGTCAACCCGATGCGTGGCGAGCGCAGCGGTACGCGTCCTACGACCTTTTCATACCCCCACTATCCACGTCGGCGTGGAGGTGAGAATAGAAAGTGTGGCGAGCGCAGCGAGCCACCGAGCCCGAAGCATGGCGAGCCCCGTGAGGGGACGCGGACACCTGTGAAGGTATCCGCGTACCCTCGCGGGGCTCGCCACGCTTCGGGCTCGGTGGCTCGCTGCGCTCGCCACACTTTCTATTCTCAACTCCACGCCGACGTGGATAGTGGGGGTATGAAAAGGTCGTAGGACGCGTACCGCCGCCCCACGCGGGCTCGCTGCGCTCGCCACGCTTCGGGTTGACGTTGATCGTGGGGTGGCGTTAACAATTCGGGTGGCCATTATTCACTTCAGGGTGCCTATTTGGCCTCTGTGGCCCATTTAACATTGTTTCCTATGGAAAAATTGGGTCAATTGAGGCATTGAACAGGAAAATCGGGTCAATTGAGACATTTAACATTGTTCCCTATGGGAAATCTCGGGCATCTCGTCTGTCGCATCGCACCTGATTTTTTAGTGCATTCAATGCCCGAGATGCCCGAGATGGGCGCCCTTCTAAGTAAAGAGTACCTTTTATTCTTGGCCCTCTTCTCTATCTCTACATGCCCTCTCTGGGTGAACTTATTTGTTCACTCGACTTCCACTACGCTGATAATACTAAAATCTACCCCTCGTTTCCTGATCGCTCTCCTTCCATCCTAACTCATATCTCCAACTGTCTCTCTGCTGTCTACTCTTGGATGACCCAGCGCTATTTTAGACTTAAAATATCAAACACTAAGCTGTCATCTTCCCACCCTCCTGCATAAAACCTGACCATCTCTCATCCTAACCTGTTTATGCTCACCTCTCCCCCTTCTGTGTCGCCCATGTCTGTTTAACCCTCCCCTTTAGAATGTAAGCTCTCACGAGCAGGGCCCTCTCTCCTCATGTGCCTTTCTTAGAATATATAAACCTCTGCCACCCTGATAATTGCTTCAGTGTCCTGTCCCCTGGTGCAACTATCCATATTAACCATGTACTTGTCCTAAACGGTCTTGTACTGTAATTTGTTTTGTGTTTGCTCATAACTATGCTCTGTAAAGCGCTGCGGAATTTGTATGCGCTATATAAGAAACTGTTAATAAATAATAAATAAATAACTGTGGTACCAAAGCTGATCCTGCCCCTCGGCTATCTCGTACTTGGAGGCTAATGACCTCCACTGTCTAACAATAAATTACAGATAATACTGATTACACGTATATTAGATCTACATGGAACAATTATAGATTAGTGTCTAGTACATTGTCTTATAATTCCATCTATTAGTGGAACGCATGTCCTCTGCATTTGGATGAACTGACACTGGGCCAAAGAAATTTCTAATTTAATATAATTAATTCTTTCTTATTTTTCCCCCCACCCATTGATCAATTTGTATAATTAACCTTCTTGCACCAAGGACTGAATTACACCAATGATCAATAGCATAATAGATCAGGGAAGAAAATCATTCTGATTTAATTAATCTCTTTGAAATTAATTAAATTTGGGTGAAATTTTAACTCTTCTGAAAGAATCAATAAGCACATGCGAATGTCCGGAAGGTTTTTCTATACTATGCTACTTTTCTTTTACGGTAAGGCTGAAAACCAAAATGCAATAAAGTTATTTAACACTATATATAAGTTGGTTCGGAAAGAACCGGTTGTGAGTCCTACTATATGAGGACTGATGGTATAATTGATGTTTAATTATATTAAGCCTATTTTAACTTTGTCCGCCTTCTATGTACTGCCTTTTTGCATCTGCGTACCACTGCACTCTTACTTTCCATTGGTCAATACCGCGTTGTTGCTCATTATCTGTCAGTAACTAATACAACATTGGTTCCTTAAGTACAGATCTGACTTTAGGGAAAATAATGTAGTCACACAGTGCTAGGTCAGGTGAGTATGGAGAGTATTCTAGCACCGCAATCTGTTTCTCGGCCAAAAACTGGACTACAAAGAGAGCTGTGTGGGCTGGTGAGTTTTCCTGTTGGAGGATAAAACCATTTCCCCACAACTCTGGCCTCTTTCTTCTGATTCTTTTAGCAAGGTTGATTCTTTTCTAGGTTTCTAGAACAATAATGTTGACACATTGTTACGGCTTCTGGTACTCAGTCTGCCAAACTAACAAAATTTATATGAAAGAAAATAAGTAACAACAATAATTTGATAAAATGTGCGTTCTTCATTCTTGGCGATGCTGGTGTTTCCAGTGCATGGACTTGGCCTTTGTCTCAGCATCGTACTACAAGATCCATATTTAACACAGGTAATAACTGAATCTATGTATCAATCTAGGAATGAAACTGCTTCAGTATGCTCCAAAATGTCTGTACAAATTCACTTTCGATATTGTTTCTCCTTTGCAGTGAGAAGCCTCAGAACATCTTAGTACAAAGTTTTGTTATGTTAAGATCTGGATGTTTCCATTTCTGTTGTCATTAGAGATTATACGGTCAATTCTAGGCATTGGGTAGGGAGTGTTAGAGTTATGGAGGGAAATGGCAGTTGGATCTCCAACCTCCAGCCGGGGACACGCGTGCACGAGACGCTCACGCATCCTCTTCCGAAGGAGCCCACCGCCGCCCTCTGCTGCCTCCATGCCACTCCCCCGTCTGTACTCACAGCCCCCCCCCCCCCCCATCCCTACCCGTCTCCCTAAAGCGGAGATGGGTAGGGATTCAGTCCCCCGACACAGAATAACTGGGACGCATGTGCGACAGAGCACCTCTCCACCGGCGATCACCAGGCGGACATTCTGCCGATTCCCGGCGCTGAATGAGAGGCGCTCCATCTGTATATTTACCAAACTTCTGTCAGGATTCTCAAAACCGGGATGCCGCTATTGGTTTTCTGAACACCACTATCATTAATGCCAAGCTCCTGCATGTATTTCCCATAGTTGCACGTTTTTACTAGACTGGCCATGTTAGGGTGAGGGACTTGCGAGGTACATAATCTGTACACTAAAAACTCCTTGTAATATTTCAAATATGTAATCATGTCTGACCACAGGGGGGGGCGGATCTGAGCACAGCCTTCACTGCAAGCAGCAGGATAAGTAAGAGTCAGGAAACTAAAGAGAAGCCCTGATAATGCTATCTCAGGATATCGTTAGTATCACAGAGCTCCCTCTGGTGTTTTTTTTTTACTAGTAAATTCAGATAGATCACATTTCCCATTACAAATATGGGAAATGTGATCTGGAATGTGACTTTAGGGTTTGGAAGAGAATTTTACTAATTCTCCTTCAGTTGCCCTTAAGAACATTCTGGTGATACCAACATAACAAAGTTTTGATAAACATGTGAATTTTGTTAATAAATATTTGTGTCTACATTTGCGGCATCCTAGCTGCCTTCAGAACACCGGTACCAGAATCAGGATGCCGATACTGGAATACCGACAGCTGAAATCCCAAATGAAAGTTTGCCGCAGGGAGTTATGGTCATGACAGGGGGGAGGGGGGGGGCAAGTTTTATGCACTATTGGGGGTACTTAGGGTTAGGTTGCAGGAGGGAGATAGGGTTGGCTGTGGGATGGGAGGGTTAGTTTATGCAGCAGTATATGGGGGTTAAGTTTATGCACTAGCGGGGAGGTTTAGGGTAAGGCTGCAAGCAGGGATGGCTAGGGTTAGGTGGGAGGTCGGCCTTTTGGCCACTGCCAACCTGACCGCAGGTATCACGTATGTAACCCAGTGTATCAACTGTCATGTCTCTGCGTGGATTTATGAGTTCAGCCCTTACCCTAACAAAGGAGTCATAGAGTTGTGTGCACGTGAGTGTTGCCGCATGTTATGCAAGGATCCGAAAACAGATAATCTTCCCTATAACGAGTTGTATTTGTATCCTTGGGTGGTCCGCACCCTGGTTACAGAGGAGAAGCCGGATCACTGCGTACAGTACAATATCTAGTGTTGAAATTATAAACGAGAGCCTCTCTAGTTAATTATTAAACAGGTTCCATTATCCTATGTTTCAGTACAGTACTGTATATGCTATAGTGATAGCGGTATGTCTCAGTACAGTACTGTATATGCTATAGTGATAGCGGTATGTCTCAGTACAGTGCTGTATATGCTATAGTGATTGTGGTATGTCTCAGTACAGTACTGTATATGCTATAGTGATAGCGGTATGTCTCAGTACAGTACTGTATATGCTATAGTGATAGCGGTATGTCTCAGTACAGTACTGTATATGCTATAGTGATTGTGGTATGTCTCAGTACAGTATATGCTATAGTGATAGCGGTATGTCTCAGTACAGTACTGTATATGCTATAGTGATAGCGGTATGTCTCAGTACAGTACTGTATATGCTATAGTGATAGTGGTATGTTTCAGTACAGTACTGTATATGCTATAGTGATAGTGGTATGTCTCAGTACAGTACTGTATATGCTATAGTGATAATGGTATGTCTCAGTACAGTACTGTATATGCTATAGTGATTGTGGTATGTCTCAGTACAGTATATGCTATAGTGATAGCGGTATGTCTCAGTACAGTACTGTATATGCTATAGTGACAGTGGTATGTCTCAGTACAGTACTGTATATGCTATAGTTATTGTGGTATGTCTCAGTACAGTACTGTATATGCTATAGTGATAGCGGTATGTCTCAGTACAGTACTGTATATGCTATAGTGATAGAGGTATGTCTCAGTACAGTACTGTACATGCTATAGTGATTGCAGTATGTCTCAGTACAGTACTGTATATGCTATAGTGATTGCGGTATGTCTCAGTACAGTACTGTATATGCTATAGAGATAGCGGCATGTCTCAGTACAGTACTGTATATGCTATAGTGATTGCGGTATGTCTCAGTACAGTACTGTATATGCTATAGTGATAGCGGTATGTCTCAGTACAGTACTGTATATGCTATAGTGATTGTGGTATGTCTCAGTACAGTACTGTTTATGCTATAGTGATAGCGGTATGTCTCAGTACAGTACTGTATATGCTATAGTGATTGCGGTATGTCTCAGTACAGTACTGTATATGCTATAGTGATAGCGGTATGTCTCAGTACAGTACTGTATATGCTATAGTGATTGTGGTATGTCTCAGTACAGTACTGTTTATGCTATAGTGATAGCGGTATGTCTCAGTACAGTACTGTATATGCTATAGTGATTGCGGTATGTCTCAGTACAGTACTGTATATGCTATAGTGATTGCGGTATGTCTCAGTAGAGTACTGTATATGCTATATTGATTGTGGTATGTCTCAGTACAGTACTGTATATGCTATAGTGATTGCGGTATGTCTCAGTACAGTACTGTATATGCTATAGTGATAGCTGTATGTATCAGTACAGTACTGTATATGCTATAGTGATAGCAGTCTCGTTCATCATTTCCTGTAACATCTTTCATCTTCACATTCCTGATTTTCTTTTTATACCGATACATGTCTCCACTTCTTACTGACGAGTGTTGGATGCATCTGAGGCTGCCTTTGATGTGTGCCAATCGAGTGGCTGACACATTTCTCTGATTTAGATGAAACCAGAGACAATAATGACATGCTACTGTCATTTATTATCCCACTCGGCTCCTAACCTGTCCCTCATTCTATTTATACTGTATTTTACCAGGAATGAGAACATCGTATAGTCCCATCAATTTCGCTTCTACAAGGACAGATCTGTATCACAAATCAGCCATGAAGAGATAATAAAGTGAGATTATTAAAGGAAATCTACAGCTCCATCAATGCTTTTTCATCATCGGACTTATCTTTGTTTATATAATAATACACAATAGGTTCCACGTTGCTGGCCAATCAGCAGACAGGTATGAAAACACAACATAGCAATGACTGTACCTATATATAATAATACATATACTTAGGGAGGACTGTAACTAGGGTGGTGTGGGAGGTGCCACCGCACACAGCTCGGTAAGGTAAAAGGAGCTGTTGGCTGTCGTAGATTCCTTCCTCTTTGAATCCCAGTATTTCCTGGCAAACCCTGTTTCCTTTCCACATCCCTTCTTTCATTAAACCCTATACAGCATCCATGAACTTAACTCAAGACCTCTTTGTTATTCAGTCACACTGTCCTTAATTACATTTCAAGATTGCTGATATACCCAGGATTCACACCCATCGCCTGTGGCATTGCAGTCAGACACTTTACTCATTAGGCTACCTGGCACTGTACAGAAAGCTAGAGAAATTCTAAATAATTGAAGCCCACCTTCTACTCTGTAATAACAATAATCAGCATTGCAGCTGAGCAGATCTATGTAGTGTGTGGCTGCAAGGGATTGGATGTGTGGATGTACACAACATAGATCTGCTTGAATGCAATGCTGAATATTATTGTAGTAATAGTATATCATAGCAGATGTGAGATACAAAACCTCAAGCTTAAGATAGTGTAGGCTTCAGCAAAAGTCCAACTAGGAATTCTGCACAAAGAATCCAGTGTTGGATATCACATTAGTAACCACAGCAGATAGGCAGGAAGATGAATGAAGGAGATGCCTGATAGATAGGGGAGATAGGAGTGTGGTGGAAGCAGGGCTGGAGTAAGGGGGCCTACACACAGGGAGATGTGCTCAGCATTCTGAGGTGCTGGCCTGTCAGGGCCAGTGTACTCTGGAGAGCGATTTGTGAGCTCCTATTGGCCGGGTGATTACCCAGCCTGCACATGTCCAGAATGACTATGTAAGCCTTGAAGTCCCATCATCACAAAGGACAGATCTCATTGGGAGAGCTATCCTTCGCAAATTTAATTGTACATACCGGCATAATTAACTCTGATATGCACCGCATTGCAGATATGCGATGCTTAGTACATACTGTCTATGTAAAGTAGTTAGGGATGTCCATCGTTGCCATTGCCATCGATGCCAATAGTGCAACTGACCATCGATGGTGTAAAACTACAATGGCTGACCATCACTGTTTTTACATATCAATGGTCATCTATTTTTTTTTTTAAGGATTGGCCTGTGGGCCAATTAAAACACTGGGGCTGGGCTTCACATGTGTCAGGGGTGGAGCTAAGCTCCATGTCCCAGCACTCTAAAAAAAAAAAAAAAAAAATACAAGCAAAACATCGGCTTTACTGCGCCATCGATGTAGGGAAACCATCTTGTTCTCCCCCATTGATGGCAAAAGTATTGGACATCGGCCATAAACCATCGATGATTTTGAATCATCGATGGTCGATGGCCATCCCTAAATGTAGTCAGCAGCCGGATGCTACTGGGACGTACAGGCGACGCTCTAGTCCACTCCTGCGATTGTCTTGCTCAGCTGCGTAAGTTGACGCGTCTCCAGGCTGATCGCATTAAATGATGCAGTTCAGCCGCGGAGTATCCATCCTCGAGAAATGGAATTAGGATATCAGTAAATCAAATATCTGATATTGTTAAGTACTGTATGGAATACATGAGGAATAATTCCCTGTAACTGGGTCATGTATCACCAGAGCCGCAGCTGATGGCTTAATCCTCTAACACACTGACTGGCAAACGCTACATGACTTATGAAGAGTGATTTACTGCGCTGATAATTCTGCCTCTGGAACCTGCCGCCCCCTTATCTCTGATGTCTTATAATGAGTGATATTATTCCGAATCCTCCTTTATTTATATCCCTTGTTCTTCAGGAGATTCAGACAGACTTTTTTTTTTTTTTTCTTACTTTGACAAATTCATGAATAGGGTCATTGGAGACATTTGGAAAATGAATGTGATCGATAAGTATCTTGCAGGCCTGATGTGCGGGGAGACAGCCTCATTTGTTATCAGGTATCTGCTCTGCAGCAGAAAACAGGCAGCTAATCAGGTTATTGCATTTTTCTCCATAAGTCGCGCGCCGCCCGTCGTTCATTTAATATCAATTTGTAGTAGTGAGTTTAGAGAGCTGTAAAGGAACGGTATGGGCGCAGTTATGGATGGCCTCATTCTGGCGACAGTAATGACCAATTATCATTTGTATTTATACACAGGGAAATATATTATAGTAATGTAATGCTAGACAGCGACAATACCTACCATAAGCAGAATATACAGTATACAGAATTGGCGGAGGTCGGACTTGCAGAACATAAGATAAATCGGAATCAGCTTTTTAGCACCCGTGATGTATCGTGTCCGAGTACGTCCGTAGGTGTGTTCTAGAGGGGCCGCACCACTGGCACACACCTATCTGCAGGTCCAACCTCTGAGCAGTGGGCGGCAGGCAAACAGGTCATTAAAAAAAAAAATTGAAAAGTATATGTGGCCGCTGATTGGCTGGGAGAGCTCTCTCAGCCAATCAGTGACTGCTCATTCTTTTGATTGTTCTTTTTTTTTTTTTTTTATTCTACTTCCTCGCCACTGCTG
The DNA here is from genome assembly GCF_055691185.1 of Crinia signifera. Taxonomy (NCBI): domain Eukaryota; kingdom Metazoa; phylum Chordata; class Amphibia; order Anura; family Myobatrachidae; genus Crinia; species Crinia signifera. The sequence continues at coordinate 154,483,056 of NC_139225.1, read as the reverse complement.
CAGCTCCCCAGGAGTCTGTACACATGTAAAAAACGGCACACGAAGTGCCAAATCACCTTGTGAGCCTCCCGGGATGCTGCCGGACGGATCACAGGGGAAATGGATGCGACTTAAGATAACTTTATTTGTACAATAGAGTAGACGATATATAGAAATGCTTACGTCATACCTCCTAACTGTCCTGATTTTGTGGGGCGCTCTCGCTGTCCCACCCACGGTCACTTGCATGCACACAGCGTTTATTATCGGGAGACAGTGAACAGGTCAACACCGCATTGGTCGACATATATAAGGTCATTTTTGGGGGGGTGGGGGGGTTGGGGGGTGTTATGAATTTGCAGAATTCAACACATGGGCCCCAAATTAGTGTCTCGCTTCACTTTACCGTTCCCAGTCGGTGTCCACATAGATAAGGGATTTGGCCCTCCAGCTGTTGTTGAACTACACTTCCCAGCATGCCTTGCAACAGTTTTAACATGGTCAAACAGCAAAACTGTAGCAGGGCATGCTGGTATGTGTAGTTCAACAACACCTCAAAAGGTCAAAGGTCCCCATCCCTGAGTCGATGGTAAAGCAAGGAAAAGTAAAACATTTATAAAAAGCTTATGTCGATCATTGTAATGTGGGACCTTTTGTCCAGTGTCTCCCGGCATCCACGTTCTTCTTCAGTGGTATCCCCAGTCCCAAGGATGCATTGCACAGGTGCGCCGGTGACATCATTATGTCATGACATCACCGGCGCATCCGCGCAGCTGCACAATGCATCCTTGGGACCGGGGATGCCTCTGAAGATCAACTTGATGGCCACCGTGGACGTCGGGGGACTTCCGGGGGGACCTGTATATAAATATATACAGTAGATATAGATATACTAGGTGATTCATCGCGCCCTACGGGCGCTCTTCACACCGGCGTAAGGGGCTATGCCCCTTAATTTGTGAACATTTGTATTGTGAGAAATATGGTTAGAATTGTAGGAAAGGTCCAGCGTGGCAGCACAGGAGTACCGGACGGTGGCCCTGAGTCAGTGTCTCCTCCTACTGGGTGGGAGTTAGGGTGCATGAGAGCAGGAGGCTGGGATATGAGGCATGATAGGGGTATGTGGGCAACACAGCGTCAGCGATTACCCAGTGGTGGAAGTTACGGTTCAGGAGAGCAGGAAGCTGGGTAGTGATAGGGGTGTGTGGGCATACGGGGGACTAAAGAGGGTGGTGGACACTGTGCAGCTTCTGCCAGTGGGTGAGGGTCCAGCGTGGCAGCACAGAAATACAGGAGTCAGTGTCTCCTCCGACTGGGTGGGAGTTAGGGTGCATGAGAGCAGGAGGCTGGGCGGTAAAGCATGATAGGGGAATGTGGGCAACACAGGGTGAGCGGGTCTCCACTGGCGGAAGTTACGGGGCAGGAGAACAGGAGGCAGGGCAGTGTCATCCCACATTGATGGCAAAAGTATTCAACATCGGCCATAAACCATCGATTATTTGAAAATCATTGATGGTCGATGGGCATCCCTAGAACTGGAGGAGGGTGGGGGACAGTATGCAGCTCCCGGCAGTGGGTGAGCGTCTCCTCCCACTGGGAGGGAGTGAGCGTGCATGAGAGCAGGAGGCTGTATAATAGTGGTATGTGGGCAAGACATTGATAAAAGTTGTGGCGCTGGTGCAGAGGGCAGTGGGGAAACCTGCAGTGCGGCAGCCAGGGCCGGATTTCCCACCTAGGGGCGGTACCTGCTTGTGGTGGTACAGGATCCCCCATTGTCACGGGGTACGTGAAATGCGGGAGCGGGGGCCGCGGTGGTCCGCTGGGGGGTGGAATTGCCGGAAGGGGGTCTGGGGGGTCTGCAAATTGCGGGAGGGGGGGTGGTGTGTGGGGATCCGCGGTTAGCGGGAGGGGGCGGGGGTCCGCAAATCGTGGGCAGGGGCGAGGGGGTGCTTGAATCGTGGGAAGGGGGGTCCGCAAATTGCGGGAGGGGGGTTGTCAGGGTTAGTGAATTGCGGGAGGGGGGGTTGCGGAGGTCCGTGAATTGCGGGAGGGGCGCGTGGGGTGCCGTGAGTCAAGGGGGGGTGGTGCGGGGGTCCGTGAATCACGGGAGGGGTCATGAATCGCAGGAGGGGGGGGTCGTGGGGGTCCCGTGAATCGTGGGAGGGGGGTCGCGGGGGGGGGGTGGGGGGGGCGGGGGTCCCGCAATTCGCTGGAGGGGTGGTCGCGTGGGGTCCCGCGAATCGCGGGAGGGGGGGTCGCGGGGGGGTCCCGCAAATCGCGGGAGGGGGGGGTCGCGGGGGGTCCCGTGAATCGCGGGAGGGGGGTCGCGGGGGTCCTGGCAGAGGGTAGGGATGTGCAGGAGTAATGGTGGATGGTGGCTGTGGAGTAATGGTGGATGGTGGGCGTGTACTGTAGCCCTGGCTGGGCGGGGGGAGGTGATGTCAAGGGGGTGGAACGTCAGACACATGAAAGTGAAACTGTTCTACACAGGAACGTTCTCCACAGGGGTTGAGTGACAGATCTGGCTAAATATATAAGAGATAGGAAATGCATTTACACACTTATTTATATTTAAATCATACCTTATTACCACTTGCAACAGGTTTTAGGTTATGCCTTGTTATAGAAACTAGCATTATACTGTAGATCCCAGTTGTTGGTCTTGCAACATATGTTGCTCATGAATTGTATACATTGTAAATGATAAATAATGTAGGACGATACAAACAGGAAGCTGAGTGTTTAGTTTACGCCCGAGGACACCAGCAGCTGACGGCTGGAGTATGTGGGGGATCCTCATGTTTGCTGTAAATCCATAAACAAATGGGGGAAAGAAAGTGAATATTGTGCATCGTGGGAGGGTGTGGTATGAGGCCACAACAATTGGGATTTCTACGGTCAGTATAGCGACATCGGAATCCCAACCACCAGCACTCCGACAGGTGGGGTGAGCACAAAGAAGCCCCATGCAGGCTTGCTGCGGAGAATAGCCCCTGTCAGTCAGGATCTCGACTGTCGGGCATTTAACAGTTGGGATTCCGATGTCGGTATATGGACCGTCGGGATGCCTACAGTCGGGAGGTAATCCGGCACCCTCGTGGGATAGGTGTGTCCTTGGCAGCGATTAATGCAGTGTACTGCCGCTGTTTTGTGAGTATAATTGGAAACAAATATAATGAAAAAACTATAACCTTATTTGGTTCAACTTAACAGCAGCAGGGCCGCCAACGGGGGTGCCCTGGGTACAGCTGTCCCGGGCCCCGGCCTCTGGAGGGGCCCGGGCAGCTGCCCACAGACCCCCGCACCCAGCCTCCCCCACCCGTTGCCGGCGGCCAGGCAGGCACAATACACAGTGCAGCCTGCAGAGCGCCGAGCCTAGGACACAGAGGGGCTCGGTGCTCTGCAGGCTGCACTGTGCAGTGTGCGCCGGACCTGACTGTGGACACTGAAGGAGCCAGAGGGTGATGCGCGCCGTGGGTGATGGTAAGTAATGGGGATGAGGAAGGGAGAGGCAGGGTGCTGTAATGTTGGTGGGGGAGGGGCGGGTGCACGTGCGGGGGGGGGGGGGGGGGCTGGCCGGAGGTATGGCACTGTAGGTCAGTCCCGGGCCCCAACATTTCTAGTGGCGGCCCTGAACAGCAGTACAAAGTCATTTCTTATTCTTCCTTTACATTTGCAGGCTGTGTTTGAATAAAATCAGGAGTCGATTGGCTGGTACTTTATTTCTCCCAATTTTATCTCTCTCCAAGCTTTCTAAAGACCCCTGCCCCCCTTTAGCAAAACAGACATGACACTGGTGCATTCCGTTCTCCAAAACTGCTTGTTGTATTTGTTTTATCATCACAATAGGTGCAGAGTCCACCGTCAGGCAGTTTTCCGCAGCTGCCTAGGGAGCTGGGATCTGCAGGGCACCACTGAGTTTCCCAATCACAAATCAAGGAAGTCTATGAGGAATAAACTTAACACAGGAGGCGGCTCTGAAACTTCTGAGATGCTGCCTCCATATCTTCATGGGAATGTCTGTAAAGTGGGTATTGATGGCGGTGTGGGGTGGGGTGGGGGCAGTAGACTGCAGTTTTGCCCAGGGTGCCCAGAAGCCTTAGTCTAACCCTGGTCCTGATTCTGGTTTGCTCATTAAGAACATTTCAGCTTACCAAGCACCTGAGACGCCCATCTGAATGTCCACCAACACCCCCCCTCCCCCCGATGCCGCCGCCAATTCCCCTCGGTAACATGCAAGGGGGTGTGTAACTAAAACCCATCCCCTCGCATGCCTCCGCTGCAGGAGAAATCATCCCCGACCATCATATGATTTCTTCTGCCTTCACAAAGACAAGTCCGTCTCAACAGACCTTTATTTCAGTGCGCTTGGCCAAAGACGGGGCTGGTGGCTGACGTCCTGTGATGTCATTGCACGCCCCAGCGTACCCAGGGTTTTTTATGGGGGCGACCATAATACGCTGGACGTACCAATGGACGAGCCCCATTCCCACCGCCTTCCGCCCCAGCTAGCCCGGTGTTTGCAATTGGCTCAGCAACTATGCACAGTCCCCAAAACATCGGGGTGGGGCTCAACTCGCATTATTGCGAGAGAACTAGAATCACCTCCTATGCAGGGCCGGCGCCACCACTAGGCAGCTCTAGGCATTTGCCTAGGGCGCCGGCACCTGGAGGGCGGCAGTTCGCCCCTTACCCCCAGCGAACTGTGTAAAAAACTTGCGCCCCGGCGTCCCTGCAGTGCTGCTGGAGTGGTCAGGGGTGTCCGTGCCGCAGGGGTACCTGCGGCACCGTCATGTGTATAAAGCTGGCTGCGGCCGGTGGGATCCCTGTAGTGAATAGAAAATAACTAGCGCTATGCGCGCGGCGGCGCAGAAAGCACTAGTTATTTTCTATTCACTGCAGGGACCCCGCCGGCCGCAGCCAGCTTTATACACATGACGGCGCCGCAGGTACCCCTGCGGCACGGACACCTCTGACCGCTCCAGCAGCACTGCCGGGGCGCAAGTTTTTTACACAGGTACCACCCCCCCTCCCCCCCGGCACCGGGGCGCCCCCACCCCGACTCGCCTGGGGCGCTCCGGTGCCTTGCACCAGCCCTGCACCTATGTCACAGCCTAACCCAAGTGGAGAGACCCAATTTAAAAATAAACGCTTCCGTATTTATAAAATGATTATTGTACAGGTACAGTATATATAATGTATCAGAAGCGCCAATAAGAAGAACCAAATGCACTAAATTGTGTTACAATTTGTAAATATGAAATAAATGTTGGACTCGCGTAGACAGAGTCATTCATCCGTCAATTCTTCTTATTTTCATACAATTTAAAGAGATGTCAGATTTTAAGCAAATTTAGAAATTCCATTTCCCCCCTGATATTTACTCTTGGTGGAAATCGTCCGTATTATGAAGGAACTGACAGGCTTGCTATATTTTAATGAACATTATAAAGCCAATATTATGTGTACAAAATTCAACAGTGTCAATGAGGCCGGCAATACAGATTCAGCTTTAAATAATGACAAGAAGAATTACCTTGATGGATGGCTTTTAATAAAACCTGTCCAGTTCTCGCCTCCCCCACGTTCTGCAGGTAGATGCCAGCGGAATACGTTATCCTTTCCAGGGAACAATTGAAGAAAGGAATTGATACACTGATTGAAAATAACAAAGAAAAAAGTAATCTCTCATCAGTGAAATTGTTGCAAATTTAAAGGGAATCGGATGGTGGATGGCGAATTCTTTGTGATTGGCTGAAGCCTGGAAAATCCTTTGTGATGGGTTGGTGCTTGGGAAATGTATTGCGATTGGATGAAGCTTGGGAAATACTTTTTGATTCGTTGGTGATGGGGAAACGCCTTGTCATTAGATGAAGCTTGGAAAATCCCTAATTTATTATTTATTTATAGTTCCTTTCCTCAGCGCTTTACAATTGGAAACAATGAAAATGGGTAGTAACAGACAGATATAGAGGTAGGAGGGCCCTGCTCGCAAGTTTATAGTTTGTAAAATCTCTTGTTATTGGTTGGTGCTCGGGAAATGTCTTGTGATTGGCTGGATCTTGGTAAATACCTTGCGATTGGCTGGTTATTGGGAAACTACTTGCAATTGGTTGAAGCTTGAAAAATCTCTTGTGATCGACTAGTGATTTTGGAACCACTAACTTGTGGTGCTTGTGGATAGGCTGGTGCTTGGGACACTCTCCTCTTTTGGGGATTGTGCCAGAGTCTGCTGAAACATGGTGTCCTGCCCACCATGTCCCGAAGACTAATTTAACTAATGAACAGAGGACATTTTTGCTGGCATTTCTAAAGAGGCTGCACTGCCCGATGCAGGGTTCCGAAAATACAGTAAAACCTGGGTGCAGCGTGTGTGGTGTGGCCCGCTTAACCCAGGGGCCTGTGTTCACTGCACCTATTGCACTCATGATAGAAACACCATTGTCTCTATGCCATTTTATATAAATATAGAAGTAAAAGGTCTATGCACAAAAAACATTACAAAAGGATATAACAAGGTATAATTAGATTGCACAAGGCATTGTGAATACAGGAAAACTTTGAAAAGAACATTGATTGGTGTCACATATAATACAGTTGAATCATAACTGTACAATAACTGTACAATAGTTATCTGACATATCTACCTAAGGTCATGAATGGGACACCTGTTTCCCAGCCTCTTCTGCCCCCCAGCATCCTCTGCCTTGATCCAGGGTCTCCTGTCCTCCATCTGACATTGTCCTTACACCATGTGTTTTTGAAGGTCTCTTTATGCAGCCAACTCAGCAGAGCGAGAAACCTGCCCTAAGCCAGACCTAGTTCAATTCCCTTTGTTGTAACAGGCTTGGGCCTCTGCTCCATTCATATAGCCACTTACTGCCCTTGCAACGGCGGTAGTGGCATCAATCACAGCCTTGGGGGCAGAGCCAAAAGTGGCTCTTACAGGATCTCCCCTTCCAGATGACCCTGGCTCGGGGTGATGCCAGGCACTGCTGCTCCTACAGTTCCTGGGGTAGACCTCCCAAGACCTTGCACTGTCCCAACTCCAGCGGCACCAGGAAGCGCACCCATTCCAGCACAACCTATTGTACCTGTGCTGCGCCCCCCCCCCCCCCCCCCCCCCCATCAGGCCATGAGTATACTGTACATTTGTTTTTATGGGAATTTCAGGATAAATAGATGGTAATGTTCAGAGGCAGACTGGGACTTTGTCATGTTATACAGGAGAACAAACGTTATTATTCACTTCACCTGCATTAGAACTACGGATTTATTGCCTGCACTTGACAGTAGTAACAGCGCCTCCGGCACAGGAACCACACGTCCATACAAGCCATCCGGCAAAGAGCTGGTGACATCGTTGTCACGTTAGGTCAACACTGGTTAGGTCAACAGTCAAAGGTCCACATGGGTTTTTCCTCTCTTTTCTGTCCCGAATGTCGACACAGTCAACATGGACACCCAAAAAAGTGCACCGCATCCCCTCACATGTAGGGTGGCCAATCCCGGGATCGGGATCGGCGGGATCCCGGGATTTGGCCCCCAAAACACCGGGATTTCAATCCCGGGATTGGCGTTTCCAATCCCGGGATTTCGGGACTAGACTGCGCATGCGCAGTTTAATGCCGGGTAGCGTCTGAGCATCGCTCAGACACTGCCCGGCTTCCCATGTACGCGGCACTGTGGCCCTGCGCAGCGTGACGAGGTCATAGGTCACGCTGCGCAGGCCACACAGGCGCACAGACAGCCTAAGCTGGCTTTACCTACATTGTCCTGGCCGCATCCTGCATGGCTCTCGGAAACCCCGCCCACCCACTTCCTGGAGAACTCGCTTACCCACCTCCCGGAGAACTCGCTTACCCATCCTGCCCGGCTCCCCGGCCCACCCACCTAGCTCCCGGCAATGTCACCATGGCCACCGGGCTCCTGGCCGCATCTGCCTTGCCCTGTGACTGTGAGTAAACATGCAGGGCATTTTTTTTTTTACGGAAGCCAATCCCGGGATCCCAGGAATCCCGGGATTAAGCATTTTTCAATCCCGAATCCAAGGATTGAAAAAATGCCCTGGGATTGGCTTCCCTACTCGCATGGCTTGCTGCACTCACTATGCTTCGGGCACATTGCTCCACACCCTAGTGGATGGCAGGGCATGAAACACTAA